>NC_067399.1:124274193-124922318 GCF_016432865.1 Antechinus flavipes | reverse complement strand
AGAGAAATGCAAATTAAGACAACTCTAAGATACCACTACACACTGTCATACTGGCTAAGATGACAGGAAAAGTTAATGACAAATGTTGGAGGGGATTATGGGAAAACTAGGACACTGATGCATTGTTGGTGGAACTGTGAACGATCCAATCATTCTGGAGAGCAATTTGGAACTATGCTTATCAAACTGTTATCAAATTGCAAATCTTTTGATACAGCAGTGTTTCTACTGGGCTTACAAACGGAGGAGATCTTAAAGAAAGGAAAGGGACCTATATGTGCAAAACTGTTTGTGGCAGCCCTTTTTTGTAATGGCTAGAAATTGGAAATTGAATGGATGCCCATCAACTGGAGAATGGCTGAATAAAATATGGTATATGAATGCTATGGAATGCTATTGTTCTATAAGAAACAACTAGCAGGATGATTTCAGAGAGGCTTGGAGAGGTCTACATGAACTGATGCTAAGTGAAATGAGCAGAATCAGGAGAACATTATACACAGCAACAATAAGACTATATGACGATCAATTCTCATTGGACGTGGCTCTCTTTGATATTGAGATGATTCAAACCAGTTCCACTTGTGCAGGTGAAAAGAGCCATCTACACCCAGAGAGAGGACTGTGGGAACAGAGTGTAGAACACAACATAACATTCTCATTCTCTCTGTTATTTGCTTGCATTTTGGTTTTTTTCCTGTTATTTTTTCTTCCTTCTTGATCTGATTTTTCTTATGCAACAAGGTAAGTATGTATACATATGTTGGATCTAACATGTATTTCAACATATTTAACATGTATCGGATTACATGCCAACTAGGGGAGGGGATGAGAGGAAGGAGGGAAAAATATGTAACAAAAGGTTATGCAAGGGTCAATGTTGGAAAAATTACCCATGCATATGCTTTGTAATTAAAAAACTTTGAAAGAAAGAAAGGGAATGTTAAGACATCTTAGCTATTTCCTCTTCTCCACAATCTTTTGGTTCTGCTCTAGGAAGTCCTTCCTAAAAGTTTTGTTATATGGAATAGTTCTTTGAGAATAGGGAATAGGAGGCATGCTGGAGTTTAAAGATATGGAAACAAAAGTGTTAATAAATTTTTATTTCTAAAAAACTAAAAAAAAATGGAATTTCTTTTCTTCTAATGCAATAAAATTAGGTATGAATTTTCAGACACTTCTATAAAGCCTTTCTATACTACTTGAATACTGCCAGGCATTTGTGAGCCATCAATATGTGCAGAGTATTCATTACTCAACAAGTATTGGGCAAAACATTGATTTATGCGTCTTTGTATTCTCTGTGATATTGACAACATTTTCTGCAGCTTCTTACGTAGATGGGAAATAGAATGTACAAAAATAAGGTGAAGAGGCTGTGTGATCTCTTCAGGGAAATTTCATGTTATAAACTTCTTGGACATCTCTAGTGACAAGCCTCTGAATTTAGCTGCATTGGTTTTTGGGCAAGCACATGATGCATTACAAGCTTGAAAAATTTCCCAGCTTGGTAAACCCATTGTTTACTAACAGTAACTATCAAGAACCCAGGCATCATGATGAAACATTGGAGAAGGGGCGTTAGTCCTACTTACGATATAATCTCTTTGTAGTTTCTCTGTAAAAATAAGAATTGGATTAAGTGATCTCCAAGATTCCTTTCAAATCTGGGACCACAGCAATTAACATAAGGCTATAATGTTTTGATCCAGGGACCCCATTACTTGGTATATTCCTTGAAGACGCCATTGATAAAAAGAAAGTCCCCATATACATAAATGCTTACAACATTTTTTGAGATAAGAAAGAATTGGGAATAAATTGTCTATCAATTGGGAAATGGTTTAAATTGTGGCACAAATGTAATGGAATACAACTATGCTAAAAAGAAATGATGAACACAGAAAAGCATGGAAAGGCACACATGAACTGATGCATAGTGAAGGAGAGGCAAGGAAGCAATATACACAATGACTACAACAACGTAAACAGAACTACACAAAAAAAGAGATTTGAATCTAGGTTTTCTAATGTCAATAACAATGCTCTTTCCACTCTACCAAATGCCTCCTTATATTAGGTTATTAGGATCATTCCAATAAGATAAAATTCAAGAGTTCAGTAAAATCACAAGTGTTCATTAAATGCCAACTATGTGCCACGCACTGGAGATAGAAATTCAAAAATAAAACAAAAAACTCTTACTTTCAAGGCATAAATGTGAATCAGTTTTACATTCAGGTTCAAAAAACTTCACAAGTACAAGATGGGTCTGAAGAATCAAGAGATTTCAGTCTGGTGTATCAGCATGTATCACATTCAAAACTGCTAATATTATCTTGGGTTGCATTTAAGAGATATAGAGATTCCAAAAATAAAAAGTATTAAATGACTGGGGAAGAGCATATTTAGATTTTTATGTTCAGTTTTGGGCACCACAGTTAAAGCACAATTGATAGTCTAGTATGTCAAGAAAAGCAACTATAATGACAGGGCTTGAAATTCTTGCCATATAAAAGTTAGTTGAAGAAACTAAGGATAGTTAAACTGGAGAAAAATGACTCAGCAGACTCGAGCATCTGAAAGAACAATATATGGAACAAGGACTACACTTTACTACATTCAGCACTAGACATCAGAATGTAGAGCAATGGGGTATATAAGGGGCAAATTTAGGCTTAATAGAAGGAAAAAATATTCCAACTATTAGATCTATCCACAAGGAGTAGTAAGAAAGAATGTTTAGTTATAGGCAGGTGCAGATAGAGATGGGACCAACATCTATATAGAAGTGTCCAGGCATGAGCAAGTAGTAATCCATGGTACTGAAATGTCTGGTGGGTTTGACTACTGACTTGCCACTTGTGGAAAATAAAGGATTACCAAAAAAGTGAAATTTAACCCAAGGTAACTGAATGGAGAGCAAACTGCCCAGATTTCACATATCTTTTCCGGTAAAAACTTTCAAATTAACAAGAAACTAAATAACAATAAAGAAAATCCTATGAGAAATTTCCTAAATTAATCACGGCCAAACTGTACAAGAAGTCTGTGAAAAGACCATGGCCAAGCAAAATCAGAGCCCACACAGTAAAGGCTATCTAGCTAGAAGCTTCCTCTCTAAATTATAAATATGAATCTCAAGGCAGCGAGAACAATGGGCTTCCCTCAGAAAATAACAGCCCCAAACCAAAGCTATTGAAGTAGAGGCCAGTACTGATACAGCAACGCACAGACCAGGAAATCTCAGGAGTCTGACACTTAGAATATTCCATTCTAACAAGACACTAGACCTGCAATGATCTGAACATCTGAAGAAATAAAAAGATTGGAAAAAAAAAAAAAAAGAAAATGTAAGATCTTATATCAAAAACAAGTGACTTGGAAAGCAAGTCAAGAGATATTTTTAAGAAATGAATTTCCTGAAAACTAAGATTTTTTAATAATATAAAGAAATCAAAGACAGAAAACTATCTATTTGAAGCACAGTAGTAGAAGATAAATCCACTGATCACCTCCTAAAAGAAACCCCCAAAAAGGAAAGGCCTAGGACTGTTAGTCATAGCCAAAATCCAGAGCACCTAACCTAATCAAACATCTAAGCATCCAGAAAACAGATCAAATACCAAAAAACCACAGTTAAGAGCACATAAGACCTTCTATAATAAGAAAGATCCTAAAATACAGTATTTCAAAAAGCAAAAGGACTATAAACAAGAATAACTTACCTTACAGGTATATTTTTTTAATTTTTAAAATATTTTTAATTCCTGCTAATGGGGCAATTAAGGTTTAGTGGGAGTCTTGATCACTTGAACTTTGGAATTCTTAGATGAAGAAGGGCTAAACCATTATGAAATTTTGATTCATTTAAAGGAATTTGGCTGGTTTACATTATAAAAGACTTAAGACTTTTTAGGATTCTAGTCTGAAATGACAGCCAATATAGGTAACCTAATTTTAGGTTACATTAGTGGTGGCCTGGCATCTAGAAATAAGGAGATAAAGTTTCATCACATTCTGTTTGGGGCTATACTATCTATGTAATGTAGTGTTCAAATTGTAACATTTTAAAAGGGCATGAACAAAAAACCATCCTCAGATGAGATCAAGATGGCAAAAGGACTGAAAATCATGGAAAGCCAGAAAAGACTTAGTCTTTGAACTAGACAGTTTTCATGTTCTCCTATCATGTGGAAGGATTAGTCTACTTTAAAAATAAAGCAGGAAGCAACTTCAGAAGTTCAGGAGAACTTCAGGAGTCCCTGGCAGAAGTAATAACAAAAATTACAGCTCAACAACTCTATGATAATAAACACTTAAGTATTAAATATGGAAGAAGAGCAGTGTATCCTTCCCAAAAGTTCCCAACCACAGTTATGGTGGGAATCCCAAGTCCAGGAAAGATTTCATTTAGATGGTGAGGTCCTCCACATTCTCCTACTTTCACACAATGTTGCACTTACTGTGCAAAAATAAGCTACTGCAGAGTACTCTGGAAGCCTCAAAAAAGTATTATCCAATTATTTACATAGGAAAAAATAAAAAAGATGAAGAAAGACGCTGAAGATTTCAACATGTATTTGAATGGACACTCTATAAATCGTTTAAGAACACACATCTAGAATGGAGAATAGAGGTAAGATGAACTAGGCCCATAGTTGTAAAGAAGAGCAGGTTATTTTCCTTTAAGGCATTTGCAAAGTTCTTTCACTGTTGCCAAGCTTCCTATGAAAACAGGAGCCCATCTTCTCAATACTAAATTGGTGGTGCTATTTAGCAGCAATATATGAAACATCTAGCTTTTACAGTGGAGAGAAAGAGAGAAAAGGGGAGGGGAAGCAAGTGAACCTTACTTTCATAAACAAATTAGAGGAGCATCGAAAAGATCTTTTCCCAGGTCCATGGAAATATAGATTCATAGCCAAACAAGAGATAGACAAGTTCAGAGGATGTACAACAGACAATTTTGATTATATAAAATTTAAAAGGTTTTGCTTAAACAAAAAAAAAGAACATGAAATATCTTTGCTTCTGGAGAATCAAACAAAATTAAAGAAAAGGTAATAGTAGCTGCAAAAAGGTTAAAACGTGTGGCAAATGAAGGAATCTGAAGAATGCCATCAAGTAATTTCAAAATGGGAAAATGGTCTGCTCATGTGTAAAAAGTGAAATGTGACATCCAAAGTGTTTTGTTAGAATCCTCCATAAGGTGGGGTTAACCTTCTGTGGAAAATTGTTGAGGAAATTAAGGATAAAAGTTGCAAGCATGGATGGGTGCAAGCTACATCACTGAGGAGAACTTCAGAATAAAGAGATCACATTTCCATTTGGGTGAAGTCTTAACAGTGGAAGTCTTCAAGCAGATGCATAAAAGTGATCATTTGATTTATTGATTTGTGTGAATGAGGGAAGGTTTAACTCTTGTTAGACTAGTGATTTCAGCTTTCAACTCATTTAATTCCTTGAAATTCATATTTCCCTGTATCTAGAGAACAGTGATTTTTGAAGTTCTATTGACTGTATTAGGAAAAAACCCAGAAAAATCAAATTAATGAATAAATAACTTTTCATATTTACATTTTATTTTTTGCTGTACAAGATGAAAATTTTATATATGCTTCACATTTTTCATGAGTTACTAAACATTATACAAATATATACAGGAGTATTCACATTTAATTTTATTGTGTACATCCATTTAAATAGCTGATTGCATACAATGCAAACAGTACTCACACGTTGTAAAGCATAATTTCACTTGGTACATAATCTGCATTGTAAGGAAGAAGTTAATGATACCGTATATTTCAAGTTCAGATTAGTCCAAATGTTTTAGTAGTAACAAACTGGTGCTCTAAAAGATTGTTTACAAGAATTTCTTTTTAAATATGGAAGTCCTTGTTTCACTCAAGTAAATGCCAAATTACCATTTCATAATTTTTTTATAAAATGAGCCATTTTCCATAATAAGTTGATGTAAATGTATACAAGAGAACTACTAAAACTATTGGCCTTACTGTTAATGTCAAACTAGGCACAGAAGTCCTCTATGGCTGATTTTTTAAAGTCCAAACTGAAAGAGTCTCACCACAGAGAGAATTAAACCAACTTGACAAAGTGTTGAAATCGTTCCAGAGATTTAATGTTCAAGACAATTCGGATGGTTTTTTTTCACTCGATTCACTCTGCTGTAGATTTCCTTCTACAAAGAAATAAATATAAATTAAAATATTTCTTAATTGGGAGAGAGGAGGAAAATAAGACAAATTCTATGCCTGCAAAATAAATATCTCTGAAAATCACTAGTAAAAAAAAATCTGCTTTTATTTTTTAAAGATAAAAGTAAACTTCACAACTATTTAAAATCTGAATGCAATGCAATAAAAGGCAAACTTCAAATATTAAAAATGGCTTTCTAAATTAGTTACAATAGAACTTTGATAAAAAATACCCAAACCAAACACCCAAATTTGAAAGGATCTTTGAAATTAGTTTGAGGGCAGGGATTGTCTTTTTTGTTTTTCTTTGCATCACCATAGAACAATGGCACATAGGAGATGCTTAATAAAATGCCTGATATTGTATTTTCCCCAATACATTCAATTCTATAATTGTATTTACAATTCCCAATTGGACTGACAATTAAAATTGGCCTTTAAACAATCAAAATTATTTTCCCTCAGCCTTTATTACATTAGAAAGTGAATGCTTGGAATGAATGACTTCTTTTGAGCACACACATTGATTTGGAAAAAGGATAGTGATTATAGCAGTGGAATAAATCCATAGATTCCATTGCCCATGTTTTTGTGTGCTTTAATAACACTCATATATAGAGCAGTTAGGTGGCACAATGGATAGAATTATCTGGCCTGAGTCAGGAAGACACTACTTCCCGAGTTCAAATATGAACTCAGACACTTACTAACTGTATGACTCTGCCTCAGTTTCCTCATCTATAAATGGCAACCCCCTCCAGTATCTCTGCCCCCAAAAACCTTAGATGGGATTAGCAAGAATTGGATAGGATCAAAAAACAACAGACATTAATATAGCTAATCCAGAGAGTAAAAGGAAAATGATATACTTAAGTGCTTCATTTAATAAAGTGATTTATTTTACTCACTGATTGGTAAGTAAGGTTTTAACAAACATGACTGCTTTCCCCACATGAAGACACTTTTAAAAAAAGCAATTACAATGGGATATTTACTAAGAGAATAACAAGAAACAAAGTGCATCTTCCCTTCAAACTGAGAAGTTCATTCTTTTATATACCCTCAAACAAAATGGATTCAAACTTAAAAGAAGATACTTTTCTAAGATACTTATTCTATCTATTTGAAATTGTTTTTTAAAAGCTTGCCTAACAGAAAACATATTCAAACTTTGCTACTTGCTAATGGCAAACAAGTAATAAAATTTGAGAAATACAGAAAGGAGGTGATTGGGGGGGGAAGGGAGGGAAGGAACATAAATGACTTCTCAAAATTGGAAAGAATTAACTTTTTTTCATAGCAGCTTTCATTAGAACAGTTTTTTAAACTGTAGGTTATATAACTAAAATGAAGAGATTACAAAATTATATTATTAGTAAATATATTATTTATATGTCTATATAATCGGGGTCCCATAAAAAATTTCCTCGAGCAAAAAGGGGTCGTGAGTAGAAAAAGTTTTTAAAAACTCTGTATTAGAAGAACTGAAACAGCAAATTTCTTCACAAAGATAACAATAAAGGAGTAATGTTTAGTCTCAGTTTATGTGACAAGTCAGTATTCTGCTCATTTGGAACACAATCGTATGAGTTATTTTACTAAATATATGTGTATATATTAAGGCAAATGAAAAATGGTTGGGTTTTTCTATATACAAAAACTTTAGAGCAATACATATTTTAAAAACTTTTGATAACTATTAAAATAATTGCTTTTCCTTGAAATGCTATGTATTTTACTCATTTAAAACATTCTTGAGGAATCCATAGATTTCACTGTTACTACTAAAAACAAAATGGTATTAACCCAAAAAAGATTTAATAACTCTTTTCCTTACTATTCTCTACAATAAAATTATCCAAGACACTTTTGAAGGACTTAAACAATGAAAAATACTATCCATACCCAGAGAAGGAATTGATAGTATCTGAATGCAGACTAAAACATATTTTTTTGTTTTTACTGTATTTTTCTTTTTTGGTCTATGTTTTGACAACATGACTATTATGGAAATGTTTTGCATGATTACACATGTATAACCTATATTAAATTGCCTATATTCTCAACAGGGAAGAGAGGGAAGAGGGGAGGAAAAAGAGAAAAGGAAAAAGTCTGCAACTCAAAGATTTAAAAACAAATGTTAAAATTGTTTGGTTTTATAGGGGTTTTTTTTATGTAACTAGGGAAAAATAAACAGGCTCAGATTCAAAGAATTCACAGATCCATGGCTGAAAGGTTCATCAGTAGTACTCTAGTTCCATTCAGTTTATTTTACAGATAAGGAAACTGAGGTCCAGAAAAGTATCTTGACCATAGAGATAGAGCCAGAATTTCAAGTATTGTCTTTCCATTATACCATGCTGATCATCAGAAGGAAAAGTAAAAAAAAAGTCACTTTATACATGTATGATCTTTATTGTTTTTATTAGGATCCATTATTTATTTCGAGGCTCCAATGAAGCAGGCAGAGTCTAAAAGACCAAATTTCAACAGGGTTAAATGATCAACAGGTAAATTGGTAATATTACATAGCTAACAAATATCTAATTGGGAAAAGCAAGAATCCAGAAGTTTCAAATCCTAATCAGGATTTTTTGTTGCACCAAAAATGCCTCACAAGCAAAGGGATCCAAATTCAATCCAAAACTAGAAGGGAAAGTTTTTGCGAATTTAAATAACTAGCTTAAAACTATCTCAGAATTTTCTGATCTTTTCAGTTCTTGTGAATTTTAAATGGTTGAAAAGAATGCTATTTTACCCACTGAGTAGAAAGGGTAGATAAGAATAGAAAATCTCTACCATGAGGACAATTATTTCTCTCATTTTAAAAAAAGTCATCTTATAACAACACATTTGTAAATGTACAATAGCTTCCAATGAACAAATAGAGTTATGATTTATATTGTAGCTTTCATTTAACTTTTTCAAAATATCTCTTCCAAATTGTAAAACACTTGTAATACTTTCAATGTACAGATTAAAAAGAATGTTTTATTTTACTTCCCAGTGAGGCAAAACATATTTCTTCAAGACCTAGTACTTTTAAAAAATATTTATTTAAAAAATTATAATACATACTCATAAAGCTTTGGCTAAACTCTATTGAAATTATTTTTTAATTCCAAATTTACCCATAATGTCTTTATATATTTACCTGGATCAAGATGAACTGTAGACTTACTTTCAGAAAAAGTAGTACTCATTTCTTCAAATGTTTTGTTACTTATGTTATCTTGTTCCACTTCACACAAATAAACATCAATAGGTCCCTTTGTACTCTTTATATGTACAGTTATACAGTCCTATGAAAAGAAACATAGGATGTAAACATGAATGAGAAAAATCCACTAACCACATTTGATTCATTCACTAGGACAGTCAAGTTTTGCAAATCTTCCAGAAAGCTTGAATTCATACTTTATTATTATCATTAAGTAATTGTGAGAAAAAAATCAATGAAGATCGAAAAAGAATTAGATATAATCAACTAATTAGATTAGGCAAGAGGTCAGGCACATAATACTGAAAGGATAAGAAAGAAAGAACCAAAGTACAAAAATTTAATTACTTAAAGTCCTGTATTTCTCTACTTTAAGTCTTTTACTTGAAAGTAATGAATCTAGGAAATATTACCCAACAGCCTAATATTTTATTGATTAGTGAAGAACAAAGGTTCCTAATTTGTCTAAGCTAAATGATTACAAGTGATTTTGAGAACTCTATAAAATTCGTGAACAAGAATCTTGAAAGGAAAAAAATCTATGAAGAATTAACCGCATGGATAGGTTTATAATACTACAAAATTTAATGAGCTTGGGGGAAATATTAGCATTTGATGTTATATCTAACACAAAGGTCATCAAACAATGTTAAATAAATGATTCATACAAGGTCACAAATTTATTAGAGTTGCCAAGAACCTTAGAGGATATCTAATCCAACTCAATCATTATTTTATAGATGAGGAAACTGAATCCCAGAAAAGTTTTAATGACTATTCCAAGGTACCACACATGGCTAGAAGAACTTATTCCCTCAGTCCAAATCTCATGTTCTTTCCACTGTATCATACTGCATTTCCTGAAGGTTACTTAAAATCCTGCCTCTTCAAAGAATCCTAGGTGTGTAACAATTTGATCCCCCCCTAAGAATGATAGTCAATTTTTTTTTTTTGCTGAGGCAATTGGGGTTAAGTGACTTGCCCAGGGTCACACAGCTAGGAAGTGTTAAGTATCTGAGGCTCAGATTTGAACTCAGGTCCTCCTGACTTCAGAGCTGGTGCTCTGCACCAGCTAGCTGCCCCATGATAGTCAATTCTTGAGAAAGCAATACAGTTGAAAATAATCTGTATTTTTATCAATTGTAAATAAAGTAGTTCTTATTAAAAAGAAGGATTCCATTTATTTTTTTCCCATGCAGGCTGATCACACACCCCCACACACATTTTGTTGATCTGTTCTTAAGAGTTCAGAGGCTGTTATAAAACATCCACATGAGAAATATAGCTCTAGCATATTAATAAAATGGTAATGCTACATACATGAAAAGCAACATGTTGATAGTTGGAATTGAAACCCCTACCTGGTTCTCTGGGGATGTCTGTTAGGCTCGGTCTAGACAACACTGATGGCATTCCTCCCTCCCGCGCTGCCCTTCACTGTGTTCACAACACAAAGTGAGTTGCAGTGAGATGCAGCATAGCAGAGGATCTCACATCCTAATTTTTTGTCCTATTTCTAATGTTCTCCCATTACTAGAAGGTGTGACTAAGGCTATTTCAGGTTTCAACTTACCAGTCTGCACCTTGGTTTTAATGACACACTTTCCCTAAGAGTTCAGATTGACTCTCATTTGAACTCTAGCACAATGCCATGTACCCAGGAGGAGACTGATACACTTGTATGAACCAGCAGAATCAAGAGAAGATACTATACATTGGCTCTTCAGTACCTGTTTTCTTTGCTTCCCTTCCAGGTCTTTTCCATGGAAGTCTTTATTTATACACATATACACACACACACATATGTGTTTATATTTGTGTGTGTGTGTGTGTGTGTGTGTGTGTGTGTCTTACAAAATTGAAATTTAATTATTATGGACTCTAACAAAGGTCCTGGGAATGGTAAAAAATGAAGATATAGTTTGGTAGCCCAAGTGTTACACTGATTCCCACAAAATATAAAAAAAAAACTAAAGGAACGATAGTTTATCATTTTTGGAGGATTAAGGAGAAGACATGGACAAGAATCACAAAGGATGAGGTATGAACGGAATGTGATTTGTATTAGAAGAGGGAATACCCACATTAATAAGATAATAGGCCCAAAGTATTGTATATTTTAATGCCTCCCATCATTGTAAAAACTACAATTTTAACTTTAAGTCCATTTTGACATGCAAGAAAGGTAAAATTTCTAATGCGATGCTATTACCACTCTAAATACTATAAAAGAGACTCCAAAAAATTCTACCAAAGGCATCACTATTACTGATAAAATCAAGTTTATAACAAGTTCATACTGAAGGCAATGGTGTTAGATACATTTTAAAAATAATGTGTAAGATTCTTTTAACAAAACAGACTTTCTTAAAATGAAATTTATAAACAAATTTAAAGTACTACCTACTTCTTTAGGAGTTGGCACTTCCAATTTGGTTTCTTCTGGAGCCTTGACTGCAATGACAATCTGTTCATGGAAAGCTTGAATACTATGTATATCTTGATAGGTCACATATGCTAATGTATAAATCAGTCAAGGAATTTCTGAACTAAGGAACCAAAAAGCGATTATGAGACCAATAGTAAAAAATGCTTCATAATGCAAATATGGGCAGTTCTTAATTTATGTGAGCTAAATGAAGAACCTAGAGTGAAAAAGTGGAGATTTTGGCCAAAGTAAACTTCTCATAGGCTGGTTTTTTGTATTTACTTTAGCTGTTAAGTTTCTGTTAATATAGATTACTCTAAAATATTTTGCTGGTTAATAATGGCAAAACATTTAGAAATAAAGGTTAAAAGAGATCTAAGGGGATAACAGCCATTTTGACAAGGCTACCAAAAAGTTTCTACTTTAGGAATGAACTGATACACAGTAGAAAGACTGTTGGATTTGAAGTGTGAAGATCCTAAATATGGCACCTAAGTGTGACCTAAGATAAATCACTAACATAAACTCTCAAGTTTCTTTTTCATATCAAATGGTTCAAACAGAAAGAGATATAGATTATTAGTGGAAGCAACATTAACGAAGTTTTATTATCACCTAGGAATGCTACTTATACTATCTTCCCCTATCAGAATTATGAGGGACTTCAGAACAGGGACTATCTTACTTTTCAATGGGGATACTCAAAACTGAGTTCAGTGTTTTACATAATGTAAGCATACAAAAATGCCTTTTTATTCAGGTCTAGGGGGTAAAAAAGGCTGTGAAGAGGAATCAAGTGAAATAATACTGGGAAATAGATGGGAACTCTTAAGAAGGACTATGATGTCAGGACTGAGATTTTTTTTTTTCCAATCAGCAATAAGGAGACACTAAAGATTTCTGAAGAGATTAAGATAATTATTTGGGCTTTTAGAAAATATTGATTTAGTATTATGGAATAAAGAGTAGAAAAGAGAAACAACTGTTAGCAGGTTGACCAATTAGGAGGTAACTATAATAATTAAATGAGAAGTAATAAGGGACTGTGGCCTAGAGCAGAGTGGAGAAATGAAGGAAAGATGTTATAGAATCAAGTAAAACAGCTGAGAGAATAAAGAAAAAGAGTCAAGTTACAAGTTCCAATCTTGGAGGACTACAGGAAAGGCTGTGCTCTCACTATGAAAAGTCATTTAAAGGATGGATTTTAGAAAAAGAAAATTAATTGTTTTGAGCATAATAAAATTGAAGAACTTGAATCCAAGATATCTGCAGTAGACATTTGTAGAATGGAAGTAGAAATCAGTTGTTCAGTACAGAATTTATTATTTAACATGTCGGCTAATGCCACAGAAAGAAGAAAGGCCCACAATATGTTAGGAACTGATCACACTTAGAAGGTGGGAAGAGAATGATGACCCACTAAAGGATGCTGAAAAGAGCTAGAGAAGTCGAAAATCAAAAGGATAATGTCATGAAGCCAAAGGAGAAAAATATTCAGGAGAAAGAAGTATTTGACACGACCAAAACTACAAATGGATCCCAATTGAATCAAAGCAACTGCTTTTAGCACCTCAGAAATCACTGGTAAGCTTGAAGAGAGTGGTTTTAATTGAAAACTAACACCAAAAGCCAGACAGTAAGGCTGAGAATTAAGTAGGAGGCAAGAAAATGTAGATAACTCTTTTCTAGGAGGTTAAGTATAAGAGTAATGTAAGAGCTGATTGTATCTGTAGATAGTAAAGAAGGAATTCAATATGTAAGTAAAGAGAAAAGAAGAGAAAGAGATGTTTAAAAAAGCAAGTTTTGATAGAAGAAGATACGAATTAACATGGCAAGTAGAAGGAGGAGGGCTTATAAAGAATCCTGTCAGATTAAAGTAGACAAACAGTACTGGTTATTCCACCCTAAAATACTGTCATTATTACTTATATTTTTCATTTTGTTATTTGTTGTTTAATCATTTCTGACTCTTCATGACCTCATTTGTGGTTTTCTTGGCAAAGGTATTGGAGTGATTTGCCATTTCTTTCTGCAACTACCTTCAGAATTGAGGAAATAGAGGCAAACAGGATTAAGAGATTTGCCTGGAGTCAATGTCTGAAACAAGGTTTGAACTCTGGTCTTCTGGACTCCACATCTAGTGCTCTCTATCTACTCCACCATCTCACTGTCAGAAATTCTAGCACTGAATATTCCTTAGGGTAAAATAAAAGATGAAGGATAAGGAGCCACCAGGGATACATAAATTGGTTTTAATTAGCTCTTCTCCTAACATCTTGTTCAGATTATTCTAGTTAACAAATAGAAATTTTGAATGGAAAGAAGATGTCAGCAAGGTGAGCCATGGTCCAGTGTGAAGTCTAAGGAAGGCTAAAAAAACACTGGATGACACAGGGGAAGAGTACTAAACCTCAAAAGAGGGGTATGCCAAATTCTGACCATTAAAAATCTAACAAGAAATAATACATAATCAGCCAATCAATCAATATTTAAGGGTCTACCATATTCCAAGTACTGTACTAAAGCACTGAGGATACAAAAGAAGACAAGTTTCCTCAAAGAGCTTATAATTTAATGGGGGAGACAACATGTAGACAAATATATGAAAAGCGAGCTATGTACAGGATAAGTAGATAATTAACATTGGAATTAAGATTAGCTGGGGAAGGCTTTTTATAGAAGGGAGAATAGTAGTTTGAGGAGGAGGGAAAGCATTTCAAGCATGGAGAACAGTCAAAGAGAATGTCAAGAGATGGAATGTCTTGTTAGTGGAACAGCTAGGAAATTAATATCACTAAATCGAAAAATACATGTCAGAGAGGAAAAAGAAGACTGGAAAATAGGAAGGCTAAGTCATAAAGGATTTTTGAATGACAAATAAAGCATTTTGTATTTGATCCTGAAAGCAACAGAGAACCCTTGGAGCTTACAGAGTAGTAGAATGAAATGATCAGATTTGTACTTTAGGAAAATCATTTTGGTGGCTGAATGTAAGACAGATGGAATGGGGAGAGACTTGAAGCAGGATGACCAACTAGCAGATTAAAACAATAATCCAGGCTTGAGGCACTAGAATGATGGCAGTGTCAGAGGAGAAAAAGGGGCTTTATACCAGAAATGGTGCAAAGGTGAAATCAACAGGCTTATTAACAACTTAGATATTGGGGGGGAGGATGCCAAGGGCAGATGAGGAATGGGGTAAGAGATAGTGAGGAAACTGGGATGACACCTTGGTTGTAAGCCTGAGGGACTAGGAGGATGGTGTTGCCACTTAAAAAAAAAAAAAAAGAGGAAGAGGTGAGGGGAAGATTTGAGGAGAAAGGTAATAAATTTCTTTTTGGATATACTGATGTTTTAGACATTCAGATTTGAGATGTCTTTCCTAAGAAGAAAGTAGAAGTGAAAGTGGAGATCAGCAGAGAATCTGAGACAAGATAAATACATCTGAACATCATCAGCATAAAGATGATAATTAAATCCATAGTAGCTGCTACAACAGTGAAGTAGCATAGAGGGAAAAACAGGGCATAGGACAGAATCCTGAGTGATACCTTCAGTTAGATGTGATCTGGGGGAGAATCCAATTAAAGATTCAGACAAAGAGGAGAAAGAAAGGAAGAAAATCTGGAGAAAGTGATATACTAAAAACTTAAAGAGAGAAAAATATCAGAGAAAGAGTGTTCAACAATGTCAAAAGCTGCAGAAAAATCAAGGAGAATGCTATGATCCCTTCCTCCTGGAATCAGGAATTGAGTTATTATTTGCTTGTACTATATGAGCTAGTTTTAAAACTTAATACAAGGCCTTTCATAGCTGGTGTCTGACTAATGTTTTCCAAGTTAAATAGTCTGGAAATTTTTGTTCTTGTAGGAAAATGTATTCCTAGTTCCAAATAACTATTTTATAAAATTTTGAGACACATACTTGTAAGCTGGGAATTATATAAGCAGAATTTTACTAATTTTCTAACACTCTAGGATAAAAACATATCAGTTTTAATATTAAAAATGAATGATGAAATAAACCTAATAATAATCATCATTTTTAGATATCAGTGCAGAATATCCCTCTACCAACCAGATCTGATGAGACTATGAATACAATATTATGAGTTAATGCTGCAAGTTTTCTATTCACAATATATATTAAGCCTTATTGGTAACAATAATACCCAAATTGAATAGCTCCAGAATAATTTTAATAGCTAATGATAAAGGATATCTTTCATTTTCTTTGTCATCTGTTAGTTCAAACAGCTGTTGAGCACAATCCTTAATTAACTCATCCAAAGCTTTTTCCATTGCTGTTAAATCAGTAAGCTCATCCCTTATCTTCTTTTGCTGGGGCACTTTTGATCCAATACCACCAAGATCAGATCCACTTAAAAAAAAAAGATATGAAAAAAATAAAACATATAAGAAGCTAACAAAGAATACTTTCAAATTAGGTTACTGTTTCACTAATACTTTTACAACTCTATATCTTGTCCAATTTACGTTGATACCTTCAATGTGTCATACTAACACACAGTGACATCTAGAAATTAATAATATTAAAATGATTATTTAACAAAACAGAGTAAACAATTGCTCACCTGTATTTCAGAAATCTTGGTTACAAAAGGAATGTTTTCAGTGACTCAAAATAGCATTATGTTGAGAGGCAGAAAACCTCTCAACAAAATGGAGAGAAATTTTGAATTGAAGTTTTAAACTAAATTAAAACTGGAGACAAAACTTTAGATATCTAGAGAGCTAAAGGAGGATCCAGCTAAAGAGATGGAAAAAGAGGAGTCAAATAGGAGGAACTTTAATATGGTTCTAATTTGCAGAGTACAGTGTAAGACTTCTCTTTGCAAAGAATAAAAGTTTACAAGTTTTACTATCAGGGGAGTGAAAAAAAGAAAAAAAAATTAAGTACCTATTTTGTGCCAAGCACTGGGGAGAAGGTTATTTCCATTGTATAGCTGAGAAAACTAAGGTAACCAAACGTTAGGTAACTTGGCTAAGGTCACACAGCTATTAAATGATTTCCAAGACTGTAAATGAACTTGGATTTTCCTAACTTCAGGCTCAAGGCTCTATCTACTGGGCCAAATAACATTTAAATTTCAAAAGATCATGATATGACTCCAATAGATAACTGATAATATATTACTTGCCTTCTCAATAGCGAAAGGCCTGGAGGAGAGTGAATTTTTGAAACTCCAATGTTTTAAAAAAAATCAATGTTAGTAAGTAATAATATTAGAGGCTGAATTTTTTTTAAAGGTCATAGTAGATTTCTGTTTTAGTAACAGAAAGTTGGTAAAGTTATTCAAGTATTAAACTGTTCACTAAGAGAGGACAGGTAAGTTTTTAAGGACATGCTACTATATTTCTAGCCTAAATCTTGAAAAAAGCCACCTATATTCATTGTCTATACTCTTCATTATTTACTCACTTTTAAATCTCTTAAAATCTGGCTTTTGATCTCATAACTGAAACTATTCTAACCAAGATTACCATTGATGTTTTATTTTCCTGAAGTCAGGAGGACTTGAGTTCAAATCTGGTCTCAGACACATAATACTTCCTAGGTGTGTGACCCTGGGCAAGTCACTTAATCCCAATTGCCTCACCAAAAAAAAAAAAAAAAATTTATATTTACATATATATCTCATGTCTTCAATTCTTCAATGGTAAAGATTCCTAAATAATTCTAACATTTTCTACCCTTAAATAATTAACCTTTCTAGCTCAGTTTAAGAAAAGACAGAAACAATTAAAACCATTTCCTAATGTATAAAACTCCTTATTTATGTTACAATTTTAAAATAATTGTCTGTGTGGTTTCCCTGAAAAAGATTTAAAGGAGAATGATGAGAAACTTAAATTAACTCACATCCACTGAATATGATTTTTAGATCTTTTTTGAATGAGATCAATTCCGTCTAATACATTGGTGATGTCATATACTCTTCGTTTCCGTACTCCCAAAGTTGTTGCAACTTCATTTAAATCAAGAACTCCACCAGGAGCAGATTTGATGAGCTCCATAAATTTACGAGTTAAATAAACCAAAGATACATCATAACGAGGTTTTGCCACTCTTAGTGCTTCTGAAAAAACAGAAAACAGTTTTTAGTAATAAACTTTATAAAACATTTATGCACATTTTTTACCATTAAGAAAAATGTTTACTACATTTGATCAAAGCAAAAAACATTGTATTTACTCAGTCCTACATAATGCTATTGAGCCTGGGCCAAATAGAACAACAAAACAGTCAAGTGACACTTCAAATATTGCTGATGGGTAGAGTACAGGGGATGGTATGGAATCCTGGCCAGATCATTGGTAACTCACCATTTTAACTTGCAAACTAAATGCTAAATTTTGTTTTTGCCATGCCAAGAGACTAATTATACATTCTAGTTCTTGACTCAAAGCTCCACTCAACTACCTAGTAATAGCTATAAAGGTTTACCCATCACAACACTCCAAAGATCTCTCATTTCCATGGTATGGGTACTCCCTCCACCAATGCAGGGAGCAAACTCTCTAGAATTTAGTAGATGATCTTCAAGAATTGTTATAGTGAAAAATTCAGGACCCAGAAGACAGCTGCTTGATAACAAGCCCGGCCTTAAACAATAAAAACATGGTGTACAGTGTCTTACAGTGGTGGTTTTCTTGAGGGGTATACTGGATTACATGACCACTGAAGTTCCTTTTTAACTTTAAAATTCTATGAAATGAAATTATAGAACCTCACACTTTCATTGTATTTCAATGTTTTACTAGGATAAATGCCTTTAATATATCTTGACTAAATATCTTTAAATAATTTAGCTATTACTCTGATCTAGACGTTAGATGATTTTTCATTTCTCCCCTTTCATATATCCCAAGTACCATGCTTCATATGGCAATAATACAAAATCACTCTCCAACTTCTCTAATCCATTACAATTATACGCACCATGTATAATATATTCAGATTAATTCCAGTTGCAGGTAAATCTATGATTCTACCTATTGTAGGATGAATAGCTAGAGTCCCCAAGTTAATGAAGATCAGTTCTAAATTCAAAAAGATTTATAAGGATGGGTGATCAGGATTTTTAACCTCATTAGTTCAAATATATTATACAAGAAATTCTCCTACTTTAACAAGTGTTGATTTTAATGTACACTGGTTATGGTTATGATATTCAAATGCCTAAACTCCATCAAATTCCATAAAACTTAGAAAAATATAAGTCCCCCCCCCCCATCCAAAAGCAGTTACTTTTCTATCTCAGGTGAAATTTGGTATCATTCTAATCTTTGTTCCTTTTGTGGTATTGTAAATTTCAAAAAGGATAAGGAATTGGAGCTGCCATTCAATCTCCTGTTAAAATCAAGAAAAGTAGAAAGACATGGGATTGTCTAGCTTGTTATCTGAAGACAATCCAGCTGACAACTTTGTTTCTTGGTAGTTTCTATGCTACTAAATTTTCCAAATAATATAAGGTTTTAATACGATATTCCAATTTTTAGAAGTGCTATATGACTTAAAATCATGGAACATCAAAATCTCTAAAGAAATAAAAATCATGGGTGACCCTAAGTAGGCTGTACCATATTACCAATAATTAATTGCATGAAATTAATTATAAATAATTACATAAAAGATAGCATTCTATAAATGACTAGCAAAGGAGATGGATATTGTGAAAGCCAGGGATACAAATGCTACACTGTTATCCATGGAAACTTAAAAAGTCTACAAGATCTCTAGGCCAAAGCTCCAAAGACTACAGCATTTATGGGAGGGAATGGACAAGAATCAAAGAAGATGAGAAGATGTGGATAGGCTAAGATCAATAGTACTGGAACTTGTACTACACTGACAAGATTGTATACATATTGAATTTTAAGTGTAAATGTTTGTGAAAAAATGCAAACATTTCTATAAACATGATTTATTTATGTACTGATATGAATAAGAGACAATATGGCCTAGTAGAAAGAGTTCCATGATTTAGTCAGGGAAGTTAGGTTTGAATCCCAGCCATTTTTTCCTCACATTGTTACACTGATAGTGTTATTTAATGAAAAAAAAAAAAATCTTCATCTGTGAAATGAGAGATCTGGATCAGATGACCCTTTTACATTTCTCCAGTTATTCTTAATCCTAGAAAGCCTCTAGAACACAGGAGAGCAAATTTTCAAAATTCTCCCTGTTGAAACAACATCCAGTGCCCTTAAGTATTCTTGCAAGTATTTCATTTCATGAGTGTAAAAAAAGTACATTCTATCACACTGTAGAATCAATCACATTTGATGCTAGAAGGGACCCTTAGAATCACTTAGTCTAACTTCCTACAAACAGTCTTATTCACATTTTTAAAACTCCCCATACACAGTTTAAATCTGTGAAATTCAAATGATAACATTTAAATAAAACTACCCAATGTTTAACTTACTTCTCATGGCCATGTATTGTACATTCTCTTCTAAATTAATCTTTATTTTTGATGGCTAGGGGAAAAAAGATAACTGTTAAATTACTTGTAACCAACAATTTATATATTAAAAAATTCAATATAATTTCTCTATGTATTTTGAAGTTTTTCCTGAGGCAATAGTTTAAATAAATCTGAGAGGGGGTTCACTAGCCCACCCAAACAGTATCAATCTTTAAAGATAAAACTACTTCTTCATGCAGCCTTCAGAAATATGCTCACACCTAGGTGTGCAGAGGCACAAACAAGAGCAGTGCAAAAAAAAGCATGGGAAAATGAGATGCAGATATCTAAAATAAGCTTCAAAATAGAGAGTGAATTTTCAACAGGAGTCAACAGAAAGTGAAATAAAAATAGTTATGAATGTCCGGTTCTTATATAGGGCTTTGCCCTGTCACAAACGATGATTACAACAAAAAAAAATATGTATTAGAAAAATTTCCCAGTCTTTTATTGATTGCCCATTAACTGATTACTTCAACCAAAAATGTAGGAAAATATTCAAAACAAACTATTAGGAACGAGTCCCTTAAATTTATTTTAAAATTTTAATGCTTAGCATTTTAATATATTCACACTAATTCTGAAAGGAGGTATACAAATGATTTTTTAAAACAAATTCCACCAAGGGATCATAGAATTAGATGACCTTTAAACATCTCATTTCCCACCTGGACTTAGGAAACACTCCTTCTGGACTTTTTTGGCTTCTCTACTAAAACTCCAAGAAATTTATCTTAAGGAAATGTCATCATCTTACAAGATTCAATTAGCATTATTTCTTGTACCCTCTATCCCCTTAGACTGGAGAGTATAGCCATAAATCCCTCCATTTAAGGAGGAGACATGAATCACTGTCTAATTTCTCAAATAGTAGCACTCCTTTTGAACTTCTCTGACTTCTCCACTATGCCCTAGGCCTTGAAGTAACTTTCCCCTCACCCTCATTTCAACTTTCTTTTGTGTGGTCTTTCTCTGTTACATTATAAACTCTAGAAGGGCAAGGACTATTTCTCCCCTAACCCCATGTATATCCCCAACCTTAGCACATTTAGTTCTTTGCACAAAGTGCTTAATGTTTATTGACTAGGAGTAGAGTTGAAAAGACCTGAGACCATCTAGTAAAACCTACCAGGAGGGCCAAGGAGGTTAAGTGACTTGTCCAGTTACATATGTAATAAATATCAGAGGTAGAATTTGAAGCCGGATCCTCTGACTCTGGAGCAACTTCTTTTTCTCCTCTATCACATTATGACTGGCCCACAAGGAAAAAAAAAATAGCCTATAGTCACATAAGAAGCAAGAAGTAAACTATTTTAAGGATCCTCTTCCCCCGCCCCCCCCCCGCCAGATAACTACAAAACACTTTTTTTTTTTTTTTTTTTAAATTAAGGACAAAGACAGTTTTCTTCTCTGGATTCTGTTTGAGATATAATAAGTTTACCGATAAATACTAAAGTATGCCTTCAGGCTCATCTTTAAGTTTTTATTCCTCTCCCATCATATCCAATTAATTGACAAGTTTTAAACCAAGTCTATTCCTAGAATGTCTCTCCAATTTTTCCTTTGTCTATACAAGGTCATCTTGAACTTTTTTGATTTCATGGATTGCATGGCAAAAAACCTATAGACTTCTCTGAACAGTGTTCTTAAATACATAAAATAAGTATGATTATGAAGGAAATCAAAGTTCTACCTTTAAGGATCTACCCTATGCTGCACCATCTTAGTTTACACATCATTCCCACCAAAACTATTAGATCTTCCTAGTTGGTTTTCTTCCCAATCAATCCAAAGGGAGGAGGTGGAGGGTGGTCAAACACCTAGGCACAGTAAGCATGTTGCTGCTTAGTCACGTCCAATTTTTTGTGACCCCCATGGCCCATATGGTCCATGAGAATTTCTTGGCAAAGATACTACAGTGATTTGCCATTTCCTTCTCTAATGCATCAAGGCAAAGAGAAACTAAGAGACTTGCCCAAGGTTATATAGCTAGTGTCTGAGGTCATATTTGAACTCAGGTCTTGCTGACTCCAGGCCTAGCATTCTATCCACTGAGGTATGTCTTGTCAACCTCCTGTCAGCAGAACACTTTCAAGTATATGGCAGAACTAGGTTAAGATGTAATTCAGAAATATTTGACACTAATAAAACAGTTAACATTGATGTGGTTTTCTAAGTCAATATATAGTCTATAGGAAACCTTCTTTCTGTATGGTCTAATGGCTACATTTCTATTTGAGTTTTTTTGTTCTCTGCCCTAAGGGACAGAAATGACTATATCATTTATTCTCAAAATCAAAAACCATCAGAAGATCTCCACAGAAGTCCTCTTATCCATCTGGGTCCTACATATCACTTTTCTAAACCTATTTTTTTTTCCCATATTATTCCCCTTCACAAACTCTAAGTTGCAACTAAACAAAGCTACTAGCCCAGTGCCTGAAATTGGACATACCATCTCTTGACTCTCTGTACTATCTAACCATATCTGCAATGTATCCTTTTCCTCACTGTACCTCTGAATCTGATGCCACCTTCTCCATGAAACCTGCCCAGACAGTATTCTCTCCTTTCTTAATTTTAAAATATCTGTGTATACATTGTATGTCCCCAGTAGCCTATAAATTTCTTGAGGGCAGGAATTATATTCTATATAAACTATGTATTAAATTAAAATGTCAAAAATCATAATTATTATCACACACACACACACACAAGATGTTGGAGGAGATATCATATAATTTTGACAGGACATGTAGCAACTGCTTTGCAAACTAAGTTTCAGAGCTGTGTCTGGGCACCAACTGAAAAGTTAAGTGAGTTAAGTCATCCAAGTTTACATCTGAAAATACTGAAATTAAGTTTCATGATAAGAATTCCATTAAATAAATTCCATTACAGTAAAAACTTCAGCCTTCAGAAACAATGAATTCTTCTAGAATGAAATGATGTGACAGGTTAGTATAAGAGAAGGATCACTGGATTTGGAAACAGAGAACTTAGTTTTCAATCTTGAGTTTGTTCCTTACACTTTTATGACTTAGTCCTATTAGCAAAGAACTAACTTATGTAGGTTTTGGTTTTCTCTTCTGCAAACTAGGGGGTTCTGCAGCTAATGTTGTTGTTTGAAAATAATTACTACCATTTTAGATTTATGTAGTAGTAGTAATATTTACAAAGAATTTTTTTTTCTTTCAAGAACACAGTGAAATAAGAATTGAAGTATTATTCCAATTGTTACTGATGTACAGATTAAGCCCATGGCTTATCTTATGGTAAAGCTACAACAAAAAGTAGACAGAAGGCTCCAGATACTAGATTATTAACTCTTTCTTTTCCATCTTAAATACTAAGCCAGTAATCATTCCTAACAAACATTTATTAAGGGACATAAAATCCAAACAGGAATGCCTACTAATAAAATTCTAACATGACAGTGAAAAAATCATTGGTCTGAAGTGAAAATGTTATGCATGAAAAAATGCTTATTTCCCAGACTATAACACAACTATAACAAAAATAGGTAGCCAGTTAATTGAACTGACAGAACTATATAGATGCAGGACAGATAGATCTGCACTATCTGTCCAGATAAGCAATGAAAAAGGAACAAAATAGAATAGGAATAACATGGAACTGTATTTGGGAAATGTCTTATTGCTGAAAGTTTTGGAAAACAATAAAAACTTATTTATATATTGCTTTCCTGACATTTCAAAGTAGATAGTGTAAATATTACTATACTTATTTTAGGGATAAAAAACCCAAAAACTCAGAGAGGCCATGTAACTATTTTCCCTCACTTAATAGGAATAGGAATTGTTTCATTTTTTTATACTAGGATCAAGAGCACTTAAACTGCCCAGAATCCCACACCTAGGGCCACCGAACTGAGTTTTGAATTTCAGCTCTGTCACTAAATCAATCAGGTACAAAAAGAGATTATTTATATATACAAAACACTCTACAAACTTCTCCTATTAACTTCACAACCCTTCAAAGTATTATACAAAAGGGTTAGTGTGCAAGGTGGTGTTCTAGGCCCAGAGGACACAAAATAAAAACCATAAATCAATTAAGTACTTATCAAGCACACACACTGTAGTACTTGGCTAACTATTGGGTAAAACAGGTACCAAGAATGAAACAGTCCCTACTTCCAAATGAGCTTACATTCCAACGGGGAAAATAAGCACATATGAAAATATAGAGAACAACAAATAGTTAATAAGTAAGGCAAAAATATATTTATAAATAAATCTACACAAAATAGTCAGCACAGATATATACAAAGTAGTTAAATACAAGGCAGTTTGGGAGGTAGGGTACCTGCAGCTGCAAAGAAAGGTATAGCTAAAAAAAGGGAGTCTATGAAATACAAAGAGTTTAATTGAGGTCAATGGGGAGTAGAATATGTAAACAAGTATGCAGCTGCAACAAAGTGGCAAAGTGATGGACTTGGCAGTCCGATAGACCTGAGTTCAAATTCTGCAACTTGCGAGCCCTCATCTGTAAAACGGGGATGATAGCACCTTACCACCCAGGATAGTTGTGAGGATCAAGGCAGACAAAAAGTAGAGAGCTAGTTGCAAACTTTAAAGCTGTTATAGACATTAGCTATCATCAGCCACATTATATTAATCGTGCAGATAATAATTGGAGGGTGAGAAAAAAGAACTCAAAGAATAACTAGAGGAAGAAATAGCACGTGACTAGAGCTTAGGGCAAATCGCTCCCCCCCACTCCCCCACCCCCAATCCGATTTAGTTTCTCAGTTAAACCAAATTTCTCAATAAAACGAAGGAGCAGAATTTGACATCCCTCAGGACGTAAAGGCCGAAAGGAGAAGGACATGGTGCGCTTCCCCCCACCCTCCTCTCCCTTCATAGGGGATGATTAGAGAGAATTAGAACAGAGTTATGGGCCTCCTTGTCCAGCTCCCCGCCGCCCCTCGAGGGAGACCGCCGGGCCTCACGGGCCGAAGCCGAGGCCGCCCAGACAAAGCGGCCGCTCCCCGCGCTCACCAGCAGGCTTTCCATGTGAACCGGCAGTCGGGGCATTCGGCTCAAGGATTCCAGCTTCCTCTGACGGGCCTCGGCATCCGCGGCGGCGTCCGGGTCTCCAACCCTCGGCGCAGCGGCCTCCGGGGCTCCAGACATAGTCCCCGGCGGGCTAAGCCGAGCGGGTAGTAGTGCTGCTCCTACCCCTGGCTAGGCTCTGGGGCGGTCCCGAGCACTCCAAACTAAAGCCGGAGACACTCCCCGCCCCCGCCCCGAGGCGCCCGCCCAAGCTCTCTCAGGCGACTCCCAGACACCCGAAAAAGCCGAGCCGCAGGTGGCGTCGAGGCCGAGGCATGCGCAGTGTTTCGATCCCGACTGCGCATGTACGCTGGTGGGCTGATACAAAAGCATGGAATCCGGAACACTATGGGAAGGAGCTCAAGATACAGAAGGGACTGGGCAAGAGAACAGAAAGAAGAAATAGGCGAGGAAATAAAATGCTGGAGACCGTGCAATTTCAGAACTGAAAGAGATCTAGTCCGTGATTATTGTTTAAATTAATAACTGTAAACTGAAACACACTAAAGTAAAGTTGGAATGGACCATTTCTAAACCTTATGATTGACAGTGGATGAAACTCCAGAATTGGGTTCGAATTCTGCTCATTTCTCTTCCTACTGTCTTTTTAGGGTAGTAAAACTTAATCTCACCATAGAGTGGGATCTTTGAAAATAATTCATTAGTCAGGTTTCTCAAATCCATCAGTCAATCTACAAACATTTAATTGCTTACTTTATTACCAGTAACCAAATTGTAATTACCCATTATTTTAATTGCTAGGCCCTGTGCTAGGTGTTAGAGATATAAAGGAAGAAACAGCATAAACCCACATAACTGTAAAGATAGGATTTGGATCTATGATTTTATTGGCAAAGGAGCTCAAGATGAAGAAATTCCTCCACCAGTTTGAACTGGCACCTTTTCTGTAACTGTTTAGAATCATAAAAGATTAAATGATTTAGCCAGGATCATATAACTAGTATGTGTTGGAGTCTGGGGCCCATCTCCTACTGGCCTTTGCCAGCTTTTAGCACTATGCTACCTTTTTTGTCTCTCATTCACATCAAGTATAAACAAACAAACAAATAAATGCAAAGTAATGAAGGTGGAGAGGAAATTTGTTGAGTCCTACCCAATGTTTTCTCTCTTCATCTTTGTTTTAACATCTCTAGAAGAGTATAAAGGGTTTCTGGGAAGACTAGCACCTCTCATGTGAGGGCAATCTACTGCTAACTACTGGGTAATGCAAATATCAAGAATGAAACAATCCCTACTCCCAGTGAGCTTACATTCTAATCAGAAAATAAGCATATATAAGAATATAAAGAAGAACAAATATACAATAAATAAACAGCAAAATTTAAAAGTTTATAAATCTACACAAAGTCAGTAAGCACAACTATACATAATAGTTAAAAACAAGGCAGTTTGGGAGATGGGGTACCTGCAGCTGCAGGAATCAGGAAAGAAAAGTGTAGCTAGAAAAGGGATTCTAAGAAATACAAAAAGCTTAAAGTTACTGGGTAATATAATATGAAAACAGCTGCTACTAACTTGAATAAGTTTACATATTGGGCAGGTAGGTGGGTGCAGTGGATAGAGCACTAGGCCTAAAGTCAAGAAAATCTGAATTCAGATAAGACCTTTTTAGTTGTGTGACCCTGGATACCTCTGAGAGAGATGGTACTTGACCTGAATCTTAAACTAAGCTAGAAATTTAAAGACTAGTATGTGAAAGAGAGCAGTCCAGGCATGAAGCACAGCCAATGCAAATTCCCGAGGCTCCCAGAAATGACTGCACATGAACCTACAAATCTATTATGTACAACTTGTTATTCCTTTTAATATATAATAAAGTTATTGTGTAAATTTCTTCTATTTATCAGGTCTTCCTCTGGATGTAGATAATGTTTTTCTATGTCTTTTGTAGAAAACTTGGGATTTATAATAATCAAAATTACTTGCTCAAAGTTGTTCTTAAAACAATATTGTTATTATTGTATATAAAGTTGTTTTGGTTCTGCTCATTTCTCCCTTCATTATTTCACACAAATTTATTTATGTTTTTCTAAAATCAAAGAGTTCATCATTTCTTATAGTATAGTAGTATTCCATCATATGCCACAACTTATTACTTTCACATAAAAAATAAAAACTTCTATTTGAAATTTAAAACTTCATTTAGAATCTAACCGCTTTAGGGATTCTTTTTTTACTTATATCCCTCCACCCCTGGACTCAGGAACAGTGTCTGATCCCTCATAGGCACTTAAAAAACCTGAATCCAACCTACCTTTCAAGCTTTATGATATACTATTCCCCTTAAAGCATACTGAAATGCAAACTGCTCCTGCTCTCTCTGCTCCTTTACCCAGGCTGCTCCATATGCCTGGAATGCATATCTGTTGTTGCTGGACTTTATTGGTTATACATGAAATTTCTGGTTTCCTTTAAAACTAAACTCAGGAACAATTTTGTGCATGAAACTTTCCTGATCCCTAATTCTTCTGGTGTCCCCCCTCTTACTTATTTTTAAAATCTGCCTATATATGTGCATGTTTTCTCTTCCATGGAATGTAAGCTCTTTGAGGGTACTGGCTAGGGTTTTATATTTGTATTCCTGGTACCCAGCACATGGGCCAAATAGGAGTAAGCATTGTTTAAGTACCTACATATACCTGGCACTGTGTTAAGCTCTTGTAAAAGACTTTCTCTTTTGATATTCATAACAACTTTGCTATTATTATCCCTGTTTTACAGCTGAGGAAACTGAGGTATTTGCCCAGAGTCTTATAACTTATAAAGCCTGAGGATAGATTTGAATTTAGTCTTCCTGACTCCAAACACAGTGATTTGCATTGTGCTACTTACCTGCAAAGAGATGATATGTGATTGACCTGCTCTATGCGACTTCTGCCTTACTCTCACATTAGTAATGTTATCTTCAATTCTCAGTTTCTTTGCAAGAATTTTTTTAAATCACTCGTCTATTTTTGTACAGATTAGTTGAACTAAATCTAGATCAAATCATTTATAAATTCACCTATCTAAACAAAAGTGAACTTCAAAATGTTATAATAAACTGAACTGAATAAAATGAAGGCACCCCTATAATGTTTCACTATGTGATATAATGTGGTGGAATGAATAACATTCGTTACTTTCTTTTGTTTTTAGAACATAGGTGGTCATGACCTCCCTGACTTCTCAATGAAGTGAGAACCCCCAAAAAAGGATGTGATCACGCCTTCTCTGATTCCTCAAAAAAGGAGTGAAAACACCATAAAAGTTGGTGATCATGCCCTTCCTGATGTCTCAGGGAGATGAAAACACCCAAGGAAATGGGAAATCAAATCAGATTAGCAGGTTTCTGAAGGGTCTCACTTTGAAACAGATATACATAATATCAACATGGGAGATATTACACATAATTACATAAATTAGATAAGCACATAGTAACACAGGCTAGTAGTGATGTAACAAATAACATGAATCAACATGAGGAATTATACATATCTATAAGTCCTAGAAATAGTTCAAAAGGAATCTATTGTCCATTACTTCATGTGTGTAGGGAATCCAATGATTCCTGCAAGCCCTGCAAGAGTCTCATCATATATCAGGGAATCCAATGATTCCTGCTGGTTTTAAAGTTCTGCAACAGTCTTATCAACAATTTTTCATCTCAGGGAATCCAATGATCCTGTGGGTTTTGATGTTCTGTGACAGTCTTATTATCAGCCATGCTCTTTCAGTTTCAGATTTTTTTAGGTTTTTTCCTTTGTTTTTCTCTTTTTCTGTCTCTCTCCAGATGCTCATTGGCACTCATCTGATTCCTTCTCCATCTGTAGAGATACAAGCAAACCCTTTCTCTCAAACAATTAACCTATCTAGTTCCTTCTATTTACCACTTTCTAGATTTCTCCTCATTACCTGGCAATTACATTGGAGCTGCTCGCACTGGATTCTGCCCTTCTGTCAGGTTAAAAAAGCCTATATTCTCTCCAATTGTAATCCCTTTCTGCCATGTGATTGCTTTTTGGCTCATTGATCACATCACAGCCCTGAACTCCTAAAGACTTTCTGGATGTAACCTTGGCTGCCATCATGCCCCACCTGTCTTTTGTTTGATATCTTGGAGCTGGGCCCTGCCTTTTATTTCCCTGAGTCAATCTTCATTCTGAGGCCCAGTGGAAACCTCAGTTGTATTTTGGACATAGGGTGTGGGTCTTTTTCTCTCACCCTGTCCTCTCACTTTATCTCTCTGCCTACATTGAGCTCTCAGATGTCCTATTTTTCCACATTGAAAACATTGACAAGTTTCTCTGAAAGTCCTTTGCCAAGAGGGATCCTGTCTTCCCATGTTCATCATAATCTGGGTATAATAAGCATTTGTGCCCTCTGTGGCATAGCGTCTTATGATCTCCTCTAAAGGAGCATCTTTGTGTATTCCCCATATAATTCTTCTGCAAACCTCATTGGCATTTTCCTTAGCCAGTTGTCTGATCATAATTCTCATAACTGCATTTTCTCCATTGGTTCTTGTGACAGCTGTTTGTAAACATCCCACAAAATCAGCAAAGGTTTCATTGGGACCTTGCTCTATTTTTGTGCAGGCTTCCCCTTGAGTTTTCCCTGGGAGGGAACCCCAAACTTTTATAGCAGCAGTAGCAATTTGCTCATATGCTGTTATGGGGTAATTAATTTGTGCTGAATTGTCTGCATACTGACCTTCACCTGCTAGTTGGTTAAAGATGATTTGTATATTAACTACAGTTTGCTTATTGCATTGGGCTTGAATCCTACATAATTCACTATACTCCAAAAGCCACAACAAATTTTGTCCAAGTTCTAAACATGTCCTTGCATAGATTTCCAATCACTAGGGGTTAAAATTTCATAAGCCAAACTCTCTAGTAACATCTTAACATAAGACGATGTAGCCCCATAAAGAGTGCAACCCTTTTTCAAATCCTTAATTTTTTCCAAATCAAAAGGAGTGTATCTTCTCCATTGTTGACTTGAAGAGTCAAGATCTTCAATTACAGGGTGTGCATTTATTAAATCAGATATATCCTGTCCTTTTTTTTTTTTTGCCTTAACCAGTGTCTTTTGTAATCTTGTCATAGGCTGCTTCATAGATGGTGCTGATTATGTTACTGCCTCTCCCCCTCCTCCTTGTCCCTCCATCCATGAGGGGTTAATTGAGGGAAGGAAGTCAGGAAATGTGAAATGACTTAATTTCTCCTGTTGTGAAGCACCACACTCAGAATTGTACTTAACTCCATTCTTATTTGAATCTTCATCCTTTTTACCTAGTTTATCTGGATCCTCCCCTTCCTGTTCTTTCTTCTTTTTTCTTATTCTAATACTTACATAATTTCTTAAAGCCAGCTGTATTAAATTATATGTATAAAGTGTTTCTTTGGAAATTGAGTGAGGTCTGTTATCATTTTAATGTTCACATAGTTGCTCTCCTACTAATTTCTACTCCTCTAGAGCCAATTTTTTTTCCATAGGGAACTAAGGAGATGTGTACTGTACTGTTTCTAAAAGTTCAATGATCTGCAAACAAGTTACAATCCCACATTAATTCATATTCTGACAATTTTCATTTTCATATGTCTGACAATGCTCTCTACACATTTTCCTTGAATTTGGAAAAGAAGGCTGTTTTCTTTTCTTTTCTTTTTCTTTTTTTTAATAACTTTTTATTGATAGAACCCATGCCAGGGCAATTTTTTACAGCATTATCCCTTGCACTCACTTCTGTTCCGATTTTTTTCCCCTCCCTCCCTCCACCCCCTCCTCCAGATGGCAAGCAGTCCTTTACATGTTGAATAGGTTACGTATATCCTAGATACAATATATGTGTGCAGAACCAAATAGTTTTCTTGTTGCACAGGGAGAATTGAATTCAGAAGGTATAAATAACCCGGAAAGAAAAACAAAAATGCAAGCAGTTTATATTCATTTCCCAGTGTTCTTTCTTTGAGTGTAGCTGCTTCTGTCCATCCTTGATCAATTGAAACTGAATTAGCTCTCTTTATTGAAGAGATCCACTTTGTCAGAATACATCCTCAAACAGTATCGTTGTCGAAGTGTATAATGATCTCCTGGTTCTGCTCATTTCACTTAGCATCAGTTCATGTAAGTCTCGCCAGTCCTCTCTGTATTCATCCCACTGGTCATTGAGAAGGCTGTTTTCTAAATATCTGTCCCATTTCAAATGAATTATTACTTTAGCCCTTTACAAAGTTTCCTTCTTATACTCACCCTAATTTCTGGGTCACAGATAAAGGTTCTTGGTCCCACATTCAGGCTCCAAATGTAATGTTCTTCTTGGTTCAATTTCTTTGGGAGTCTCTGAGAGCAGCCTTCATTTCAGTTCAGTAATTACCACAAGTACAGCCAGGTGTTAAAGTCCAAATCCTTTATTGTCTCCTTTCCTGGGCTCTGTTAGCTTTCTTAGACATCCATCTCCCTCCTTGGTTCTGAGAGCCTGAGCACCTTCCACCAGTTCTTTGTGTTCTCTACCTCTGCCAGCTTCTTGAGGTCCTCTTGAATGTGTCTTGGATTCTGTGGAGGAGGCAGAAGGACCACCACCATGCTCTCTGTCTTCCGGTTCTGATTCTGGCTGAGTTTGTCTGAGCTTATATGCTCTCTTATCATAGGTGTGAATCTTCTGGAACTATAGTAAGTACTAAGTACATGTACTGAACTACCATTGTCTTCATCAATTCTACTGACTTAACACCTTGTAAGAATCCTTTGTTTCAAGTTCAGAGTTCTGGCCCATAACAATAAATGATTTATGATTGGCAAAAAGATCAAGTGAAGGTATCACTACCACTGATTTCCACAACTCTTCCTCAGATGTGTCATGGTACAGGGAAAGGAAATTTCTTACTGCATTCCTCCTCTCTAACATGTTTCCCTCCTCCCCACCAGTCTGGGTTGGGGAGAGAAGAAATGTATGTATATTCTTAATAAACCTTTGAATTAAATATTCATTTATAAAATCTAATTTAAATAGTTAAATGGAACTGTGGTACTTAGATCCCTAAAACTGAGGGGGATGACATAGAGATAGCAAGAAAAACAGCCTTTTCCCTACATTTAGAAGTCAAGGTCTTCTAAGACTGAAATCAATCTGAAGGGGAACCTAGAGTTGGTGAAAGAGGGAGCCCTGCTTCCCCTATACCAATGCCAATTCTATTGTTATATGTATTTTGTTGTTCTGATTCTAGTTTTTGCCCAGAGAGAAAAAAAATTTAATTTTAAAAGAGATCATTTCCATCTCAGAATTCTCAATTTATTAGCTATCTGGGGTTCAAAAGAAATAATTTTAGTTTAAAGGTCATTTAATCTAAGGAAATTGGGAAGATAGGCTAGAAAGGAGTTTATTTGCTAATATCTTAAAACTCATTATATAAAATCCTGGCTCATATGAGTACTTGAGATTCTAGAAACCATAAAATCCCTATTGTTCTAATCCAACTATTATGGAGAGTAATTTGGAACTATGCCCAAAGGTTATCAAATTGTGTACTTTGACTCAGTAATTCCATTACCAGGTCTGTATTCCAAAGAAATTAAAAAGGGTTTTTTTTTTTTTGGGGGGGGGGAGATTTATTTGTACAAAAATATCAATAGTGGCTTTTTTTGAAGACAAAGAAATGGACATCGAGGGAATGCACATCAATAAAAGAATGACTGGACAAGTTATGGTATATGGTTATGGTGGAATATTATTGTGCTATAAGAAATGATGAGGATGCTTTCAGAAAAACCTAGAAAGACATATGAACTGATAACTGATGCAAAATCAGAACACTTTACAGTTACAGCAATACTGTGTAATGATCAGTGACTTAGGTCTTCACAGCAACACAATGATCCAAGATAATTGCAAAGGACTTTTTCAAAAATGCTATCCACTTCCAGAGAAAGAACTAATGGAATTTGAATGCAGATCAAAGTATAGTATTTTTCACTTTCATTGGTTTTTTTTTCCATTTTTTTTCTCCTCTTTGGGTTTGTGTCTTCTTTCACTTAACTAATATGGTAATATGTTTTGCATGATTGAACATGTATAATCTTTTTCAAATTGCTTATTCTCTCAGGGAGGGGGGAGATGAAGGAGAAAAGAAAATATGGAATTCAAAATTTTAAAAATGAATGTAAAGTATTGTTTTTACATATAACAGGGGAAAAGAAAATATTTAAAAGAAAATATAAAAATATTTTTACAAATCATTGCTGTTGATTTTTCAATATGTGGCAAGAGTAATGCTATTTAACAATATTATTAAGCATAATGACCTCTAAAATTCAGGACCAATGAAACCTCTTATATGTGTGTGTGTGTAAGAGAGAGAGAGAGAGAGAGAGAGAGAGAGAGAGAGAGAGAGAGAGAGAGAGAGAGAGAGAGAGAGAGAGAGAGAGAGAGAGAGAAGAACATTAGATTTAACATTGGATTTTGTTATTTAATATCTTGGTGACTTTCTGCAAATCAATTCTGCAAATACTTGCTCCCTTTCTGGTTCTTTCTCCTTAAAATGAAGGAGGTTTTTTGTTTGTTTGTTTTTTTCAAGTGTCTTAAAGTCCTAACATTCTAGATTTCACAAATTTCAAGTCTTCCCAAAAAAATCAATGTGAATCAGTGGCTTCCCCTAAAGGTTCACTCTCTCCCTAATAAGAGTGGGATAGAGATATGCTTTTAAAATTATGTTAAAGATAAGGAACGAAGCAGATTTCTCATTTGTATACCTTCAACTTCTTCAAATCCATTTATCTTTAACTACTTTTAATTCTATGAAAAGATGTTTTTACATAATTGCACACATATAACCTATATCAAATTATTTGCTATTTTAGGGGGGAATGTGGAGGGAATCGATTTGGAACTCCAAATTTTAGAAAAATGAATGTTTAAAATTGCCTTTATATGTAATTGGGGAAAAAAATTTGTTTTTAATTCAAACTTGTAAAATGGGGGAAAGCACTTGATAAATTTCTAATTAATATGCGGATCTGAAAGTTTTCATTTAAGTCAGAGTATATGTACAATATATGCATGTATAACTTAACAGACCAGTAAAGTGGATATTTCATATATAGAAAAATATTTAAATGTTGCCTTCTAAATTTAAATCTCTAAAGTATGTGTGTTTTGGAAAGTATAGCTCAGTTTCCCTTTCCAAAAAGGAGAGAGAGTTGTGTTTTATCATCTAAGAACAAACTGAAACATTGTAATTAAGCACACAGCATTCACTTTCTTTTGTGTATGAGTACTTTCTATATACACTGTTGTTTACATATTCTATATATAATTGTGCATATTTTCCTTTCAGTAATCCACGTCTTCCCACTTACTCTGTATTTACCATTTTCATTGCTTCTTACAGTACAGAAGTATTCCATTATATTTACTTATAACTTCTTTAACTACAACTCAATTGATAGCCGTTACTTTGTTTCTTGTACCTGCCTATCACAAATATTGCTTCTATTAATATCTTGGTGTATGTGCATTTCAGCCACTTTAAAGATACTGCCGCCTGCAACTGGAAAGTGTTCTCGGAGCATTCTGTGAACCACAACTTTCGGAAAATAGCTGCGAAAAGCAGAGCTGGCCAAAGTGAGGTTGCGCTTGTGACCAACAAGAAGTTGGTTTAATCCAGTCTCTCTACAGGCTCTCCCGGCGCGCAAGATTCGGCTGCTACTAAACTCTGGCATGGAACCTGGTTCCTGAATCTCGGGCGGCTCTGCATCGCTTTCGAAGTTCACAAGGTCATCACCCCTTTTATAACTCACAAGGTCATAGCCCGGTGCAATCTATTTCCTACACTATTCACCTAAACAGCAGGAAAGAATGGAACATAATAGAGAGAGAAAACAACATCTTCAAGATCACATACCCATCCTGAGAGGGGAGATAAGAGTCCACAGTCTCAAAGGTTTACAGAATAGCTTTCCTTGGCTGCTACTAGCAGGGAAAATAGATAGATCTGACTAGGGCATGCCCTTTTGTATGCACACTCAATTCTGGCTCAAAAGTCAATGAAAAAAATCAATCAATAAAATAATATAAAATAAAATAAATATAAAATAAAATAAAATAAAATCCATTAAAAATTAATCAATAGACAAAAAACAATGACTGGATACCTGTGAATGCTCTGCACAGGAAGACATGCTCTGCCTTACACATGTTCAGCAGCAAAATGCCTAAACATCCAGAAGGACTGGTAGCCCACAAAGCCAAAAAGACTGGGTCCTGATTGGTCAGTTCTCCTCCTCATTAATGTAATAGATTTTTTTCAAAGCTATAGTCCCTTCAGTGGAGGAATGTCTCATTAGGAAAATTTCCTCTACAATGTTTCACAGGACTCATCTTAGTGCAGAGGTTTGCAAATTTTCCTATTCAAACCACCTTTATTATCTCAAGTATTTTTTCATAGTGCCACTAGGCCAAAAAAAATAATGTAAGTTTGGACCTGATTAACAAGTATTTCCATCCTAACAACTTTTGCTTAAATAAATAAATTGAAAGGAAAAAAGGTAATGTTTTTATTTCATCCTTAAATAGCCACCATTGATTACTAACAGTATGTGTGTACCTATTGGGCACTATATGACTTCTCCAACTTTGGAATTAGATTGGACACTACCTGTCTCATATTGATTTTCACTCAATACTTGCTTTTTTAATCAGAGAAGGTCACTGAAAACCTAGCATTGTACAGATCTGATAAGAAAGTTTGGAAAGGTACTGCTAAGTCCAAAAGTGAAAGTAAATAGAAAGCACTTCCATTAGATTGTAAGCTCCTTGAAGACAGGGACTGCTTTTTGCTTCTTTGTATATGTTAGCATGTTTTCTCTATACATTATAAACTTTTTGAGTACTTTTTCTTGACTTTTGCCTCTTTTTCCATTTCTAGTGCTTAGCAAAGTGCCTGGCACATAATAGATGCTTAATAAATGTATATTGATTGATTGGTTTCAAACATTGAAGAACATGGAAAGAAATGAAACATAATTGAATAGTGAAACCACGAACTACCTCAAGATGTGTAGTTCAGCCAGGTTGTAAAGATGTCAAATATTACTCTATTTCCCTTGAATGATACAGCATTTGTAGATCACCTGGCACAAAAAGGTGATTAATAAATACTTATTGACTGAATAATATATACTCTTGGAGACTTCCCTGGGGTACTGAGTGGTTATATAAATAGTATGAGTCAAACGCATGATAGAATAGTGTGGCAGTGTAAAAAATGACAAACATGATTTTTTTTTTTTAAAAAGGGAAATATGGAAAGACTTGTGTGATATGGAAATCCTGATTTGAGATGTTGGAAGCTAGATCCAGCAAAAAGAGATGCCAAATCAGGGGACAGCAGAATAAGATAGAACAAGGACCTAAAGAGAAACTCTAATGATAGAGACTGCCTCTTGCTGTTGAAAAAAGCAGAGAGGAGGAGAATCCTTAGATAAGTGCAGCTGCTTCTAGCTGAGTCAGCTGAAAGAGCTGACTGAAGCTCACTAGGCTCTGCAGCTGGTGGGAAACACATTCGAAGAAGTACAATCTTCCAATTGTGTGAGGAACTGACTGGGCTTATTTACTCTTTAATGTCATCTAGAGTTTGACAGCTGATTGGCTACAAAAAAAAATAATTTGCAAATGCTCTGGGGGCTGAGAATTAGAAAGCAGAACAAAGAAAGCAAGTCACTAACACAAAAATGGTGTCTGTGATCAATGACTATATAAAAAATGTTCAAAATAATTTGTAGCTGTGATGAGATGAGATAACGATGAGAATGGTTCCATAACTTATATTTGTCCCTCTTTATTCTTCTACTGATTGCCTAAATGGATTTCTTGGTAAAAATTCTCCTTATCAGAAATGAGATTGCATCACTTAGCACAGCATGTGGTACATAGTAGACTCTTAAAAATATTTGTTTCCTTTTCTTCCTGCCACCTTTCTGCAAAATTGTATCAAAAAGATCTTTAATTCTCTCCCTCTTTAAGCATCAAATTTAAGACCATATCCCCACATCAGAACTTTGATAAATTAGCTCAGTGTTAGATTTCTTTGTCTCTCTTCTCTGAAGATGCATATCATCCCTGACCTTTGCCCATCCAGGGAAAACCAGAAATGGTCACATTGTTGTTCATACTTCCTGGATGAATGGGAAGCCACCAACTATAGTCCTTTCTATAACAAAGAAGTCCACCAAATTTTATTACTGTCCTTCCTGCTACCATATCTTTTTAAAAAAATAATATTTTCTCCAATTACACGTTAAAACAACTTTCAAAATATTTTTAAAAAAGTTTTGTGTTCCAAATTCTATCTCTTTTCCCTCCCTTCATCCACCCCAAGGCAGTAAACAATCTAATATAAGTTATATGAATGCAATCATGTAAAACATTTCCATATTACTTATTTTGTATAAGAAGAATTGAATAAAAAAGAATGAAATTAAAGAGAAAGAAAGAAAAAGAAAGGAAAAAAGGAAGAGAAGGAGAGAAAGAGAATGAGAGAAGAAATAGCATGTTTCGGTCTAAATTCAGACAATATCAATTATTTCTGTAGAGGTGGATGGCATGTTTCATTATGGATCCTTTGGGATTGTCCTAGATCATTGTATTGCTAAGAATAACTAAGTCATTCACCATTGATCACAATATAATATTGCTGTTACTATGTAAATTTTCCTGGTTCTGCTCATTTTACTCTGTATCAGTTCGTGTAAGTCTTTCCAGGTTTTTGTGACATCATAATCACTCTGCTAGTCATTTCTTATAGCATATACCATCCTATCACAATCATATACCACAATTTGTTCAGCCATTCCCCAATTGATAGGCATCCTATCAATTTCCAATATTTTACCATTACAAACAGAGCTGCTATAAATATTTTTGTATAACTAAATCCTTTCCCCTTTTACGATGTCTTTCGGATATAGACCTTGTGGTATTGCTGGATCAAAGGATATTCAGTTTAGTTGTCCTTTGAGCACAGCTTCAAATTGTTTTCTAGAAAGGTTAGATCAGTTCACAAATACTGCATTAATGTCCCAGTTTTTCCACATCCTCTCCCCCTCCAACATTTATCATTTTCCATTTTTGTCATATTAATCAGTCAGATCGGTATTAGTGTTACTTCAGAATTGTTTTAATTTCCTTTTTTTTCTAACCAGTAGTGAGTTAGAGCACTTTTTCATATGATTATAGATGGACTTGATTTCTTTGTCTAAAAACTGCATTTCCTTTGAACATTTATCAATTAGGGAATGACTTGTATTTTTATAAATTTGACACAGTTCTCATGTATTTGAGAAATGAGGTCTTTATAGGTGACCCTCAGCAATCTTGAATATGATCTAAATAAGATCAAAATATAAATAGGAAATTTTTAACAAAATAAATAAAAATACAATAAAACACAGATGATACTACTTTCCCCCTCCCCCGGAGGCAATTGGGGTTAAGTGACTTGCACAGGGTCACACAGCCAGGAAGTGTTATGTGACTAAGGTCAGATTTGAACTCAAGTCCTCCTGACTTCAGGGCTGGTGCTCTATCTACTGCACCAACTAGCTGCCCCACAAAACTACATTTTAAAAACTTAAGTCAATATGCAGCACTCAGAGATCTTTATGTATGGATTACAGACCCTAACATCCACTTGAGCTTGATTCCATGTCCTCCAAACCACTGGTACAGTGATATCTTCTCATGTATCTAAAGGTGCAATATTCACCCTCTTGCAGCTCTCTCATTATATCTATTTTCTTACCCAATTAAATGGTGAGTTTGAAAGTAGAGGTTGTCCTTTGAGGTACCACTGCACACTTCTCAAATTGGCTAAGATGACAGGAAAAGATAATGATGAATGTTAGAGGGGATGCAGGAAAACTGGGACACTGATGCATTGTTGGTAGAACAATGAATGGATCCAACCATTCTGGAGAGCAGTTTGGAACTCTGCCTAAAGGGCTATCAAACTGTGCATATCCTTTGATCCAGCAGTGTTTCTACTGGACTTATATCCCAAAGAGATCTTAAAAAAGGGGAAGGGACCCACATGTACAAAATGTTCATGGCAGCCCTTTTTGTAGTGGCTAGAAACTGGAAACAGTGGATGTCCATCAGTTGGAGACTGGCTGAATAAGTTATGGTATATGAATGTTATGGGATATTAATGTTCTTTAAGAAATGACCAGCAAAATGAATACAGAGAGGCTTGGAAAGACTTACATGAACTGATGCTTAGTGAAATGAGCAGAACCAGGATTATACACTTCAACAAGGATGAGGATGTATTCTGATGGTTCTCTTCAACAATGAGATGATTCAGGCCAGTTCCAATGATCTTGTGATGATGAGAGCCATCTACACCCTGAGAGAGGACTGTGGGAACTGAGTGTGGATCACAACATAACATTCTTATTTTTTTGGTTGTGTTTTGCTTGTATTTTATTTTCTTTCTCGTTTTTTTCCCTTTTTGATCTGATTTTTCTTGTGCAGCAAGATAATTGTATAAATATGTATGCATATATTGGATTTAACATATATATTTTTACCATGTTTAACATATTTTGGATTACTTGTCATCTAAGGGAGGGGATGAGGGAAGGAGGGAAAAAATTGGAACACAAGATTTTGTAAGAGTCAATGTTGAAAAATTATCCATGCATGGTTTGAAAATAAAAAGTTTTAATAAAAAAAGGTTGTCTTGCTTTTTCTATGTGCATATAGTTTTATCCTTAAGAAAACCTTTTTCATTCTTCCCTCTCAATTGCCTTATCCTAACTGGATTTCCAGTAACTATACCTAGACTTATTTAACACTGTTTAGAAAAACAAAAAAAAGAATATTTTTTTTAAAGGGAAAAAAAATGGACTTTCAGTATTCAGTGTCCAAAAAGAAAAGGTTTCAGATTGCCAAAAAGAAATCCAAAAGCAAAAAAGATTCAAGATTACAACTTCATCTGTCCTGATACTCCTTGATAGAAGCCAACTTAACTCCCTAAGTTTTTTGGAGTATTGATCTTAGACTAAGCCTGTATTTTCCCAGGTCCCCGACTACTCCCCTTTTTCAGTTCTGTATATCTCCCAGTCTCCTGGAGCTGGATTCTTGTTGGAGTCTCATTTCTTAGACTTACTTCATTAGACTTTTTAAAGGTAATTTAGGGGCATTCTTCTTCCTATAGAATTACTTCTTTTCTAATCCACTGAAAGGATTTGTTTATGCTTCCAAAAGGGCTAGAAATTTTATCTTTAAGTTTATCACTTCCTTATCTGTTTCCTTTCTAAGATTAAATCCTAGGCTTTGGGTACAAATAAGAGAAAGGCAAAACAAATTCTACCCTTGGGGTAAACTCAAGAATGATAAAATACAGCTATTGTCAATATTTGAGAGGCTTCCACAAGATAAGAACTCAAATACAATGTTCATTGAAATGAAAGTGAGTACAAATATTCTGGGAAACAATATGAAATAATGATAGAAAAGTAACTAAACTGTTCATATCCTTTGATCTAGTGACCTTATTACTGGATACATATCCAAAAGAAATCAAAGACAGAAGAAAAGATCTTATACATACCAAAATATTTTTGGCAGTACTCTTTGTGGTCACACAAAAAAATGTTCATCATCTTGTAATATAATGGATTATATTTACTAGTAATATATTTATTTATTAGTATTTACTAAATACATTAATTTTACTAAATTTACTAATATATACTAGTAATATATTTACTAAATAAGAAGTTACAAACAGGAGAAATTCAGAGAAATTTTGAAAGACTTGTATGAAATGATGTAGAGAAATAAGCAAAGGCTCAAAAAACAAAGAAGACAATGACCATAATAATGTAAAGAGAAACAACATTGTTTTGGTTAAAACAAATCAACCTGAGATTGGCAAGGAAACTGACCAGGCATGATTTAGCACATGCAGATGTGGAACGTATATTTTATGGTCTTTTGAGCACTATTTCAACAAGAAGTTTTGAATTCTGGCTCTTTGTCTGAGATAGTAAATTCAGGACCTATTGCTAGCTCCAGATTAGAGTCAATTACTACTAATTAGGGCCTATTCCCATTTGCAATTATAATTAAGTAAACTATAACAATTGGTTCCTGAGCTGGAATTTTGCACAATGCAAATTGTGAAAAAAAATTTTTTTAATAGAAATACAAACTAGAATAATGCAATACTTCACAGAATTCATTATTCATTATTTAGGGGTGTATGAGGTTAGAGAGTATAAGCACTGGTGTTAGGGCAGGCTGAGTCTTTTCAGGGCTGCTTATTTACCTTTGGTGTCTACCTTTATTTTTTAAAAATAGCAATTTAGTTTTCCAAATACATGCAAAGATAGCTTTCAACATTCACCTTTGCAAAACCTTGTGTTACAAAATTTTCTCCCTCTTTTTCTCCTTCTTTAGTCCCCTAGACATGGGCAATTCTTCTAACCTTATTTTCATATTCATCATGTTGCACAAGAAAAATCAGATGAAAAGGGAAAAAAAAACATTAGAAAGAGAAAAAAAAAACAATCAATAAAATAGCAGCAACAATAACAAAAAGTGAAAACACTATGTTTTGAGCCACAATCAGTCCCCATAGTTTTCTCTCTGGACTGGATGGCTCTTTTAATCATAAATCTAATAGAAACTGTCTTGGATCACCTCATTGTTGAAAAAAATCCATGTCCATCAGCATTGATCATTGTATGATATTTTTGCTGTATACAATGTTTTCTTGATTCTATTCACTTCACTTAGCATCAGTTCATCTAAGTCTTTCTAGGCCTCTCTGAAATCATCCTGCTGATCGTTTCTTATAACACAATAATATTCCACAAAATTCATATGCCATAATTTAAGTCAGCTATTCCCCAACTGATGGGCATCCACTTAGTTTAATATTTGTCAATATATAATTTTGTTGTTGCTATGTACAATATTTTCCAGGTTCTGCTTGCTTCACTCAGATTCATATAGATCTTTCTAGGCTTTCCTAAAGTCAGCTTGTTCATCATTTCTTATAGAACAATAACATTCCATCACTTTTATATACAATAGCTTATTCAGTCTTTTCCCAATTAATGGGCTCCTACTCATTTCTCAATTCTTTGCCACTACAAAAAGAGCTGCTACATTTTTGCACATGTGGATCCTTTTTCCTCCTTTATGATTTCCTTAGGATATATGCACAATTTTACAGCTCTTTGAGCATAATTTCAAATTGCTGTCCAAAATTGACTCGATCAGTTCACAACTGCACCAAAAATGCATTAATAATATTAATTAATAATTTTTTTTTTAATTTTGCATTCCAAATTCTTCCTCCCTCTCCTCTCCTCTTCCTGAGAAGGTAAGCAATTTAACATAGATTTACACCTGTGTAGTCAATGCAAGACATTTTCATATTAGCTATGTTGCAAAAGACAACACAGACCAAAACAAGAATAATAAAGTAACAAAAAGTAAAAGTCAATCTGCCATGAGTTCTTTCTCTTTTTCCATTTTTCCATTTTTTTACTTTCTTATTTTTCATCATAAATCATTTGGAATTGTTTTGGATTCTGAGAATACCTAAGTCTTTCATAGTTGATCTTTATACAATTTTTATATGACTGTGTAGAATGTTCTTCTAGTTCTGTTCTTTTACTTTGCATAATTCACATGTCTGTTTTATTTCTGACTATTATCTCCCTTAAATCAGCCACTCTTCTTTAAGTCCTACTCATTTTCTTTTATTCTCTTTCCCTCCTACTTCCCTGTGGAGCAGAGGTGGAGAATATCTAGCCCATGGGCTGCCTGAGCAATCATAGGCTGGGATGTGAAATTCAATAAATTGAAGAGCTTTTTTCATTACAACTTAAATTTATATTAAGTGAATCATTACATAATAGAGAAATACATGATGAGACAGACATGTATGCTTCTCATTGGCTGCCTATGGGTTTGTTTGCCTGTATTACAGTGACTCAGAGGACAGTCAGTGCCAGGAAGGCTGAGAATGTACTTGTTGCAAAAGTGTTAACATAGTGTAGCAAAACTACAGTTTGATGAAACAAGAAAAAACTTAATTGTCTCAATCTTGATCCAAGTAATTTAATTATATGCTGCTGCATTGTACTACAAGAAAGTCTCTGTGCACCGTCATTGCAGATCAACAACATGTCAACAGTAATATCATGCATAATTTTGTCAAAGGCAGAAGATTTAACAGTTGACAATTTTAGGACTTACTGAATGATCTTGACTAAATGTGGTGAATTATAGTGGCTGAGTTGTGGTAACAACTTTTGAGATTTTATGACCTGTGGGATGAAGTCAAACAGTTCATGGAGATGAAGGGAAAACCTGTCAGGAAACTAGAAGTTTTCATGGTGTACAAAGTACTTCTCAGAGCTGAACATCAAGTTGCAGGGCCCCAACCAGTTTCTCAGCTCCCTGCTTTTAAATGTGAAATCATTACTGTTAAATTAAGGCTATGCAAAGTGTAGTTTAAAAGGAATAACATGGTATATTTCCCCACTCTGAAAGGACAAAACTTGATATGATACTTGAATATGAAAAACTAATTAGGCATTTAATGAAAGATTCAAGGACATGTAAACAAATGGAATTGAACATGTGGGTATGGAACTAGCTTATGTGCCTGATAACCTATCTTCATTTCATAACATGAAATCATGCAGTTGAAAAGTGATGATGAGCTGAAAGCTAGGTACAACAACTTCCATGCTTGAGTTCTATAAACATTATATAAGTAATAATGAATTTCCTAATTTGACATGCCTTATTGTGAAAAGTTCTTTTCAATACTTAACCATCACAAAAGTTGACTAGGCTCCAGACGCAAACCTGAAAAAGCAATTGTGAGTAGCAACAAATAATATCACATACCTTACTAAAGAGCAGCAGTTCTAGGCATCATGTTAAGGATGAGTTAATTAAATGTTTGACCAAATGTAGCAGGCTGATTTTTAAGTTGATAACTTTGTATGGATGGAAAATGCCATACATCCAGAGAGACCTATAGAAACTGAATGTAGATTGAAACATAGTATTTTCACCTTTGTTTGTTTGTTTTCTTTCTCATGGCTTTTTCCTCCCCCTTTTTGGTCTAATTTTTCTTGCACAACATGACAAATATGAAAATAGGTTTTAAAGGATTGTACATATTTAGCTTATATCAGATTGTTTGCTGCCTTGGTCTGAGAAATACTCAAAATTAGATTTCGAAAGGATGCTACAAGTAAATATAGGCTAATAAGCACTATTGATCAGAAGAAGGAACTAGACTAATCACAAAATCCCAATAAAAGGGGTTAGGTTAGAAACTGGCTTAAACTTTTCAGGGTCAATGACCAGGAGAAGGCTTTTCTTCATTGCACTTGCTTAATAGGCTCATTACATATTATCTGATGCTCTGAGGTTGGAGATAGTAGCCATTTTTGAATATGAGATATATGACCAGGGTGGGTCAACATATTTAGGAGCAATATATAAGGGGCAGATGAGGAAGACTGTAAACCAGAAGAACTCTGACCAACCAGAATTCTGAAGAGAGGAGTAGGACTAACCTTAGAGTATAAAAGCTTGTCCTAGTTTTGTATCAGTGTGTGAATTCATGACTTTTTTTCTCTTGTTCAAATTTATTTTATTTGAAAAAATAACTAAGAAAAAAGGAAAAACAAAGAAAGAAAATAAAACAAAATAAAGCAAAACAAAAGAGAGCATTGTCATGTGCCCAGCAGAACATCAGGGAGGATTCAAAATATATAACAACAAATGATCAGATCAAGAAAGATATATATTAGTAAAAGAAATTATATTAATAAATGTCCATTTTTTTCTTTACTTCTTTGTAAATTGTTCTTTGGTTCTCTGCTGTGTACCTTTTTTGCTTTATTTTGCTCTTTCATTCTCCTCAACACTCCCAAGCAAGCTACAGTTAAGAAAAGATATATTTATGTATACATATGTAGATATATACATACATACACACATTCATAAACACTCATAATCCCACATATATACATCTTTCTTATCTTAGCTGACTCTTTAATTAAATTCCACTCCATAATTTGCCTTGCTTTTAACTTAACCTCCCCCACCCAAGGATCCTTCCTTTGGCTTCTTCTCTCACCCTTTGCTTCCCCATGTGCCCATCCCTTTTCCCCTTATTTCTTTAAAGATTCTGGAGGGGGCTATACCCTTCATGGTTGATATGTAGTGTTGTCTATTGAAACCATTCCTGATGTGAGTAGGTTTTCAGAACTCTGAGCCCTCCTTGCCCCCCTTGCCCCCAATGCCTCTGTGTCTATTCTTCCTCTGCACTTCAGAGGAATCACATAATATGATTACTGTTTTTATCTTAAGTTTGCCAATCTTTCTTTTAAGCTATCCTATTATTGATGTGCATCTTAAAGACATAGTTTACATTTCCTATGTAAAAACAAACAGACAAAAAACAATTTCTCCATGTTTAAACAGTTTGTCCATGTTGAATTCCTTAAAACTGATCTTTGATATTGGCTTTTATGTTAAATTTTCTAAGTTAAGGGTTGGTTGATAAAATGTCCTGAAAATCTTCAAGTTCATTGAAGATCCATTTTTTCCCTCATTCAAAATTATAGATAATTTTGCTGGATATGATATTTTTGGCCGCAGGCCTGGTTCTTTTTATTGTCAGTAGATGTGATTCCAGGACCTGCAATCTTTTATTATAGCTGCCAAGTCTTATACAATTCTAATTGTATTTCCAGTGTATTTGAATTTTTTTTCTTATTTCTTGCAAAATTTTCTCTGATCTGGGGGGTTTCAAAATTTAGCAATAATATCCTTGTGTGTTTTCCACAAAGGATCTTTTTGAGGTGGTGATTGGTATCTACTTTTCCCCCATGTTCTATCACTCCAAGACAATTTTCTTGGATTATTTCCTGCATTATTATATCAAGATTTTCTTTTTAGTCACAACTTTCTGGAAGTCCAATTATTCTTATATTTTCTCTTAATGATCTGTTCTTCAGATGAATCATTTTTCTTATATTTCATGCTCTATTCTATTTTCTCAATCTTTATAATCTGTTTTGATATTTTTTTGATCTCTCTTAGTTTCACTGGCTTCACCTTGTCCAATTCTAGTTTTCAAATAATTATTTTCATCTTTGAGACACTGTATCTCCTTTTCTAGTTGATTAACTTTTTTTTCCCCATAATCTTTCTTTTTTGAATAGTTTTTCATTTTATTTTTAAATTTTTCTTCAATGTCTCTCAATTGAATTTTAAATTTCTTTTGAATTCTCCAATAAATTCTCTTTCAATATTTCACATTACCTTTCCAGGTAGAAGCTTTTTTTTTTTTTTACTAAAAAGTCCCCCTCTGAAGATGAACCCCAGTCTTCCCTGTTCTCAATGTTTCAATGGTGCAATTCTTTTTTTTCTTTGCTGGGTCATTTTTTTTTTTTTTAATAATAAGGGGTATTAGTATAATCACTTCTAATCTGGGGGTAGGGTAGCTTCCCTTCAGCTCTCCACTCTGACCAGGAATCCCATACCAAGAGTTCAGCTCTTTTGCAAGTGCAGACAGCCAGCAACATCCCTGCCCTCCAGTTTCTGCATTCACCTTCTTGCCCAGGGCCATATCTCAACAGCACAGCTGGGCCTGGAGTTCCCAATCAGCCTACACACAGTTTAGGGGAAGTGAAAGTCTCCGTGCTTCCTGCTGAGGCTGCAGCCATACTCTGCTAGCTCGAGGGGTCCCCACTTGAAGTTTCTATGGAGCTATCCTGGAGGTGTTTGCATGCTCTTCACAAGGCTTAATCCCCAGCCCATTCACATTTGAACTCAGGTCCTTCTGACTTCAGGGGTAGTGCTCTATCCACTGCACCACCTAGCTGCTCCTGCCCTAAACCTTCTTAATTTTTCAAGAGTCTATGTTTGCCCTGAGGTGCAAATTTATTCTATTTGTGAGGGAAATCAGAAGAGCTTAAAATTCACCAACCTACTCTACCATCTTCCCAGAATCCTCCTCATATGGAGTTTTTATACCTGCTTCTGCAGGAATATATAAAAAGTTTAAACTGCTTCATTCATTCTAAAGTTGTTCATTTACTGCACTTTTCTGAAGAAAGATGCTGGATTGGGGATTACAGAGACTTTCACTTCCTAGATTGTGTGTGGGCTGATTGGGAACTCCAGGTCCAGTTGTGCTGCTGAGATGTGGCCCTAGATGAGAAAGGTGAGTGCAGAAGCAGAAGGGCAGGGGTGTTGCCTTCCCCAAAAGGGAAGAGCTTTGGGCAATGCTTCGGGCAATGCTTCAGCCTTACTCTGAAATCACAAAAGGTGTGCAATAAATTTCACATGGTGTTTTTATACCTGCTTCTGCAGGCACATAAAAAAAGTTTAAACTGCTTCACTTATTCTGAGGTTGTTCATTTACTGCACCCTTTTGGGATTTCAGAATTTTATTTATGACATTAGGAGTGGGGAGATAAGGGAAGGAGGGAGAAAATTTAGAACACAAAGTTTTACAAAGATGTATGTTGAAAACTATCTTTACATATATTTGGAAAAATAAAATACTATTGATAAATTTTATAGCCCACAAATGATGTTATAAAAACCAAAAAAATACTATTGATAAATTTTATAGCCCACAAATGATGTTATAAAAACCAAATGGCCGTTGGCAGAAAAAAGTTTCCCCACCCCAGCTTTAAGTTAAATAGATTTCTCTACCCAACTGAGTATATATGTTATTCCCTCCTTGTTTCAAATGTAACGAGAGTAAGTTGAAGCTTTGCCCAAAGTTTGCACCTCTTTACTGTGAAATTCTCCCCCATTTTTTCTTTCCCTTTCCCCTTTTTTGAATTCATCTCTCTTTTCTACTTTTTAATTTAATTTAATTTTAAAAAATCATCTCACCAAAGTCATCTCACATCTGTCCTTTTTGTCTATGTATCCTTTTAACTGCCCCAATAATGATAAAATTCTTTGTAGTTATAATTTTCTCCTATAGTAAAACTTCTTAAACTATGGGTTGCAACCTCATGGGGAATTGTGTAACTTGAATGTGAGAGATCATGAAATCATAATTTATTATCAGTAAATTTTTTTTGTTTTGTTTTGTTTTTAATGAAAACAATTTTGAAAGGCTCAACTTTAATCAATGCAGTAAACTAACCAACACTTCAGAAGACTGATAATGAAATATGTCTCCCACCTCGTGGTGAGAGCTGATCAACTATGGTATATTTTTATTTTTATTTTTATTTTATTTTTTTTTAAATTTTTATTTAATAATTTCTTTATATTGACACTCGTTTCTGTTCCGATTTTTTTTCCCTCCCTCCCTCCACCCCCTCCCCTAGATGGCAAGCAGTCCTTTATATGTTGGATATGTTGCAGTATATCCTAGATACAATATATGTTTGCAGAACTGAACAGTTCTCTTGTTGCATAGGGAGAACTGGATTCAGAAGATATAAATAACCCGGGAAGAAAAACAAAAATGCAGATTCACATTCGTTTCCCAGTGTTCTTTCTTTGGGTGTAGCTGCTTTTGTCCGTCATTTATCAATTGAAACTCAGGTCTCTTTGTCAAAGAAATCCACTTCCATCAAAATATGTCCTCATACAATATCGTTGTCGAAGTGTATAATGATCTCCTGGTTCTGCTCATTTCACTTAGCATCAGTTCATGTAAGTCTCGCCAGTCCTCTCTGTATTCATCCTGCTGGTCATTTCTTACAGAACAATAATATTCCATAACATTCATATACCACAATTTACCTAGCCATTCTCCAATTGATGGGCATCCATTCATTTTCCAGTTTCTAGCCACTACAAACAGGGCTATCAGTAAATGTTTGATTTCTATACTGATTTTATATACCTATTCTCAGGTGAAAAGGAATCACAAGTAGAAAAAGTTTAAGAAGTCCTGTCTTACTGAAATGTAAACATTATGCTTCTCTTGAGTATTGCATGTGAATGTTAAAATTTCTATTCAACTCTATTCTTTTTTTTTTTTTTTTAAACCAGGAATGTCTGAAAATCCTCTATCTCATTAAAATTCATTTTTTTCCTTGAAGAATTATATTCCATTTTTCTGACTAGATATTCTTTCTCCTTGCTCCTTGTTATCCAGGCTCCTTTGTGTTCTAGATTATCATATTCTAAGCCTTTTAGTGTGGAAACTACTAAATTTTGTGTAATCCTGACTGTGGCTCCATGATATTTGCATAGTTTCTTTCTGGCTGCTTGCAATATTGTCTCCATGACCTAGGGAGAACTGGAATTTGGCTGTTACATTCCTAGGAGTTTTCTTTTTTGAATCACAAGGGATGTTTGGTAGATTCTTTTAATTTCTATTTTATCCTCTGGTTCTATGATACCAGTACAGTTTTTCTTGATCATTTCTTGAATGATGATGTCTAGGCTCTTTTTTAAAATCATGGCTTTCAAGTAGTGTAATAATTCTTAAATTATCTCTCCTCAATATATTTCCATTTAATTGTGTTTTATTCCAATAAGATATTTCACGTTTTCTTCTATTTTATTATTCTCCTTATTTTGTTTTTGCTAGTTTTTTGGTGTCTTATAGAGTCATTAGCGTCCACTTGGCCAGTTTTAATCTTTTAAAGAATTATTTTAATGAATTTTTGTATCTCTTTTCCTATTTGACCAATTCTTCTGTTGAGGCATTATTCTCTTCAATAGGTTTTTGTGCACTACCATTTGTTCAATTATTTTTTTTTTAATGTGTTATTTTCTTCAGTAGTTTTTAATTCTTCTTTCACCAATATGTTGATTCTGTTTTTATAGTTTTTTTTAAATTACTCTCTTTTCTTTTCCATTTTTTCCCTCTATTTCTCTTATTTCATTTTGAAAATCCTTTTTGAACTTTTTCAGGAATTCTTGGCGAGGAAGACTGTGACCAATTCACATTTTTCTTTAAGGTTTTTTACGTAGCTGTTTTGACTTTGTCTTCTGAGTTTGTGTCTTGATCTTCCTTGTCATCATAGTAATTTTCTATGATCAAGTTCTTTTTTGTTGTTTATTCATTTTTTCTTGCTTATTTCTTGACCTTTAAGTTTATGTTAAAGTTGGGTTCTGTGACTGGAGTGGAGAGGGCATTGCACCAAGCCTTTCTTACTGCTGTTTTTAGAGCTAGTTCTAGGGGTCTGTAGACTTTCCATGCTTCAAGGTGGTATGATCTAAAGAGATGTGTGGTCATGCGGTCATTGCTCTCCTGGCCTGTACTCCAGTCTTTACCAGGAAAAGACTTTGTTTTCTTATAGTCATCTAATACTAATATTTCTCCTGGCCCTGGGACTGGGACAAGAACTCCTCACTCTCCTGCAGCTGCAATTATTAGTACTTGCCTCTGTCTTGGAATTGAGAAAAGAGTTTCTATTCCCATTTGAGTGACCATAAATACTTTTCTCCACCCTGAAACCTACATGAGAATCCCTGCTTCTCTGCACGTTACTTTCTATTGTTCTTTTTGACTCTGAGACATCCCAAGCTGCATATGGGAAATGCAATAGTGTCCTGAACCTAGTACCAACAAAAGGTCCTCTTTGACCAGTTGTCCAACTAATTCTCCCATTTTCATCCTTCCACAGTCTATGGGTTGAAAGCTCCTGATGTTGTTATTGCAGCAAATGCATCTTGCTGTCAGGAAGGCCTAAGTTTGAATCCAGCCTCTGATGCTTACTGGTTCACTGGCCCTGGGCAAGTCACTTGTGTTCTGTCTGTCTCAGTTTCCTCATTTGTATAATGGGAATAATAACAGTACCTACCTTCCAGAGTTTTTGAAAAGATCAAATGAGATAATAATTATAAAGTATATGGAGTTATATGTGTATAATAATAATAATAATAGTTAATGAACATATTCATTTTGGGTTTTGATCCCTAATCACGTTTTCAAAATCTTTTTCACTTTCTTCCCCATCTTTGCATTGAAGTCAATAAGGCTTAAATTTCATATTTACTTAATTTGGAGGATCTTGTCAAATTCTTTTTTTTTAATTTAAATTTTATTTTATTTAATAATAACTTTGTATTGACAGAATCCATGCCAGGGTAATTTTTTTACAACATTATCCCTTGCACTCGCTTATGTTTCGTTTTTTCCCCTCCCTTCCTCCACTTCCCCCCCCCAAGATGGCAAGCAGTCCTATATATGTTAAATATGTTGCAGTATATCCTAGATACAATACATATTTGCAAAACCGAACAGTTCTCCTGTTGCACAGGGAGAATTGGATTCAGAAGGTAAAAATAACTCGGGAAGAAAATAAAAAATGCAAATAGTTCACATTTGTTTCCCAGTGTTCCTTCTTTGGGTGTAGCTGTTTCTGTCCATCATTTACCCATTGAAACTCAGTTAGGTCTCTTTGTCATAGAAATCCACTTCCATCAGAATACATCCTCATACAATATCGTTGTCGAAGTGTATAATAATCTCCTGGTTCTGCTCATCTCACTTAGCATCAGTCCATGCAGGTCTCTCCAAGCCTCTTTGTATTCATCCTGCTGGTCATTCCTTACAGAGCAATAATATTCCATAACATTCATATACCACAATTTACCCAGCCATTCTCCAATTGATGGGCATCCATTCATTTTCCAGTTTCTAGCCACTACAAACAGGGCTGCTACAAACATTTTGGCACATACAGGTCCCTTTCCCTTCTTTAGTATTTCTTTGGGATATAAGCCCAATAGAAACACTGCTGGATCAAAGGGTATGCACAGTTTGATAACTTTTTGGGCATAATTCCAGATTGCTTTCCAGAATGGTTGGATTCGTTCACAACTCCACCAACAATGCATCAGTGTCCCCATTTTCCCACATCCCCTCCAACATTCATCATTATTTTTTCCTGTCATCTTAGCCAATCTGACAGGTGTGTAGTGATATCTCAGAGTTGTCTTAATTTGCATTTCTCTGATCAACAGTGATTTGGAACACTCTTTCATGTGAGTGGTAATAGTTTCAATTTCATCATCTGAAAATTGTCTGTTCATATCCTTTGGATCTTGTCAAATTCTTAATAGAAGGTTTATACCTTAATAGAAGGTTTCTAATTTTCTGAAACAGTAATTGTCACTGAAGTTTCAATTATCTTCACTGCAATCTCTTTTTTGGGGTGTTCATTATGAACCTTGCAGAGCATTGTGGTGAGAGAGAAAGGGAAAGGGGAAAAAAGGTCTTGGAGAAATTTTAGGTTGAGTCTATACCTACACAAGATACATGAGTGTTTATATGATATAATTTGAAGAGTACTGAAATGCCCCTTCTGCCCCTAAAATATGTTTTCCACAAACCTGCCATTGCCCACATTCAAATATTCCTTTAGTACTCTACTGGATCTCATTTCTGCTCATTCATACTCTTTCCAAAGATGCAGATCATAACCCTTTTATGCTTTGAGAATCTTGTCTATAACTTCTCATAAATCCTCTCCAGGAGGTCCACTCAATATGCTGGGGATCTTCCATTAGATTTCTTAACATTGTGTGGGTACCCATGGAGCACATAATACATCCATCTATTATCTCTTCCCTTTACCACATGACAAGTTTACTCTTTTCTCTGGTTATAAATCACTCTGATATTTTCAATGCCACTTCTGGAATGTGGTTCTTCATTGTTAATATGCTGCAGCCTATTTATCATGGTCCTTGTTTCTATTGACCTCTTCTATTTCTGCAGCTCATTCTTAGAATCTTGTGGCATAATGCTTTAAGTTTTAATACAAATCATGGAAACCAATCCCTTTTCCTCCCCCACATTCCCATATTTTATATATATCTTGTGACTCAGGACTATTCCCTTATAATTTCTGTATCTTCATTGCTTACTGTGTCTGGTATATAGTAAATGATAAACATTTATTGATTGATACAGTACCTTAAGATTTACAAAATAGTTCCTCAGAAATCTGTCAGGCAGACAGAAGGAGAGGGGAATTTAATATTAAGCGCCAACTATGTGCCAGGAACTGTGCTAACTGCTTTTTGAATACTATTTTATTTGATCCTTACAAAATTCTAGGAGGTATTATCCCATTTTACATTTGAGGGAACTGAGACAAACTGGGTTTAAGTGACTTGTCCTGGCTATCACACAGCTAGAGACAAGAGATCTGAACTCAGGTATTTCTGATTCCAGGCTCAGTGCTCTACCTACTGTTTTACTTAGCCATCTCAGGTAGGTACCATGATGTCCATTTCTTAGTTTCCTCAACTTAAAAATGGGGATAATAATAGTACTTCCTCTCAGGGTTGTCATGAGCATCAAATTCAGTGGCATTTGTAAATATTTGCCAAGTACTTAGCATAGTGTTTGGAATATAATAGGCAATATATAAACGCTAGCTGGCTATTAATATAGGCTTAGGACATGACAGAGAAGGAAAACGGAAGGAAGGGTAACAATGTGAGACAACAGACTAAGGTCTCAATTAATGTGGCACCCAGAGTAGAATACAGGGCTGAGGGGGAAGAAGAGAGGGTGAAAGGGGAAGTGGACTCAGAAGACCATCTTCGCTAGTTCAGAATTTTGCCTATGATTGATTTTACTATGATGCTAAGGTTGACTATAAACTTAAAAATGATACTACAGTGACATTGTGCATCACAACTTAAAAATAAAAGGATGAAGAAACTTATTTCCTTTATTGCCCTGATGCTTTGTTTATGATGGATGGGATAGACCTTACAGATATTTTCAAAAGACCCTGTGACCCACAGAAGTTTTCATCTGCCACCCACACACTTTTCCTTGGTCCTCCCTCCTCGGCAGCAGTAACAACCTCTTCACTGCAAAAGAAAACACAAAAGTAAGTCTGCTGCCCTATACACCCACTTGGTGTGAATGTTTTTGAAATACTATGGGAAAAGAGATGTGGGAAAGGTGAGCTTCAGTGCATTTCAATGTGAAGAGAAGAATGGAAAAAGAGAGAGTGCTCATGGATATATCATACATCATGCTTATCATTTCTGAACACCTTATAGGCTTTGTCTCTAAATAAGGAATAACCAATCTTTTATGACTTGTTACATGTTAAGAACAAAAAAATTAAAACACATTTTTAAAAAGCCTTTCTCCTTTTTTGGAAAAAGAATGGAGGGAGATAGCTATGAGAATGGAATATTGCATGTATTGCTATTTTCAATTGAAGCTTTGATTAATTTCACTGAACTTCTTTTATATATATATATTTATTTTTTATTACAGATATTTTAAATATTTATTTTTATTTCATTGTTAGAGGCATGGCTTTCTGGGAAGGGGAAAGTGAGAAAATGAAAGAGATATAAAAACACAAAATAACAAACTTTTTTAAAAAAGGAAATCTAACATTGAGACATAAGATTTTAGATCTAGAAGGGACTTCAACGATGATTAAGTCCATTTCTCTGATTTTATAGTTGAGGAAAGTAACATTCAGAGAAAAACATATGGTGAATGATTTTAATCAAATATGATGGATATCATGGAACTGAGCTGAGAGAGTTTCCTTCCAGGTCCTTTGAGTGGGAAGATGAATGGCTTTGGAGTGAGAGGTCTTGTGTTTGAATCCCATCTCTAATATATAACAGCAGTATCACTTTGGACAAATCACACCACCTTGTGTCTCAGTTTTCTCATTTGTAAAATTAAGAAGCCAGACTAGATAATCTAAAGCTTCTTTAGCTTTAAATCTTACAGTTCTAAATGACTGGCACACTGACATATGTTGAGTTGATATAAGATCAGAATCTAAATCAGAGTTCATTTCTTTCTAGCCCATTGCTTTTCTTCCTCTCTTCACCTTTCCCTACCTTGCTTTCTTCCTCTTTTTCTCTTCTCTCTCTTCCAATTAGTCAAATACTAGATAGACTGAATCTTTTGTAATTAACAAATATTTATTGAGGGCTCATATATGTGAGATATTATGGATGAGAAGAAAGAAATAATTTAAAAAATCAACTTCCTAATCAGAATTATCCATTGTCCCAGATATGTGACTTATATATCCTTGGCACTAGGAATTCCCCAGGATAGGGATTGTATTTTCTTCTTTTTTCCATATTATGGGTTAAACATATGGACAGTCAGAAAACAGGGGAGCCGAATTAACTTGTTGATTGAATCCTAAAGGAGTTTAGAAAATAGATCACCCTTTTCTCCAGGTTCAATTTCCAACCTCATTCCCTATTGGTGTATTCTCTCCCATACTTTCTTCCCATTTAGGGAAGGAAAGAAATGGTACTAATGATATTATTTCCCAAATGTAACCAACATCCCTGACAGAAACATACTGTCATATATGTTATATATATAAATATAATTAGGAACATGAGTATCACTAAGGTAGAAGTACCCTAGGACATGCTGATTGTTCAGAGAAAGCAGAATTTGGACAACAAACAAGAGAAGAGATGGATCTGGCATTTTCTGATTTTGATTTCAGTTTTTAAGTTTATGAATAGTATTTCATTTTTCCGATTACATGTAAATATATTTTTCAATATTCATTTTTGTAATATTCTGAGTTTCAAAGTTTTTTCTCCCTCTCTTCCCTATCATCTTCCTCCCCAAGCAATCTGATATGTTATACATATATAGCCATTTTAAACATATTTCTATATTAATCACATTGTGAAAGAAAAATTATATCAAAGGGAAAAAATAACACAAGAAAGAAAAAGCAAATAAAAATGGTCAAAATAGTATGCTTCAATATGCATTCAGTTTCCATAGTTCTTTCATTGGACACGGGTGACATTTTCCATCCCAAAGGTATTAGAATTGTCTTGGATTACTGTATTGCTGAGAAGAACTAAATCTATCATAGTTGATCATCATACAATGCTGCTGTTACTATATACAATGTTCCTTTGGTTCTGCTCATTTCATTCAACATTAATTCATGTAAATCTATCCAGGCTTTTCTGAAATCAGCCTGTTCATAATTTTTAAAATAACAATAATATTCCATTACATTTGTATACCATAACTTATTCAACCATTCCTCAATTGATGGGCATCCACTCAATTCCCAATTCCTTACTACCATAAAAAAAAAAAAAAACTATCACAAACATTTTTGCATATGTGGAAATTTTTCCCTCTTTTATGATCTCAGACCCAGTGTAAAGGGCTGAAACTCTGAGCAGATGCACTTGGACAACCAAGCACTTAAGGCTAATTATTTATTGGACAACATTCTATTAGCATATGCTTGGAAAATGGCCCACCCCACTATTCTGTGCTGGCTCGATCTGTTGGTGTACACAGAGAATTGTAGGAGGGATTAGAGGGTGGAATAAGACAAGTCAGAGTTACTTTTTGGGGGGAAAAGAAGAGAAAGAAGGTGTGGAGATTCCTGTGTCCATTCCATTCAATTCTACCCCTAAGACCAAGAATAAAGACTGATTCTAAGCCATCCAGGGTGCTAACCTGGCCTACAACCCAGTAGTGAGACTGTTGTATCAAATGCACAGTTTGATAGTCTTTTGGGCATAGTTCCAAATTGCTCTCCAGAATGCCTGGCTGATTTTGATCATAAAGAGTGCCTAAACTCTTCTGTCTAGTTTTCAGTGATGTCAGAAATTTGATTTAATCCCCCATTAACTAGTTTTTTTCATCCATTTATCCATTCAACAAGTACTTTTTCTGTACCTTCTCACTGTCAGGCATTTTTGGATATAAAACCATAAATAAAGAGTCCCCATCCTCAAGAAGTTTACATTTAATTGGCAGGGGAACAACATGTACACAGAACAAGTAATTATTACATATATATACAGTGATCTCAGAGAGGGAACCAGAATAGGCTCTCTGCAGGAGGCATACTTGGGCTGAATTTAAAGGAAGTTAGAACTTCTACAAGGTAGAGGTGAAGATTATAATTTTAGATATGGAATACAGGCTGTGCAAAGGCAAGGATAATGGAAGGTGATGTACAAGAAACAATGAGTAGGATAGTTTGACTGGAACATAGAGTGAGAATAGAGAATACTGTTCTCTAAGCCTGGAGAGAGTAGGCTGGGATCAGGTGGCTAAGGGCATTAAATATCTAATAGACAACTTTACATTTGATTCCAGAGGCATAAAGGAAGCCACTGGGGGATTTTTTGAACAGAGGAATGACTTTAAGGCTAATGCTATCACTTTAGCAGCCATGAGGAGGATAGATTCTTGAAGGGAAAGCCTGGAGGCAGAGAAACTAATTAAGAGGCTTTTGAAATCCTATAGACAGCAGATAAAAATCAGGACTAGGATGGTGGCCATGTGAGAAATATAAGATTTTGCAACTGATTGAATGTGAAGGTGAGAGAGGGTGACTAGTGAGATTAATTTTGAGGAAGTGAACCCAGGTGATTGGCAAGATGGTGGTGTCTTCAACAGAAACTGGGAAATTTGGTAGAAGGAAGAAATCAGGGAAAAGATAATGATTCTTTTGAATCTGAGATGCTTTGGGGACAGAAATACAATTTTTTTAAAAATAGGAAGTCACACATCCAACTAGATGTGTCTTCTTTTTGCTTCAATAATCTTTTACTTTTGAGATAAATGACAAACTTTTATTTGTCATTTAAATCATTTTACTACTTATCTCTTTCATACTATTCTATTTTACATATTCCTATCTTCCATGTACTCTTTGGCCAAGTCACAGTGGTCTATTTAGAGTTCCTCACACATGACTCTCCGTATTCAGTTTCTGTGCTTTTCTACTAATTGTCCCCCGACTTTGAAATGTACCTCACAACCAACTTGTGGAATCTGGCTTCCTTCAAGATTCAATTCAAGTGCAGCTCTCATCAGGAGGTTTTTCTGGTCCTCCCGGATGCCAGTATCCTCCTTTTAAAGATACCTTGCATCTATTTTGCATATACCTACATATGCATACTTTTTTCTCACCTCCCTGTTGAATCCCTCTTTGTGCAAGAGAAGCTTAAGTACCTCCTTCTGTATGAATTAATTCCCCAATGGACTCAACTACTCCCAAACAACCTTGTACTTAACTTTGAACTTATTTATACGTCTGTTCTCTTTAATATGCTGATATATTGCTCTTTCCCATTAGAATGTAAGTTCCTGAGAGTAAAGATTTTTGCATTATTTGTTTTTGTGTACTGGACAGTGCTTGACTTATAGTAGGCACTTAATAAATGCCTGTTAGATGATTTTCTAATTTAGGATTTTGCAATTCTATAAAAATGTTTTCTCCCTTGATCCCTAAATGTAGTAGACTGTCTCTAGTTTGGTCCCAGTTAAAAAGGATCTTTGTACTATTGCTTTAAAAATAAGTGGCCTCATCTTTCTTGGTCTAGAGACATCTTTTTTTGTTCCTAGTTAAACGTAGAACTTAGAGGAGAGGATCTTAATTTTTTATGTCTTGTGACAATCTTGTGAAGTTTATTTCCTCAGAATAATACTTTTAAATACATAAAATTACAAGGAAAATTAGTTATACTAAAACTCAATTACAAAAACATTTTTATTGAAAAAAGGTTACAATTTAGGTTAAGAATCCTTGATAAAGTGCTGGTTATTATCTACAATCTTATCATGACAACTTGTCCAGTAATAAAAATTGATCAAACTTTTGTCCAGTATTTTGGTTTATTTTTTCTATTCTTTTCACAGAATCACAGAATTTTCTAGTAGAACACAGTGGCTATGTAATCCAATAGATTAGAAAAGAATCTTTGTTATAAAATACTGGATATTTGTCAACTAATCTTGGTACCTCCAAGGAGGGCAAACCCACTAAGAGAGCAAACTAAGAGATTTCACTCAGTGGTATCAAAAATGCAGAATTATAACCGCCTTATTGCAAACAAGTTTGTGAATCACTCAGTTTGAAAAATTAGGAAAAGCTTGTTAGGAGTTGTTCATTCTTTGGTGGGCCAATGATGTTTCCTTGATAGAATGGACTCGATTATAAATTGGTTCAACTCTTTGATCACCCACTAGATGGCAGTAATTCAAGGCAGTAGAAAGGCTGACTCAAAACTATTTTCCTGCAGCTTGAGTATAGAGAATGTTTTCACTACAAGTTGGTCTACTTTGAATAGATAAATATGAGTTCTTAGTTTAAAAAAAAAAAAAACCATTTGCGAGAAAACAAAATCATTCTTATGATAATAAAACTTCAAATATTCTATCAATTTTAACTCATTTGGACAGGTTCCATTATAGTTTACCTATAATAAATAAGTTTTCTTCATAAATAATTCAAATTAATATTACAATTAAAATATGAAGTAAAATATGACAATTAAAACTTCAAGAATGTTAAAAAATATTGAGATAAACTTTCCTCCCTCCTACCTCAAATTCTCTTTCCCCTACCCTCAAAAAAAGTAACTATAAATCCTTATCCATTTTTTGACCAGGGACCATTTTGTTAGACTTAAGAACTGAATAATGAGGTGTCCTTTCAGAGAACTGGCTTAGTTAAAGAGCAGGTGGTTCCAAGGACTAAGAAATGTATGTACGAGAAGAAATGTTTTGTGAGGAGCAGAAAATTATGTGTGAAGCAAACGGCAGAAATATTTGAATCAATTGTGCAAATAGAGAAGATGAATATGTTTATATATCAGAGAAATGTCTTAGGAAAGATATTGGATGTGTGTGTGTGTGTGTGTGTGTATGTGTGTGTGTGTGTAAATATTTGAAAGAAGAGGAAAATATGTATGATTTCATGAGACAGTTGCTGATCACTGGGAAAACTGGCCCCAGCAGTCTTTGTTTCATAACTTCTTGAATCCCCACATGCAGCCTCCATTTTAACTGGTTATAATAAAGATTGAATCAGTGGACTTTTAGGGATCAGGTTTGTTACAAGTTTTTTTTTTTTTCTAGTTTAGTACTATCCTTGTACACACAAAAGTTGAAACTGGTTTGACATAATTTAAGTTGGAAAATACTTGAGAAGTCTTTTTCCAAATATTTCTACTCTATCTCTTGACAGTTTATCAGACTAAAGTTATCTCTTAGAGCTAGAAAATTACTTCATTCTTTGACTCTAAGTTTTGCTCTGTTTGATCTGATTAGGATTTTTACTTTTGATCTTTTTTTCCTCACTTTTTTTCTTGTTTTTTAAAAATTGGATTTCTACATCACTATCTTTTGGTGCTGCCACCTTCAAGTTCAAAAATGGCATAAAATGACTACTTCAGGTTCAAATCCAATGTGAGGCAAACTACAAATAAACAGTGTTTTGGTTTTGGTGACAGATGTTTTATTTGACTGAAAGCAAAAAAAAATAGCTCCTAAAACGGAGATATTTCCATAAGAACATTTCTATTTTTTTCCCCTAGAATATTAAATTTAAATTGTTAAGAAAATTTTGCTAACTTTAGGATAGTTTTTTTCAAGATGGGACTCAAATAATTTTTCTTAATTCCCTGTTATAACCCAGTTAAAGATAAGAGTTTTATTCTACAAAAACAGAGTATTATTATAATGCAGATATTCTTAACTTTTGTTGTGTGTCATGGTAACTTCTAATAGTCTGATGAAGTCTGTGGATTCCTCAGAACTTTAAAAAAAATTCATAATTGAAGGAAATGCTAAATTTCAGTCAGATTAGTGAGAATAAAGATCTATTTCTCCTACCATGCCTACACCACCCCGAGTTCATAGACCTAAAAATCTATCTATAAATATGTGGATGAACCCCAGGTTCAGAATTCTTGAGTTTATTATGGAGAATAACTGTTGTTAATCAGTCATGTCAGAGTCTTTGTGATTCCTATTTACTTGGCAAAGATACTTGAATAGTTTGCCATTTCCTTCTCTACTTAGCCATTTCCTTCTCTAGTTCATTTTACAGATGAGGAAACTAAGGCAAGCAGAATTATGTGACTTGCCCGAGGTCAAAAAGACACACAATAAGTGTCTAAGACTGAATTCAGGTCTTCCTCACTCTAGGCTTTGGTCTCTATCCACTAAGCCTCTTAGCTGTCCACTATCTGTTTTGGCCCCATGATAAGTGATGGGGCTACAAATATAACAGTTCCTACTTATGGGAACTTTAGCCAGAGCTCCTGACTTTGTCATGGAGGGAAATAATGTGAACAAGTATATGAAAAAAAAATAATAAAACAAAACAAAAAAAAATCTTGGAGAAGGATGGGAAAGAGTCATTGGAGATAATGGGGAAATCAAGAAAGATCTCTTTTAGGAACATTTTAGGAGCGTTGGTACTGAGTTTTGAAGGAAATTCGGGGTTCTAGATTATGGCCTTTTTCACTATTATTGATAGAAAAATATGGTAATATATGTTACTGACCTACTATAAGAAACCTCTTTACATTGTTAACTGTTTTTTGATTTAGAATAACAATGTAACTTAGATTTGTAAAATACTTTAAGATTTAAAAATAACAGGAATGACTGCCCCCTATTCCTGTACGAAATGACTTAAACAGATTTCCAGACCACAATTTTTTGAAAAAGGCATTATGATCTGCATTTTGCAAGTGGCTTAATGGAGACACAGAAAGATTAAGGGATTTACTTTCAAGTAGTAAACTAAAAAGTGTTCAGAGCTAGGAGAACAATCTAAAATGTGTCTATTATGTTTTCCTCCACAACTAAGCTGCTCTCCTTCAATCTTCTCCCCGACTCCAAATCCAGTGCTATTTGTTGTCTAGACAGGTAAGCTGGCCACATATGTGGCATAATTTGTGGGGTCTATGTAGGAGAATATTGTTCCCTGCATAGGATAGCAGAATGCATCATAAGAAATGATTTTCTTTGGTTATTGAAAGCTTGTAAATACCTCCGGTGGGTCCAATGATTTAATATCCTTTCTTAATGTCTTACAGTGCTGTCTGTAAGCTAAATGCTGCCCACCAGATTCAAGAGTACAGACCACCTGAAGTTTTAATTGAGAACTTGTTATATTTAATTAGCTAACTCTTTTGAATAAGCCAGTGTTGTGTACCAGATCTCATGGCTTCCATCAATGAATAATTGTAATTGTAAAAATTCATGCAATTATACATATGTAGATTTCTGATTCAATACTCCTTCTCTGGAATTGTTTTTGATATGTTAAGGCATTTTTTTTTTTAATACTTTAAAAGATATTTAGTTTCTTCAAGCTCAGAGAAAGCAAAGGACTGAGAGGTTTGTCTGGAGTAAGGTATTGAAACAAAGAGCCAAGTAATGGAATGGAAGAATGGGGATATAAGAAGATGGCAAAGCTTCTTGACAATTTTCCTAGGATTAGTCTTGTTCTAAGGAGTATTTTTCTATTTTATAACTTTTTACCTCCCAAGAAAACAAATCTCTCTCTCCTTTCCTCTCTCCGCAACCTTTCTCATTCTCTCTTTCTTTCTGTATGTGTATATTTCTGTCTCTCTGAAAATAATGGTGTTGTCAATTATAGTTGAACTTGGAAGGGACCTTATAATTCAAGTGTGTTGTGTATTCTGGAAGTCATATATATCTATATATGAGGTGAATTATCTTCATAAAGCGTGGCAGGACATTATAGAACCAGACTGAGGAGTGCCACAGCTATTTTTGTTTTAGGTCTTTTGGATTAAAAAAAAAGCCTATATATGTTGAATTTTATCATTTTACTATATTTTTATATTACAATTGGTTTGTTTCATAATGCATTAACACATGCTAAACCTATCTCAATTAGATTGCAAAGTCCTTGGGAAAAGAAATTGTATTGTACAGTAGTCTTCTTATTAGTGGGCATATCTATGTGTTCAGTAGATGTATTTATTTATTGTTCTATATTTTACAGGACTTGGAGCAGCTTAGAGACCAGTTAGCCAGACCTCCTCATTTTATGGATGAAGAAATTTAGCCCCACAGTGGAAAGGGAGTTGCTTAAAGGTCATGCAGTTATTTAATATCAGAACTGGAATTTGAAGCCAGTTCTTTTAATTCCAGAGTCCTTTCTACTCTACCCTTTTGATAGTTTATTAGACTAAACTATCTCTTTAGTGCTAGAAAATTACTTTATCTATTGACACTAAATTTTCCTCTGATGTTTGACCTGGTTTAGAGTTTTACCTTTACTTTTTTTCCCATTGATGTTTCTGTTTTTTAAAAAACTGGATTTCTACATTGTTTGCTTGTCTATCTGGTGCTACTACTTCCCCATTTTCTTGTCACTTCTTCCTCATCTGAACTGACATTCATTTTTCCTTTGTGCTTCAGCCGCCTTGAAATATCTACTTGAGAGCCATTTTTTGGTTCCCTCCCTCATTCAAACTTTTCTCTTTCCCGACACTAGGCCAGCAGATGATGTCTCTTGAAAAATTTTCTTTTCCTTGTTTTTGACTTTGGTATGTCTCAGAGAGCAAATCACTCAGTTATAATCATCACTGGTTGATTACAACTGACTGAGTTGTGTCCCCAGGAGGAGTGGGGGTGAGGGGAGGAGGAGGAAAGAAACTATAGAGAAGATTTTCAAAAGTGATTGCATTAGGGAAAGTGGAAGGTGAAGAGGGAAAGAGAAGGACTCTGTGGGAGTCCTCCTAGTTAAGGAGGAGAGAAGCAGAATTGGGGGATGGCATGGTGGAAAGTTGGATTAAGCTTGTTTAGCCAGGAAGGAAGAGAGTAGGGGAAGGAGATAGAGAAGCACCTTTTTGCTGAGAAGCACCTTTTTGCTAAAAAGCATGTAGCAGTCCCTGTTGCTAACTGCCTCAGGCTTCCTACAGTCCTAGTCTTTTCCAGAGAGTAAGGCATGCACCCTAGGGGAATTTGGGAAAGGTGGGAGAGTGGATATTAAAGAGAAGTTTAGGAGCTATTATACAGTGGAAAGAATACTGGATAAAAATATAAGGGACTTGGATTTTAGCCCTGGCTCCATCACTAATTTGTGTGTGTGAACAAGTTACCTATTCTCTCTGTCCCTTAGTCCTTCTAAAAAAGCCAGAGGAGAGGGCTAGATGATTTACAAGATCGCTACTAACAGCTTCTGCCACAATACCTGCCTTCTATGCCTCCAAATTTATTTCCACAAAGGACTAAAAAATTTGTTCCCCTATACTAGAGATGGGATGAAGAGATAGGGGACTGCTGAAAAGCAGCCCTACAAGGAAGGGTGGTGGTGAGGGATCAAGTATAAGAATGGGAGGTAGGAAGATGGGGATCGGCTAGATGGTAGAGTACAGAGGAAGACTGATAAGGAAAATGTCACTGTCACTAACCACCAGACTAATTCAGACTTGACAAAGAGACAGGCTTTCATTGTGAGGTCGCACAAAATTTGAAAATAGGACTAGATAGGATTTCATTGGGAAGCTCAAATAACAAACCTGGCACGAAGTGGGCAGACAGCCCTACTTATTTTGACTTGTAGGAAGGATAAAAATTGTGGACATTGTGCACTTGGGTATTGGCTTTTATTGATTGCCTAACCAGGCAATACCATCTCTTTGGAAGACAGTTTTACTAAAATTTCTTAGGAAGCAACCAAGCATTTATTTCCCAATCGCTGCTAAATGACCAGAAGGAGAAAAGACCATAATTGAATGACCTTAGAACAAATCGTTGGGTTTAGAGCTCATTTATCCCAGCCTAGAAATCTCCCCTCCCCATTTTACGAAGAAACTCGTCTCGGAATAGTCGCTCAAGATCACACAGGTAGTTAGCTGGGATTTGAATCTATTCCCTCTGATTTCAAATCCAGTGCTCTTCAAATTTACCATTCCACCTCTTTGGATTCCCCAAACCCTCATATTTTCAGAAGGTTGCCTTTCATATCCTTCATCCTGATTCTATTCATACTGATCCAAATTTCTGGGGCTCTTCATTCTTCCTTGACTCTAATTAGTTCAATGTGCATCCTATGAAAGGTGCCCCTAGGATGTTAGTCACCCCACAATATTCATTCACTCGGTACCAGGGATGGGCCCATTCCATCCCCAATATACTAGTTTGGGGATGCGCGACGGCGTGTGCCCTACTTTTCGTGTGGGCTCTCCACCTTTTCCCTTCATCACCTACTCCCTCCCCTACACTCCCCAGACCCCCTTTCACGGTCAAACCCTCGTTTGAACCTGATGATTTGCCCATCTCTCAGGGACCTCCTTCCTCCCTGCTCAGCAACGATTAAGACCCGGAGAAGTGGACTCTTGCAGGGCGGAAGGATGTAAGGGGTACCACTCCTCCAATTTGGCTTTAGGAACTCCGGGCTTTCTAGGATTCCTCCCACCCCCTCAACTCAAGCTCTAACCCGAAGAATTATTGGTTTAACCCACAGCCGGGAGATTATTCTTGAAAACCCGACTGCAGGTCAAGCCCTGTGAGGTGGTAACCCCAGGGAGAGGACAAAGAGGGTCTTTGAGGTAAGATTTTTTTCCCCCTTCTAGCCAACTTGTCTACAGCATGAGGTCCTTCTTCAAGACTAAGAACAGTGTTGTCAGTAAATGGGGATCCTTATGTGAGCATCTCCCAAGCTGTGTGGGGATGCAGTTGGGGGTACTTAGAAGTCTGGGTGTTAGGTTGGGGAGCAATCGGGGGAGGCAGCCAGAGAGTACAGCACATTTAAGCTTGAGAAGTCGGGACTAAATGAGAGCAGAGCCCCAGCTTCAAAATGGGTCTGAAAACAAGTCTGGGGTGTCTGAGGATGCTAGAGAGACTGGAAATGGGTGAGTAGTAGAACCTAAGTCAAGGAGAGCTAGAAAGTAATTATGATGATACTATAGTCATCATCAAGTTTATGCAAGAGCTCCTGACCCTTAAAATGCTCTTAAGAGTAGTCTTTTAGAAATTCTGGAATCCCAAGATCTTAAACCTAACATAAACAAGACTTTGGGGAAATTGTTCTCTCTTTTCTCTCCCCCAACTTTGAAATGCAAAGATGGCAAATAATTTTTTACTGGGGGGAAAATTGGGGAGAACTTTCTACATTTCTATGTTGACCTGCATGTGCATTCATATTGTTGATTTAAGATACTGCTGCCCCCATTGGTCTTGTCTTTTCTTTTTAAAAAAAATGCATGGAAGAAAAAAAAAAGAATGCATAGGAGAGCAGGCAGGAAGGAGGTTTGTGGTTCTCTTGAGTCGGGAATTAGGACACAGTGGAAAACAAGTTGCAAAATTAACTAAATTCTGTCTTGATTTCTGTCGTTTGTGGCTTCAGGAGTGAATTGTAAGGTGGTATTTTCAGTAACTGGGAATCAATGTTCAGGGAATTAGCTGAAGGACAAAAGTTCCACGAGGGAAGCTTCCCATTAAAAGTTTTAGAGGAAACTTTGCAAAGCCCTGGGGGTGAGATTGGGCTGAGTGGGGGCGGTGCAATTGTGCAGGTTAGTGATTTTAGGCAGCCAGAGCCATTCTTTTCCTCACTTGTGGAAGGATGTTGGGCCTTTTTGCTGTCAAACGCTTTTATCGTGCGTTAACAGGACTTTAAGCAAAGAGGAACTACTTAATTTGTACAATGAAGCCTTTCTTTAATCAACTTTTATTGTGCAGGTAATTGTTATTTCGGAGCTGGAAAGTTTTATTGTCCCTTTAAAACAATAAATGTGTGAATTTAACTTGGGGGGAAACCCCACTACCACTTTCTTTTATTTTCAGATCTTTAATTTTCTGATTCTAAAGGTAGATTGTAGAAATTGCTGTCAGGAATTGGTGGTAGTTCTGAGCTCATGCTTATAATTTAGTAAACTTCTATGTTAATGATGATACTATATCAGGAAACATTCAGGAGACTTTCACAGCAGTGTTATCTTTAATAAACTTCAAAATATTCAGTCCAAGGTACTTGTTTAGTACCTGTTAAATTTATAGATTTTAAAGACTGTTCATTTAGGGGGAGAGAGAGAGAGAGAGAGAGAGAGAGAGAGAGAGAGAGAGAGAGAGAGAGAGAGAGAGAGAGAATGAGAATGGATCAATGTGTGAATGTTTGCCCTCTTGCCCGGGAAATCACAACATAAAAAGAGCTAAAGGGGAAAAGAGCAAAAGCCAAACTTAATTTTCTCAAGGAAATGGAAAACAAGTGATAAAAGATTGTATTAGATATCTCTAATTAGAATTTGGTTGCACTGAAGTTTTGCAAAGAAATCTTTTGACTCCACAGAACTGTAAACCGGTGATGGTTAATTTCAAGAATGCATCAACAGTAAAATTAATTGTTTATATATATATTATATATATTATTTAAAGTTTTATTGATGACTCTTCTTTATTACACTTCTGATACGCCTCTCCTCTGTTCCCATAGAACCTTCCCATGTAACAAAGAAAAATAGTTAAGCAAAATCAACAAAGTGGATTCTGACATATATATGTATATATATATATAACATTCTGCATCCAAACTCTGCCACCTAAGTATTTAATTATCTATTTTATCAATTTGAAGAGACAGTTTAAAAAATTTTCCAAAAAAACCAACTGATTAGTCAGAAATTTAGATCTAAGGGTAACTTATTTATTTATGATTTACATTAAAAACAATTTTTAATTTTATCTACAAAAGTGATCATGATTGCACTTTTTAAAAAAGCAGTTTTTAAGACTAGCTATAGTGATACAGTCATTTATAAACCAGATATTAAAGCCTGGATCTGGATCAGTTCCAGCCTAGTGCTGTTCTACTTACTATATCCCATATCTCTGAATCTCATTTTCCTCATCTGTAAAAATAGAAGACTGTATTGTTGGCTTTTTAGATCACTGCTGGATCTCAAAATTTCCCTAATTATTTGAAGGTTATTAAATCTAGACTATTGTGAACAAAAAATAACTAGGTGGCCAATAGTTGAAATAGTTGAAAATAATATAAATTCAAAGAAGGTTTCAGGTCTTTTTTCTTTTTATGATGTGTGGATCATTTACTCCAAGGGAGTGAGACTTTATAGAAGCCTTTAAGAATAGGATAGACAATGCCTCCCAATTAGATAAAATGTCTCCATGGCAAGATGTAAGTAACCTGTTTTGAGAAGGGTACTGGCTACAGAGAATCCTAAACTAATAAAATCTTTACAACTTAAAGGAATATTAGGGATCATTTCAATATAATGTTCTTATTTAAGGATAAGAAAGCTTTGATGTCCTTTGATAATCTCCTTAATCTTCATTCGAAATCTGATTTTGGAGGAACTTTGATTTTCTGTCTGTCTCTTCTCTTTTGATGCCCCTCTCTTGTTTCCCATCTCTTCTCTCCCCTCTCTTTGCCTCCCTTTTCCTAGGTCTTCCCTGTCTTCTCTCTTCTAGGTCTCTTTAGGTGCTGTCTCTATTTCTCTTTGTTTCTCTTTGTGTCTCTCATCTCTGTCTATGTATGTCTGTCTCTATCTCTCTATGTGTTTTTCTTTCTTTGTCTCTGTGTCTCTCTGTCCCTTTCTGTCTCTGTCTCTATCTCTCTCTGTCTGTCTGTCTCATTATAAATATGTAGACAAATAGGATAGCTAGGTGACTGCAGTAAAATAGAGCAATGGACTTAGTATTCTGAAAACATAAGTTCAAATCCAGTCTCAGACATTTACTAGCTGTTTGACCTTTTGCAAGTCATTTAACTCTTCTTGCTTCAGTTCCCTTATCTGGAGAAGGAAATGGCAACCTCTCCAGTATTTTTGCCAAGAAGACACCAGTTGGGTCATGAAGAATTGGGCTCGACTGAAACAACTCTAACAATAAATAGATATTTCATTAAGTATGTGAAACTCAGATATAGCTTTTAAATCTTTGTAATTCAAGCACAAAGTACCAATTCACTGTGTACATGATGATTAAAAAAAAAAAAAAGGGATGAATAAACACATCCTTGTGTAATTCCGGTAATGACACTTTGTCTTTACAAGAAAGAATTGCCCTACTACAAAAGGCAACTAAACCCGAACATGTATTTTTCCCTCTCAGTGAAAGGTGTCAAGAAAGATTGATGAGCTCTATGTGAGGGAAAACATTTCATGGAGCTGACTTAGATACACTGCAAAGGGGTTTGCTGCAGTAGGCATGATGGAAAAATCACCTCTGTTTGTTGAAGAGCTGGTATTTCTAGAAGAGGAAGATAGGCTACTAGGAGCACAAAGGAACATTTCTGACTCTCAAAACTCACCTCCTCATGCTTTCTGGAGATTAAACAATAATTGTGGGAGCTTCATTTCTTATTGTAAGTCTCTAATCCTTGCTCAGATGCTGAGAGACACCAGTCATTAGTTCTTTAGTATAAATTAGCATTCCATTTGGGTCAGTATTTATAAACTGAGAGGATAAATTGTGAATTGAGCTAGGAAGAGATGTATAATTGCAGTGGATGGGGGCATCAAGAAAGAAGAATTTTGAAATGGACACTAAAAGACATATTTCCCCACTAATTTCTTATATTTTTCAATGTTGGCTAGAAATAAAAGGCTGAACCTACAGATACAATCCTATTACAAATAATAACAATTGAGTAAAAGAGTCTGAATGAATGAAAATCTATAAGTTAGGACAGAGGACCCACTTATATAGTGAGTGGTATTTTATGGCAAACCAAAAATTAAATCCTCTAGAGTTCACTGTTGGAAAATTATATCAACATATCATATAAAATATTCTTTTGATTTTTTATATTTGGACATACCTTGTTTCTTATTATCTGTCATGTAAATGTTAACTTTCATACAGTTAGTAATCATTTTTTGTAGAAATTTTTTATTTTCTTCAATACAGGTTCCAAACACAGCAGTTGCTTAAATATTTATTGAATTGAAGACACAAAGTTAAACAATATAATTTGTAAATTTCCCCATTTTAATTGGTAATTTGTTTCATAAAATTTGGCAAGGTAATCTTGAAAATCTAGTTCAACACATTATTTTTTAAGGTGAGGAAACTGAGGCCCAAAGGGAGTCTGACAAGTGAATTGCAGTATTTCCCAATCTAATCCTGCCCATTATTTTCACCAAATACCACTCTATGGCAAGAGTGTGGATTTCTAGAACTTGAATTATATTAAGAAGTGATATATTGACTTTATATTTATGAAGATAGAAAAATCTGAGGCTTGGTTCGCCTTAATTCTTAGTAATGTTTGATAGTTTAAAAAAAATGCTGAATATTAGGAAAAATCTAAAAATACAACATTTTCTTTTTTTTATTATAACTTTTTATTGACAGAACATATGCATGGGTAATTTTTTTTTACAACATTATCCCTTGCACTCACTTCTATTCCGACTTTTCCCTTCCCTCCCTCCACCCTCTCCCCTAGATGGCAGGCAGTCTTATACATTTATAACATTTTCTTTAATTTTTCAAGTAGCAAGTACTCTAAGTTTTTGGCTAATATATGGTCATCTTCACTAAAAAATATTGATGTAAAATTCCACAACCAAGATCGTGATTAAATTCTGGTCAAATTTTATAAGGAGGAAATTTCAGTGGCTAACTTTGTTTAGCTCATCAGAAATTTGTGTAAAGGAAGAAGAACCATATGTAGTGTAGTGTAGAGTCAGACAAAAGATTCTTGTTAGCATTGACACTATGGAGTGAGTTCAAGGACAAGGAGCTGACCTTGGTAAAAGTAAGTGTCTAGTGGGAAAAGAATGAATCTGCAAGCCTCTATTCCAAAGAATGCTTTCCCACTGAATTTTTGGGAAAACCAAAAGTGAAGACTTCTCTATTGGGGGTAGAGGAGAATCAATTATAGGGAAAAAAATTTCCCCAAATTACCAGCAAAAGGAAAAATAAGAAAAAAATTAATTTTATTTAATATTTAATTTTTATTAATATTATTTTAAAATATTTATTTAATAATTTTTTTCTTCTTCCTAAACTCATAATCGTAGAAATCTTTCCATTCTTTTTGAATTTCTTATTTGGAGATTCTTAAAGCATAGTAGAATTCTATTATATGCATATAGCGCAATTCATTGATCTATTTCCCAGGAGATGACCAACAATCTTATTTCATTTTTAATACTATGAAAAGTTTTTCCCTGAATATTTTGATATATCTGGGATCTTTTTTATGTTTTTAATGTGCTTGAAAATATAGAGGCATTATTTTTAAATCAATTAAATCAAGAGATGCAAGAAGCAGAGCACTAAAAAAATAAACTTGTGAGTTAATATGCTAAAGTAAAAATATTCAGTCAAACCTGTAGCCTTTACTTCATGGAACTAAGTAGTAGTTAGTTCTCTAGAGGGAGGTATTTAGTCTAGAGACTTAGATTTCATCCTCATTGACTACACAGAGCTTCCTAACTTTTTGTAAGTTAGGGACTCCTTTGACAATTTGATAGTCTCTTGGATCATTTCTCAGCATATGGTTTAAATGCAGAAAAAAATACATAGTAGTACAAAGGAAGCCAATTATATTGTAATAATGATGTAGTTTTTTGACATCCAAATTAAAAGACCCTCTGAAATAACAGATGTGTGGCTTCAGAAAAAATCATTTACTAATTCAAAAGACTGAAAAAAATAAAAACTACTTTGGAAGACATCAAAATATTGACAAATTGTTTTCGAAGTCTGACATTTGGGTGGGCAATTGATATCAGCTCATCCTTTCATCTTTCTATTTATTCAATTCATAGGTTCATAAATATATTTAATTTAATATCTTTTTTGAATTAACAAAAAATCATTTTCTCTTCTATCCTCCCCCTGGAAAAAACAAAACAAAAACAAAACCCTTATAACAAATTTTTATTCAAGCAGTACAAATTCTTATATTGGAATGGACTCATAAATTGAGATCATGACCTTAAGCAAATCATTCTGCTTTCTGGGCCTTAGTTTGCCCTGATGTCAAATGAGGGGATTAGACTGGACTAGTTTTGTCTCCTAGGTCCCTTTCAGCTCTATTGAGAGATGATCATAAAATTATACTACCTTATTTTATGATGAGAAAACTAAAGTTTATAGAGTACTGGGGATCATCTTAAGCATGGATAATTTTCAACATTTGACGTGCAAAACCTTGTTTTCCATTTTTTACCCTCCCTTCCTCCACCCTCTCCCTTAGATGGCAAGTAATTCATTATATGTTAAACATGTGTAATTCTTCTATAGATATTTCCACAAACATAATGCAGCACAAAAAATAAAATAAAATCAAAAGGGAAAAAATGAGAAAAAAAACAAAATGCAAGCAAACAACAACAAAAAGACTGAAAATATTCATTTTTATAATTAAGGAAGATGAGGATTCTAAAAAAGATTTAGAGGGAAGAGAGATGCACTGACATAGGCTAACCAAACTAAGAAAGTTAATGCTTCTGTCAGTATATTCAAAACAATAACTTTCTGAAATAGGTTTGAAAAGGAGTCACTCATACTTTGTTTTTCTGTCATTGTGGTTTAAAAATCTCATAAGATCATAGCTTTAGAAGTGAAAAGGATTCCATAGACCAGTTAATGTACCACTTTTACCTCGTTCTAGAGATAAGGAAATTAGACCAGGGAGGTTAAGTGATTTGCCTAACATCATACACCAGGTTATACTCCAGTGTTCTGTCCTAAAAATCTGTGCTTTTTCTACTTTACCACACTTCATCAAATACTATTTTAAATTTTTAGAAATGTGTGGGTTTATTAATATTTAGCATTTTGAAGACACTTGATATTTTTACTTATCATATTTTTTAATCAAATTACTTGAATTAGTATGAATAATAAGATAGAAATGTAGAAGGAAATAATTTAATCACTATTTTGTCTTCTCAGTTTTGCTTTACAGTGAGATCAGTTGTCATGTATTACTGTTTTTTTCTTCTTCTCCAATTTAAGATTTTTTTATTCCACATGGGAAATTAATGAAATGGTTGCCTTCAAGGTAAAATTGAACATAAATATAATGAAGGGGGTTGCTGGATAAGAATTTAAGGTTATAGAACATTGGAGGTGGAATGGGTTTTAGAGATCATCAATTTTCACACCATTTTATAAATGAGGGAACAAGCCCATAGCTGAGGAAGTGATTTACTTTAGGTCACATAAGTAATAACTAGCATATTTAATAGTCTGTTAGAAATTCTATTTAATTATATTCCTTTTCTGAAGGTATTATATAGTACACAAAGGTAGATAAACCTTATTTTCCTTTATCATCCTCCTAATATCTGGCCCCACCCACCTTTCAAAAAAAAAATCTTGCTATATACATATATCTCATTTTTTGAGAATTCTGAATATATTCATAAGTTCTATTTGCAGATGAGAATCTCTGATTTCTTTCAAAGATGGTCCTTAAGAAGATCAACTACTATTTAACTAACACCAGACTTGTATTAAGAGAGAGAAATGGAGTCAATAGCTTATCAGCATTCCTTTCTGCTCTTAAGAACATGGTGTAGTTCTGTATAATATCAAAGAATAATAAATCAGAAAACCCAAAAAATCACAGATAAAAGGTATCTTAGAGATTATTCTTCATGAACATTTTTTAAAGTTAAGAATGATCATGGATGAATTAAAGATTTAGGATTGTTGGTGGCTGCAGCTTTTGTTTAGGTGATTGATGTAGTCCTCAACAATTGTTTATTAGGCACTTACTATGTTCCAGGCACAGTAAGAGACAAGATATAAATACAAACAGGAAAAAAAAAAAACAATCTATGCTCTCCATGGACTTAAATTCTTACAAGGAAGACCACATAAAAGAAAGCTAAAAGGGATGAGGGAAGAGGTGATGGTATTCTGAATGGGAGCCAATGTAGAGAAAATCTAGAGTGCAGTCTAGAGACTTCCTAGAGTCTAGGAAGGAAGATTTGACTGACCTGGGCATCCTTTCTATTTTTTTTTTAAGACATGAAAACTAAACTTTAATTAATTTGTAAACTCTGAATTGCTACACACGTAAAACATTAAGAACAGAATGAATACAGCTCCTTAAATTCCTGATTCCTTTCAGCAGGGTTTTTAGGCAAAGGGGAAGGCCGAGAGAGAATGAAAACCCAGACTTCATTTTATTTTGGGATTACTTTTTTTTTCATGAGAAGATCTCAGAAATTTCCCAGTAGAGAGTAATTCTTGTGATATTCTTCTATCATAGGCCAGCAGTAATAATTTTCCCCTTCCCATCTGTCTCTTTTTTTTTTAAACTTTTTTTTTTAATTTTTATTTAATGATTATTTTATATTGACAACATTATCCCTGGCACTCGTTTCTTTTCCGATTTTTTTTTCCCCTCCCTCCCTCCACCCCCTCCCCTAGATGGCAAGCAATCCTTTATATGTTGGATATGTTGCAGTATATCCTAGATACAATATATGTTTGCAGAACCGAACAGTTCTCTTGTTGCATAGGGAGAATTGGATTCAGAAGGTATAAATAACCCGGGAAGAAAAACAAAAATGCAGATAGTTCACATTCGTTTCCCAGTGTTCGTTCTTTGGGTGTAGCTGCTTTTGTCCGTCATTTATCAATTGAAACTTAGTTAGGTCTCTTTGTCAAAGAAATCTACTTCCATCAAAATATGTCCTCATACAATATCGTTGTGGAAGTGTATAGTGATCTCCTGGTTCTGCTCATTTCACTTAGCATCAGTTCATGTAAGTCTCGCCAGTCCTCTCTGTATTCATCCTGCTGGTCATTTCTTACAGAACAATAATATTCCATAACATTCATATACCACAATTTACCCAGCCATTCTCCAATTGATGGGCATCCATTCATTTTCCAGTTTCTAGCCACTACAAACAGGGCTGCTACAAACATTTTGGCACATACAGGTCCCTTTCCCTTCTTTAGTATTTCTTTGGGATATAAGCCCAATAGAAACACTGCTGGATCAAAGGGTATGCACAATTTGATAATTTTTTGGGCATAATTCCAGATTGCTCTCCAGAATGGTTGGATTCGTTCACAACTCCACCAACAATGCATTAGTGTCCCAGTTTTCCCGCATCCCCTCCAACATTCATCATTATTTTTTCCTGTCATCTTAGCCAATCTGACAGGTGTGTAGTGGTATCTCAGAGTTGTCTTAATTTGCATTTCTCTGATCAATAATGATTTGGAACACTCTTTCATCTGAGTGGTAATAGTTTCAATTTCATCCTCTGAAAATTGTCTGTTCATATCCTTTGACCATTTATCAATTGGAGAATGGCTTGATTTCTTATAAATTAGAGTCAGTTCTCTATATATTTTAGAAATGAGGCCTTTATCAGAACCTTTAACTGTGAAGATGTTTTCCCAGTTTCTTGCTTCCCTTCTAATCTTGTTTGCATTAGTTTTGTTTGTACAAAGGCTTTTTAATTTGATGTAATCAAAATTTTCTATTTTGTGATCAGTAATGGTCTCTAGTTCATCTTTGGTCACAAATTTCTTTCTCCTCCACAAGTCTGAGAGATAAACTATTCTATGTTCCTCTAATTTATTTATAATTTCGTTCTTTATGCCTAGGTCATGGACCCATTTTGATCTTATCTTGGTATATGGTGTTAAGTGTGGGTCCATGCCTAATTTCTACCATACTAATTTCCAATTATCCCAGCAGTTTTTATGGAATAATGAATTCTTTTCCCAGAAGTTAGGGGCTTTGGGTTTGTCAAACACTAGATTGCTATAGTTGACTATTCTGTCTTGTGAACCTAACCTTTTCCACTGATCCACTAATCTATTTCTTAGCCAATACCAAATGGTTTTGGTGACTGCTGCTTTATAATATAATTTTAGATCAGGTACAGCTAGGCTGGGCATCCTTTCTAAATGGAGGTTCTGGAAGTGGTTGCAAGAATACTTCCAATGTGTGAATTCCAGGGCAAATGTAAAGTTTTTGGTTGAAGAAGTTTCTGAGAGCATGACAGAAAGTGTGGAGTGCAATCTATGAGATTTACAACCATATAATTTAAGACTAATTCTTACCTGTCCTTCAAGACACTATCCAAATGCCAACTGGTTGTTAAAACTTTCCCAAGTAGATAATTAGATATGATTTTATAGAAGGGAGTCTTAATACAGAAAAGCCAAGCTTTGGTATACTACCTCAGACCAAGCTGTGTCAGTTAATTTGAAATCACTTGACTATTCTACTGGACTGAAGTTTCCTCCTCTGCAAAATTCAGTAGTAGGATTACATAATCATTATTTCTCTTCAGTTCTAACACTCTGGGTCTAAATTTTAAAAAATCTTAACATTTAGTTATAGAAGTACAGAAGCTCAGAGAATCTCCATTTGCAACCAAGTTTACAGAAGGTTGAAGATATATATATATATTTTTTTTGAGATTGGTAGGCAATGGGGAAAATAAAACTTTTTCTACTTTTAATCTGGCTTTAAACACTTACTAGCTGAGTGTCATTAAGCAGGATAATTAGCTTATCTCTACTATAGTTGCTGGGACAGCTAGGCTGTACAGTAAAGTGCAGAGCCTGATGACTGAGGTGAGAATTGATCTCAGATACTTCCTAGCAAGACTCTGGGCAAATTACTTAACCCTGTTTGCCTCAGTTTCCTCATATGCAAAATGAATTGGAGAAGCCAAAAACAAAACAAAACAAAACAAAACAAAACAAAAAAACCAAAGCAGGCAAACAAAACAAAACTACCAAATGGAATCTGACTCATGAAGAGTTGGAAATGACTGAACAACAAAACCTTAGTTTCCTCAACTATAAAATGAAGATAATAGCACCTAATGCTCAGGGTTGTTGTAAAAATCAAATGAGATAATATTTGTAAAGTGCTTAGTACAGTGCCTGGTACATAGTAGATGTTATATAAAAATGCTAACTATTATTGCAGTTATTATTATTATTTTTTTTACTCTCTGTTGGTTCTTTCTGTACATGCTTATGGTCTGTCTCATATTAAAGTCTTAGTTATTTTCTTTCCTTTTGTGAGGCATTGGAGTTAAATGATCCGCTCAGGATCACACAGCTAGTAAATCCCAAGTGTTCCAGGCCACATTTGAACTTAGGTTCTTCTGACAACATGGCTGCTGCTCTGATACTGCTGAGATGTCCCTAGTCTATGTTATTTCACTCACCTGCACAATTAATGTACATATATCTTTTGGAAATGAAAAATGGAAATCGTCAGGTTAACATATATTCTCATAAATTTTTTTTCAGCCTTCCTATTGCTTTCCTGTCCAGTCTCTTTTATGGGTAAATGGGCTTTCCTGAGATTCTTTGGAAGACTGGGTAAAAAAACCAAAATCCTCTTCATGTACTCATTGGTCTTGCCATGGGGATTTGATGTTCTGGATTTTTGTGTTTGTGTTTATGTTTTTTGTTGTTGTTGCTCTTATTGTTATGGAAGAATCAGCAAATTCTTTTCTATTCAATTATTTGTTCCTAGTAAAATAACTTTATTTAACTCTTTGCATTGTTATTACATAACGGTCACAACGAACATCTTCTACATGCAAGACATTGCTAGGTACTAAACAGGAATAAGAAAAATTATGTGATTCTTGTTTTAAGATCCCTATAAATTCTTGTGAAACCTATTTCTCCCAACATTGTGAGGTCAATAGTACAAATGTCAATCCTCAAATTTCACGGGGAGAGAACATTAAAACTTTTGTGTTTAAGTGATTTGCTTAGAGTCACATAACTAATCAGTTTTTTCAGAACTGGGACTTAAATTTAAGAGCATCCCCTTTACCACTATGATTGTTTAGACCCTGCCTACAAGAAGATCATTGTCTAGTAGAAAGAAATTAAATATGCCATGTTTATGACGAGTTATAGCTATTTAAGTAAGTTCTTAAAAATAGAAGAGATATTATAAATAAAGTGCCATCAGAGTTGAAAAGTTGGAGAGATTAATTCTGGAGAATGGGTAGGAAATTAAGGAAGTTTTCATGGAATGTTTTTCACTAGATCTTGGTCTTGAAGAGTAGAGAGGAAGTAGTCAGACAAGAATTGGGTAGTGGGAGAGTGGTTGGATGACTTGTCTTCCCTTTTAGAATGTGAAACTTCCTGATGACAGGCCTTAATTTTTGTGTTTTTTCTATGCCAGTGCCTACCTCTGTGCCTGACAGATATGAGACATTTAATATGTGCTTGTCTACTGATGTTCCTGTGGAGGGAACAGCATGAGCAAAAATTTGGTCATAGTTGACCAAAGATCTTTTCTGTAGTTATTCATATGAGACACAATGTGGAGCAGCTGCATAAGAGTAGACAATCCTACTGTTGTACAGAAGAAGGGAATCAGAAAACCTAGGCTCAAATCCAGGTTATACAGTACTTTTTTTATTCCCTTTGTAACCTTAAGCAATTGGTTTCTCTGAATCTTAGTTTCCTCATCAGTAAAAAGAGATAGATTAGAAATCAAAACACATTTATCAATCACCTATTTTAGGCTCACTGAGCTAGGGTTGCAAAGACAAAAAAGTAAACAATTCTTGTTTTCCAGAAGATTTAAGTTGTGCCAAAGTGTACAATATATGTATATATAAACATATACAAAAAAGATGGGGGAGGAATTTAGTGCATGAGGGTGGGGATAAAGCAACACAGATCAAAGGACTTGATGTCCTCTGGAAATCCCCACTAGATCATAAAGTTTTAATGATTTTCTTGATAGTATGTTTTATTATGCTGATTGTTTTCTGGATATCAATCTATTCTTATATTCTTGGTATAAATCATCCTTGCTGTTAAAAATGAAAGTTTCCCTGTGAATCAGTTTCATCTCTTAAATTGGAAATTCTTTCATAGGAACTCTACTTAGAGATTATCATTTTTTTCTTTACCTTTTTATTGTCTATTTTTTCCTTGTTACTATGAAATGCTCTTGAGATTGCTATCTTGCTACATTTTAATTATTTTTATTATAATTTCTCTTTTTTCATATCTAGACTCTCTGAAAGCTTTCATCTTTTACATTAAGCTTTCGCCTTTTTATCTGTAATGACTTAATAGGTTTTAAGTAACCATTCTTTTGTTTAAGTATTAACTAATTTATGTTCTGGGAAGGGTCTCTAGGTAGAACTGAGGATTCTTTTTAAATTGTGTGTTTTTTAAAAAATGTTTATAGGTCTTAAATTTGGAGATGTTAAGGACCTTGGGACCTTTGATCCCATTCTATTTTTGCAGAGGAGGAAAATGAGGCTGCAGGTTCAGTAATTTGCCCGAGGTCACAAAGTGGTGAGATAGGCAGGATCTTTTTCCTTCTAAGAGAAAACCTTCTTAGGTTTTCTAAGAAATTAATACTGCTAAATCTCCTTCCTTTACATTTTTTTCATTATTTTCTTAGATATTCTTGACTTTTTGTTTTACTAAATGAATTTGACTACTATTTTTCTAATTCAGTAAAAGATTTTTGGTAATTTAATTGAGATGATGTTGAATACATAAATTGGTTTGAGTAAAACTGTCATTTTTATTATATTAACCCTATCTACAATCAATATTTCTCCAGTTATTTAAATCTGATATACTTGTATAATTTTTATAATAGCTTTTTATTTTTCAAAATATATTCAAATATAGTTTTCAACATTCACCCTTGTAAAATTTGTGTTCCAGTTTTTTCTCCCTTCTTCCCCATTTCCTTCCTCCCCTAAATAGGAAGTAATCCAATATAGGTTTAACATGTGCAGTTCTTCTAACTATATTTCCACATTTGTCATACGCACAAGAAAAATGAGATCAAAAAGGAGAAAAAATGAAAAAGAAAAAAACAAGCAAGCAAGCAAACAACATTGTGATCCACGTTCAGTCCCAATAGACCACTTTCTGGATGCAGATGATTCTCTCAGTCATAAATCTGTTGGAATTGGCCTGAATCAGCTCATTGTTGCAAAGAGCCAAGTTCATCAGAATTGATCATCACATAATCTTGTTGTTGTGTACAATGTTCTCTTATTTCTACTTACTTCACTTAGTATCAGTTCATCTAAGTAAATTCATGTAAGTCTCTCCAGACCTCTCTGAAATCATCCAGCTGACTGTTTCTTATAGAACAATAATATTCCATAACATTCATATACCATAATTTATTTAGTCATTCCCCTACTGATAGGCATTCACTCAGTTTTCAGTTCCTTGCCTCTACAGGCACACCAGAGGGCCACCACAAACATTTTTTGAACATGTGGGTCTTTTCCTCTCTTTTATGATTTCCTTGGAATACAGACTCAGTAGAGACAGTGCTGCACTTTATTAAAGGGTATGCACAGTTATATAGCCTTTTGGGCATAGTTTCAAATTGCTCTACAGAATGGTTGGATCAGTTCATTACTCCACCAACATGCATTAATTCCTAATTTTCTCACATTCCTTTCAACATTTATCATTATCTTTTCCTGCCATTTTAGCCAATCTAAAAGATGTGAAGTGGTATTTTAGAGTTGTCTTAATTTGAATTTCTCTGATCAATAGGGATTTAGGGCATTTTTCATATGAGTAGAAATGGCTTTAATTTCTTCATTTGAAAATCATCTATTTATAGCCTTTGATCATTTATCGTTTGGAGAATGGCTTGTATTCTTATAAATTTGTGTAATTTCTTTCTATATTTTAGAAATGAGGCCTTTATCAGAAACCTTGGATGTTAAATCTTCCCCCCAGTTTTCTGCTTCCCTTCCAATCTTGGCTGCATTGGTTTTATTTGGACAAAAACCTTTTAATATAATATAATCAAAATTATCCATTTTGCATTTTATAATATTTTCTCTAGTTCTTTTTTGGCCATAAATTTCTTCCTTCTCTACAGATCTGAAAGGTAGACTATTCCTTATAGTATCACCCATTATGTTTAAATCATGAATCCATTTTGACCTTATCTTGGTATAGGGTGTTAGGTATTGATCAAAGCCTAGTTTCTGCCATACTATTTTCTAGTTTTCCCCCAAATTTTTGTCAAATATTGAGATCTTATTCCAGAAGCTGGAGTCTTTGGATTTATGAAACACTATGTTACTATAGTCATTGACTTTTGTATCTTGTGAACCTATTCTGTCCCATTGATCCACTACTCTATTTCTTAGCTAATCCCAAATGATTTTGATGACCACTGCTTTATAATATGAATTTGTATGATTTTTTAAAAAATATTTTTGCTTATATAGTTCCTGGGTTTCTTTTTGCAACTTTAATCCCAGGTATTTCATACTGTCTGAATTTATTTTAAATGGGGCATCTTTTACTATCTATTTTTGTAAGAAAATTTTGTCATATATAGGAATACTGATGATTTATATGGATTTACTTTATAGCCTGCTACTTTACTAAAATTATTATTTTCAATGTGAAGAAATTTATGTGAAATTTTGTTATATGTTTAAAAGGAATACAAGTTGTGCTTAGATTTGCAGTTTCATGTGCAATCATTTTTTATTGTTTTATGTTATAGAAATGTTTGTTTCATTCCATAAAATAAAAAAGAAACTAATACTAAAAATGAATTCATTTTAAAAACAAATAAAATTTTTATTCATATATGTATTTATATCATCTACTTTTCCTAATTTATCTCTATTCCCTTATCTTAGCTCTCCACTGACAGGGAGCCATTCTCTATAAGAATAAAAAAGAGGAAATTCAGCAAAACTTAATATGTTAAAAAAAAATCCAATGTTACTTTTAGTGTTCTATATTCATAGTCCCTTACCTCTATAAAGAAGGTTGAAGGAAGTAGTTACCCTCTTGTGTCTCTTACTTGAGATCAAACTTGGTTATTATCATATCAAAATTTTAATTATTTTGTTGTTAGTGTTCTTTCAATTTCAATTTGATATAAGAATTTTCAAAGATTTATTGATGGGTACTGCTACCAACCATACTTATCAACAATGGAATATAGTAAAACAACACAGTAGACATTTATTAAGAGGCTATTATCTGCCATGCACTGTGTGAAGCCCTGGGGACACTAATAAAAAAAAGAAAGATAATTCTTGTCATCAAGGAGTTTATTATTTAATAGGGAAAGAGTGCACACAAAAAGGTGGCCAGCACAAAAATATCATATTCTATACAATTCAGAACAAGCAGATAGAAAGTGAAAAGTTATCTGGAAAGTCCAAAACATGAAGAGATATTTCAATAATTGATTTATTATATTGTTCAGCATAGACTCAGGTATGAAAAAAAACAACGGATCCTGAATACATTTTCAAAAATCTTATGTAAGATAAAGCAGGATAGATATATTTGGAATTTTTACAGAATGCAAAAGGGGAAGGTAAAGAATTATAAATCAAAGAACCCAGAACAGAAGGGGAAAATCTTTATCAGGTAAGGTAATAAACTGATCAGTAAACACTGGAACTAATTTTGACATCTCAAGCTGGACTTTTGTAAACACAGAACAGGAACTATGCCAGGGCCATAGTTGATGTCTCAGCTTAAGTAAATAGGGGCAATAAAGCCCAGCCAGAAATTCTTCTATCACTAGTCATTCAGTTCCCTGAACTGCAAATTCCAACTAGTTATATGACTTTGCTGTTTTAAGGAAACGGTAGTCATAAAATCAGTGCCAAAAATGAATATATCATACATTTTCACACTTAGTGTATATATATAGATATACACATATGTACGTGTATGTATATACTCTATATGAAAATGTATATGTATGTATATACACTAAGTGTGAATATATACCTATATATATAAATATATATAGTCTTCTTGATGCTGCTTATATCCACTTTGTATTAATTCATATGTCTTCACGTGCTTTTTTGTATTCATCATATTCTTTTTTTTTTATAATAATAGTCTGTTATATTCATATGTTTAGTGATTCCTCAATTGATGAAAGTTTGTTGTTTTTTGACTGAAATTTGAATCAAATAAGTACAAATTTGACATCTTTTAAGTTCCAAATAAAAGCCCATCATTTATAGGAAGTTTTTCACTACTTCTGTTCATTTTAAGGCTTTTCCTTTGTATTTAGCTTGTTTATGTAGAATTGTTTGTATGTTGTCTCCTCCATTAGATTGTGAACTCCTTGAGAGTATGACTCTTTTGCTTCTTTTTTTGTATCCCTTAGGACTTAGCACAGTGCCTAGAATATATTAAGTACTTAATAAATACTTATTGCTTTATTGATTGTTATGCCTCTTTTCCCATTATGATTTTATTATCTGCTTCATCAGAGTAAGGGAAAGGAGGTACTTCTAAGTAGATCTTAAAAAGATTGTAGCTAGAATGATGATGGCTGAAAATAAGCAAAAGTGAGAACTTACAGATGGATTTAATGTTATTGAGAGAATGATGAGCATTTCTGAAACAGAAATGAGCATTAATAAGGTATGGAAGAGACCTAGCAAGAAATAAAGTATCTAGGATTCAGGTTACAAAAAATTGTGCAATTAGTTGAGTGCCAGCTCGAGGAATAAGCTTGATTGACACCTTTTTATCCTGACATATGCTGTGTTTACAAGACAAACAAACTGGATATGTCTCATCCCAAATAGAAATATACAGGTCACTCATGGTCAGCTCATACTGATTCTTTACCAAATGCTGCATTTCTGATCTAGAGCAGTTCATACTTTTTTAGGCAATTTGGTGGTCCCCACTGCTGAGAGCTTACTGTGTTAATGCTGAATTTAGTTTCAGGACCAAATTAGCTTAGCTTATTGCAGCTCAGAACTATTAAGAGATCTGCTAGTTCTCTCACTGTCTGGCTATCTCATTTTATAAACTCATTTTTGCTTCAAGTCTCACCTTTGAGTTTATTCTTCATTTGGAGAATTGCCACTTCTGCCTTCTTTGTTCACTATTGAATCACATGGGTACACGTGGTTTTAGGTAACTTATTCCTTTGCTTTTTCTAGTTTAGACAGAGTAAGAAGGTACTTTGGAGATCAGGGTGCTCTTTACTTTTGAACCTATAGGCAAAGACAGAGACCACCTTCTTCTTTTATAGATACACACTGAAGTCCAGGAAAATGAAATGACTTACTTGTGATCACACAGATTGTGACAAGCTTGAAGACAGATGTGACACTAGTCATGTAACCCTGAGCAAATCATCTAATTCCTATTTGCCTCAGTTCCTCATCTGTAAACTGGAGAAGGTAACAGCCAATTTCTTTGCCAAGAAAACCCCAAATGAGGTCATTGTAGATACAGACATATTCAAATGATAACAACAGCCTAACTTTTAGGTTTGTGAAGTTTTACATATGTATCTTATTTAATTATCCCAGTCCTGTGAGATATATACTATTTTCTAATTTAACCAGTGAGGAAACTGAGGATGAGAATGGTTAAGTGATTTACCCAGATGCATACAGTTACTAAAGATTCAAATGTCAAATTTTCTGATTCTTCGGGCATTTTGCTCACTGTACTACCTAGTGACCACATTGTTAGTTTCTTCCAGGTAATTCTTTTGTTTACAGTAAAATGCCTTAAAAAACAAAACAAAACAAACAAAACTCCTGGAGTGTTATTTTAAGTTATCATTGTCATTCTGGTGGATTTTGTTTTTCTTTATTTCTAGAAATTTAATTTCTTTTAGCTAGTTGAGATTGTTTGGTCTCATTCAAGAGATCTGTCTGGGCAGTTTCATTCCTGATGAAGTTTCTTCTTGGACAACATATTGTAACTATCCACTGTCTGTGCCAATGTGAAAATTCTGTGGGGAAATATGAAGAAAATAATAATTAAGAACCATTCATTAAGTGCTTATGTGCCAGACACTGTGTTAAATGCTGGGGACAAAAAAAGTAGTGAAAAAAATTCCTTTACCTTAAGGAGTTTTACATCTAATACATGCAAATATCCCATTAAATAGGAAACAATTAAAAGAGGAAAAACTGTAGAATTAAGATGTAGAAAATAAAATTTTAGTTATGACTTAAAGAAGACAAGAAAATGGTCTCAGCTTTTAAGAAACTTATGATTTCAAAGAATAAAGCATTTCTGAAGTGCTTTGAGATTTAGAACTAGCTTTCCTCACAACAAAACTATGCAGTAAATTATACAGGTACGAACTCCATTTTATATCCATTTATATATATATGGAAAAGATGGAGGCTGAGAGGTGGGTGACTAATCCAGAGTCAAAGATGGGATTCAAAGAGTTCTCTTCTGACTGTCTAGTTCTCTTTATTTAGGCAGCTTCACAAATATATGGAAAATGGATGTAAAGCTAACATGAAATATAAACATAAATTAATTTTGTACAAAGTTGTATAAAGAACCAAACCATGTTAAGAAAATAGTTTAATTTGGATCATTGACCTAACCTGTATATCTTTCCAAGGGATTTTAATGTCTTGACCATAAATGAAGATGATTCTAGCATACTTAGAATCATTATTTTGGATTATTTTAATGATGATATTGACAGGTTTGTACCAACTTTCTGTTTGGGCCCCTTAGTTATCAGTGAGTGACCAGTTGGGATTATGGGTACAGCCCATGATCTTTTTTTCCCCCTGTGGGAGGCTAATTGGCCTATATCAGGATTGAAACTATGATCTTATCCTCATTAGTACTATTCTCTAACCAACCAAGCTAATTTATTAATACTAATCCTTTTATTCATTTAGAGATATTGATATGTCATATAATTCTTCAAGGACTAAAACAGAGCCTGTTACTATGGTGGCTTGAAAACTCAGTTATCTTTGAAATGGCTCTTTTTAATAGACTAGAGAATAAATTCATATTTCTTCTAAGTGCAAAATTACTTGGAAAGATGCTTATTTTTAGTAACTTACGGCAACATGACTGCTGGACAATCCCCAGTTGGATTGGTTGAGATGCTTTTTCCTTAGTTATGAATTGTATGATCATCTATTCTCCCCTCAATCCCACATCTGAAGTATACATTAAAAAAAAGATATTTGTCCCTTCTTTTTTCTGAACAATGGTTGAATCACTCCCTGGCTTGCTCTCTGGGACCAGTTCTTAATCTCTATGACACTATGACCTAGTAGACCCTGTCAACCTTTATCCTTTATCCCTCCCATAACCTCTCAACCTCTTACCTTCTGCTCTACTGATGAGGAGGCAGTACTAGAATTAATAGAGTCCCATCCCCCTACTTACTTAAATAAATGTGCATATGCTTTCAAATTTGGGCTATGTTCCTAGTCAATGAATTTTTCTTGATTTCATTTTTATTTATGTGAACAAAATTTCTCATCTAAGTTTTTAAGCCTTGTAGGCATTTATCAGAAGTCATGTATGTGGGCCACAGTGTACTGGCAGTAATCAGTTTCTGTGTGGCCATTGGTAATCCCCATTAATGCATAAGCCTATTGTCTATACTTTCTATAACATAGACAATGACTATGGGTTGACTTTTCTCAGAAAGACACTATCTTTGTGGCATCTTTTTGGGTCACATAAGAAGTAATGTCTTCTAATTTGTCTTGCAAATAGGGCTAATTTTTAAATACCAAGAGTATAGATAACTGCTAAAATAAACAAGTTTTTCTATGTCAGTGGTTCCCAACCAGTAGACCTCATAGTTAACAAAAAAGGAATCTTATTTAATAAAGTCTATAAACAGACATGCTTTTTGTAGCCTGAATAAATAATAAATGCAGTTATTATTATTGTACACATACATCACTAAATTTCACATTTTCAAATGTGTAGAGATGCTGTTTTGATGAATAAATGCATACTCATTTAAATGTGTTACTTAATTCAGAATAGCATTTTGTCATCATGTATTTTCTCTATCAGGTTGAAATGAATAATATAACTATTTCACTGTAGTAGTTCAAGAAGGTTTTTGTTTGTTTTTTAAGTTCAAGGGGTTATACTTCAAAAAGTTGGGAATAACTTTGCTCTATTAAAGGATAAAGATGGAGTTTGGTAGAATATTATTAGTAAGATAATACTTTATTTTGCAAGTTGTTTTTAAAAGAATTTTAAATTTAAATTTAAACTTAATTTAAAATTAAAATTTTAGTTTTAAAAGAACTTTTAAAGAATTAGAGAATCTTTTTTAAAATTAAAGACTTTTAAGTATACTGGGAGATTTGTATTTCTGAAACTTCATAGGTAAAAATTGAAACATATAAAAATAACTATCATAACTGTTTCAGGTTTGTAAAATTCTTTACAAATACTAGCTCACTTTAACTTCTCAACAACTCTGGGAGGTAAATGTTATAACTATTCTCATTTTACAGATGAGGAAATCAAGGCTGAAGGATTAAGTGACATGCCCAGAATTACAGAGCTAATTAATAAGTGTCTCAGACAGGATTTGAACATGTCTTCCAGGCTCTAGGTGCAGTGTCTCTATCTATTATGTCAACCAGTTGCATTTAATGGCTTCAGATGACTGAGAACAGTCTGATTTCATACCCAAATGTAAGAAGAGGGCCCGGGGTCTCTGGAAGGAGGGAATGGTTTGGGGGGCTTCTGAGCCATTAGAATGTTAGTTTCTTGAGAATAGGGATTATTTTTTGCCTTTCTTTTTATACTCAGTGCTTAGCAAAGAGTAAGCATAGTATAATAAATACTTAATAAAAGTTTCTTGATTGACAGAGCCAAACGTGGGAACAGTTTCCTTTGTTAATTATGTCCAGTTCGTCCTGTATATAATTTGTTTGTTCATAGGTGTTTGCATTAGGCTGTGAGTTCCAGGAGAGTAGCAGCCTTTTACCTTTCTTAGTCTCCCTAGTGTTTAGCCCCGTACCTGGTATATAGTAAATGCTTAATGTTTGTGGCTTGATTATTGGATCATTCAATAGCATACTCAGTAAGTAGTATGAGCAATTAATAGCTTTGAAGATAGGTTTAAAAATGGGGTTGGAGTGGGACTAACCTAAGGTTCCAGGAATATCTGGGCAGGTAGGGTAAAGGTAGAGGAAAATAGCAGGTGAGTAGAAGTATCCTTGTAATTATTCTGGACACAGATATGATGGGCGTATGACCTATTGCTATGCTTTGTCATTCATAGAGGTGAACCTGGGATCTCCAAGACCATATGCCATTGGAAGGTAAACTTTGGTCCTAACAAGTTGGAAAGACTTTGAATATGGACCCATGTAAGATTGTCATTTATAGTCTGAAGAGCAGCACAATTAACGTGTTCATATTCATAACTAGTTGGCTGATAGTAAGGCAATGTGACAAACATGTCAGTGAACCAGGATTCAAATCCCATCTCTCTGTTCCTTGTGTGACCTTGGAAAAAATCATTTAACATCTCTGCACCTCACTTTTTCCTTTGTAAAATGAGAGGGTTTGAATAAAACGAGCTCTTGAGTTTTCTTTTAATGCTAAATATTTTTTTGTTAGTATAGATGTAATTAAGCTATGCTTTTGGAAATATGTTTTTCCTCCTTTTTTTTGGAAGGCCATCTATTGAGAGATAGCTTTTTTTTTTTTAATCTCACTCTTTAAAAACAATTCCATTCTCACTCCAGTTGGTACATGAGACACAAAGACAGCCTAGAGAAAGAAAGAAACCCTTGCTCACTAGCTACATTTGGAGAGAATTTTTGACACCACTGACCATCCTTCAAATGAGATCTTTGTTTGCATGGTGCAGAGGTCAGGGCATAGAGACCTTGGGATATAAAAAGATGCAAAGAATAATAGCTGCCAGTTCCCCCTAGCCCAAGAGTGGTCTTTTGTTTCTAGCAGTCCCTTGTCTGGGATGATGGCTGTAGACATCAAAGTAATGTCTAAACAGTGTTATCTGGCTCTCTCCTTGGCTCCCTGCTGGGTAATGGGCCTTTCTATAGGAAAATACTGGGCGAGTTTGGGGAGGAATTGCAATAGCACTATTAATTCTGGGAAAGAGCTGATCAATGACATTTGCATTTGGTAGTTAAATAGGCTTTTCCCGTTGTGGGAGGGGTTTTATTTACCAGCATAGACAATTTAAGATGGTAACTTTACCTGATGCCTTCTTCAAAGGCGTGGCTGTCCTACTCTGCTGGTGGAAGGAGAAACTCACATTGAAGAAATGGCTGACGTTTTGAAATAATGAAGAATGAGTTTACCTGCTAGCTAGGCAGGGAGCAGATAATCAGCCACACCCATCTTTGAAGAAATGACTCTCATTAAATGAGAGCTGATTCTGGTTCTTGATCCAGTGAAACATAGGCCCGCACTTAAGGCCTTGGATACTAGAAAATTAGTTTTATATTGATGGCAATAACAGAAGGTAACTCTTTGCAACATTTGTTACTATAATAGACTAAAGAGCCACTGTGGAGAAAAAACTTGTATATGTATATAAAGAGGATGGAGAAGGCTTCTTGTTGTGCTTTTGTGGGAGGAGGTAGGGCCTGAAGTTGCTTTGGTTACTGAGAATATGAAGGTGTTTTTGTGGAACTATGAAACTATAGTTTGATTTTAAAATTAACTATGCATGTGAAAAACTGGTCCTTTTGAAACAGTGTGCCAATATTATGAAAGAAGAACAAATTGCATCCCCTTGTCCAGGCTGTTAAGGGACCAATTTCATATTTTGAAAATACTTTGACCATATTGCTGAAATTGGATATGAGTGAGTATATGTGCTATGTAGATAGATCTATTTATGGGATAGCTTTGTCTGTTAGAATTGTGTTCTTATTTGGCAAATGACATAGACTCTGTAATATATCCTTTGGATGAAGTTGCTTTGTTCTAGTAATTCTACTAATTATGTTTAAAGCTCGGTTTTAAAGTATTGTAAGTGATTTATAATCTTTTGTTAGAATGTTTATATTATTTTTATAATAGCTTTTTATTTTTAAAAAATATATGCAAAGATAATTTTCAGCATTCACCCTTGCAAAACCTTGTGTTACAAAATTTTCTCCCTGCTTCCCTATCTCCTCCCCTCTCTAGATAACAAGTAATCTAATATAGGTTAAACATGTGCAATCTTCTAAATGCATATTTCACATGCACAAGAAAAATCATCTGAAAGGGGCAAAAATGAGAGAAAAAAAACAAGCAAGTAAACAACAACAAAAAAGGTGAAAATACTATGTTGTGATCCACATTCAGTTCCCATAATCCTTTCTATGAATGTGGATGACTCTCTCCATCACAAGACTATTGGAATTGGCACAAATCAGTTCATTGTTGAAAAGAGCTGAGTCCTTCACAGTTGATCATCACATAATTTTTTTGTTACTGTTTACAATGTTCTCTTGGTTCTACTCATTTCACTTAGCATCAGTCCATGTAAGTTTCTCCAGGCCTTTCTGAAATCCCCCTGATGATGGTTTCCTGTGGAATAATAATATTCCATAACATTCATATAAAATAACTTATTCAGCCATTCTCAACCGATGGGCATCCACTCAGTTTCCAGTTTCTTGCCACTACAAAGAGGGCTACCACAAACATTTTTGCACATGTGGGTCCTTTTCTCTCCTTTAAGATCTCTTTGGGATACAGGCCCAGTAGAGACACTGCTAGATCAAATGATATGCACAGTTTGATAGCTCTTTGGACATAGTTCCAAATTATTCTCCAGAATGTTTGGATAAGTTCGCAACTACACCAACAATATATTAGTGTCTCAGTTTTACCATATCCCCTCCAACATTTACATTATTAAGATTTGTCATTTTAGACAAACTGAGAGGTGTGAAGTGGTACCTCAGAGTTTTATTAATTTGCATTTCTCTAATCAATGGTGATTTAGAGCATTTTTTTTCATATGAATAGAAATGGCTTTAATTTCTTCATCTGAAAATTGTTCATATCCTTAGACCATTTATCAATTGGGAAATGGTTTGTAGAATGTTTATATTCTTGACTCTTATTAATTTAGTGTTCTTTCTCGTTTGTTTTTTCACCAATGAGTTAAGATATATGTAAGGAATGTAGAAAATATGACACATGACATTAAAGAAAGGAAGCATTTTCTATTCCATTTTACATAATACTTAATTTTAGAAATGTAGTGGTGAAGTAGTCTGGATTTAGAGTTCAAATCCAGCCTCAGACAATCAGCAATGTAACTCTGTTTGCCTCTCTTTGCCTCTGTTTTCTCATCTATAAAATGAGCTGAAGAAGGAAATGGCAAGCCACACTTTGCCAAAGAAAACCCCAAATGTGGTCATGAAGAGTTGGACAGGCTGAAATAACTCAACAACAGTAACAAAATTTATAATAGGATTATGAATCCATAGATTGAGTGATGGGAGGGATCTTATATAGCCTGTATATCCTTATATATGTACTTCTCCCATTTTACAGATTAGTATATTGAGGCTCAGAGTAACTAAATGCTTTGTCCAGGAATACAGTAAAAGGTGGAATAGAATTTGACTCTAGATCCAAATCAGAGTATTTTCCACTGTGCTTAAGTTGCTTCCTTTTTTTGATGCTCTATGTTAAAATAAATCAAGTCTTACTAAGACTTATTGTGTGGTAGATAGTGTGTTAAATACTGAAAGTACTAATACAAACAAAAAGACAAACCTCAAGAAGCTTATATTTTAATGCAGGGAAGACAACATTTATAAGGGAGCTGAAAAGGGGTCAAATAAGTTTACATGGCTAGGTAAAGTTCAGAGAATGAATAATGGCTGGTCTGGGTCCTTCCTCAAAATGGGAGTTCTCAAGAAGAAACCAACAATGAGAGAAGGGATCACAGAGCACAGAAAGAACAGAAGCTGAAGCAGGGTGGCAAAGTCAAGAGAGTAAAGCAACATAGTTGACTGAAACATAGCATAACATTTTATATTTATTTTGTGATTTAAGATTTGCAGAATACTTTATTGATCTCATTTGATTATATTACATGTATGATCATGGGCAAATAACTTATCCTCTCAGTGAATGACAGAAGAATCAGGCTTCTCAATTAAAAGAGAAAGTTTCCATACCAGGAATTCCCTGAATTCTACGGTAACCTCTTAGGTTACTTTCTTGTTATTGTTCTATTACAACTTTTTTAGGGAGTTGAATGTTATTGATAAATTTGATGACACGGTTTAAATTTGATTTATAGTTTTGACTTAGGGAATTGGTTGTTAGATTATTAGATCAAGAGTTCTAAACCTTATGTTAAACTCTTTGGTGTTGGGTGAAACTCACAGACTCATATGTGTTACCTATTTTTTCATTGGCAGGTCTCAAACTGAGAGCATCAGATATTAATTTGTTCTAAGGAATTATGAGCTTCAGTTGACCAGAGAGAGAATTTTTTTTTTTTACATTGCACTCTAGGATCATAGTTTAGTACAACTGTAAAGGACCTATGTAGATATAATATCCTTAATTTTATACATAATTATAATAGTTGAGAAGAAGTTATATGATTTACCCCAGGGTTACAGAGCTGGACATTTGAGGTATGTTCAAAAAGATGTTCTGCCTCAAATACATATCTGTAAAATAAAGATATCATGCTATATGATTGCTCAGTTTTCTTACAGTAATATATTCTGAGAATGTGTTGTTTGCTACTGTACAAGAAAAGTTGATTTGAATTAGTCCATGTAGCAGAATTTACATTTCCTAATTAGTTTATAATATATCTTTTCCCTAGTTTCATTTGGATGGGTCTTCTCTCTAACTAGATTCTTTATTTCCCAGGGAATGGACTGTATTTTAATGTTTGAAATCCTATAGCACAATGCTTTTCACAGTGCTTTGCATACAGTAGGTACATTTTTATTGGCTTGAATGGCATCTATTCAATAAATACTGTCATTGATTCGTTGAGGGAAATGTTTGATGGTTTTTAACTTGCTTCACTAAAATAGAATTGAGATTTTTGTAATTTAACAACATAAGACATGAAAGTTATTTTCTTCTAGCTGTCAGTTCCACTAACCCCTGTAGTTACTGAACTAGATTATCTCTGAAGTCCTTGTTAGCTCAAAAATCCTATGAACCTCAGTTTCCAAGATACATAATGCTCTGTTTTCCCCTCTATTTTTCTGGAAGCTAATGTTTCTTATCAAAAGGAACCTGCAGTGCAATTAAAAAGAGGAAATACATTGTTTCCTTCCATTAGATTGAATGAATGGAGCTGTAGGTGGAGCCATGCCCTAGTCAGGTATTGAAAGCCTGCATTTCCTGGTGAGTTGCAGAAGCTTGATCTTAGAACACAGGCATATTCTCAAGCCTGTCAAGTAGATGCATAATTAAGAAGATAGATGTATAAAGGCATGGGGTCAGTTTATAGGTTGAATTCATTTCAAAATGAAAAGGTCAAGTAGGAGAAGAATACATTTGCATATATGTTTCATTTTTTTACTATATAGCTAAGTTCCAATTAGTGCAAATAATGAATCCCCTGTAGGGAACTGGAATTTGTATTATTTGAATTATACAGTTGCATAGAATAGAGTAATTGGTTTCTGTCTAATGGTGATTTGCTTTGAGAATATGAATTATAGAAGTGCTTCAGGGGGTTCATCATTTATAATCATTGAACCTAGTTGTAACTGTATTTGGAGATTACATGTCAAAGAATTATATTTTACACATAACATGTAATTTATCTTCAAAAACCCCTGAGTAGGTGGTGTTAGAATTACTACCTCCATTTTTATAGATGAAGAAATCAGAGATGTTAAGAGGAAAAATTGTGTAATTGAAAGAGTACTGGATTAGCAATCAGACATCTCCAATTCTAATCCCGATTCTTCGAATTATGTGGGTATAATTATTTATATACAAATTACATACCTATATAGGGAGTAATGGAATCATAGATTCAAATCCGTAAGGTCATTATGTATAAACCTGCTGCATGAATATCCAGGCACTACAAGAAGTGATCATGTGATCACTACATTATCTCTTGCGATTTAAAATTTACTGTAAACTGGTGGAACCCAAAGTGACTTCTGAGAGATGTTTTATATTATGGAAACCATCACTTCACATGGAATTTAGTTTATTCACAGTGATTATTCATTAAGCACATATTCTACCACATACTTTTCTAGGTGCTGGAGATAAAAGTACAGGAAGTGAAACATTTATTACTCACCTGGAATTGTCTTGAAAAAAAATTCACATTTATTTTGATTTTTTTTTCTTATTTCTTTTAAAAATGGAGCAAGATATTTATTTTATAAATTGCTTTTATGGGTGATGGTGGTAGTTTGAATTTGTGATATCATTGGTAAGGAGATTATTTTTGCTAATTCAGGTCAACAACTCTCTCCAGTTTAGTTTTAAGAATTTCCTGGGGTTACTTGAGAAGCTTAATGACTTGTCCAAAGTTTTACTGCTAGTATGTGTCCAGAAACTGTACTTGAACCTATGTCCCCTTGACCCTAAGGCTAATTCTTTAATCACGCATTGCCTCTCAAAGTTCAACATTCTTTCCAAATTGCCACTTTGATCTCATGAGGGTCACATTTGACTTTAGTGTAGATATCTTCTGAGAAAACACATCTAATCTTGGTGGGTTAATCATGACTCTATTTAATTTTGGGTGATGGGAAGAAAGTAGGAAGAATTAACACTTTCAAATATGGAAAGCCACTACCATTCCTTTTGATTTGAAGGGAAAATTTAGCAGCTATATATATAATCAATTGTGTAACTGGTATGATGATTATACCAGCCTGTCCATGATTAGGGCCACTCCAATTTAGGGAAATATACATTGTTCTCTAAATCCCCCTTTACTTCTCTTTCCCTCCTATTTTTGCTTAGGTCATCTATCTGCCACTTCTTGTTCCATTCTTTCTTTCTTTTTTTAATCCTTATGGTATAGATCAATAGATAATTCTGAGGACACCAACCCTGAAGTCCCGAGTTCAAATCTGGTCTCAGATACTTTATACTTTCTAGCTGTGTCACCCCAATTATCTCAGGAAAAAAAAATTCTGTGTGCCATAAAAGCAAAAGTCTAGATATGGACATAAATCTCCATGAAAATCTAAGCCAAATAAAAAAAAAAAAAAGTACCAAGTTTGTTTGAATGAAGAAAAATAGCTAATGTTTGCATTGCATTTTGGGAATGAAAAAGCAAGGTAAAGGAATGGGAGGGGGAAATAGGCATGGTTGCATCATGGTTTGATTATAGATTTAATGAAGGAGACACAAGATTCAGAGAACTTAACTAAATCAGTTTATCAGAGGGTTTTCTCACTAGGAAATTCCCTACACCAATGAAATCCCACTTCCAGACCTAACTGCCCTGCAAAAGAGAAAAAGAAAAAAGAAAAATGAATTTGTAGCTATATAAATCTTAGTTATTACTCTTATAATGTACTAATAGGTACATTTTATAATATCTGTATTATAGCCACATTGATCTCTGCCTCTTCAGTTAACAAGAATTTATTAAATGTCCCTCTCTCAGTAGGAGCAGCAAGGTGACTCAGTGGATAGAGTGCTGAGTCTGGAATCAGAAAGACCTGAATTTACTTCAGACATTTATCAGCTGTGTGATGCTGGATAAGTCCCTTTATCTCTTAATCCACTCAAGAAGGAAATGGAAAACCATTCAAATATCTTTGTCCAGAAAACTCCGTGGGTGGCATTAGGTCACCCTAATAGCTATGTGCCAGAGACTCTTTCACTGTCTGCCGCATACATCAACAAAAATTGATTTACACCCTTTTTTACTCCCTCTTTTTCCTTAGCCTTTTAAAGGTCAGAGTTCTCAGAACATTTATACGTCTTTTTTCTTTCTATTTTCTTCCTTGGCAATCTCCTTTTACTCAATTAGCAAGCAACTATTAAGTACTTAATAAGCATCAAGGTGCTGTGCTTGATCCTGGGAATATAGAAGCAAAAATAAAATGTCACTTGCCTTCAAATAGCTTATATTCTGTCTGAGGAGCTAACATGCATATATATAAGTATATGTTATTTGCTGAAGCTCAAACATTCTTTTTCAGTGAGTTCAGTATCAGGCTTCTCTACTGATAGAACTAGAATACTTTTACTTATTTTAGGTAATTTCAACACACATTTAAATTTTTTTCTTTTTTTTTTTCCTACCAAGCGCTTATTTTTCTTTCCTTTTAAAAATTGTTTTTAACAACACCTTTTTTTGAGTTCCAGATTCTCTCCCTTTCAGAATCTCACCCACCCATTGAGAAGGTGAACAATATATCAATTCTTCATGTGAAATAATGCAAAACATTTTCATATTAGTCATAATGCAAAAAAAAAAATCCAAGTAAATATATTGATTGAGGGGATAGTGGTGCTCTCAAGAGATATGGTGAAATTGGGAAGTGACAGTATTTTAGGGAGATGACTTCACTTTTGGACATCCTGAATTTGAGGTACTAGCCAAAGAACATTTATATGGAGTTGATCAAAGACCCTTGGAGTCATGGCGAAAAGTCGTGGCTGGGACAATATTTTGGCACTATCTTCATTAATGAAGCCCTGGAAGTATTTGAGATGACCAAGGGAGTATATGAAGGAAAAAAAGGGTGCTAACATTGGTAGAAGCCTGGGTAGAGTCATGAGGACTCATCTTTATGACTTCAAATGCCTCAGACACTTACCTGTCCTGGGCAGGTCACTTAATCCTCTTTGTCTCAGCTTTTTCATTTGTAAGATGAGCTGAAGAAGGAGATGGCAAACCACTCTAGTATCTTTGCCAAGTAAAATCCCAATTTTCAACACACAATTGAAAAATGATCAAACCTCTCTCTACCAAAGCAGGCTTTCGTCAATATTTTCTTTTTTGATGAGAAATCAGAAGCCCTTTGTTTTCTCTTTGTCCTGTTTTCAATGAACTAAAAATGACAAAGCGGACAAATTATATCTAGGAATTTTGCTATCAGTCCAAAGGATTTTTGGAAGCAAAAGCTGAGTCTATTATAATGATTGTAAACAGATGGGATGCAAAATGAGGGAGTTAGATTAAACAGTTTCTAAGGCCTCTTCTAAATAGAAAGAGTTATGATCCAATGATCCAAAGAATAACTTCCTTCAAATTAGCAGAAGTTCTTTAGTAGTTTTCATCATTACTTTCCCATATTTTCTGAATAACCTGTTTTAATTAACACTCTTTGAACTTGCTACTAGAAGGGATAAACTGTGTGGTCATATACTATTTTTTTTCTTTCTTTCTGGTTGAATCCAAACTATTAGTGGCATAGTGGACTCCTGGGCCAGAAGTCAGAGACCTAAATTCAAATGTGACTTAAGATACTTATTAGCTTAACCATTAAAGGCACACTTTCCTTTTTGTGTATATTAGGAGGGACACATTCTTAATATGTTAAATGTTTTTAATTAAAATTAAATTATTAAATTTATTAAAAATAAAATTAAATAATAAAAAAAATTGTTTTAAATTAAAAACATTTCCAATTTACTCTTTGGAAATATGGTAAGGTGATTTTAGATAAATGAGGCTCATTCACCTTCTAATAGACAAAGATAAAATTGATTTAGTTTAAATGTATAAATGTAATGTTGGATAGTGTCTACAATGACCTACTAAAATTTTCTTTTTGTCAGTAGGAAGGATTGTTAGACTCCTTTCTTTGCAGCCATTTACTTTTGTAGGAAATGAACAACAAATATGTGGCAGGTTTTCTTTGACTCCTTTGATCCAATGGTAGATTTTCATGGGTTTGGGAGCTCTCACAAAGAGGTTAGGCTTTATAAGTCAATTCTTAAGGATATGCAGAGGATTCTTTTGGTGTGGAGGAATGAAGGAAGGAAGAGCCCCCCCTCAGATTCAAGGGACCGGTTTTCCTAGCTAAGTTGTTTTTATGTTCTACTAAGTTACTTTGATTTAAAATTCATAGGCAGAGATAATCAGGTCAAAATGACCGTCCTTCAGCTGCCGTAGGCAACAAAGGGGCTAAATAAAAGATAGTTGTGAAATATTTTGTCAGGATCCAAAAAAAACTGAATAGGGGAAGAGTCTGCCAAAGATACAGCTTAGCCTCTCTGGAGTTAAATGGAAATGTTTATCAACAACAGACTGATTTGCTCCTGATTGTTCTATTTGTTATTCATAAATTAGTCTGAGTAAAAGCTTTCTGGAATTGACTCAAGAGATATTCGTGGATAATTTGGTTTGCTTTGTTTTCTTTTCAAAAGAAACATTTTAAAATGATGATGGAAAAGCCTGCAGAAGGACAGTTTTATGTGCTGAGTAGTCTGGTGGAAAAAAGAATTACAATCTCTAACTTCCACTGTATTGACTATTTGGAAGAATAGAGAGTTTTATCAGATTTTGAGGAGTTTTGAGCAATTTCCTCTAGTCTTATTAGAGATTTGAAAGATAGAGTACTTTGTGAATGAAGCCTCAGTACATGGGCCTTGACATTGAAAGAGTCTAAGAAGAAAACTCAAGTTCTTAGCTTCAATTGAGATATTTTTATTTCATGGAATGATTCTGAACACCTAGCATAGAAGTGGAAGAGGAATGAGCACAGGTTTTGGATGCAGGTGATTTGAATTTGAATCCTGGCCTTGTCACTTAATTAGTCATGTGATCCTGTCTTTCAAACAGGGCAATAAATATACAGGACTTACATAGTTGGGAGGAGAACGTTTATAAATCTTAACGATGTAAATAAATAGGAGTTATTATGAGGCCCTAAGATGTGGAAATGAGAAGGGCTAGTCAATCAAAACATATTTACCAAACCTCTTTAGGGGATACAATAACAGATTTGAACAAGATGGTGAAGTGTACATTTACATACATAAAAATAAATATTTTTGTTTTTATGAAGGAAAGTACTAGCAGTTGGTTGGGTGTGGGAGATCAGGAAATGCTTTAAGTAGAATGTAGTATCTCAGTTAAACTGGGAAGAAAACTAGAGCTTTTAAGAGGCAGACACAAGTGGAGAATGCATTCCAGACATAGGGTACACTACGCATAAAGGTAGGAAGATGCAGAGTTATCATATGTGAAGAGCAGCTAGGCTTGTTTGGCTAGATAATACAATGTATTAAGGGAGTCATAGACATGTATGTGGATGTATGTAATACATATGTATTTATACATGTGTATATGCACACATATGCATATATATGTATGAGAGACACACAGAGAGAAACAGAGGGACCAGAGAGGGAAAAGAGAAAGAGCTGGAAAATTAGGTGTTAAGTTGTGAAGGATTTTTTATATACCAGAGTAGTTTATATTTGCATTTTTCTTTTGTCATCTGATATTTATTTGCCCATGATTTTGGACTGAAAAGTTTCTTCCCTTTTTTTGCTTTTTATTTTCAAAATATGTATAGATAATTTTCAAATATGCTCTTGGAAAAATTTTCAAATTGTTTTCCCTTCCTCCCCACCTCTTCCCTTAGAGAGCATGTAATCGAATATTATATTTTGGTTTTAGAGGTAATAGGTAATAGGGTGACAGTTGTATGGAGGAAGGATTTGAGGGAGGAGAAAATTGTGATAGGGAGATGAAAAAGAAAGCTATTGCAATCTTTTAGGAGAAAGTATGTGAACCTGAACTAGAATGGTAGCTATGTGAATAGAAAAAAGAAAACAGATCTGAGAGATGCTGTGAAGGTGGAATTGACAAGACTTAGCAATTGATTGATTGACTATCTGGGGTAAGGGGGAGTTTAGTTCAGAGAGGACTCTGAGGTTATGAATTTAAGGAATTAGAAGGAAATTAAGTTGTTCTGAAGAGCACTGGGTTTTGGGGAAAAGACTATGAGATTTGTTTTCTTGGGCAACTCTGGAGCTTTTTTTTTTTTTTTTTTTTTTAAATAAGTCGTAGACCTTTTGAAATCTCTGTGGGGGAAGGGAAGAAAATCACAAATGCTAACTCATTGGCATCTGATCTAGTCTGGTCACTGTGTAAGCCACTGGAGGAGATTTTAAAAAAAGTCAGTGTCTTTCCTTAAGGAGTCTGCAATCTAATAATTATAATACACAATAGGATATAAGTGCATAGGATAGGTACAAAAATGCTGTGAGGTCTGATAAATGATAAGTCATTTCTGATAGGAATGGGAAAACTTTTATAACACTTGTAGTATTTGAGATGCATCTGGGATAGGATTTCAAAAAGGGGGAGCTATGAGGTAGAGCAAAAGCTTCAACTGGAAAGTGGGAAGTCTTGTAGAAGGGAGGATAATTAGGAAGCAATTACAGATGTTTAAGTGGGAGATAATGAAGACTTTGGTGTGGAGGAGTGGCCATGAAATGGAGAAAATAAGGAAGAAGAAATATTATGGAGGTAGAATTGACATAATTTGGAACTTGATTAGATATGGAAATAATGGTAGAACAATATGAGAGAATACTGGAAAGGCAGGGTTGGACTAGGCCTTCAAGGCCTTGGATCAGGAGTTTATTCCATAGACAATAGGGGAAAGTCCTTAAAGATTTTTTAGTAGAGGAGTGTTGGGATCTCTTCTAGGCATTATTTATATAATTGTGGAGTTGGGGTGAGGAAGTTAACTAATGTTTTCTTTTTTTATAATAGCTTTTTATTTTTCAAAATATATGCAAAGATAGTTTTCAACATCCACCTTTGTAAAACATTGTGTTCCAAATTTTTCTTCCTTCCTTCCTCTATCCCCCATAGATAATATCCAATATAGGTTAAACATAGACAATTCATCCAAACATTTATCATGTCGCACAAGAGAAATCAGGTCAAAAGGGGGAAAAATGAGAAAAAAATTAAACAAGTAAACACCATCACCAAAAAAGGTGAAAATACTATGTTGTGATCCACATTCAGTCCCCAGAGTTCTCTCTCTGGATGCAGATGGCTCTCTCCTCACAAGTCTATTGGAATCGTTCTGAATCACCTCATTGTTGAAAAGAGCCAAGTCCATCACAGTTGATCATCGCATAATCTTGTTTTTGCTGTGTACAATGTTCTCCTGGTTCTATTCATTTAGCATTAGTTCATGTAAGTTAACTAATGATTTGTAAGGTGCTTTCTAGTTCTAACATTGTGTGGTTTTAATATCCATTCATGCTTTTGGAGAGAATTAATATTCAAAATAGCTGACATCTAAAGATTTGTGTAGGGATTCACATGGATTCTCACCTGATCCTCAAAACAAGTCCATAAGTGAGTTGGTATAGGCAATATTATTCCTGTTTTATTGATGAGGAAATTGAGCTTGCAAGAGGTGAAATAACAACAACAACAACAACAACAATTATAATAGCTAACATTTATATAGTGCTTACTATGTGCCAGGCACTGTGCATATTACAATTATTATCTCAGTTGATCACTCTGAGAAATAAGTGCCATCATTATCTTCTTCTACAGATGAAGAAACTAAGACAAATTTGGGGGTCACCCAGTGGGTGACCTTTTTTTTTTTTAATGAAAATCACCTTGGCATTTGCATGAAGGAAGAATTTGAGGGAGAGGAAATTGTGATAGGGAGACTAATAAAATAAAATAAAATTTGAATCACAAGGTTTTGCAAAGGTGAATGCTGAAACCTATCTTTGCAAATATTTTGAAAAATAAAAAGCTAAAAAAGGGAAGAAACTTTTCAGTCCAAAAGGTTACCCAATTCCTAAGTGTGTGAGGCTGAATTTGAAGTTTCTTCCTGACTCAAGTACAGTGCATTTTCCATTGTACCACCTAGCTGACTTGTTTCACATAGTATGTAGCAGAAGCAGGATTCAAGTCTTTTGACTCCAAGGACTTTCCACTTTTTTCATGCTTATTGTTAGAGATGTAACTAGGGTGGGGGCAACAAAGTTTTGTTCTTAGGGTATTAAAACAGAGTTTGTTGACAGTCTTTCCATAGGTGGGAATAATTGATTGTTCATAGGGATGATCAACATCTTGGGGTTGTGTTATTTTTCCTCTGGGTGAGCTTCCTGCCAGTTTGTAATTGCCAGCCACTTGCAGTTTCAGCTGGCCCTGCCCAGATTGACAAATCTTACCCACTCTCTTGGATAAATTGCTGCAATTTAATATTCATATATTCTCGCCTGATTCTAGAATTGAGGGAAAGCTTTATCTTCTTATTTGTTCGCTCCTCCTGGGAGCTGGGGATATCTGAAGGTTATTGGTTGTATTATAGAGATGAATATCACACTTTATAGGGAATGGGCAGTTCTCTCAGCACAACTAGGCCTCTTGGAGTCAGGAGCAATGTAATCCAATCCATCCTCCAACACTGCCCAAGGAATCTGATGTGCCTGAGGCAAGGGCTTCCATGCAAGCCACCCATGGAGCAGTGAAGGATCTTGAAAGCTTCCTGCTCCACCAATGAGTTTCTGTTGGTTGGTCTTATTCTGGCTCCCCTTTCCCAATGGTGACTTCATTAGGAAACCACTATTCACATGGGATCTATCTGGGGTCCCATAATCCTGACCTGGGGTGCTGGAATTGTTAGAGTTACATTATTTTCGTAACGATTACCACCATCATTATTTTTCCATCATATTAGGAATAATGACTTGGAAATAATGAAAGATCCTCGATTAACTAAGGAAGAATTAATTCTATTCCTTAAAGTATATTGAATAAGGTAGGAAAAAAGACTAATGCATTTTAGGGAAAACAATTTCTGGGGTAAAAACAAAAAAGGATTGATGAACCCTCAATTACTCAGAAAACTAAATTAACTAGAACATCCCATTTCACTAATAGAAGTCATTAGGAGATAACTTCCAAACTTGAAATGGTAACATCTCTATCTTTAGAAATAATTTTCTATAGGTACATATTGGGTTGTACTGACTGGGGAGAAAGTATATGTTTTTTGAAGACTGAACAAGAAGAAATAACCCAGAATTAAATAAAGCAGGATACATGTCAGGTGGTGAAAAGAAAAATCCTGATGACTGAGGTGATCAGATCTTGAATCTGGGAAGATATGGAGTCCCCATCCCTGATGTTCTCCAAGGAAAGATAAGACAAATTTTTCTCTTGGATAATGTTGATATTTTATCTTTGTCCTTTGAGACTTTCCCCAGTACTGTTTGACTTGATACTTCTTTGAGAAATCAGGGTTTTATCTCAGCAGAAGAGTGTTAAGGGTCAAAAAATGCTGATCTTATATCTTTTAGAAGATTATTTTTCTGGGTCTCTCCATCCCTGGGTCACTCTCTTAGCATTTTCTTGCTTGGAAGGGGCAGGGCAGATGTTCTCTCCTGAAAGTGATTATCCATAATCCCTTTCCTATAAGGAATAAAAGACGAGAGCTAAACTAAACTGTCTAAGAAGATGCTGTACTTAGTGGTTAATATTTACTGACACATTACAGGCTCTCAAGGGATAGAATAAATCCACATGCCCCCTTGGAACTTTGTGAAGGAAAGATCACTATAGAAATTCTTAATTAAAAAACATATTACATAGACTATGGTAGCCACTGGGAATCTCTCAAAAATGACCAGAGAAATGCATTCTTAGAGGTCTGTTTTATTTTCAAATAGGATGTTAAAAATGCTTTGTATATTTTTGAGTAATATGTCAAGATGACCGATTTTTTTGAACACCAAGAGATATTAAATGAGAGACAGAGAGCAGCTGTTTTTTGTTCCCAGGGAGGATTGACCAGGAACCTGAACTGAAGAGGAGATAGAAGGAATTTTTTTGGCTGCTTGAGTTGTTAAGAACATTTATCAAAAAAAAACCCTGTAGTGGCATCCTTTGGAATTGGCTGAATAGAATACCACTTAGTGCTTTACATGATATCTATATTTAGGAGAGGAGAGAAAAGGCAGAATTACATGCAAAGAAAAATCCTGTGGTATAAAAGGGACCTTGGATTTGGAGTTGAAAGATCTGGTTTTAAAAGCAGTCACAAAGTTAGACTGAGTTTGAAATTGTTGGAGCTATAATTCAAAACCAAGGCTCATGACTACGTCAAGTAAGTAATTTTTTGACCACAACATTGCTATTTATCATCCTGAGAATGTTTGATTCTTACATAGTATATTAGAATATACATCTATTTGACAATTCTTACTTTATGTAAATTTAAATTACACAAATTTGAATCTCCTCCCTCCCCTCCCCCTCCCCCCCCCATTGGGAATCTGGCTCCTGACCCTCTTTAGGTGATGGCAGGGACATCAAAATAATGGCAGGAGGGGTAGGTGTAGTGATAATAGGAGCAGTACCTGTGTCCTCTGCTTCAGTTTTGGAGTTGCCCTGGTTCCTAAAATGAAAATTGTCTATATACACACATATGTCTCTCTCTTCTCTATGTACACAGATATATGTGTATATATTGTTTTTATGTCACATTAATTAGGAGGATCATCTCTCTCTTACCCCTGTTCTTTTCATTTTTACTGAATCTAGATTCATAGCATCAATAAGAGCAAAAGATCTCAAAAGCTCACTTACTCCATTCCTTCCAGATTGGACCTTCAAACCAAATAAGTAAATAACATCTAATACAGAAATGTCTCTAATAGTATATTCAGTATTCTGCTCAACTAGTTCCTGACCTTTCTGGCATGAATTAGGGAGATATGTTTCATTATCTATTCTCTTTATTGGTTTTTTATTTACTTTGAGATTGCTTCCCTTTTCAAAAATCTTTGTTTACATTATTGTAATCATAGGGTATATTTTTTGCCTTGTACTTTTATTCTTCTGTATCAATTCACACAAATCTTACCATGTTTCTCTGAATTCTTTTATTCATCATTTCTTAATGTTTATTGTGTTGAATTCCTATATAATATGTTTTTCATCCATTCTCCAGTTAATGGAGACTCCTTTTGTTTCTAGTTCTTTTTAATATAGAAAAGCTCTTATGAATATTTTGGGATATATTGGACCTTTTTTTCTGACTTTGATTTCCTTGGAGTTAGTTGTGTCTAGAAGCAGAGTTATAAGATAAAAGGATATGGACAATGTAATTTTTTTCTTGCATAGTTCCAAATTATATCCAGAATGCCCAGACCAGCTATTTTACAACTCCAGTAACAGGGTGTTAGTATTCCTGTCTTCCCACAGCACCTTCAAATCTATCTTGGTTTTTGTTATCTTTGCCAATGTGCATTTTGTAAGAAGAAATTCCAGAGCTGCCTTAATTTGCATTTTTTTTTACTATTAGGGTTTTAGAGTATATTCTCAACTTTATAAATGTAGCTATTTATGATTTAGTAGCATTTACTTCTAAAAGGTCATATACCTTGACTGCTGTAGGTGGTGATTAAGAAGGCTGTTTTTGTGGGAGTGTCTAATTCTGACTTGATGGGGTCTTGACTTTGGGACAAGGGCAGGTATAAATGAGCTCAAGGCTTTGATGATAGGGATGTCAACTCTATAGAAACAGGAGTCACTAATCTGTAACCCTGGGTATATATATTTATGTTATGTTTTGTTGCATTTTCATTAATTTTGTTAAATATTTTGGAATTACATTTAATGAGTGATATTCAGGAATGATGCAAGGAATGATCCAGGTGGATACAGTAGGTTGTATGTTTGATATTGCTGATCTAAGGAATGGTTGCAAGAGTCTATAGGCTTTCTGAATGGATTGGTGGGTTGTAGAATTTAGAAGGAACCAAGTCCAATATTTTAAGTCCAAAGTCACATGGGTACTAAATAACTAAATAACATCTGGTATTTGAACAAAAATCTTATTCTAAATCCAAGGCTCTTTCCACTTAATACCAAATGCATTTTATATGGACATATGTCCCATTTATTTTCAAAAGCCTTTCAATTACTTTTTATTGAATGCATGGTTTAGTGGTAAACAAAACAAAACAAAACCAAACCCCAACCTAAAGACTCTGGCTCTGGAGTTAGAAGCTCTTTATCCAAATTCAGCTTTGCTACTATTTTAACTTGAGCAGATCACTTTTCTTTTTTTGAGTCTTGGGTATCCTGTCTTTAAAATGATCAAGGTGATCAATATGACTTCTAAAGATCCCTGAATGAGATAATGAAGAGTTGGTCACAACAGATAACACTGAAGCAATTTGACTTTGGCCTAAATCTCCACCCTTAGCTTCTACTGTTTCCCAACAAGAACATGTTATACTAATTAGACTAAGTATATTCTAGTTTGTCTCACATATTCCTATTTCTGAGCTCTTTCTCATAATAATTCCTCTCTTCCCAAGAACTAGGTCAAGTCCTACCTCCTTCAGGAAGTTTTCCCTGATTTAGTCCACTTAACTGTTATATCCTTCATTTTTCTTTGGGCAATAAATTTCATCGATGTTCAATAAGGTAATAGTAAATTAAGTTAGGCAGGAGACCTGTATTCTAATCTTGTCTCAGACACTTACCATCTGTGTGATCCTTGATTAAGTTGTTTAATATCTCCAAGTGTAGTATTCTCATCTGTAAGATGGGATATTGGAATTTATGCTGTCTATCTCATGCATTGGTGATATGGAAAGCAAGTGGTTAATGTTGGAACTCTAAATGTGAATTGTTATTGCCACCTGTGAGTTTATATACTACCAAACTATACTACCCAACTTCCTTATGTATTGTCAGGGTCCTTCTAAATATCTGGCATCTTTTGGATGAAGTCAATATTCTTAGGAAAGATTTGAAAAATTCCAGTTAAGAAACTTTTATAATCTCAGTATTATGATAGAAACAACACAGGATGCCACAATTGATGAGGTTAAAAAGCAATAGGATCTGTTTTTGTGTCCAAAAAATGGCAAGAAGGAAAGACAAAATATTTCATTTAAAAGACAAAAGGGTTTGATGGAGATTGTCACTTAGAATTCTTTTTATATACAAACATATATTAAAGCTTTGATCAGAAACAAGTACTAAAAATGTTTTTTCAGTTTTTGACTCACCTAAAATGTTAAGAAAATGAGAAACATTCATCAAAGACATACCAATCCCACTGGTCTACTGGTCTCCAGTTAAGAGTCTGGGCAAATTCATGCTACTCTCCTTGCTAGTGTCTTCATTCTTTGAACTGATCCAAGAATAGGATGCACTGGACAGAAGGTCTAGGATGTTAGATCAGCCCCAAAATGATTAGATGAGTCGTAGAGAATTACATATTTACAAACATCATCTCCCTTAATGTTTTTCAACTGGATGGCAGAACTGAAGACTGAATCTGGTTTTTCCCAAAAGGAACAGACAAGAGAGAAGAAAGTTGAATTAGCTCTCTGAAGAAAAAGAAAAAAGTTTATTATGTGCCTATGCTAGACACTGTGCTAAGAACTTTACATATATTATAATAATTACTAGTATTTATGTAGCACTTAAATATATTCCAAGCACTTTATTATCTCATTTAATACTCACAATAACCCTAGGAGATAGGTGTTATGGTTATCCCCATTTTATGTTGAGGAAACTGAGGCAAACAGGGTTACACAGCTAATAGATGTCTGAGGCTGGATTTGAACACAGATTTTCCTGGCTCCAGACCTTAGCATACTATATATTGTATAATTTAATACCTGAAGAGATAGCAGGAATTCAGATGGTTGGCTATGAAGGTTGGTATGAACACCTGCTTTTTTTTTTTTTTTTTTTTTTAACTACAATTGAATATTCTTGATTACTTCATACAAGGTATTGGATTACTGAGGGGTTTTCTCCTCTCTAAATAACTCTCAACTTCTGAGTCCCAAGACAGGGAGAAGGGTGGGACATGGACTGTGCTTCCTGAGTTCTAAAAAAGGATTGTATGGTTGCTTAAACTCTATGGGTCTTAGTTTCCTTTGAAGGTGTTTATAGGATTTTAAAGTTGGAAGAGACTTTAGAGGTAACAGTTCCATCCTCTCATTTTATAGATGAGAGTTGCCAAGAAGTGATTTGCTGAAGGAGACATAGGGAATAGAAGGGTTGGGATTTGAACTTGAGTTTTTAAATTCTAAATTCAATATTATACCATGCTGTGGTTTAAATGCTTTGGAAAAGTGTTCTCCTCTTTCTAATGTTCTATGATTATATAATTATTTATAAGGTTTAAGAAGGGCAAAGATTAGGGGATTTCACACTTATGGGCTACTTTTTGTTAATTAGATTATTTTCCTTTTTTTTTTCTGCTTCCCTACCTCCCCTCCCATTTCGATATTAGACTAAATATGAATGTGCGTATTATTTGCCCCAGTAGTGATTTTCAAGAGAATGTAAAAAATTGTGAGTTTCTGTACCTTCTCTACTATTACAGAATTTAACACATTTGAGTAAATATATATTGCTTTTAAAACAATAAGTCTGATTAATAATGTACACTACTGGGAAGGAATAGGAGGTTTACTTAGGTATGATTCATCATTTTCTCTGCTACAGTAATTATAAGTCTTTTGGTTGGTTTTAGGTCAGATTGACCTGGTTTATTGCACTTTTTTTTCCCCCTTCCTAATGGTGGTTAACATTAGGAGAAAAAAAAGCAGGGGAGGGAATGCTTAGCAAAAAATAGGTAGTTTATTACTTTCAATCAGGGCAGCTAGGTGGCGCAGTGGATAGAGTGCTGGGCCCAGAGTTATAGACACTCATCTTCCTAAATTCAAATATGTCCTCAAATACTTGCTAGATGTATGATCTGGGCAAGTCATCGAAACTGTGTTTGCCTCAGTTTCTTTATCTGTAAAGTAAGTTAGGGAAAGAAATCCCTAACCACTCTAATATTTGTGTCAAGAAAATCCCAAATAGGGTCATGAAGGGTTGGACCAACTGAACAATATATTGACAAATTATTGCTTCAATCAGATCAAAGAAAAGAACAGTCTTGCTTTTAGGAAATATAATCTTCTATGTACTAAGCAATGGGAATACAAATGCAGTGAATGAAATGATTACTGCTGCCAAAAAGCTTATGTTTTTTTCTCTCAAAAGCATTTCTCCCAATAGCAAATACATGTAAAGATAGTTTTTGACATTCATTTTTGTAAGACAAATATTGCAAAATTTTCTCCCTCCCTCTCTTGCTTCCCCCGCCCAAGATAGCAAGCAATCTGATAGAGGTTAAATATGTGCAATCAAAACCTTACATTCTAACAGGAGAGATAAATGATTCTGTAAGTCTATGAAGTATAAATGTGAAGAGAATAAGCAAAATAATTAGATAATAGTTCAATAAGGTTTTGCAAAGGTGAATATTGAATATTATTTTTGCACATATTTGAGAAAAATTATTAAAAAAATAAAATATATGAAATACACACAAAGAAAGTAGTTCAATATGAGGAAGATTAAGAGAAAGAATATTAATGGTTGGGGGGAATCAGTAAAGGATCAATTTAAAAGGGGGTTCTTGAGCTATATCCTAGAGGAATAAAGGGAATCTTTGTAAAAGTGAGAAGCATGTGCATTGCAGGCATGAGGAAACTTCACAGTTAAAACACTGAGTGGAACAGATGGAGTATTCAGGTATGGGGAAGAGAAAGAAGGCTAACTTTCTAGGAGGACAAGGAATAACACAATGAGGATGGAGGGATAAATTGGGAAAAGGTTGTAAAGCTAAATGAGAGTTTATATTTGATCCAAGAGAACTCTGGAGTTGATTAAATAAAGGGTGACATGATTGGATCTGTAGTTGAGGTAGCTGGATGGAGGATGAGTTGGAGTGAGGAGAGATGAGGCACTCAGACTGTTTAGCAATAATTTAGGTGAGAGATGATAAAACTAACTCACCATAAACTGCGTTTTATCTTCTTTCTTGATGACTCTGGATTCCTTTATAACTTTATAACTCAATCAACAAGAATTTATTAAAACTTTATATTTTATTGGAAACAAGTAAAATGTATAAAAGACCTAAAAGGCAGGTGTTTTGTTTTGTTTTGCTTTCTTCCCAGTAGCAACAGGAATAGTGATTTAACTGCAGCATCTGGCCTTTTTCTGGATGGAAATGAAGGTTTTAAAGTAACATTATCCTCATTATTCTTGTAGCTGAATCACTGTATCACTGAGCTGACTCACTATGTCACTGACCTGGGAATTAGAAGCTACCTATTTGAAAGCTTACACATTTATATAAGTGTGACATCTTATTATAAAGAAATTTTCATGGAATTAAAGAATCTCAGATCTGGAAGTAAGCTCAGAGGCTATTGAACTTGATCCATAGCTGAACAACAATCCCTGTATAACAATTTTGACATGTCAGTCAATGAGCAATTGTTAAGCACATGTATGTGTATGTGTGTGTGTATATACACACACACACACATATGTAAAACAGGAACACTGCTCTAAGTACTGGAATTATCTAGCCAAGATTTAAAGCCCTTCTGTGAGGGGCAAACTCATTAATTCCTGAAGCAGGTCTTTGCTTTCAAACTGTTGTGGTCCTTGGAAGATTTTCCCTTTTTAGTTACCAAAATTTGTTTTTCTCTTATCTCTTATCTCTTCCTCCTGTGGTTCCACTTTTGTCTTCTGGGAGAATAGTCACATTTCCGTTTTCTCCCAAGTATTCTCTACCCTTGAAGCAAATATCACTAGTTTCTTCAGCACATTCCAGGCTGACTATGGTTTGTAATTCTCTGTTCTCTCCTGGATAAATTAATAGAGAGACATTTAAGCACATATTATGTGCTAGTTGCTGAACTCAATGATGGGAATACAAAGACAAAAATGACAGTCTCTGTGGTCATGAAACTCATGTTCTCCTGGGGTAATGCCAACTGTTTACTAATAAGTATAAACATAGGCCATATACAAAATGAAGGTTGAATTTTTTTGGGGGGGGAGGAGGTAACAATTAAGGAAATAAAGAATTTTTGAAAGAGATGGAACTATTCCTGATCCTTGAATGGGAGTATAGGACTTGCAAGAGGAAGAGAATAGAAGTCTTTCTCAGTCCCTCTTAATGCTAGTGCCTTCCCTCTATTGGTTGCATCCCATTTCCTTTGAATATCATTGGGTACATTGGGTTTACATATTCTTTGCTTCATTAGACTGTGCTCATTGAGAGCTGGAACTCTTTTTTATCTTTTTTTTTTCTTTTTTCTTTTATATTCTCAGTGCTTAGTGTAATGCCTGGCATATAGTAGGTGATTAATAATTGTGGGTGATTGACAGAGATGAGAAATGAGAGTATTCCAAGCATTAAGGACAAATTTAAAGGCAAGGAATGCTATGGTAAAAGAACAGAAAGCAGGCCAATTTGGCTTGACTTAAAAGAATCTTAAAGGGAGAAATGTAATAAGTCTAGAAAAATAGGCTTCTGGGCTGTAGGTCTTTTAGCTTTGAAACCATCATGCTTTTTACTGTTCGTGTATACTGGTTGTTTCACACAGTAGAAACAAACTCCATGAGGGTCTGGACAATGCTAGTTTTGCCTTTTTATATTTGGTGCTTATAAAAGGGTCTAACCTAGTATAAATAGTTGTTGAATTTTATTCCCATTTTTTAGCACACAGATCTTGATACATAGAAGCACTTAATGAATGCTTGTTGACTGGTTGATAACTCTGGGAAGATAGTAATCAAGTTGATAAATAACTGCTTTAATATTATTTAGCAGGGAATCAGTGACCTGATATCAGGGTTGGTTATTTTTCTCTCTTGTCCTTTCTGGATAATCTCTCATCTAACTGAAGCTGTGGATCTTTAGTATCATTTCTTGAAGACTAAAAGCTGCTTCCTTTTAAAAATATACAGATCCTTCAAGAATTTTTGATTTCTGCTATCCTCCTCTTTCCCTCTAACCCTGAACAGCACACACTGATCTTACGCAGAGAGGTTTGGGGCTCAGAGAGTATCATGATTCAGGGAGCTTAAGATTACTATTACCACCATTCTGACTAAATAATTTCTATATAGATGTTTGGACAGAGCATAAAAAGTAACTAGAGTTATAGTTTTTTCTCCAGTAGTATTTTAATTTTTCAAATGTATGTAAAGATAGTTTTCAGTATTCATTTTTGTAAGCCTTTGTGTTCTAAATTTTTTCCCCTCCTTCACTTTCCTCCCTCCTCCCTCTCCCCCAGACAACAACCAATCTGCTGTCCTCTTAAACATATTTCCATATGCAAGAAAAAAAATCACATCAAAAGGGGAAAAAATCCACAAGAAACAAACAAAAAAAGGTAAAAGTACTATGCTTCGATCCATATTTAGTCTCCACAGTTCTCTTTCTGAATGAGATTGGCATTTTTTGTCTAACTAGAGTTATAGTGAGGTACTTGGGAATAAAACTGAGAACTCTACTGTATCAAACATATCTTGTTATTGAGATATGAGTGGGGGCATAATGTTATATTTTTGTGCCATAAAAATTAAGTATCATTCATCACATCTCTTTTTTAAAATAGTATTTTATTTTTCCAAATACATGCAAAGATAGTTTTCAACATTCACCTTTGAAAAATCTTGTGTTCCCAAGTTTTTCTCCCTCTCTCAAGACAGTAAGCAATCTGACATAGGTTAAATATCATTCATCATGTCTCTATGAAGAAATGTGTTTTAAGATCAGATTTGAAAACAACTTTCCATACACAATTCATTCATCAGTTGGGATCTTCCTTTATTTGAAATTGATAGTGTACATCACAAGTTTCAAAAAACTGGAGCTTAGAAGGAGGATTTATTTCAGGTTAAGAATTGCTGGAGCCATTGGGATAATGAGAGCCAAGTAGAGCTCATCCAAATAGAATGAGAAGAGGAGATTAGATGATCAGATTATTGAAGAAGAATGGATCCAGGATCCAAGGCAGAGAAAACACAAAAAGAGTCATAAATGTGATTGATTTAGAGCTAAATCATGTAAAGTTTGACTGCCTCATTGTAAATGAGGAAACTCATGCAGCCCTCTTCTTGACAAAGAAGTAATGGACTCAAAATACAATGAAATATTGAGTTTTTGGACATAGCCAGTATGGGAACTTGTTTTGCTTGATTATGAGATTTGCTACAGGGACTTTGTTTTCCTTTTTTTTTTTTTTTTCCTTTTTCCTGCAGGCGTGTGGGAGGGCAAAGTTGAGACAGGGATAGGGTTCAGAGGGAAAAAAGGGGAGAAAAATAAAAGAAAGGGAAAAAAGAGGTATTGTAGCATTAAAAAAAAAAAATACAGAGAAGGGAATTGGAGGAAGACCAGGAAAAAACACAGACAAAGAGGGAAACTTTGAAAACTATAGTTTGTCCTTACTATATGTACTTAAAAAGAAAATCAAGCTCTATGTAACAGAGATCTGAAGTGTCCTGTGTATAATTCTCTTTTTCTGGCTTATTTTATATATGGAAATACCTAATTTCTAAAAACTAAAGAATAAAAAAACTTTTTAAAAATGAGGATAAGAAGGTTGCTTGTCTGTGGAGCCACATAGACATAGAACTGGGATTCACTTATACCTCTTCTATCTCCAGTTTAAATCAGAACTCTTTCTATTACACTAAACTGCTTCTCAGCATATGGCCATGTGGCAAATGAAGGCAGGCCAGGGCAAAAGTTGTTTATCGTGTTTTCTTGAGATGTCTGTCTGGAGGACATGAGTTAAAGGATAGAGAGAGAACTGGTTGTTCTTATCAACTCTGGAAGAGTGCACTAGCAGGCCATGTTCTAAAGCAATAAGAGATAAATCTAAAATTTTAAGAAAGAGAGAGAGAGAGAAAGAGAGAGAGAGAGAGAGAGAGAGAGAGAGAGAGAGAGAGAGAGAGAGAGAGAGAGAGAGAGAGAGAGAAAACGCTTCTGTGTGTATGTGTGTGTCTGTGTGTGTGTGATGTTAATCAGGCAATGGTGGTACATGGGGCAAGAGTCTTACATTAGCATTTAGAAAACTGGAATTCTATATTCAGCTCTGCCACATAGTAACAATGTGATTTTGGGAAAAGTAACTTTTTTAGTCCTTAGTTTCCAGATCTAGAAAATGACAGGGTTGAACTGGATCAGGAGTTCTTAACATGAGATGAAAGTAGACCGAGGTATCCATGGATAAATTTTAGAGTGTCTGTGATAGGATCTTTGGGGATGGATTTTAGATTAGTAGAATTACATTTTTATTTTATCACTAACATTTGGTTTCCTTTGTAATCTTAGGTATTTATTTTATGTATTTAGAAAAAAAATATTTTGAAAAAGGGTCTCTGGACTTCACTGTGGAAAGGGTCCATGACACTGAGAAGAGATTAAGAACTCCTGCTGGATTCTTGATAAGGTACCTTCTAGGTTTAACAATTTATTGTTCTATTTTAGTCATCTGAATCACTTTACTGTACAAGGATATTAGCTCACTCAAAGTCATTCCAATTTTTATTTAAATAGTTTCAGGTTGTTTAGGAAAAATGTTTTTTTCAAAGTGGTGACTGTTATTTACCTGAGATATCAAGTCTCCCATTTTGAAATGACATATAGATTAGAGCAAACCACTAGGCGAAGTTTATCCCTTGGTGTTTTATACTTCCTTTTTAATATTCCTCATTATCTTGATTTTCAAGTAATTTGGTCCCACTTTAGATTTTAAAAATATCTTTACAAAACTGTCTTACTTTCTGTTCTTTGCCATATCATACTGAAATTGCATTCCAGAAAGATTTCAAACTTTATACCTCTTCTCAGGGTTGACCCTGCATAAAATTGTTAAGGAGGGAAAATATGTCTTCAGTGCCCTCTCTCTTGTGTTGTGGCATTCCTTGTCTCCCTAGTGCCTGAAAGAATGCTTTTCTGCCCACTTTCCCACTATCAAATACTGCTTTCATGGAAAAACTCTGAAACTCACGAAAATCAATAAAGTTCCTCTTCTTTCACCTAGAAGACTCAGAATTTATTCAAAGAAATACATGTCTGATCATACAATTTCAGGCTTGATGGAGGCTAGAGAGTTCTGCTTGAGGGTTATAGTTGTATTTTAGATTTTGGTGGCTATTTTTCCTTATTCCTCAAATCATATTAGTAGCTTTCGTCATAAAATCGGTCCTATCCTTTAAAGTTTCAGAGTTTTATTTGAGTTTTATAGACAAAAGGACATAGGAAGAAACTGAGTTATTGGAAAATGAGACGGAGAAGACTTTAATTGGAAAGAGCATTTGAGTCGCCAAGTCAAAAGACTTTTTTTCCCCCAAAATCCTAGTTTTGTCATCTTAACTGAGATCTTGGGTAAACCTCTTAGTCATTCTGGGCCTCTTGTTTCTCATTGGTAAAATGAAAGTGGTGGATGAGATGACTTTCAGGTTCCTCTTCAGTCATTTTTGTGAGCCTATAACTCTCCTTTTTCAGAATGAATCTACTTCTCTTAGTGGTGGCTTTCCCTATTCTCCTCTTTTTTCTTCTCTTCCACATTTCTGAATTTCCACCAAAGTCAAACACAGTCTGCCTGTGACTTAGTAGATAAGATAAAAGGAATCAATAAGGCACATGATTATAATGTGGTTCTTCATGATTCTAAGCCCAGCAGTTTTTGTTTTTTTTTTTTTTTTTTTTTCTTCTCTACACTATCACTGTCTGTTTTAGTGGTAAGGAAAGGTAATTAATTGAATGGAGTTGTTTTTGCTTTTTAGGGTTTACTTGATCCTTAGAGGCCTAAAAGATATCAAATTTCTAGCAGCGAGGCTGTAGAAATCAAGCTTCTTAGTGTTTGTTAACTTTAATAATAACAGTAGTATTGTCTTATTTGCGCAGGCCCATAGTGCTAACCATATAGTAGATGTATAATGAGAAATATTGATAGAAAGTCATTTAATTTCTCTAGAGCACATGTCATGGCCCTTGTTTTTTCCTCAGGCATGTTTTAGAACCTCTACCAAAATTTCATCTGTTTTATTGCTGTCATCTGACTGATTGACAAACTCCTTAACTTTTTCATTTGTAAAATGGGAGTGAAATGTCTAGTCTTAACAGGGAATTAGAAGAATTAGGTGTTCCTGTTTTTTAAAAAGTTTTATTGATTGTTTCTATATTACATTTATTTTATCATAGTAATCACATGTATCATAGAAAAAACTATATCTGTTGATCTATTTATCTGATAGTTATCAGATCTCTCTATCCATCAATCTATCTATCCGTTTGTCTCTCTCTCTCTCTCTCTCTCTCTCTCTCTCTCTCTTTCTCTCTCTCTCTCTCTCTCTTTCCATTCATCTATCTAGTCAGCTGCCTATCTATTTATCTCTATCTCTCTATGTGTACCTACCAACCACATTAGATTCTACATAGCAAGGTTTCTTAACCTGGGGTCAGTAAAACTTAAAAAAAAAATTGATAGCTATATTTCAATATAATTGGTTTACTTTGTAAGTAGAAGAGAAGGGGGAACAAGTTTTATTAAATGCCTCTTATGTACCCATGCTCAGTGCTTTACAAATATACATTTATTTATTTTTCACAACAGCCTTGTGAAGTATTTACTATTATTATTTCATAGATGAGGAAACTGAGGTAGATGGAGATTAAGCGATTTATCCAGGATAGTACAGCTACTATGTGCCTGAAGCTGGATTTAAACTCAAGCCTTCCTGTGTATGCTAGTTTGATATATTGGAGAACATCCTGAGGAGGAAAACCAGGGTGGTGAGGGGCTTTCAGTTCATGTCAGATGAAGATCAGTTCACTGAACTAGGGATATTTAATCTTAATGAGGAAAAAGAAGTGAAGGATGAAAGCTCTCTTTAAGTTTTCAAGTACTTGGAAAACATTCCAAGAGATATCATAAATTGTTTTCTTTGGTCCCAAAAGGCAGAACCTGGAGCATTGGGTGAAACTTGCAGAGAGGTTAATTAAAGCTTGTGTCAGGAAAAACTTCCCCCAGATTAGAGCCATTTCAAAACAAAATTGGCCAGATTTGGGAGACTGTGGATTCCTTCTTTTCAGATATCTTCAAGTAGGCATTCCGCTTTGGTCAAGTGTATTATTCTTTTTGGAGTTAATTTCGAAAATATGAGTTGGACTAAATTGTAGAGGGCTGGAACTATGCACTGAGATCGGGACTGCCGGGACTGTGAGTGCTTGAGGCATAACTTCTGATATACTCTATGGGCATATGCTTGGAAAATGGTCCTTTCCACTATCCGTACTGGCTCAATGATTGGTATGTAGAGGATTGTAGGAGGGACTAGGGGGTGTAGGAGGGATACACACTCTCGGAGGTAGCCCAGGGAAGGTGGTCCCTGAGATTCTTCTTCCATCCTGTTCAATTCTGAGTCTGGGGACCAAGAATAAAGATTAAGGACTTTTGCTTATCCTGACTCTGGCCGATTCTGGGGTGTCCTGGGTGCGAGCGAGGTTGTTACACTAAACATTCTCTGAAGTTTCTTACAATTCTATAAATCTGTGATTCTTAAATATACCCCTTTTAACAACAATGACAACAACAAAAACAAGTTAAGAAAAACTAATCACTAACTTAACCACATCTCACATTGTGGGCTGTATTCCATGCCCATATTTTTATATCTTCAATGAAAGGAAGAAAAAGGTTGTTTATTTATTTATTTTTTTCCAATCTTTTCTTCAAGGGCCAAGATTGGGCATTTTAATTACATTGTAGATTTTCATTTTAAAATTATTGATATATTTTTGTTTTTATATAACCTTTATTTTAGACTATATCCTTCCTCCTCTACTAAAATATTTCCCCCTTGTAACAAGTGATTAGAAAATAGAACAAACAGTTCAGCTCTAACCGACAATCAGCTGTGTATGAAATATGTCTAATACTCATACATAGTCTAATACCCCTCTAATCCTATGCTCCACCCCCACCTCTGGCAAAGAAGGAAGGAAGGTAATTCTCTTTCATTGGAGAAAAACTTGGCTAGTATAATTATACAGTATTATGGGGTGTTGTTGTTGGGGTTGTTTTTTTTTTTTTTTTTTTTTTTGGTCCATTTACATTGTTGTAGTTATTGTGTATTTTTCCTCTGATTCTTAATTCTATATCAATTCATACAAGTCTGACCCTATTTTTTTGAATTCTTCATATTCATTATTTCTTCTAAATGTTTTAAAGCTAAATTTTATCTATTTCCAAGTGAAAATATGCCTTCTTTTCCTTTTACTTCCTTTGCACCCAAAGAAAATACATATCAAGTACTTCTTCAAATTCACTAATATTCTATCATATACTACAGTGAATTAATTTATACTCAGTTGTTGAACATCCCCTTTATTTCCAGCTTTATGCTACTATAAAAAGTACCACCACAAATACTTTCGCTTCATGTAGCATCTTTCTTTGACTTTCTCAGTGTATGTGTCCAGTGATCAGATCTGAATACCTTATAAGAAAAATGTAAGCACCTGTCATGTACTATGAACCAGGAACACAAAGACAAAAATTAATCAGCTCTTGACCTTGAGGTCAGATTGTAATCACAACCAGGAAATAACAAAATATTCTGTTGATAGTAGAGCTTGAGCTATGGTCCCATTAAAAAAAAAGACTATGTTGTTAAATTAGATACAGAAATATGACATTTTGAAGGCAGTTAAGTTTAAGTGTACATCTGTAGTCATCTCCCTAATGTGGAGTGGTCTTATGAGGGGTTAGCAGGAAAGAACTTTTGAGGCCGATAGGAATAGTGATTTATGGCAAGTGTAACATATATAAATAATTAGAGTGACATTGGACTAGAAACGGATAAATCAGTTTTAGAGTCAACGGAGCCTTACAAAAACATCTGTGGTCAAATTAAAATTGCCTTGATGTGGTTTTGAACAGGACTTCTAACTCCTCAGCAAAGGTCAAGGGTAATCTTAGAACCTCTGGTTCCAAATGTGATGCTTTCATAGAAATGTATTTAAATCCTGTGAACTTTTATTATCTTTGAATCATAGAAGATCAGAGCTGGGAGGAGTTTTAGAACAGAGCCAGAAAGGGCTTTGCAGATCTATCTGGCTCAGCTCTCATTTTGCAGAGGACAAATTGAGGTCCAGAGAATGGAAGTAGCTGATCAAAGATTACTCAGATGTTGAAAGTACTGAGATTTTGAGTCCAGATCTCCTGACCCCCAGTCCTGAAAAGTAAGAGACAAGTTCCATAATTCCTAAACTGAGTCAGTTTATAAATCTGAGAATGATTAAATCAACTTTCTCTGTTAGTTCAGGTTGCTCCCTCCCTATCCAAATGTCCTAGATTTGGGAGGTTTAAAAATCTTGTTTTATACTAGGATTGTGCCTAAAAAGGCTGTTATTGTCCTTTCTGGGATTCCCTGCAGACAATGGAAATTTCAAGGGTCTCCCTGGAAGGAAACTGTAATAAGCCTTAGTCTTCCTCTCTGTATTTTCAGTGGTTTCTTGACAGGTTCCATAGGAGTGAGAATAAGATCAACAATGTTACTAGATTGCCATTCTAGACATTGTTATGATTGCTTGATTTAGCTGGTAAGGAGAGGAGGATTAAGTCAATTCTGGAGAACATTCTTATTAATGAAAACTTTCAGATATCTATCTGTAAATTAACACTGTGTTAGTAATTGAAGCTATAATATTTTAAATGTATTTTGTATTTCTAATGAAGTGATGGTTTTGTGTCCAGAATTTAAAAGGCTATCTTTAGTAGTAGTTCTGTATTAATATTTAGTTTGAACAGACTATTCTTTGAATACATAAGTATGTTAACTATAGTCAAGGAGGCATAGCATTTGATCTGTGGAGCTAAAAAGGGAACAGCTCTTGCCAGTTACTATTAAGAAGTTTAATAACCTCTCACTACTCTGAGGCTGCCCAATAATAGATATTGGGCTGATATTAATTAATAAACTTTCTTCTGTGGTAGTTGATGTTTATTTTTGGAAGGAAGTGCTGCAGAGGAATCAGGTGAGACCTCTTTGTGGCAAAGTAATGCAGTTTTGATGAATTTTATTAGGAATGGGGTTGAGGAAGGCTGGGTTTTCTCTCTGTGTCTGTATTCCTTGGCAAGTACATTGGATTGTACTGTATATTGCCCGAGGTCTTAGACACAGAGTACACATGAGAAAGAATTAGGCATTGATGACTGTGTCACAAAGTCAGTCAGAGATCTTCTCATGATAGTCCCTTCTTCTAACATAAAAGGAGGAGTTTGGATTAGAATTAGAGGATATAGATTTGAATACTGTTACAGGTAGCTGTAACATTACCTTTCATGGCTTTAATTCTTGATATGTAAAATAAGATGATCAAATTTAGATGATCCCAGAGGTCTAAATCTAAATCCCTTTTTTGAGCCTGCTTTTATTTTCTTTAGCATCCTTCTGTTGGAATTTAGGGAATTCTGACAATAAGGAAGTGGCTAAAAACTATGTTCACATTAAATGTACTATTTTACATTCTTGTTTTTAACTTCAAACATATATGCTCCAACTCCCTTTTATGACACTATTATGATAAAGATTCCTGAAGTAGCTAATTTTTTTTAGATTAGAGTTCAACATGGATGTCCCAAAAACTTAAAAACATAACTGACTCCAAGTAGGCTGCCTTCTTGGCATAAATGATCTTAAAGTAACATAGCTGAAGTCAGTTAGCATTTGCATTTTATATTAACTAGTTTTTTGATGGAAAGCACATTTTGATAATGTGCAAAAACTTTTTTTGTCAATCATTTTATCCTTTTAAGGAAATAAATGAATTAGAAAACAAGGGTGGGGAGGAGGGGATCTGTGTTTTAATTTCATCTCCTTGCCAGTTACTTTTCCTTAGGGATGGAACCACTTTGTTCAGTTCACCTTTCTTCTTGATTTTTGTCTATAATACTGAGTTCTCCAGAGTTGTATTTCTGTCTACTTGAAGAAAAAAAAATCTAACAAAACTTTCATGTTCTTTAAAAAAAACAAGTTGAAGTTGATGGTAGTTTAGACTGACAGATTGGTATGTACCTGATTAAGAGCAACCTGACCCAGAAAAACACTTCAGTGTTAATAAGACATAAAACTGGCCCATTTATCATTTCACACAGCAGGATCTTAAGACTGAAAGAACAGTTTGCTAGGCTATATTGTGAAATTATTGTGAAATTATTATTATTATTAGTATTACTATTTTGTTTTTGTTGTAGCTCCAGAATAGATATAGCTTTGAAACCTTCCTCTTTTCCTCCTATGACAGAAGGCTGTGTCACGCCGACCTGGTGCTGAGTTGTGTGTTGGGCTGAGTGAGGGGCATTAAGAGCTCCTTTCCAATTCTCGAAACAAGACTCCACTAAATCAAATCAAAAGGGAAACCCCACAGAGAGAGTCCCTACGGCTTAACACGGATTTAGCTCTCCATTGCCAAATTTGAAACCTTGGAGGACATTCTCTGTCTTAACCTGGTCTCGCAGATGGGCTGTGAGTGTTCTTGAAGGGCTCAGTTGTCTTTAAGGTATGATGGATTTTACTTTAAGCAGATACTGTTATTCTGCAATATATAAACTATATGTAAGTTGAGCATGTTCCTCCCATATTTCAGAGGCTCTCAGCATTTTCTTATAAGGTCTGTATTTTGATGTGTGTTAAATAGTCTTAGTGCATGTTATGAATCTTTTAGCATAGTTCAAGTGATAAATGATTAGGGTGAGGTCTACTGAGTTGAATTCTTTTCTCTTACTTTTATTGTTTTAGTGAAACTAGTGACTTAATTATACCGTTAGTTGAGTTGGTGAATGTAATCCTCAACTTAGCCTAAAAGATCAGAAAGCTTCCTGTTTCATTGAATCTAGTCTGGGGAGTTTTTAAATCACTTATTCTCCCCCCCACCAAGTTTTAACTTTCTCCATTAACTTTAACATTCAGTTGCTCTTTTGTCAATTAAATTTAAAAAATTCAAAAAAGTCTTACTTGGTGCTATGTATCAAGATTTTGTTGAAAAGTGAATGAACTTAGTCCATTGTTGGCAGTTAGGTTTTGAGAGTGTCTAAAGGTATTTTATTCTCTATGAGATTTTTTTTTTTTGCATACTCCAAACCAGATGTCTGAACAGTATTCAAGGTTCAACAGTGTTATCTGGGAACTTTAATGCTTAGAGAGAATTGGGTGCCTGTGGAAATCTCATTTGGGAAAAGAAGTAGCTCAGACACATGTTGAATTTTCCTATAGCCTGTAGAAAAGGGTCTTCTTTCCTCCCTTAGGTAACACCTGTGAAGTTTATGAGGTCCTGGAGGAAAACACAAAAAATCTACATTAGAATGTGTGGTTTCCTGCAGAGGATGCTGTCAAAAGATTTACAGGATGCAGTTATAGGGGCTCAATGCATTTATTGCCATATCATATATTTGTTTAGGGCATTATTACCTTATTAAGTTGATTCAGTGACAGATCTTCTCAAGGTGTGGTCCTCAGTATGGTTCAGGGAAACTTAAAGTGAAACCTTAAAACAAAGTTGGACTGTCTTTCTCTATTTTGATGTTAATCAGTGCTAAATTATGATGATCACTGATTTAGGATTTTGTTCCTTTCTCATCTGATTCTCTGACTTGGCTTTTTGTTTGGACTATGAAGAAAATAAAGGTACCGAGGCCACTATTGTGACCTTATACTTACTAATGCTGACTGAGACTTCGTTTGGAAGATGAGAGATATTTTGGTAAGGCTGTGTGTGTGTGTGTGTGTGTGTGTGTGTGTGTGTGTTAGAAATTCCTGGTTTGGAATATATGTGTGTGTGTGTATACATACACACATACATACATACATATGTATATATACATATATGATTGGGTTTGGTTCTTTCCCCTGTAAAATATCCTGACAGACTCAGGCCCCAGGAGCGCATGGGACTCAAAAAGATTATCATTTGTTCCAGTATAAAGAAAAGAAAGAACATAGATTACGTTGAGTGTAAAAGTAAAGTAAACCTAGAAATTAGGGTTAGGGGAAAGTGGGTTCCAAACATAAAGAAGCTGTGAAAGCTTTGGTATGAAATAGAGCAATACAGAGAAGAAAAAATGTTCATTTAACAAATATTTCTTGAGCTTCTATTTTGTACCAGAAAAGCCATGGTACTTATTAAAATAAACATGGGAGAAAGAACACAAGGTTAAGAGGTTGAAGAAGGAAAGGACGAGGGAAAAAAGACAAGGAAAGGCAAGGCAGTGATCAAGAAATCTGTGGGAAATAAAGTGTACATGGTAGACTTACAGAAACCAACCACATATTAGTTTGGCCTCCTTTATGCAAAAAGTAGAGACATCTATTCTGAATATCTCACAGTTTTTGATTTCTCCACATCAGTGAATAAAAATGGAAGAACAGAATAGACAGACCAGTAGTTTATATTTTCAATTCAATAAACAATTATTAAGTACCTACTATGTGTTAGTCACTTTGGTAAGCTATTTGATTTTGGAATATAGTCAGAGGTTCACAGAAATAGAGACATTCCAACTCAGATCCTTGGGGTGAGAGGGGGATATCTTGGGTAGGGAGAAGAGTATAAGAGTTATCTTTAAGTATTTGGAGGTTTGGTATATCTAAGAGAGATTAGCCTTCATCTGTTTGGTTCCAAAGACAGAAGTAGAATGAATTGGTAGGAATTACAGGGAGGCAGCTATTGGTTTGATATATGGCAAAACTTTTAAATAATAATAGTTTTGTTGTAGTAGAATAAGCTTCTTTTGGTAGATAGATTTCCCTGTCACAATTCTTTTCCAAGTTTGGTCATACTTATGGATATTATGGAGAGGATTCATATTTAAGATGGGAAGTGGAATAATTGATGTTTGAGATTCTGCAAGTCATATAAACCCTTAGTGTGAATTTGAAACTTGGGGAGAAGTGGTTATTTGCTTTTTAAACTTTCCAAGTGTGTGGTTCTGAGGTTCTGCCTTAATATTTGGTTTATTATTAGGTGCTTTTGTATTCATCAATAATACTGGTGCATGAAATCTTTTTGGATAATGATTATGGAAAGAATCTTAGGCTATCCAGTCTTTGAATAATAATTTATCCACCATTTCTTTCACATTTGTACTTTCATGATCATTATATTTATCATTATCTATTATCATATCCTATATATCCACTCTTTGATCATATAATTACTCTTCAACCTAGATCATTCAGACATTTAAGCAAGCATTTGGTTCTTTCCTACAATGTCCCTAATTTGGAGGTGAGTAAAGCTGTGATAGCTTACTCACAATCACTTCTAGATGATAAGCTAATTCTAATCTCATTTCATTAAAAAGCCATTCTTTAAAGGATGATTTTGTAAGAGAAGTATAAAATTATGTTTATGCATTTTCTCTTTTCCAACACAGTATTTTTTCTTCATTGCTTGTGGAAGGTGATAAATTGATAGCACTTGAAGGTCATATGAAAAATTTTTTGTAATCACAGGATATATCATTATATTCTGGGGTATATATTCACATGAACTTTGTCCTTGGAAATTCTTTTGATATGGAATTGAAAACTGAAATATAAGGGACTTGGGCTGACCATTTGGAAACTTCTGTAATTTAGACTGTTCCTAACCTGTCTTTAACTTTCTTTAGTTGTCTCCCTTTAGCTTTCTTGCTTAATACTCTCTGCAAGATTTTTCAGTATAATTTCTGGTATCTAGTATTGGTCATTTAACCATCAGTGTGAATTTGAACTCAGAGGATAGAGTATTTGCCTTTTAAACCTGATCTCTAATTGTAGAATGAAATGTTTTATTCAATGTGCAGAAATATGAGAGAAAGTATTGGGGGGCACTCCTTAACATTCATTTATTCTACAAACATTTATGATAGGCTTACAATAGGAGATGAAGAGATGAATAAAAAATAGTCCAACAAGCCAAGATAAGGACAACGAATTAGATCTGTAATTTTTCACTGGTATAGGAAACTCCCAGGTAGAGAAACCATCTCCACCAGTGCAAATTGTCACCTTTCCTGCAGCTTCTAGAAATCTAGAGATTTTGCCTAAAGAGTTAAATGGCTTTTCTAGTTTCTCACAGCCAATATATGTCAGAAGAGAGATTTGGACTTGAAGTCTTAGAGTTTCAAGGTTAATGCTTATATTGCTTCTAAGAGGGTATAAGATGCTTCCTTTGAAGAGTACCAGAGAAGCTAGTTTGCCCTTAAGCCAAAACAACAGCTAAAAAAGACCAAATCCAAAACAATCTGAAAGTTTGTTTTAATTTGCTTTCAAAATAATAGATGAAATGCTGAGAGAAGATTGTGGTAGTAATTAGAAAAAGCAGAACTGTGAATTCAACTGTGGTCTTGCTTCTAAGAGCTTTATGAGAAATAAAGGTTGATGAGAATAATTATTTTGATTAAACTCAGAACTCTTGTTTATTACTAGCTTCATAATCATAGAGTCAGAAAGCTAGAAAGAACTTTGGGGTCATCTTGTCCTAATCTTTTAAATATCTTCACAGAGAAATAAGGAGGAATATAATGCGTGGTGCACAGCAGATATCAATAAATGGGTTCTTTGGGCTAGTATAGTGTTTCATTTAAATAAAGTTTGCAAAAAAGGCACTACAATTTTATGAGGCCAAATGACTATCATGAACTGTTAATTTGGGATGAGAATGAATGGATAAGATTTTTTAATGTCATGTACCTGAGGCAAAGAGATCAGTAAAAGATATTTAGATAGAACATTTTTAAAACGCTTCCTTCTATGCCAGGGGCTGAGACTGTAAACAAAAAAAGAGAGAAGCTTTTGTGCTGACAGCAGTAGTCTAAGTTAAAAAGCAAATACTCTTAACCCTCTTTTCTTATATTCTGCACCAGCGTTACAATACTCCTTCAGCCCTGGACCACTCTGGGAACTTACTAAAGGCTGTTGACTGATAGAACTCCTATCTTTGCTTAAGCTGCAAAAGTGATGAAAGGCAAAGTGAAAGAAAGCTTTTTTTTTTTTTTTTAAAGAATACAACAAAAGATGATACACTAAATTTGGGTTGGAAAGACTAAATTTGGTTAGAGTGTGAGCTTTGCAAAATTAATTGTGTTTTCTGCCTTTGAATCAATCTTCAGATATTTTTCTCTCATCTTTTTTTAAAGAGTAACTTAATGAGAGGCTGAGGTTAGGGAACCAGAGGATTATCTTTGGACAGGTATGGTTCAGTTTTCTTCTGATTTATTCTTAAAGAAATTGTACAGTTATTTCATGGAGAATGACATTGTCACAATTCCTAAATTTTAGAAGTATTTTGACGAAAGTCAAACTTGAAAAAACTAGTTTTTGGTTTCATTATTGTGTCTGTGTTATTCACCAGTAAATACCTGTTGATTTCAGAATGTTTTGGAGGGAGTTGTTTTGCTTCTGGAATAAATGGCAGGTTATTGTCAGAGTACTAAGATTATTCTTGAATATTTAAAGATGTTAAAGTATTAGCAGTAAAATCTATGTAGTTTTTCTTATTTTTTATTTCTTCTAGTTGAAGACTCTTTTTTCTTTTAAAAAGTTTTTGATAGATTTTTTTTGTTAATATCACCACAATTTCCCCTTTTGTCTCTTTCCTTCCTTTTTGAAGAGAGCCATCTTTTATAATAATATTTTTAAGAACTAAAAGAAAAGAGAAAAAAGTTAAGCACCACAGATTCAGAAATTTAGCGATTTGTTGGATCTAGGTTTGCCACTTAGTTTTGTTAACTATTCTCCTTGATTCAAATTATTTACTGATTTGCTAAATTATGTAGTTGCTAATTCTGGGGCTTATTTTTTGTTGGTTTTGACTTCATATAATTTTATTTAAGAGTCCAGAAAATTGTCTTAAACTATTCAATGAAACAAGCAGCTGTCATTGAACCTGGCCTAGAGAATCACCAGATTCATTGCTTGGATGCCACGAACGTACTAAGACTGGAATAGGCAACAGACTTCCCCACATGCAAATGTGACACCTGGAGAGACACATGTACCACTTGTTCTCTTCTTAGTTGCCTTTCTAGAATGTTCAATTGACCAATGATATCTGGATATAGTTAAGAAGCATTCAGTGGCCCGAGAATATCGTAGCTGAAATGCTCTGTGGAACCACTAGAATTCTTTTTTGACTACTTTCTTATTGTCTTTTTATAGTTCTGGCACTCCCTGGGTGTTTAGATTAATCTTGGTGGTCAGATAACTCATGCCAACTAGTTCTGAATTTGTGACTGAAGCTTTAATTTTGGGCTGCAATTTGAAGAGTATTCCTTCCTCCAGAGTCTTGGAATATCTGCTAGGCAATAATGCCTCTGTCTTGTTATATTTTTATCTTGATTGTCCTTTCCATGTTGTATCAAAAAGTACTTGTGTGAATTGTAGGAGTAAAAGTCTGAACAGGCCCTTGGGACGACTAGCCCAAAAGCCAGGATTATAGCTTCAACCAGAAACTGATGATATGATATCTAATAATTTATAATTTTAATTTATAATTACTTGTCATAATAATAATGCAAAGTCTTACACTTGTGTTCAAATAAGCCGTTGTTTGTTATTCATATAAGTGGCATGACCTATTGTTTTTGCTTCATACAATCAGAGAATCTGAGAGTTGATTGGCTCTAGTTCAGGCACCCAACGCCTTCAAGCAGTCAACAAGCATTTATTAAGTGTTTACTGTGTGCCAGGCACTGTGCTTAAGTGTTGGATGTAGAAAGAAAGGCAAAAACGGTCCCTGCCCTTGAGGTATTCTCCAGTCCTTGTTTTGAATTGTTAGTTTTGGCCAACTAAGTGGCAATATATAGAGAATATAGTATATAGAGTACCTGGCCTAGTGTCAGGAATACTCATTTTCCTGAGTTCAAATCCGTGTGACCCTGGACAAGTCTTTTAATCCTGTTTGTTTCAGTGCTTCATCTGTACTGTTTGCTTTAGTGCTTCATCTGTAAAATGAGCTGGAGAAGAAAACGGAAAACCACTTTAAGATCATTTCAAAGAAACCTCAGATGGGGTCATGAAGAGCCAGACACAAACTGGACAACAAAAACACAAGTTTTTGACTCACTTACCTCATGAGGCAGACTTATTTTATTTTTGAACAGCTATAATTATTATGAAATTTTTCTATATGTCAAAATGCAGTCATCCTTTCTGCAGCGCTTTACTTTTTATTTGTTGTTTAGTTTTACCCTCTGAGGCTAATAACACTGATAACATCTGTCATATTCCATTCTTCCCCTCTCCTCTAAGGCTTTTCTAGGTTAAATGTTCCCAGTTTCCTCAACTGATACTTGTATGGCATTGTTTAGTATCCACAATTTTTGTTACATTACTCTGTGTTCTGTTCATCTTATCAACATTGTTTCCATAGTGGGATATTCAGAACTGATCATGGTATTCCAGTTATGGAATATATCTCAGAGCACAATGGGATGATCACCTCCCTTATTATACACTTTGCCTCTTACTAAAGCCTAACATGTTTTTAAACTTTTTGCTGTTAAGTCATATTCTATTTCATACTGAACATGCTGTGCTAATTCTTATATCTTCCGGATCTTCTTTTATATCAGCTGTTTTTTGTAGCCACACTTTGCCCATCTTCCACATTCATTCTATGTTTATGAGTGTGTGTATGTACACAGAGGTAGTTGATTATTTGAACACAAATGTAAGACTTTACATTACTATTAAATATGGATAAGAAATTTTGAATTGAAATAACAAATTATTGGATATTATTTTATCAGACATGGTCCAGTATTCTAGCTCACTGAAATATCTTTTGGTTTTTGAGTTCATCATTCAATTAAACAGCTATTGACTTTGCAAATGAATGTGTTTAGAAGATGAAGGAGAAGGAAAGAGACTAGGTTGACTGAGGTTCTGTACTAGAGTGATGGAGGATATGGGATAGGAGGCAGGGTTTGTTCAATAAACAAGGAGGTTTAGAGGAAGGGTGTGTTTAGAGAGAAGATAAGTTCCATTTTGGACATATTGAATTTGAGATGCATATGGGATATCTAACATTGAGACAGTTGGAAATTGAAACTAGAATTGAGAGGGAGAGATTAAGGCTGGTGATAGATCTGGAAGTTAGATAGATCTGGAAGTTAGCTATGTAGAGAAGATATATATATATATATATATATATATATATATATATATATATATATATATATATATATATATATATATATATATATATATAAAATGATTTGTAATTCTAGGCTCCTTAAGCATAACCCTTCTATAATTTCACACTTCTTTAGTATGAAGACCAAAACCTTTTACATGGATTTTTTTAGATTGCAAGGGTTTCATATCCCTAATCTCCATGATCTGGAAGGAATAATTTTATTTTTTTTTGGTTTCAGCTGTAGTAATATTGCCAAATTTGTGATTAGGTATTAATGAGGCCAAATAAAGAGGAACATTAAAATGTTTTTTTCCCCTCCAGTGACTGAAGAGAACAAAGTTCAGCAGCTATCTGTTTATTCCCAAAATATTTTTGTAAGTTTTTTTTAAATAAAAGTTTATAATGTGCCCCAAGAATACCTATCAATTTATTATTTGATATAAAAAATATCAATTCTTTTCTTTTTTACATGAGGAAATGTTAAACTTTTTCTAAAATAACTGTCTATGGAGATGTATTCTGTGTTTTATTTTTGTAAGTATATTTATCAAGCTATTATTATATCTAACATTGTCATGTTAGATATACTATATATTTATATATAGTATATATATGTTTATGCATATGTAGCATGTAATATTATATGCTACATATGCATATATGTTAGGATTACTGTAATTGTTACTATTAGTTTTTCAGTGAAAGGATAGAACAATGTAGGACAATAGCTTACATAGTGGTAGTCTAAAAAGGGGAAAGAAGAGGGTTGATGTCTAAGTATATGTTTAGGTAATAGGGGAAGGGGTCTGTAGATAAAAAGAAACAAGAGAAGGAGGATATGATCCTTGGTGCAGACTTCCAGAGAAGATGGAAATGAGATAACATGCAGATAACAAGAGGCAAACTTAGAGAAGTGAGCAGGTGGTGAGAAAATTGAGACAAGCATTGGCAAGAGTGCTGGATCTTGAGTCAGGAGAGACCTGAGTTGGAATACTTCCTTTGATATTTACTATGGTTTTGGCAGGTCACTTTAAATTATCTGAGCCACAGTTCCTTTAATTGTAAAACGGGAATGAAGTATCTTTATTGCTTAACTTAAAGATTTTTATTGTTAAATTTTAAAAAATTGTTTTGGTTTTTAAGTTAAAAATTATTTCCTCACCCTCCCACATTCTCTTTACTTTTTCTTAAGAATAAAAGGGAAAAAATAAAATCCTTGTAATAGGTACACATAGTCCAGCAAAACAAATTCATTGGCCATGTCTAATAATGCTAAAGTTTCAATTTAGTTAGTCTGATTAGTAGTACCTAACAAATGCTAGATACTGTGTTGAGTCCTGGAGATACAAAAAAGAGGGAAAAAAACAGTTCCTATCCTTAAGAGCTCACTATCTAATAGAATTAGGAGAGATTCAATTAGAGGAGAACAATAGGATTGCTACAGTTTATAGGGGTTTATTAGAATCTAGTAGACCCCATCAGCAGGCATAACAAAGGTCAGTTGTAATGGTAGTTGGCAAGGTCATTGGCAAAGGTGGCCAAAAATTCTAGGCAATATATGACTGGCTTAGGCACTTGACTGTTTTCTTCTTGTCTGTCACAGTCCTGTAGAGGGGCTTGTGCTGAGGTAAGGAGAATCATGTGGAATGTCAGATGGCAGAAGAAGAGAAAAGTTTATGAGATAGCCACTAAATAAGAAAGGGGAAAAAACCCCATACATATAAGAGTGAAAGAAACAGGAGCTGAAGCAGGGTAGGGACCAGAAGAAGAGAGCAATGAAAATCTTATGTTTTGAAAAAGAAAAGTGAGGAGCCTGGGAGAAGCAGAGGAAGAGAAATGTCAAAAGAAGTGATAAAATCTTTTTTGTTTACCTATATATGTTCAACTTGCTAAAGCTCGAGATGAACCAGAGCAACAAAACCCTGAAATATCAGGACTGAAATAGTCTTAGAGATAATATTGCACATTCATCACTTTGCAGATAAGAAATTGTCACCCAGAGGGATTTTTTCTTGGTGTTACTAGTAGTAGAGTCATAAAGAGAACACCCAGATTTCCTGATTCTTAATGATACGCCCTTTCCACTACTACATCCTGCATGTGACATACAATTACTAGGTTGATAGGTCCTAAACTCAATTTGCCAAGAGACCTTTATGGTATTAGCACATTTTACAGTAGATCTTTTAGTATTTACGTTTCATGTCATGACCTTGTTTTGGTTCTATCTTCATTGTGAAGCCTCCTTAATTGCTAAAGATCATAGTGATCTCCACTGTCCTTGAACTGTCATTTTTAATCTCTCTTCCTCTATATGCTGACTTACATTGTTATCTGACTAAATAGATAGTAAGGTAGATGATATGCTGGAAAAGACTCAATTTGAAATCTGGCTTTATCTTAATAATCGTCTGAGCTTGGAAAAATAGCAGCCTTTTTGAGCTTCAGTTTCTCTATCTGTAAAAATGAGGGTGATTGTGATAGATAGTTTTGAAGGTTCTCTCTACTCCTAAATTCTATTAGTTACTTAGCCTAGTGGGATAAAGGATTTGTTTTCTGAATTTTTTTTAAGCATAGAACACCACATATAGTAGGTACTCAGTAAATCTTAACATCTTTTGACAAAGTTGATGATGATAACTTGAATTTATATATAACTTGAAGGTTTACAAAGTAATTTGTTTAAAACAACCAACAACATGAGACAGGTTGCATAAATATATATTTTTATTGGAAGAAATCCCTATTAATTGAGATAGTGACGTGCTTATTGGAGTATATATTGGAAACAAGATCCCAAGTTTTTATGCCAAGTTCATTTTTTTTTTCTGTATTGTGCTATACTCCTTTACAAGGATGATGATTCTTCACAGTTAATGTATTTTATTTGCAAAATTCACTATGTTTTGTGGAGCTTTTTGAAAGTAAATTTAATTTTGAGGCATGTTTGTGAAATTCTTGTTTTTTTCCCCATATTTTAAGTTTGAGTAGGACAGATAGAAGAAAAAAATGAAAAGATCTGGAAAAATTTTTAAAATATTAAATTATGTTCATCATGAAGGACAACAGAAGTTGTCTAAATGTTTACTTCCCTATCCATAGAAAAATTTTTACTAAATGTCCATATATTGAGGGCATTCTCAGTAAGGATATGAGTGGAGAAAAATATTTTTAAAACAACTTTTGATCATAAATGTCAGGTCGGGCATAAAACAGGGGGATGTGAAAGGTGTTTGCTGCTCTGATGGAAGATAGCCAATTTTAGATCTAAGAGGAAGAGGATCCCTTATGGAAAGTGAAATCCTCCAAATGCTCCTTTTGGAAGATGATAGTGCTGGTTTCATCAAGCCCTAGGATACATTAAGGCCTCCAAAAAGAGAGTGATAAATATTTAAGTTTGGCCCTCCCATCCACATAGGAAAGACTACATAGATAAAGAAAACCTAATGTCTAGATTATGACATTCAGTGGGATGAATAGCCTACAAAACTTAATCATGAACCTGTTTGTTTTTTTTTTTTTTTTTGGGGGTGTGTGTGTGAAGATGGTGAGCAAATTGGGCCCAGAATTGAATAGAAGAGTGGGTTGGACTACCAGTAAGAGATTGCAGGGTTCTTTTTAATGAATCCAAGCTTCTCTTGGAAAAAAAAAAGCCTCATATTTTTAATACCAATATTCTACTGATGGTGGTGGTGGTATTTGGCTATGATATTTAGGGTACAACAATCTCCAAAGAATTGAAAATAATTATTGGACAGAAGGTAATGGAAAAGGGGATGGTAATAGGAAAAAAAAAAGAATGATTTGTTTAAATGGTGGGGATGGGGGAATGACAAGTTGACAACCTGAATACTCTTGTATTCTTGTAAGGCCAGGGCAGCAAGAAAGTCCTTCAGAACACTTGTGAGGGCCTTGGGAGGAAGTTGAAAGGGATATGGACCACTCTCCCACAGGTTAGGCAGACAAGGTTGTTTCATAATCTGCTTCATTGGAGGGAACGTTTAATTGTGTGAAATCACAGATCTACTTCAGTAAGTCTAAAGATTTTTAAAAAAATTGATGTTTTTTCCCTTTATCTGCAAATTATCATGAGACCTGCCAGGGAATGAATGTGTTGGGTATAAAAATAAACAAACAAAATCTAATAAAAACCTTGCAGGTACATCCTGCCTGTTTCCTTGTGCAGACATCATTTTAAAGATCTGTTTTCTGAATTTTTATACATTATTACCACATCTCAATCTTTCTTCCCTCCTCTCCCTTCCCTTTTGCTTTTTAGAAGCCTTTTTTACTTTCTTCCTATTAGGTGTCATGAATCAACAAGTTATTCTCTTTAAAGCCAGGCCATTTAAGTTTTCTAAAAATTTCATGGAATTCTAAGGTGTTCTAGAGCCAGAGATAGCAAACTCAACTCACAAAACTCTCACCTGGGGCAGAAACAGATTAAAATGTAATTAGAAAATATTTAACAAAATAAATAAATATACAATAAAACATGGATAATGTTAATATATGGTTTTCTAAGTCAATTTGTAGCTATAGGATTATTTGAATGGGGCACTATTGTTTCAGATGTGTTGGAATCCTTACTAACTGCTAAGTAATTAGAGTTGATCTAATCTTACAAGAAGTTGTTTTGGCCAGAACCTGAAACAAGGTACTAAGTAGAACTAATTAAGACAAGGCTTGTGTTCACACCTTTACTCACTGAAGTCCACAAGTATGCTAGCTTCACAAAGTACACTTTCTACACCTCCCTTAAAGCTCATTGGGCCAGAGAGCACTATGGGAGAAAACCCATAATCCCATTCTTTCAGAAGAGGCATATAAAAGGCCAGCGATGAGGGATCTATGGCAGAATACATTTTTTCCTCTTGGCTGGCTGATCGCGCTGGACTCGAGAGGAACGACTCTTGTGCAGAGAACACTTTGACGGATTTCAGTGGAGCTACGCCAGAAGCCCTCTCTCAGCGGCAAGTTGGTGGCTGGGCTCCCCAGAAGGAGATAAGAGAGACCTTCCATCTCTGTCTTGGTTGGAGGCAGAAGAAAGCAGAGTCAGAGGCTGAAGGACAGAATCTTTGGATTTGGAGACATCCGAAGGGCTCCAAGCCTCTAAACCGGCTGTGCTCTGAGAAGAACAAACTCCAACATTTGAACTCTAACACAGATGAGGGCAGATATAGTTATTAATTAAAGGCAGTTTTAGAGATCATCTTGTTTTACGAATGGAGGCAGTGCCCCAAATGGTGGATCAATTTCAATAGATATTAAAATTTGCAATAAGTGAAGAAAAATTCTCAGAAATGGACTCTTGGGATTCTATGGCTAACAGGTTGCTTGCTTAAGCTGACCTCATTCATTCAAGAGAACTCTCCTTTTGTTTGGGGCTAATTCCTGAAAGAGTCTTTCCTAGACAGCTCATTTCCCCAGGCTGTAACCAGGGTTGAAAAAGGAGGTCCTGTGGTCAGGAGTTATTACAGCAAGCAGGAAGTGTTTAATGGGGTCCATTTACTTTTAGTTTGAAGAGGAAAGGGCAAATCCTTCTTTATGGCGGGGAGAAAGTTAATGTGATTTTACACCAGTTCATTTTACCATTTGAGAGAAACCAGATCTAAATGGGGGCATGACCATGATTACCTTCTCTTAAGGGTTCAGTTGAGTAAAGAACTCGTTAATGTTAAATATTTATTATAAACGATGCTATAGAGAACTAAAATAGATTTTTTCATTTGTAGAATAATTTAAATAATTATAGAATCTATGCCTTCAGGCTTTTGATTCCAGGTTAGAATACTGAGTATTTCCATCTCTTCATGGTGGTTTTGATGCATGACTGAACATCATCCTCATAGAGTGAAAGGGTGGTAGTGGTTCTCAAACCTTTGTTCTCAGTATCTTCATGTTGTTTAAAAAAACTATTGAGGATCTGTTCAAAGAGTTTTTGTTCACATAGGTTATATTTATAGTATTTACTATATTAGAAATAAAAAATAATTTTGAATTTGTAGAACCTCTGAAAGGATTTCAGAGACCCCAACAATTCTTTGGACTACACTTTGAGAACCACTGGCACTGTAGGGTTTGGAGTGACAAGACCTTGGTTAGAATCCTTCCTCTTCTACTGGATATATGCATCTTGTGGGTGAATTACTACATAAACAAGTCATTAATTTCATTTGTTCTCATCTATAAAATAAGTTAGTTGAATTAAATGACCTCTTAAGAAACTGTATTGCTCTTAAATCTGCAATTCATTTTTATTCATTCATTCAGAGCATTCTGGGCCTTGGTTTCCTTATCTATAAAAGTGAATAAGTTAACAGAGATGATTTCAAAAGTTCTTTAGAGTGTCAGATCCTATGGTCTCCTATGATAAATTCCGCAAACCCCTTTGCTTGAAACAAACCCAAGAGGCAGGCATTGGTTAGTATTATTCCCATTTTACAAATGGAGAGTATAAAGCTTGAAGTTAAATGATTTCCCTAGGTTACAAAGAGGAAGATAGGAGAAAAAATAATTTATTAAGCACTTATAATGTTCCAGTGCTAAGTAAGAGCTTTATCTATTTAATGTTATCCAGTGTGATCCTTACAACAACCTTGAGAAGCACATGCAATTATTTCCCTCATTTTATAGTTGAAAAAATTGAGGCAGATTGTTGTCAAATGACTTGTCCAGGGTCACACTAAGTCTCTGAGACTGAATTGGAACTTGGGTGTTTCTGATTCCAGGCCAAGCAGTCTATTCTCTGTACCTTGACAACTGGCTATAAGCCAGAAGTAGTTGGGAGTAGGACATGAACTGAGAGCCTTAGAGTAGAGATCCTATGGAAAGAATTTTCCATCCTAAAACATTGCCTTTGTTTATCACATGTCATAAATATACAAACTATAATTTCTTTTAAATTTAATTTCAAAATTCTGAACTTCAACATTAAAAAAAGCATTTAGGATTATTAACTTCCTTTTATAATTTGCTTTTTTAAAAGTATGTAATTAATTTTGCTTGTCTATGCCTTCTTCTGAACTTCTTTCTGTTTTCATTTGTGAATTTAAAAAGTTTCCATAACTTACTTTTTTTTTTGCCAATGTAATTGTAATTATCTTCTCTTGCCCTTTGGAACCAGACTTTGTAACAATTAAGATTAGTTTTACAAAAGGATCCACATGGTGGCCTTGATGAAAATGTACATCTCTAACTTGTATTCTCCACAGTTGTCTAGAAGTGTTTGATTTAATCTTCTTAAGTCTTTCAAGGTAGTTCTTTTACACTGTTTTACTGATTTTGCTCACTTCATATTGCAGCAGTTCATACTTAGAATTCTTTGAAATCTTCTCTATATTCTTAAAAGTGTAAATACTTATGATTCACATATCACAATTAACACAGGTATTTCTTCCCTCCCCCCCATGTCCATTCTTTATTATTCACAGCACATCCAACTTTGACAACTATAATCTATATCAAACATCTATTAAAAGCTCATCATATGAAAAATAGATCTCATTTTCTACCCTCCAAAATCTGCTCTTCTTCCCAACTTTGCTATTTTTATTTTTTTATTATAACTTTTTATTGATAGAACATATACATGGATAATTTTTTTACATTATCCCTTGTTCCAACTTTTCCCTTCCCTCCCTCCACTCTCTCCCCTAGATGGCAAGCAGTCTTATACATGTTAAATATGTTACAGTATGTCCTAGATACAATATATGTGGGCAGAACTGTACAGTTCTCTTGTTGCATAAGAAGAATTGGATTCAGAAGGTAAAAATAACGTGGGAAGAAAAACAAAAATGCAAACAGTTCACACTCATTTCCCATCAATACAGATATTTCTACATTAATTTCTTCACACAAGAGAGTAAGGAGGTTGATGTGACATTATTAGTAGAAAGACAGCTGGCTTTAGAAATAGCCTGGAAGATCTGGGTTTAAATTCTACCTCCCACACATACTGTATGACATGAGTAAGTGGCTTAAGTCATTTCATCCTTGGAAGGTACTGATCTACTTTGGTAGAACTTTTAATATCCAAGCATTCCCATAAGCAATGAAACCACAGGCTCAGTCTCTGTCCCTACATATTCAACATCTTTTTCTTCCCATATGATGTTAGAAATTAACAGTGTGTTTTATTTTAATTTTTTGGCAGCTGTGTTCACAGATTATCTGTTCTTTTGCCTTTTGAGTTGGAGACTCCTTTTAAAGCAATATAGGAGAGCAGATGGTTCTCTGAATTGCTAATTGCCTGTTACTCTCATACAAAAAGTATCTTTCCTTCTGAATGCTTAAGGAGTGTTTTGTTTTAGATTATGGAAATAAAAAAAAGATTATTGGATAGTGGTGTTCTTTCTTCTATACAGAAATGCATCTTTGGGAAATATCATGAAATGTTAAACTTGGGAATTATAAGAACCCAGTTTCTAGTAAAATATTTTCAAAAGTGTCAGACTCTTCCTTGACTCCATTGAATAATGGAAAGCTGTTACTTATATAACTTCCTGTAATTTAGCAGGCTGAGGGTTTGGGGGCGGAGGGGAGGCTGAGTGAAGTTTTCCTTTTTCTTCCCATTAGAGACAATGTAGCTCTGCCTCTTCTTCAGAAGCAGAATTGCCTTGTATATTTTTAGATCTATAGGTATCATCCCTTCTGGAAACTGAAGTTGAATATAAAATTTTCTTTAATTCATCCTTTTTTCAGAAGATGGGAAATTCTTATGCCGGACAGCTGAAGACCACCCGTTTTGAAGAAGTCTTACATAATTCCATTGAGGCCTCACTGCGGTCCAACAACTTGGTTCCCAGGCCAATTTTTTCTCAGTTATATTTGGAAGCTGAGCAACAGCTTTCATCCCTAGAAGGTAGGAAAATATGATACATATTTTATGGACATATACATTTATTTTAAATTTGAATAATTAATAGTAAAAATAGTAAAAATCTTTTCTTTTTCTATTTTACATAGAACATGTCCAATAATTGATAAAGAACCTTACTCCTATATTAGGAGTATTTTGAGATTAATGAAATGTTAAAATGAAAATTGATATAAACATTATCATATAATTTTTCCTGTATCAGCAAAATTGGAAGACCAAAAAATTATATAAAATTAAATTAGAAGACATACACCTTTTTGACCAGTATTGTTTTTGCAGACACATGTTAATTAATTATACTGTTTTTAAGCTGTATTTTATATCTCTCTTTTTGGTGGGTTTGAGCATATTCATCTGGCTGTTCCAGAAATGTTAACACTTCTATCTCAAAGTGACTTCTGTTTATTTTTTCCTCAGTGATTGACTGCAAAACTTGGCAAATACTTGAAGTGGTTTCTGTTGTGATAAGCAGTGCTGAAGTCATCTAGAAAAAACAAGAAGTCCTGAGCTATCCGATTTGAAATTAAATTGTTCTTAATTCCTATGGAAAGCTTCAGGATTTATTTAATTACTGGAGGAATTAAATTTAGTTGCATGAAAAAATACTGGTTTTATTATTCTTATCTTTTAAAACTATATCTAGAATATATGATATTGAATTTTTATGTCAAATATAATTCCATAGACCACCATTAGAAGACACAGTTAATGTTCCATTAAGGTTTCCTTTTAGTTTATAGTTTTGATTGTTATGGCCTAAAAATATTCTTGGATTGCAGATTATATATAGAAATGTGTTGTTACTAAAATATGTGGATCCAATGGAGTAGGACTCCAAATAAATTTTTTAAAAGTATAGTTTGTTAAACTGCCTTACAGACAATTTTAGGATATTTTGGACAATTTTATTAATTATAACAAATGACAGACTGATATTCATTGGTTTGAGTAGCTAAGTGAGTGGCATGAAGTTGGTTTTGAGCAATTTCATAGTAAGTATTCCTCTCTTCCCTAAAACATAGACCCAGATTTACATCAACTATGAACTTTTTGGATTTCACTTATAAGCTTTTTTTTTTTCAACAAAGAAGCATTTATTGAATAATAACTGCAAATATTCCTAATTAAATTACCTAGTGAAATAGTGAAGGCACAGTACTTGAAAGGAAGTTAGGCTCAGAAATAGATGAATTTTTTGCTTATGTGAGTATATAATATTACTAATATTAACTTACACAAGTAGCATGGGGGAGGGACTATTTTTGTTTTGACTTATCTACATGGTAGCTAAGTGACCTTTGGCTCAATGCTTTGAGCTTCTTTATCTGCAGAGACTTACTATAGTCCTGGGCTTAATAGTTCTTCACCTGTAAAATGAGGGGATTAGGCTAAATGGTCTTTGAAATCTCTATGTCCCTAAGCTTTTTCAATGTCCATTCCTAATTTTTTTTTTGTTTGTAACTAACTGTTTTTCACATTTTGTGATTTTTTTTTTTTTAATGCCTGGTTTGATAGGATTTGGATGCGATCTCTCCACTATGCTCAAGACCTGTTGATGAGCCAGCTCTTTGAAGTTGCCAAAGTGGTCTTCATATAACAAGCCTATTCTGTTTTCAAGATCAGACTTGAAAATTTTCATTTTGATAAGACCTTTTTCAATGGTAGAACCTTTAGGAGCCTAGAATCCTCTTTTCATCATGATGAGGCATTAAAGACAGATTTTATTTTATTTTTTTCTATTTAAATATTTTAGTCTTCCTGCCCCTTCATTGCTGCCATTCTGAATGATTCTCCCCATTTTTCCCTTTTAACAAACGACTACAGGTAAATATATCATGTCTATCAATATATGCCTTATTTCATACCTATATTCTTTCATTTTTTTGTTTATTTTGGTTTTTCAGTAAATTCTTCTAGTTCTGCTTACTTTGTTTTGTATCAATATATATGGAGTTTTCCTCAGTTTCTCCGAATTCTTCATTTTTTCCCTTTCTTTTTAGCTTTATAACATTCCATTAATTTATATACTACAAATCAGTTGGCCACCCCAATCAATAGACACCCGTTTGTTTTTTTCTTCTAATTCTTTGTCCCTGCAAAACATTTCTATAATATTTTTGGATCTGCATTGGATATTTCTATCTGTATTTGACCTATATGTATACTGACCTGTATTTGAGTAAATATGATGGAGAACTTAAGTAGAAGAAAATTGTTGTTTTTAATTATTGCAGTATTTTAACTATAGTAACACATTTATATGGTATTTTCTAGTTTACAAAATGACAACTTTGTGATGGTGGCCATGCAGGTATATTAATTTCTGTTTAATGGTGATAAAATGGAGGATCTAAGAACATAAAACAAATTGACTTTGATTACACGATCAGTAAACGAAGTGGCCCAGATGCAAACCTAGGTTTTTAAAATTTAAGCCCTGTACTCCTTCAACTATACCACATTGCATAATTATTTTCTTAGCTTTGAGAAGTAGTGGGAGCAGACTGGTATCTGAGAAGCAGATTTTATTGTAATCACAACTCACAGTGGGTGAAAGAAGAATAGAAAGGAGAACTCTTAGGATCTCTGATCTGTATGTTATTTTTACAATGTGGGAGTAGACTAACTTTCCCCCATTCCTAGGAGAGTGTCTGCATTCTTGACAATTCTAACCCCACTGGATGCCCATATCTGGTTAGAGTACTTTGGGAGTAAGTAGCTCTTCAAGGTCAGTTTTTGGGACTTACAATTTACATTCCTCTGGGTTGAATGTCAACAGTTTGCTTCCAGATGTCAGGAGATTTTTCAATGGTTCACTCTGGTATTAAAACCAGAGGCAGTCACTCTCTTATTTCTCATCTTCTCATTTGCTCATGGGACCGAATTGGCTCCTTTTTTTTTTTTTTCAGTGTCTTTAAGGAGTGAAAGAAAAGAAACAAAAAAAAAATTAGAAGAGGCAATCCTTGTTTTGTTAAATGTCACAGTAATCCAAAGCACTCAGCTCTGAGCCACTGTTTGCCACATCATAAAATCTTGTGGAGACTGGTTTGTTTAAACTACATCTTGTTTTGTCTGTCTCTAGTTGTGCCTCTTATCTCTCTACTGTACCTCCTTAAAGATTATTTTTATTGCTGGGGATATTTGTATTCTTTCCCCCATTAACATTATCTTTATTTTTAGGATAATTTCAATCTGGCCTATACCCAGTAAAAAACCTCCAAATATTTTCTTTCTTTGGTCTAGGCATTTCAATTCACCTTTCAGTTTCTATTTTCTCTTCTCAGAAAAAAATCAAACTCTAAATTGTGCACATTTTATTTATTTCTTAATTGTTTTCTGAGACTTATAAAACCACTTTCACAATTTTGAAGTATAATTTTTGTAGGCAGAGCTGAGGTAAAATGTCATTTGGTGATGGAAATGGATTCACTATGACATGAACTGGTTCAGTTTGAGTTTCTTAGCACTCAATACAGCAAGTGATTAATCAGTATTTGCCAAATTGAATTTGAATGATGGAATCAAAACAAAATGTGAGTGGAAGGACAGCGTGGCATATATGGCTAAGTAGAAGAATGTTAGATTTACAGACAGGAGACCTGGGTTTGAATTCTTCTTCTGACACACCAGAGTGAATTATCAGCTAATCATTTTGCTTCTGAGGCTCAGTTTCCTGTGGAAGTAATGATCCTAGTATTGCCTTTTTGAAATGCATAATCCTTTCATTTATAGAATAGGATACTGAGGCTAAGGAAATGTAAGGGATTTTGTTTAAGGGCACACAGTTAATGAGTAACATAGAATTGTTGTAAGCCAAATATAGAATTCAAGATACTATTATGTATATTGGTAAGAGATGGGGACAGGACCAGGAATTATATAGGTACAGGAACTTCTTGGATGAAGGATCCTTTTCTGCCAGTGAGTATAGGGAAACTCCTTCTATGCAGTGCATAGTCTTAACTGCCTGGACATATATGAGGTTAAATATCTTCTTGCTCAGGGTTCAAAAGCTGTTAGGTCAGGAATAAAACTTAAATGAGCCTTCCTGGTTCCAAAACTAGCTCCCCAGACTACTTTGCATAGAAATGGAAGTTACTTCTATTCTCTACACAGAAAACAAAATTGTCCATTTACAGTTAGCAATAATCTGTAGCTGCTAATCTCATAGCATCCTGGATTTGTGAGTTTATAAAGATAAAGATAAAGGTAATCTAGTTTATGACATTAACGTTTTACAGCTCTAGCCTTGCCACTGGAACTTCAGTAATTCTGCTCTAAGTTGGCTCCTGGTTTTTGAAAGAAGAGGAAAGGGGTAAAGTAGCCTGGGCACTTACTGCTTTCTTAACTGATCCAACCAAAAATCCTGGAATGTCTTATGTAGACCTCTGACCTTTAATCTTGCTTTCTTGCTGATGGGCTTTCAAGCTCTTTCTCTGTCTTTAGGGGGCTTAAGTAAGGTCAGTCTTTCATTTACTTGTGAGCCTGAATTCCTGCTATTTTCAGCTTTGTGGAACAATGTGTTTCCATTGGGTGCTACAAGAGACTACAACTGTGTAAGGCTGTGGGTGATTTCATTCTTTAAGGATTTTCTTCCTTGTGTTGCCTTCTCTTGAATTTGTAGCCAGCTTCTTTGGGTTAGAGTCTTTCTCAGTTGATCCTGTATTGCTTTTATAGTGCTAACTTTAAAAAAGTTAAAAAAAATCCACCTGCTATGATTTTATTGAGAAGCATGGATTTCCTTACAACAATCTAATACCAGGAAAGTAGGGATAATCTGTATATGTGTTTTTAAATAATGATGTAAATGAGCATGTAGAAACATTAAACGCTTTTCAATGCAGTTACTTTGCTAATTGCTGAGGATACAAATATAAAACAGAGACTTAGTCCTCAAGTAATTTATATTCTAGTAGAAGAAGCCAATATGTACAGTGGTGACCTGGGAGAGACTTTTTGAACTGGATAGTCTTAAAGAGATTAAATAATGGTGAGTGGAGTTGGAAGATGTTTGGTTTACATTTCCTTTCTAGGGATGGTTGTGTATATTTGATTAATATTTACAAAATTAGAGGCAGAAAGTAAGGAGAGTATATGCATATAACATTTTCTAGAGAGGAGGGTGGGTTTCCAGTTAGTTATGGAAAACTCTCACTAATGACAATTTCATTTCCCCATTACCCCTACCTTGAATTGTTGCAATAGGATCTTTTCTACTTGCTTTTCCTGTCTTAAGTCTCTTTCCTTGCCTATCTTATCCTCCACATAGCTATCGAATTGATTTTCTTAGAGCAGAGATTTGAACAGTAAATGTCTTGCTACATAAAATCCTATTACTCCCTATTAAGTCATGGTTCAAATAAACTCCTTTCACATTTTATTTATTTTTCAAAACCTCATCCCAGCCTGCTTTAAAAAAAAGCTTTATTATGCATTACTCCTCTTCATGCATTCTTTTCCTGAAATCCAAACTGGTCTCCATTTCCAGTATCTGTGCTTGTGTACCAGCTTTCTCCCAAACTTGGAATGAACTATTTTCTCACTTTTCCTTCCTTTTGGAATGCCTTGAATTCTTTAAAACAATTTAAGTGTCACCCTTACATGAAGCATTCCTGCCCTTCTCCTCTCCCCTTAGCTGCTGGCATTGTTATCTCCAAAATTACAATGCATTTATTATGTACAGATTTATGTATTTATATGTTTTCTTCCTCAATAGAATGTAAGTTTTTTGAGGACAGGGACTATTTTGTTTCTATCTTTGTATCTCCATTTTCTAGACAACACCTAACAAATTGTAGGATTTTAATAAATGCTTATTGATTATTTGAATTATCTAATCATTAAGGAACATCCATATAAGAGCTAAAGCTATGTATGTTACTTCTTATAAGCCCTCTTTTGAAGCATTATTTATTTTTCTTTGAAACATGGTATAGGAGAAAAAACCCATTAGTGCTGAACTCAGAAGATATGCTATTAATTCACTTTTTGATTATGCACAAATCTCTAACTTCTGTATCTCAGTTTCCTTAAGTGAGAGGATTGGATGAAGGGAGCTCCAAAGCTAACTTCAGCTCAAAATCTGTTTCATTTTATCAGCAATATATAAAGTGGCTATTTTCATTTTAAAGAGAAAAAAAACTGAGAAAATAGAAAGGGAAATAGATAGGGGAAAAAAACAAAACAGAGAGGTGTTAGAAGCAGGCACAAGGGTAACCAAAATCATAGCTTGGCCATCATAGGGGAGACAGAAAAATCATTGAGTAGTTGTAAAATTACATTACTGTATAATATAAGGAAGGATATTCACGAGAAAACATCTAAAATGTTGGGAGGAGGCTACCAAAGTTATAGAGAAAAACATTAAATGATTTAAATTATACTCATTATCAAATAGTGTGTTTTGTACTTTGAAGAATCAAAATCACAGGTTTTGCAAAGATCTGTATAAGAATCAGTCAGTCAACAAGCATTTATTAATCACTTGGTGCCAGAGACTGTATTAGATTCTGGGGATACAAATACAGAAACTGAAAATTATTTCCTACTCTTAAGGAACTTATATTTTACTAAGGAGTTAAGGGATACAGTCTAGAAAATGTCATTATAATCATCATTATACCTTGCATTTTAAAGATAGCTTTAAGATTTGTGATGTGTTTTATTTTATATTATTTCATGCTATCTATCTACTATACTACCTAGCTACACTTTTATTAATGTAGGCAGATGATAGTAATAGTGCACACTTTTCTGGTACTTAGAAGTTTGTTAAATGCTTTGCTATACTGGTATTTTAGAGAGAGAAAAGCTGAAACTCAGAGAGGTAAGGTAAAGTAATGAGGTCAAAGTCATGTGGCAAATGAGGGGTGGTTAGAGAATTTGAATCCAGGTCTTGTGACTCCACACCCAGAACTCTTTTCACCTTGCCAGTGTTGTCACCTAGCTGAAGTATCCTCTCCAATTTGTTTTCATTTTTATATTATGAGATAACTTTTAACATAAGCAGAATGGATAGAATTCTGGAATTAGAAGTCAAGATAACTTGAAGTTGAGATATTTACTAAGCTTTACAATCCTGGGTCCATCCCTTTTCCTGATTCAGCTTCCATTTGCTCATCTTTAAAAGTAGGATAATAGAACCTATCTTTCAGGGTTATGGAAAGAATCAAATGAGATAATATAATGAAAGTGCTTTGTAAACATTAAATTACTATATAAATGGTAGTAATCATTTTTACTATAATTATCTTAATATTATGTTTTTATAATTTAGTGGCAAGCATATTAGAATAGTATTTTTTCCATTCAATAAATATTTGATAAGTATCTAACTTGAAGACCTAATAGCCATCTTTCCATATTCAGCAGCTGTTAGTTAGAACCCTAGACGCTGGAATGACAGTACTTTTATTTGTATCTACAGTACTTAGCACAGCTAAATACATAATATGTTTTCAGTGAATGTTGGAAATGCTGTCACATAGAGAAGGCATTAAATGTGTGCTGCTTTTCCCTAGAGGTTGGAAATTGCAAAGAGGTAAATTACTACTTAATATAACACTTGACCTTGCATCTGGAAGTAATGTGCTCCCCTTCAATAGATACCTTCCAGCAAAGGCTAACTGACTAGTTGTTGGGTGGATCGTATGGCAGTGATATGATGATAAATGTTTAACAACTGCCTCTCTGGGGTGAAAAGTATACATGACACACTTTCGAGTTTAATTTGAATTATTCACCATTTCCCATTGTTTTCTTAAATCTAGACAGCCAAGAAAACAATAAATCAAGTTCTGGTTTGTAGCATTTGCCAATTTCTAAGGTAAAAATGTTCACATTGAAAACTTAACACTCAGAGAGAGAGCCAGTTTGAGTTGACTCCAACATACTATTATCTAGAGGAGATTCCTGGTTAGATATGAATAAGATTAAATGGATTCTGATGACTTTCCCAACTCTGAAATTTTGTGTTATTGTGTGTAGAGGCTAGGTGCTGGGGGGAATTATACAATTTGGATAATTGGATAATATGGAACTCATAGACTTAGAATCTAGAATGGACTCTTGCCTAAATAGTTATAATCATTTATAATTGGGGTAGAGATTATTTGGTATACAGGGATATATGGATGTAAACCTATATATTCATACATATCCATATAATCCAAACACACATATAAATATAAATTTCTGGTCTAACTCCATTTCTATGTTGACTATTAAATAATGGTTGAATTCAATTGATTCTTGTAAGTAGATGGGAAGAGAATATAGAAATCATTTGGTAATACAAGATTGTGTGTGATTTTGTGTATGTATGTGTAAAAATCCATATAAATAAAATTTCCTGATATAAATTTATCTCCATGTTTATCCTATAAAATAATGGCTGAATTCAGTTGACTCTTGAAAGGAGAATATGTTGGTAACTACCATATCCTGTGACATTTTTGGTACTTGAGCTTTGTATTGGCAGCATAACATTGTACAGTAGAAGGAAAACTATGTTGGAAGTCTGAGGATTTGGGTTTAAGAGAAAGCTATGAAACTGTGACCTTTGCAAAAATATTCAACCTTTTGGACTTTCACTTTCCTTAATTGTAAAACAGGGATGATAATATTCACATTTGACACTCACAGGGTTGTGACAAAACTACTTATTAAATTTTTTAGGTACTATATAAATATGAATCATTCTGAGAAGACAAAAAACAGTAGAGCTGAAAACCATTAACTAACCCAGCTATAAAACGTTTTCCAAAGTAGGTTAAGTCCCCATTTTCACTGTAAAATGAAAAGGTTTGAATAGATGATCTTCTAAGTGTTTTCCAGTTTTAATTCATTGATTACATAATGATGACTCTGCAATATTTAGGATATGTCCAAAAAACCCACTTACCTGTTGAAACAATAAGTGTCTTAACTTTTTCTGATGGTCCTCAGACCATAGGATTGTTGAATCTTAGAGCTGGAGGGGTCTTAGGTTATCTAGTAAAGAAAAGGGTTCTTAATCTTTCTTCTATCATGGATTCATTTTGGCAGTCTAGTAAAGCTTATGGATTTTTGTTTTCAGAATAATGTTTTAAGATGAATAATATAAAATATATAGGATTACAAAGGAAACCAATTGTATAGTTGTTAAAATAGTTTAAAAAATAAGTTCATGACTGATGTTGAGTGAAGTGAGAAGATCCGGGGTGGGGGGTGAAGGGAGAACATTGTACACAGCAACAGCAAGATTGTGTGATGATCAACTGTGATAAATTTAGCTCTTCGCAGCAATTCAGTGATCTAAGGCAATTCGATGGACTTTGGATGGAAAACGCCATATGTGTCCAGAGAGAGAACTATATAGACTGACTGCAGATCTAAGCATACTGTTCTCACCTTTTTTTTTTGTCTTTTTTTCTTTCTCATGGTTTTTCCCTTTTGCTCTGATTTTTCTTCCTCAGTATGACTCAGATGGAAATATGCAAAAATGAATGTACATGTATAATCTAAGAAAAAAAAAACCAAAAATAAGTTTATGGACTCCAGGATAAGAACTCATATTATAGATTAACATTCTTTTTAACAGAGGAATAAATTGAGTCCCTGAGAACTCAAGGGATTGTCCAACTTTATGTAACTATGATGTTTCAGAGCCAGAATTCTAAGAAAGGATATCTACTTCTAAGTGCAGTGGTAGCTTCCACCCTAACATCAGTTTCTGTGCTAGAATTCCTTATTATTTTTTCATTTGGCTGGTGTAAGTTTTTGTGATGTTACTTCCAAGTGGGTTAGAGAGGATTAGTAAACTCATCTCTTTGGAGTTTGAGTCTCCCTCAAAGACTAAAAAAGACTTTGCCTCTTGCTTCAGATCATAGTTAGTTTCCACCCATAACTTGACAGAAGACAATTGGTTTTTATGATTTTCTCCTGTGAATTTATAATAGATCATTCATCAGTTCATATTCCAGTAGGAACTCAAGCTTCACCTTCCTTGGGTATTTATGGAATTCCCTTGACAATTGTAATTCAGATATAGGAGATCTAGCAGGTAGAGGGAACTGAACTGGGTGAGTACCAAGGCTCATTTGATGAAAGTAGGGAATACTATGAAGATTTTCCTTTATCAGGAAAGACCTGACTTGGTATCAATTTTTCAAGACTATAAAGATAACAATATCAGAACTAAAGGGAAACCTGAGAGATCATTTAAACCATTTCCCTCATTGCAAGCAAATTAGTGGCAATACCAGACCCAGGTCTCTTGATGGTTTTTTTTCCCCCTCACTATTTCAACTGGCGCATACTGCAGTAGGTGCTTAATAAATGCTTGTTGATTGATTTCTGATCTTTAGTGGCCAAGTCTTCCCTTCCTTCCCTTCCTAGGTGGGAAATGTATTAGGAGCTGGGAAACTGAAAACTATGATGCTGCTTCTTCCCCATGAGATATCATGTGTTGCTGTGTGGCTTAATAAATTTTGTGTCATGGCTAACATTTTGGTGATCTCTGTCACAGATAAATGACAAACTACTTGCAGAAATTGACCTATTTGTTGACACAAATTTAAGGCAAATTATAGTGAAACAAAAGAAAGCATAACTTTCTGTCATAGATATTTTTTGAACTAATTGTAGTTAAAACTTTAAAAAATGGTACATTTGATGCATAGGGCCATAATAATACCTGATTGAAAGTACAAAAAAAGTGCTTCTTGTGCATCTGGGAAATATATATCCATATCTCTTTTCCCTATCACATTCTACCTTTGTTTTATACTTAATTATGTATCGTATTGCTAATACCCTTACTTGAGTGTAAGCTCCTTGAGGACAGAGAAAGTGTCAGTTTTCATCTTCTTATCATCTCTCACATAATTTATGTTGAATAAATATTGGTTGAATTAATTATACTTCTTTATTGAGCCTGTGATTTCTAAGTATTGGATTGGGAACTCATGAGGCTAGGGCCTATTCTGTCCAAATTTTGTAAATCACCTACAATCTGCTGTACTACTGTATGTATACGAAGTACTTCATAAATGTTAAGTAAATTGATTTTCAAGTGTACCTCTGGTTTTAGCACTGAGTCTGTTGAAAACAGGGAAAGAAAAAAAAAAGCCTATTTTCACAACATTGCAGAAAGTTGACTGTCTCCTGCCATCTTAATTTCTTTCCTTTTAGCAGGCAGCCGGGGAGACAATGAGGAAGAAGAAGAAGAAGAAGAGGAAGGATTGGAGTCAAATAGTCCCCTTAATTCCTATCAGATGCACCCTCCTCCTGAAGGATGCTGTACCACAGATGGTAAGGATTTTATTGGTCCACGAGGAAAGGCTATTTTTGCTATTAACCTTACAGATTGTAAAGCTGGAAGTGATTTTTAGAGAGCTTTGGGTTTAAATTGCCAAATCTTAATAATAGTAAAAATGACAGGGGACATTCATATTAATGCTTTAAAGTTTGTAGAATGCATAGAGTTTATTTAAGTCTAAAGAACCTTGTGAAGAGCAATTCTTATGGGTGTTATTTTCCCACATTTTATAGATGAGGAAACTGAGGCTCAAAGAGGCCCCAGATTATACAGTTAGAATATGACAAAGACAGGCCCCATCACTCTAAATCTAATGTTCTTGCTGTTGTTATTGTTGTTTTTCCTAATCTACACTGTGAAGAAAAGGTGGCTGAACCTTCTTATCTGGAGTATCATATGATTTTGTCATCTGGGCTATTGGGATCTTTGGAAATATACCCTGTGACAAAGATATGGCACATGGTAGAAACATTGAGAGATGGGAATATTATAGTGGAAAGAAAGCTGTATGTAATAGCCAGAAGTTTTTGAGTTTAAGTCCTAGGTCTGCCACTTGCTAGCTTTGTGAGTTTGGTCGAATTGCTTTACCTTTATAAACCTCATTTTTTTCATCTGTGTAACTGAGATATGAGCTGAATAATTTCTGCCTTGGCTGCCTCAGGCATTCCGAAGATTAAGTGAATTTTTTAATATGAAAGTACTTTTTAACCAAGAAGTGATAAGTAAATTTGAGATATTATTATGATATCCTTCCTCTTTTGTCTTCTTTGTTATTCTTTATATATTTCTCATTTCCATAAGGAATTTATATATTTCTCAACTTCATAAAGAAGGCATGTCTTTGATTCCAACATAACTGGATGATTGCTTGGCTTATGTGATTAAGGATAACAGGCCCCAGCTTTACAGCTGGAAAGGATTTTAAAGATCAGGTAGTCCAATATCTCTATCGGATAGATGAGGAACCTGAGGACAGGAGAGATTAAGTGATCTGCCCAACATCATACAGGCTAGCAACATAGCACAGCTTTATTTGAGCTTAGAAACTCTAAAGTGCTCTTTCTATTATATTAAGTTCAGTGAAGAGAGGTGAGAGGCAAAGGGCAAGAAAGGCATGAGTAAATTAATTTTCAAGTATATCTCTGGTTTTACTACTGGATCTGTTTGAAAATAGGCAAAGAAAAAAAAAGCCTATTTTCATAATATTGCAGAATGTTGACTGTCTCCTTATCTTATATCTTATAAAATTAGCTATGTTGGGTGTCTAGATTGATTCATGTCATAAATAGAATCATATCATCTTAAACAGATCCACAAAATTAAACTTAAGAATGGTATGGCAGAAATTTATACATTGGAACTTGGAGCACAGAGTGACTTTCCCAGACTATCTCAGAAGCTCATTTAATTCATGATGTAGCTGAGTAATAGTCCTGATAATCCTGTATATTCTGTTCAAATCAGGCATAGTGGAAGGGATGCTGTATTTGGAATCATAAGGTCTGAGTCTTGGCACCTGTGCTTACTAATCATGTGATCAGGGACAATTTGCTTAACTAGATCCAGAACCAGGGACAATTCATTTAACTAGACCTAGATCCAGGGCTAGGGTAAGGGGGCTTGACTCCAAAAACATTGAAATTTAGAAGGTTTGTTGTTTCTATTGTACCATTGTCAGTTGTTTCTAATTCTTTGAAACCCCATCTGGGATTTTCTTGGCAAAGATACTGGAATGGTTTGCCATTTCCTTCTCTAGCTCTTTTTACAAATGAGGAAACTGAGATAGGCAGGAAGGAAGTGACTTGTTCAAGATTACACTTGTCAAGGTCACACACTTGTCCGGAGTCCATTTGTAATTGTCTGAGGTCAGATTTGAATTTAGGTCTTTCTGACCCCAGGCCTGGTACTGTATCCACTGGTACTAAATGTACCAGTCCTTTTTCTGGATAGGAGCAATAGAACTTAGAACTTTTCTTAAAATAGAAAGCTATCCATTTGTGCTCTCTCCTTTTACACAGTTTTGTGGAAAAAGTACTATTTTCATGCAGTGGCCTGGCAGTGTCCCAGGGGACTGTTTGCCCTCCTCTATGACTGAATTGGTCAAATAGTGATATTTTTGTACTTAACCTCTCAATTTCTCCATTTATAACATAAGGGTAGATTTGTACTGTTTCCCTTACTGAGTTATAAAGAAAATAATTTGCAAATCTCTGATATATCCAGATATCTCTAAATATCCCCCTATCACCAGATACGGTAGATAGCTTGCATTTTAAACATCATTTCTATTTTTTCTCTATGTATTGTTTATTGAGACAAACTAATTAAAAAGGCACATAGGATATATGTTTACGTGGACATTATAACAAACATATACATTAAAAGTATAGGAATGTGTTGTCTTCCTGCTAAAAAGAAAGTGCCTAATCTTTTATACATAAAGTTGTATAATTTAATGTCCTAAAGTACAAAAGATCATTATAAAATTATTTTATACTAAGTTTTATTTATTTTATTTATTTTTATCATGTAGTTCAAGCCCTAGAATTATGAGACAGTATGGTAAAGTGGGTAGAGCAGGGGATTTGGAGTTAGACAATTTTGTTTTAAATCTACCTCTCTTACTACCTTTATATCTTTTTCATTATTTATTTATTCATTCATTCATTCATCCATCTGTCCATCAATTGATGCTGCCTTTGTATACTGAGTAATAATAACTTTAAAAGTTCAGGAATGGAAACTGAGAGATGAAGTCATTTGAAAATGACTGGTAATGTGTAATTTTTGAAATGAACTGGTAATGTGTAATAAATTTGGGATCTAAACCCAAACCTTCCTGACTCCCAGAAATTCCCAGAAACCTCTGACTTCATGTCTTTAGGCCCTTTTTTGTCATTTGTATCAGAAGGAGATTTAAAATGGATGACTTCTAAGTTCTCTTCTAGCTTCAAATCCCTTACAGCTTATGAGATATTTCCATGAAAATTCTCTAATGCTCCATTGGGGTGATATGCAGATGGTATAGAGATGGCCACCTGGTTCAGTGAATAGAGATCTGGGCTTGAAGTCAGGAATATCTGAGTTCAAATATAGCCTCAGAAACACACTAGCTGTGTGACATTGAGCAGTTTGTTTACTTCAGTTTCTTCAACTACTTTAGGCATTCACCACCTTATATCTTGATTATTATTACAATAGCCTATTGGCTGTACTGCCTGCCTCAAATGAATTCTCACTCACTCATTTTCCATTCAGCTATTAAAGTGATTTTCCTAAAACAAAGGTCTGATCAAGTCACATTCCAGCAGGTCCCCACCCTTTCGCTTTACCCCTTCATTCTATTAAACTCCAGTGGCTTCCTGTTGTATGCAAGAACAAATATAAAATGCTCTATTTGATATTCAAAACTGTTTTTCACCTGTTTCCTACCTTTTCAGTCTTCTTATACTTTATTTCCTAATACATCCTCTTAGGTCTGGTGACATTGGTCTTTTGATTGTTCCACAGATAAGGCACTCCACTTCTTGGGACTGGGAGTTTTCTCTGACTGTCCTTCATTCTTGGAACACTTGGGCATTGCCTCAGTCAAACTGAGACCTGTTAAAGACCTTAGCTTAAAAAGGTCAAGGTCTCCCACTGCATCCAGAACCATCTCCAGTTGTCCTGATCTGTATTTGCTACTGGAGACAGATGGCTCCAGAGGGAAAGTGAGGCAGGTGACCTTGCAAAGCCTCCCTCACTTAAATCCAATTTACTTGCATGCTTTGGTATCATCTCCCTGATGTCATGGTCCTCTTTGAGAAAGAAGGACAAACAACAGCTGAGTCTTCTCTGCTTTCTTTAAGTCCCAATTAAAATCTCATCTTACAGGAAGCATTCCCAAATCTTTCTTAATTCTTCTCTCCATTACTTAGCTCCCATTTAACCTGTATATAGCTTGCTTTGTATATATTTTGCTTGCATGTTATTTTCTGCACTGATTGTAAGCTCTTTTAAGGCAAAGATTGTCTTTTCTCTCTTTATATATCCTCAGGGCTTACTATATGTCTGACATATTTGTAGTCATTTAACAAATGTTTATTGATTGATCAATTGGTTAATAACAACCAACTTCCATGATGGTTGTGAAGAACAAATGAGATATTTGTAATGTACTTAGCACTTAGTGCTTAGGACATTGGTACTCTATAAATGCTAACTATTTTTGTTGTTGCTATTTTAGAATCGTCAAAGATTTGCTAATAGGATGAAAGCACTAACAGGTCTTACCCATCTGCATGGGCTCTGAAATTGGGCTCCATGACAAACTCTGTATGTCTTCTGAAGGTCACTTTATCAAAATGTAGAAAGCCCTATTATCAGAAGTTTGCCTACTGGGTGATTAATTGTATGGATTCTAGAAACTCATGAATCTCCCTGTTCAGACCAAAAGAACTCTGATCTACATCAGTGGAACTTATACTCCTCGCAAGAAAATTGTGAATCCATGATATCTCAATATCATGTGTCAATTATGATGATATATTGTCATAGTTTGTGTCACTATGCAAGATATATGAAATGCAAGCAGGTTTCTTGTTTATTTAAAAAAAAAGTTTGGCAAGATATCCCTAAATGCTTGGTTTATGAAAGCTATTTAGAAATGTATATCAGTCATGTTCTTTTTTTCTCCCATAGGCTTTTGTCAAGCTGGAAAAGACTTGCGGCTCATATCCATTTCTAATGAACCAATTGAGGTACCTTCAGGTTTTCTCCTTGTTGGGGCAAAGTCACCCAATCTGCCAGATCACCTTCTAGTTTGTGCTGTTGATAAAAGATTCTTACCAGATGATAATGGACACAATGCTCTCCTGGGTAAGTAAAATGTATGGAAAGGCAGATTTAGAGCTGTTTTTTTTTTGTGCATATATGAGTGCATGTGTATAAGAGAAAGAATACAGCAGAGTTGTTTGAAATAGCCACAAAAGAAAACTTTTTTTTAATGGAAGATCCATGTTTGTGGTCAATACCTTATATCAGTGGTTCTTGACCTTTTTTGTGTCTTGGACCCCTTTGGCAGTCTGATGGTACCTATGGATTATTTCTTAGTTTTTAATAATAATTAAAGCAAATGCTAAATTTCTGTTAGAGAAGAGAAAAATTTAAATATATATGTATATGTATATACATATATAATATTATCTATATATAATATACATATATAAATCTATATTATATTTATATAAATATATGTGTGCATGTATATGTGTGCATGTATATGTGTGTGTGTATATGTACATATACACACACACATATACATGCACACATATATTTTTTCATCTAAATTCATGGATCGATCACCTGAAAACTACATAGACATCCCATAGGATGTCTATGAACCTTATAATTATTTTTCATATTGTTCAATAGAAAGTAATTTCTAAATGTTTATTTCTCTGCAAAATACAACTGTAATGTTGTAAGTAATAGAAATGAATGTAAGCCAGTGAATTTGGGGACATAACTTTTAGTCTTGATTTTGCTGATAGCTGTGTGTTCACTGATTAATCATTTCATATCCTTTGAACCTCAGTTTCCTTGCCCATAAAATAAGGATAACTACATATTTAGCTCATAAGCTTTGGTATGCACTTTCTAAACCTGAATATCTTGTTCAAAATAGTTATTATTATAGACCCATAAGACTTAAAATTAAAAAGAACTAAACTCAGTTTATGTCTAAGCCCTTTAATATAAAGGTAAATGATAAAGAAATGAAATTCAGACAGGTGACTTGCCCAACTTATAGAGCAACTTTAAAAAAAGTACTACTACAAACATTTTACTCTGATACCATTTTAATGGCATATAGATGAATTTGTGTCCTTGAAAGATGCACCAAAAGACAACAAATTCTGGCAAGACTTTTATAGGTACTTTGAGTACAGATCGACCCAGTTATGGGTTAAATGGCCAGCCTAACTAAGTTTAGAAAAGCTTATCACCAGATGAACTGCAAAGTAACATTATTATTATTATTATTTTGCCATAGCAACTCTCACAATTTCATTAATGATAAGTCTAGTAAGAGGCATTCAAGTGCTGAACTTGAAATCAGGAAAACTTTAGTTTTAATTCTGCCTCAGTTATTAGCTATGCAAGCCTGAGAAAGTCATTTAATCACTTTCAGCCTCAATTTCCTCATCCGTAAAATGGAAGTAATAATGGCACCTACTTCACTGGGCTGATGTGCAAATAAAGTGAAACAGTTTGAAAAGCACTTTGCAAACCTTAAAGTGTCATATAAATGCTAGTTACATTGTTACTGTCGTCATAAAGAAGTGGTGACTTTGTCAAAGAACTATGTTCCCATATTGTCAAAGCTACCAACCCTTGAAATACTAAAGATATGTGTGATAGAATGGGCTTCTTTTAGGAGATGGCTGAAAATAACATTATTGAGTTTGTGAAATGGTTACTGGCAGGAATAATGAGCCAAATTGGAGGAAATAGTATTTAATAAGGATTTTATAGATCAGGGCTTCTTAAACTTTTTTTTTTTTTTTTTTTTTTTTTACTTATAATCCCTTTTTGCTTGAGAAATTTTTATACAACTTTGGGTATATAGCTATATAAAATAGGCATACAAATAAAACATGTACTTTTATAATAACTCATAATTTCACAACCCCTACATTCAGTTACATAAGCCCACATGGGATCGTGACCCAAAGTTTAAGAAGCAAGTACATTTGTGTTTAAAAAACCAATTTCACAAATAACAAGTGGGGAAGACATGGCTAGTGAATAGTTTTTATGAAAAAAAATCTTTGTTTTAGTGAATTATCAGCTGCAGATTAGTCAATAAGAAGTAAACCCTTCAAAATGAGGGAGAAGAGAGAATTCTGATGCATTCTGCTCTGGCTAGGCCACTTTTGAAATACTGCATTCAGTTCTGGACACTTTTTATGAAAAGCCGGAGCATATTCAGAAGCAAGTGACTAGACTTAATGATTAGACCAAGTCAAGTATTTATTAAAGACCTACTCTCTCTATGGTTGACTGTCATAACCACTGAGGATACAGAGAAGGGCAAAAGTCACTTAATACATATTTATTAAGTACCTGCTATATGCTAGGTACTGTGAAAGTTCTTGCTCTCCAGAAACTCAGTCTAATGGGAAAGACTGTATGGAAATAACTATGTGCAAAAAACTATATTCAGGAAAAATTGTGGAAAAATCAACAGAAGAAAGATGCTAGACCTAAGGAAGATCAGGAAAGACTTTCTGTAGAAAGTGAGGTTTTAGTTGAGACTTCACGGAAGCCAAGAGATAAAGTGAGGAAGGAAAGGACCTCAAGTATGGAATTCTTTCCTTATCTCCACTAGAAATGGGAAGTGTCTTGTTTGAGGAACAGCAAGGCCAATATTACTAGTTCAAAGAGTTTGTGGACAAGAGCAAACTGAACACTGGAAAGATAGGAGAGGATAATATTATGAAGAGTTTTGAAAATCAAACAGAACTTTATGTTTGACACTGGACAAAATTGAGAACCATGAAAGAGGGCTGGAAAACATGTCATTTATAGATTAGCTGAAGAACAGGGATAATTAAACTTGCAGAATAGAAAACTCATGTACATGACAACTTTCTTCAGATATCTGAAGAACTGTTTTCTGGAAGAGTAATTAATTTCTCATTCTGTTTGGCTCCAGAAAGTGAAAGGGGTAACAGTGGATGGATGCTGCAAAGAGCCAGATTTTGACTCACCATAAGAATTAGAGCTCTTGGTGGGTGGATGGTGAATGCCTGTGACTCCTGCTATTGGGGAGGCTGAGGCTGAGGCTGATGAATCTTTTGAGCTTGGGAGTTCTGTGTTGAAGCAAGGCTGAAATCTAAATTTGATACCAGTATGTTACTAGTCTCCCAGGAGATAGGGGCCTCAAGCTTGCCTAAGAAAGGGCCCAGGTTAGAAATGAAGCAAGTCAAAGTTTTACATGCAGATCAGAAATCAGTATTAGGGAGAGGCCAGAGAGTAGCTGCTGCACTTTGAGCTTGGATGAAACAGAGAGTTCAAAAAACAAAAACAATTCCCTTCCTCCAAATAAGAGCTATCTGGAAATACAAAAAGATGCTTTGGAAGTTAGTGAGTATCTTCTTATTGGAAGTAATCAGGCAAAAACTCCTCAAAGACTAGTTTGGGAGTGTTAGAAATATTTCCCATTCAATTTCTAAGACTTCTACTAGCTCTCTTAGCTTTTTGGTGATTTTTTTTTAGACTCACCCTCAACCTTACCAACCCTTTAATTCACTAGTAAGTTTCTCTTGCTGATTCTTTCTGCTTTGTTTTAAGATATTCAAGCTTACTAAACTTCAGAGAAGGATCAATCCAAAAACAACATTGAGTGTGGGCTCCTTTGTGTCAGAAGGAGAGGAGACCTCTTGTTCTGGGCTTAGAATCCAGGTTCTAATCAAAAATCTGTCATGAATTCGCTCTGACTTTCAGAAAGTGGCAAGTCTTTCTCTGCCTTGATTTTTTTCACCTGTTAAACTGAGGGACTGGACTAAGTATTTCAGTTCACATTCTTGTTGTAATTGAGCATAGTTTTTGAGTTTATGGATAAAATGTCCTTAAATCAGGCTGTTTTAGCAAAGAAACGTAATAAAGGATAGGGGAAAACATAGAACTGGAGGATCCCAGAGGTGGAATTGACCTTAGACATCAATTCTAGTCTAACCTTTTCTTTTGATTGATGAAGTAATTAGGCTTAGCCATGAGAGTGACTCGTTCAAGGTCGCTTAGCTACTCTCTTCCACATTCTTTGTGCACAAAAATTTCAACCTCCTGCTGTTTTGAGGCAGTCTGTGGACTTTTGTGGCAAGCAGGGAAATGAGAGTAGAGAAAATTTTTTTTTAGCTAGCTTTGAAGTAAAATTATCTTTTTGTAAGCAATTTGGTAAATTATCAAGGATGGCAGAAATTTTCCTTTTCACTGCATGAAGATTAGAAGAGAAATAAGGATTTTGGTATTAACTTGAGTATGATGCCAGTGATTGACAGCTGATGGAACAGATGTGCTTTGGAGGAGCCAGGTATCATGGCTTGTTCTGTATTTGATCTTGTGGCAGTAGATGGGTCACAATGCCATTGAGCCTGACTATAAAGGAATTGAGAGGGTGGTAAATCAAGCGAGGGTTGTGTCCTTGGAGACAGGAATCTTTGAATTCATTCAATACTCAGCCCTGTTAACAACTTAAACTCCTTAGGCAGTTGCACAGAGGAAGTAGTATCTTTCTTAATTGCCTGCTAAACAGGCTCCTGCAATGGGGCAATAAGGGACAGTTGGTAATAACTGATGCTTTTTTCTTTTAGAATAATGCTTTATGTCTCAGGCTTGCCCATTTGACAACTGCTTGGGCTTCCTGCCATTAACCCCTGTTGCTCCTCCGGGAGGAAGATTATCTCCCTACAACATACCAGTGACCAAAGCTTGAGTGCCTTTTAGTGGCCTATAAAACTGAGTTTGGGATGTATCTCAGGGAAACAGTGAATTTTTACTTCTCATTTATGAACTAAGTTTTGTTTCAGTGATTTGACAAAAAAATTTACTTTTTGAAAGAGAAAAGATCACAGAATTAAAAGCTAGGTGTGTGCTCAAGCTTTGCTCTATCTATTGAACTGAAAGCAAGCCTTAGAGGGAGAAATGAAAATCTTGTAAAAATTCTTTCTTCCTGAATCTGGAATCAGAAGATATGTATTTGGATCTCAAATATGCTCTTTACTGCTTAGGTCTTTTTACCTCTTTAGGCCTGAGTTTTCTCATCTGTAAAATGAGAGTTTGGGACTACATAGATTGCAAGGTTTTTTTTTTTTTTTTTTTTAAACTCTAAATCATATTAACTGAGAATTTTTAGATTAGAGAAAAGAATTTTCTATTCATCCACATTCGAGATGGTGGGAAAGTAGGATTTTTTACTGTGAAGATGAAAAAGAGACTGGCAATGGGTTTTTGATATTCTCTGATTCTTTGACAAATAGCCCCTGGGGCTTTGTCATATGGTGAACGTTCCCTTAGAGGGTATTTTTTTGATTCAGTTTGGGAGTGATAATGAAATGTGCTATAGACCCTTGGGAAATAAGGATTGTTTTATGTTTTGCATATTTGTACTCTCAGAGGCTTGGTACATAGTAGGTACTTTAAAAATACTTGTTAGTTGATTGATTTTAACTTGCTAGTCATCTTTTCTGATTTTTAGGTCATCATGAGGATTATTATCCTAATCTAGAATCTTTCATGTTTCTTAGGTCTACTTTTTGAAAATTTTTAGCATGAAAAATTTTAGGTCATGCACCAGTGTCACTGCTCCAATTTTGTATTTTCATCTCATCATTTAGAATACTTTGCTTATATTCTTGGAATAAGGTCCCAGAGTTTGAATAATACCATAACTTTATAAAGTAAAGTTATAAACAAGTCTTGTTGTTTAACTTACACTTTTGTTGTTGAGTTCCAGTTGTGTTCTACTCTTTGTGACTCCATTTTGGAGTTTTATTGGCAAAAATACTGGAATAGTTTACCATTTTCTTCTCCAGGTAATTTTTTTTAACAGATAAAGAAAATGAAGCAAACAAGGTTAAGTGACTTGTCCAGGGTTATGCAATTAGTAAGTGTCTGAGGTCAGATTTGAATTTAGGAAGATTAGTGTTTATGACTTCAGGCCCAGCACTTTATCCACTGTGCTACCTAACACCTGCTTGTAGAACCCCAAATATTCTCTAAATCAGAGTTATCAAACTCATGTCCAGTAAAACTTTTGAGTAGGGAGGGAACCAAATTAAAATGTGATTGGGAAATGTTTAACAAAGTAAATAAAAATACAACACAACATAGATAATGTTTATCTGTGGTTTTCTGAATTAACATGTAGCTTATAAGGAATGGTTTCTCCTTGATTTTGACACTACTGCTCATACTATAATATAACTGAACCAAAATTTTTACTTCCTATAAATACACCAAGTTTATCCATTTGTCTACCATGGTAAGAATGACATAGAATTATTTTATACTGTGGTTTGGGAGTGGTCTTTTTTTCCCACTTGTCCAATGAAAAGTGCAAAATCTTTTACCAAGATATTTGTAATTTAATTCAATTGAGCAAACATTTAGTATTTGTGTGAAAGACTGTGCACTGTGCTAAGTATTTAGAGATGAAAATGAAACAATTATTGCTCTAGCCAATCAACAAATATTTATTAAATGCCTGTTACTGCCAGTCATTGTGCTAAGAATTGGATATGTTGATGTTATATTCTACTAGGGACAGGGTGGGATGAAGTTTGTAAACAGATCAGCCTATTCTGGTTAATTTGAGGAAGGAGAGAGCATAATTAGAAAAGCTTTGTATAGGATATGTCAGTTTACCTGAAATGTGAAAAGAAAAAAGCCAGGATACAGGCAACATATTACCATCATGGAAGAATAAAATAGGCTATTGGCACTAACTCCAGCAATAAATAGTCATCCAATTGTCCTGTTATGTTTCATCTCACGATTCGTATACATTTTTGCTATCTTTTATATAAGCACAAACAACAGTATAGCATGATAGAAAGGAGTAAAAAACCCCCTATATTCATAATCCCAGTTTTGCCACTCCCTAGTTATGTGATTGAGCGAAGATCTTCATGTCTCTGGATTTCAGTCATTTTATTTGTGAAATATAGATAATGCTGCCTTTATCTATTTTACTATGTTTTTGGGAGTAACATGTCTTGAAGAAAGTATATTCCTTGAACACAAACATTGTCTAGTTTTTATTGTGGTATTCTTGATGCTTAGTAGAATGCCTTACACATAAAGGCACATTGAGGGAAAAACATTTGAGCTAAATCAAATTAGAAAACTACAATTCCGTATTATGTAAGTAAGAGGATTTTGAAAATGAAGAGCCTTAATTATATTGAGTTGGTGGATTGGTTTGGTAAAGAAAAAGAAACAATAACTTGATTCAGAACTTAAAAATGAAGTAAATAATAATACTAAAGAAATTTGAGTTCAAAATTGCTGGAATAGAGTGACTGAATTTTTTTTTTTTTTGCTTATAGCACTATCAAAGATAATTTTTAAGACACAGAATGTATATGATCATTATCCTCAAAGGGATTTGTTCATTCATGCTGTTGAATTACAGATAACATGAGTATTGAAATTAGAAACAAGTTAACATGCATCTATTTTTTGGACTTTGTTGAAGTAATGTAAAATTGTTACGACTGCTGGAGATTTAGTATTGTCTGGAGTGCTGAACATCTTTGCATTCAAATCATGCCTCTAACAGAATAAATAGCTCTGTGACTGTGGGTAAGTTATTCCATCTCTCTGAGGCTTGGGCACTTGTCAAAGATTGTCTAGTAAATTATGGGCAGATTGCTACTGAAGAGATTTCCCAGTTTCCCAGTTTCCCAGTTTCCCAGATTCTTTTTCATTAATAAATTATTTTTGCTAATGACAACACATTTCCATAATGCTTTAAGGATTTCCAAAGCAATTAATTGGTGTGGTGGATAGAGTGCTGAGCCTAGTGTCAGGAATTGAGTTTACACTCTGCCTCAGACATTGTGATCCTAGGCAAATAACTTAGCTTTTGTTTACTTTAATTTCTTCAAATAGAAATTTGGGAGATAACCATAGTATCTAGTATCTAATAATATCTAGTATTTTGAAGATCAAATGAAATATTTTTTGAAGTCCTTAGCACTCTGAATCCAATTCTCCCTGTACAATAAGAGAACTGTTCGGTTCTGCAAACATATATTGTATCTAGGATATACTGCAACATATCTAACATATGTAGGCCTGCTTGCCATCTAGGGGAGGGGGTACAGGGAGGGAGGGGAAAAATCGGAACAGAAACGAGTGCAAGGGATAATGTTGTAAAAAAATTACCCTGGCATGGGTTCTGTCAATATAAAGTTATTATTAAATAAAATAAAATATATAAAAAAAGAAGTACTTAGCACTGTGATTAAATTATTGTTTCCTTTTATCTTTGCAAATATAAGACCATACGTTTAGAATTAGATAAGAATAGTAGGAAACATGTAGTTCAATATCCACATTTTGTAGATGAAGAAATTAATATCTAGAGAAATTAAGTAATTTGCTTAATGTGAGACATATTGATCCATTGGTCTTTTCCTTATATCATTTTGACTCCACAGATCAGCCTGTTAACTGTGTTTTGAAGTTAGTTTCCCTGGTTTTAAACCCTTGGTTTTTTATTTTTTAGCTTAGTTAAAAAAAAAAAAACAACAAAGAACCTTGCTTAATTGTTTTTGAAACTTAAAACAAGTCTTCTATATATCTGGGCAAGTTCTATCTGATAATTTGTTCATTTGCACGTATTTGCTCTTTTTTGGTAGTCTGGGATTTCCTCTTTCCCTGACTCCTGCTCCTTGGGATACATCTATTGGTGCTAGACTTACATAGACTCACATTTGACTTTAGCCTCACCATAACTCAGAAATCCTGAGAATCGAGCAATGTACTACTTTAAAGGTATTACACCTTACCCACAGCATCTTCTTTTTCTTAGGTGCATTTTTTGTTAGCATCCCTTATACAGCTTCCCTTTTGTAGTTCCTTGCCTATAATGTATTTCAGTCTGCTTATAACCACCATGTACTTTTCTGTTGGCTTTTAAGTGATATTAAACTTCAATTTTTCAGAGAGTGTGTAGTTATTTAATAACTCTCAGTCATTTAGCAATACCAGAAGAAATATTGTCATGAAGTAGATGAACCTTTTTTACTTCAGGGAGAAGCTTGGATTCATTAAACAATTTTGCAATTTCCTAAAGCCAGTTTAACTTCTTTTACACCAATTCTGGATTCAATTCATGGCTAATTTGCAGAATTGATATTAATGAATGAGCTCTATGTTTTCTCCCCTAACCAGTTCCATATTTTACTCCAGATATAGGTATTCCTTACCCACTTTGCTTTTTTCAAAATGGGAAGATAGGTTCAACTCTTTAGAGACATTATACATCTCATTTAGGTTTTGTAGTGTCCCAGGGCTTCATTTGATTAGCACAGTGTCACCTGCAGCTGGGTGGCACACATTTAACAATTTATGCTAGTTGTTGCTCCTGGGTGTTCTGGACTGCAGTAGGCTAAGCTGATTGGGTGGCCACACTGAATTAGGAATTACTATGGTGAGCCCCGTGGAGTGAAGCAAGCACATTGAGCTCTTTATTCTCTACATCTTTAACTCAATTGTGCAGGGGTAAAGATGTGGTTTGTTGTTTGCAAAAAAGCGTGTCTTTAATTTTTCCCCTACTCTCATCAAGGATGCCATGTATATGTGTGTGTGTACATGTATGGGATTATACATATAAAAGTTTTATACAAGGAAAATATGTTTATAGTTTGACAGCTTTGTCTCTGTTGCTTTTAAAAATGAATTTTTTTCCCATGTTTTTTAGCATCTTTTTCTCTTTCAGTGTCCTGAGAATAAATCTCTGGCAATCCTTAAATTTGCATCATTTCTAGGATAAATTTTTTCTGTTTATGTTTGACATTGTTTATCTTCTTTTTACATTTAAGTTTTCTTCATTGCTATTTTTACTTCCTCTAGTTCATTGGGTACGGTGAGGTAAGAAGTCATATGAAGTAGCTCCATTGAATTTGATGGGGAAAGAAACCAAATAAAACATGTTTAAAGAATCTTGGTAGATCTTTTCCATGTTTCTTCTTCTTCTTCTTCTTTTTATTTGTTCTCACTTTTAATACCTTTTGGATGACTTTGCTTAGTTGAGTCTCTTGGTAGTCTTTGTTTAAATTGGTTTTCCCTTTCATTTTTTCTTACTGCTTTATGAATTTTAGTATACTGCTCACAGGCTTCCACTATCTTTCTTTGTGAGATTTATAAATGTATGTTCTAAAGCATAGTTGCCTTTGGTTGCCATGTTCCTTTACTTGGTAAATCAGTGAAATGTGAGTGCTGAATGAGGTAGTTTTTGGGCCTTTAAAAAATCTTAATATGATAATTAATTCATAGCAGTTTAATTACCATATAAAATTATTATAATCAATGTTGACATTCTTTCCTTCATACACTTCCCATTTTTGCTGTAAATTTTATTAAAAAACATAGATCAAATTGGAGTTAATTGGATGCTATTCTTTTTTCATTTTTATTCTAGCTTTATATTAATTTTGATTTTCATTCTAACATGACAGTGGTTCAATCTCAAATAGGCAGCTGATCCTGGAATGACTCCTACATCAACGATGATTTTTTTCCTGTCTCTTTAAATATAATCATCAACATTTGTTGTGATGTTTTTCATTTGTTTATCATTTCCAGAGTTTCCTGATTGTTTTATCAAAGAGAAAATATCATGATATATAGGTGTTAAAACTTCAGTGTCATATCTAAGACTTTAGCCTTCCTCATTTCTTTATAGTGAATCATATTTTTCTATACATTTTTATTCATCTCCTATCTTCACCCTTACATTGAAGTTTAAAAATAATCAAAATACATGTGTTGATTTAATTTGGAGGACTTTATCCATTTCATTGTAGAATTTCTCAACTTTTTCATCTCCTGCAATGGATGGGGGCATATTTCTTGCAACTGTTTTCTTGATAGCCTTTTTTCAGGTACTTTTCATGAACATTACAATGTGGAATGAATTAATGCCACAAGAAATGATGTTTCTTGTCATTTTGGGATACATAATACCTACTCAACCAATTTCCTCTCCAAGGAGAATCTGTGAATCACCAAATCTATTCATTTAGCTACAGTTTTCTTCTATCTTCTTGTTTTGGCATGGAAAATGTCAAAATTATATCATTCATTTCCTCCAGTAGTATTTCTATTTGTTGGTCATCAGCCCAGGATTTCACCCTTAGAATACCAACAGCTAAACTGGTTTTTAAAACAATCTAAAATCTTGTGATTCTTTGTACTGTTTTTGTACTTCTAACATTAAAAAAATTTAGTGCCATCCCTGCAAAAGTGGAGGGGTCTCCATGTGATTAAGAATCATTTTGTATTTTTCTTTGTTTTATGGTGTTTCAGTAGCCAAAATAATCCATCAGCAAATGATTATTTTATTTAGCCATTCAATCATCAAACGGTTATTTATCTATTTTCCACTTAATAGTACTTTGTTTTTTTCAATTACATGTAAAGAGCTTTTATAATGTTTACTTTTATGAGATTTTTAGTTCCATTTTTTTTTCTCTTTCCAGAAGGAGGGAGGGAGAATTTTTTTTTTTCTCCCAGCAAAAGACAATCTATTTAGGAACCTACTGTCACCTTTATACCACAATGAAGCATTGGAATAGGACTTAGAGTAGTAATAGTATCCAAGTTAGTTTCTATATTTATTTGATTCATTCTTTATATTTACCCTTGAGATTTACTCACCACAAAAGTAAGCAACTTGGCTCATTTTCATCTGAATCATCTCCATGATTCTTACCTTCACTGAAACTTAGAATAATAAAAACTGACCTTTCTGATTCATCTAGTCCATGAAACAATAGCTTAGATCCAGGGATTTAGATTTCATCTTCAATTCAGAGTACTTGCTAAGTTGATAATAGGACATGAAGATGGAGGAACTTATACTATTCTTAGCTAACCATTCATTCTGTTACAGAGTCCTGCACTGGGTGGGAGGGATGGGGAACAAGAGAATAATGTTAATAGACTAGTCTATAGTCACTTGCAGTTGTCAAGAGGAACTCTTAGGTCAGATATTGGTTAAGGAGTGAAGATAGGAAGAAAGCCAAAAAGGTCAGTTTCTGAGTTGAGAAAAGTTGTGCTTTATATTTTTATACCTTCCTGAGATGCAAGGTTGGGAGAAAATTGGTTTCTTGCTCCCATGAAAGAAACTTAGTAATAAACTGAGGCTATTCTTTCTAAACAAGGAGGACAGCCAGACAGTTACAAACGGCTGTTTCCACAGGGATGGAAGCATATAGACTACCCAGAAATTCTGAAAGAAGTTACTTGACAGGGCAGCTATTTAAAATACGATTATGGAGCTGAAAGAGACTTCAAGACATATGATACTGGAGGTAAAAGGGGACCTGGGAGATCATCAAGTACAACCTTTTCATTTTAAAGGTGAGGTAAATGTATCTAAGAGAGATTGAGTGACTTGTTGAAAATAGAGCAGCTAGAGTCAAAACTGGGTCTACACTCCAAGGCCAGGGTATTTTCCTGTTTGCCATGTTAAGGCTAAGGAGAATGGATAGTAGAATGGACAAATGCTGTTTCCAAACCAAAACTGAAGCAAGGAATGAAAAGGATGAAGGAATAATTTCAGCCTTTTAAGAATGACTAAAATATGGAACAGCTACTAGGTATAGGTCAGGCAGATGGTGTAATATAGGAGAGATTTTATTGAGTGGAGGAGTGTCTTATAGAATTCTCTTTTGAAGAAACATTTGTACTGGTGGCAACATTAGGAATAGTCACCCAAGAGTCTCATGGGAAATTGTTCCTACTGAAAGTTTTATTCCTTCCAAGATTTTAGGATGTGATGGTAAGGGCAGAGAAAAGTGTCTTAAAAATAATAACAATGATGGTAATAAACACAATCATTTTAAGTTGTGATTTTTTTCTGGAGAGATCAATATAAGTCATTTGTACTATTTCCATCTTCCAATCTCTAAGGTACTATAAAGTTAGCACTCTGGCTGCTTTTAAGAGGCAGGATGACAGACTGAAAAGTCCTGGACTTGAAGTAAGGAAAGTTTATGATCAAATCTTATCCCCTAGCACTAGTCAATGAAATGCCATTTCTTATCTGCAAAAATGAAATTAATCATTACTATAGTACCTAATTTTTAGGGTTGCTGTGAGACTCAAATGAAATAATATGTTAAAAGCTTTAAGATTTAAGGCGAACCCTAAAGCATTATATAAATGTCATTATTAGCTTCGTGATTTAGAGATGATGTCTTATGTAAACTTATCTTTTCTAACACCCAGAATATATGTAAGTATCTAATATATGCTTATAAAGTTGAATTAAATTTAATCATTTCAGGTCATTTATAGAACTAGAATATGAAGGAACCTTAGTGGCTATCTAGTTTAATTGTCTCATTTTATAGAGGAGGAAACCAAGGCCCAGAAAGATCATACAGATAATAACTGTCTGATGTGGGATTTAAATCTATGTCCTCTACCACTTCGAGCCAGTGCTCTTTCTTGTCTGTTTGGAGATATCTTGAGCATTAGTGTTGTGCTTATTACTTTTAAGTACCAGGAATTCTGTTTGCCTTGAAAAGAATTTATTTGAGAAGTCAAGAGTGAATCCATTTTTAAACTTGGTATCTAAGAATGGGTGGTTATAAGTATTTGGCAGATTTTTAATCAAATCCCATGGTAGATTTATAAACAAACTGGTAGAGTTAGCAGTTTTATCTCCTGTTTCCTATCTATTTAGTGCTGTTTTCTGCAAAAGAACAACTTTTTCTCTTTGAAAAAAACCTTATTGGAGAAGATTGATTATTCAATGACCTTTTCCTAATTCCTCCCTAAATATTTACAGTGCATTGGAGACAAGTAGTTTCCCTCCTGTGGTGGACTTCCATTATCAACTTCTGATCTACAAAGAGAGTTCCTTAATGGTCAGCATTTCCCCTCCCCCATTGTTGTTTTATGGCTCCATGTTGGATGGTGAATTCTTTTAAGAAGGAATTTTACTCTCATAGCCCCATCTTCTCTAGGGATAGAGCTAGGTGATGGTTTGGCTGTTGTCAGATGTGGTTTTCAGCTGCACCACATGAAAATAATTGATAGTGCCCTTGGCCTTGCTGTTCTGTGTCATACTCTTGAATCTCTTAAATCCTTAGGGTCAAATTCAAATTCGACGTGCTTGGGTGGAAGCTTTCCATATATTGTCATGAATGACACTGTATTATTACATAGAATATTCATTTTGGAGAGTTTCAAATAAATGGCCATGTTCACTCTTCAGTATGGTGCAGTGGAATAATATAATGGAAACCACATTAGACTATGAGTTTGGAGGCTAGACCTGGTTTTCATTCTGTTTTGTTGCTGTCTGGGCAAGTGATTCACTTTCCCTAAAATGCAGGTTGTTCATTTGTAAAACAAGGTATTTGATATTTGTACATTTTGTCTTTTAAGTTCTTTGTTAACCTAAAAGTGTTGCCATCACAATACTGGAATTGCTTTCCTCTTTGGGTGATTTTGTGGTAACTATTTTTGATCTTTAAAAAAAAAATTTGTGGTAATTATTTTGTAAACATTAAAGTAGTATCTAAATGTTGAATTTCTATTATTACTGTTGAAAATAATGCCAAATTTCTATGTGAGAGTAATAATAGATAATATCATAGTGTCTTAATATTTGCAAAAGTGACCACATCATCTTATTTGCTATTATTCTCACAATAAAGCTATGAGGCTGGTACTGTTATGAAACCCATTTTACAGATGGGAAAACTGAAACTGGGAGAGGTTAAATGATTTTCCCAGGGTCATACAGCTAATAAATGTTTAAAGCAAGATTTGAACTTGTAACTTCCAGACTCTAAGTCAAGTGCTTCGATTTTCAGCAGTAATCTAGGCAAATGATTGATAACATCCTTGGCCCTGTTGTTCTGTGTCGTATTCTTGAATCTATTGCAAACTTGGGGCCAGATTCAAATTCAACCTTATCTGAAGGAGTCTTCCCAGATATTATCATCTCAGTTTTTAAAATAATACAATAGTTGGAATGAAAGTGAAATTTTCCATTTCAAGATTTCCTATAAACAGATTGACTTGATTTTTTTTTCTGTTAGTTGAATCAATAGAGTCCTAGAAGTTATACTCACTCTGTATACCATTATTCCATGAAAATGTCATTATTTTTAACTTTGAATGAGCTTGGATCTTTGGTAAATTTTAAAGAGATTGCACCAAGGGATTTTAAGGATTGTCTATGGGAAAATGCAATTAAACATTCATTAGGTTTTAATAAACCTAACTTTTTTTAAAAAAAATTTCTTCATCTTTCTTATGCAGAAATGAAATGAAAATCTCTTTTTTTACGGAACTGGTTATTTTTTATAAACATCAGATAGACCTGAAATGTTCAGTTTAAAAGTAGAGGTTATATAGATAGCCATGTTATCCTTCTCTCCCCAGTCATAATGACCTTTACAAACTTTTCCTGCAAAGAAATGTGATAAAACAGTTTACTTTGTATGACCTTTAGTTCCAATGTCTCTTCAGCTCAAAGGACCTTGTGCCCATAAAAACTAGACAGACCACAGGATGAAGCAATGTTTTGAGGAAAGTCTTGTTTAGACACAATGAATAAACAAGGAGACTGAGCAGACCAAAAAGCCAATGATAAAACTGGACTTGGAATGTTTTTGTGAGTAGATCAAAGGCTGGGATAAAATTTAGACTATGGAATGTTGGAGCTGCTATTGAACTGAGAACATAGGTCCTAGGCTGGGATCTTGACCATCATCTAAATCTAGGTTCTTAACTTTTTTGTGTGTCTTAGATTTCATTGGAAACCCTAGTGAATCTATGATCCCCTTCTTAGAAAAAATTTTCAAGCGCATAAAACAAAATGAATAGCATTATAAGGAACATAGATTATATTGGAAAATAGTTAAGAAAATGTGTTTTAAAAACCTAGTATTTCTGATGCTAGGTTAAAACCCTGATCTAGATTGCTTTGGGGGGAGGACATCAACTTATTTCATTTTAGTATATTTCTCTCTCTCTCTAAGACATAGTGAGAACCTTCCCTTTTTTGTGTTATGCTTTTTCATTTTTTTTTTTTGAACACCTGAAGGTCCATAAAGTTCGTCTGAAATTTGGCAACTGTATTTGTTCAAGACAAATTGGAGAAGAAATGGGGCCATGGCAGATTGCTATATTAATTTAAGTGATGTAGTTATTTGAATGAGATAAATACACTTAATTCTCCTTTCTTCCTTAACTGAAACTAACTTACATATTATTTTTGAAAATTAAGATTGTAAAAATTCCATTTTTATTTTGCTAAATTTGCCTAATCCTCACTTCCTTTACTAAAACCAAACATCCTTTTTTTTTTTTTTTCCTACAGCAGATGTTCTTGCTCCCAGTTCCTTTACCAAAATTGATTAATGGTATTTAGAGCTAAAAGGGACCTTAGGGATTATCAGATTAAACATTCCATTTTATAAGTTAGTTAACTGAGACCTTGGAAGATAAAATAACTTACTCAAGGTCACCTAGAGTGTAAGTAGCAAATTTAGGATTCATACATGCATCTGTATTTTCTTCATTATGTTAATTTTTAATTGTCTTTCTTATTTTTAAAATTTTTTAATTTTTTCAATTATCCAGCATTTACTTTCTCTTCCTTACACCTCCCATCCCACTTTGGTGGGGGAGGGGGAAGCTTTCTTTAAAATTTGCAGAGCAAAACAAAACAAACTCCCACGTTAACTATGCATCTTGAATTCATCATTTCTCTCTCTCAGGAAGTGGTTAGTATGTTTGATCATCAGTCTTCTGGCACTGTAGTTGGTCATTGCATTGATCAGAGTTGCTAAATCTTTCAGTTTTGTTATCATACTTTGATTGTTACTGCATAAATTGTTCTATATCGGTTCATAAAACTTCACATGATTCACTGAAAACATTTTTCAATTCTTCTTATAGGACACTGATATTTAATTTGCAGCCCAGTTCTAATTAGTGTGAATAATTAATCCTGTGAATTGGATGTATTATTTAAATGTACACTTTATATTCTATTGGGCCTGACAAAATGATCATATTTTACATAATTATAACTTCCAGGAGTGTGAATTTGCATACATGGGACCTCTTCATGGAATTCATAGGTCATAGTTTATTCAGCCATTTCACAACTGATGGGCACACCATTAATTACCAGGTCTTTGCTACTATAAAATGTGATGTTAGAAATTTTTTTTTTTGCACATATGGTCCTTTCTTTGCTGTCTTTGTGAAAAAAATCCTTTGTTTTTTCCCTTTGATTCTACAATTAGTGTTCTTTTCACTACCACTGATAGCTATGGCATATAAATAACTTAAGTATTTAAGGAGTCTTCCTAGACACTATTGTCTCAATTTTTGAAATAATATAATAGTTGGAATGTATTTATCCCTTTATGTTAGGGTTATTGTGAGAATCAGTGAACTCATATCATGTAGTTCAGAGTAGGTTTTAATAAATGATTCAGTAGATCACAGATATGAAAGCATTTTGAGAAAAAAAACACTAAAGATGAAGGTCCATAGTGAATTTTCATGACTTCGAATTAATGATATGATGGACTAAAAGGGTTTAGGAACTTTTTTTCACATATGCTATTTTTTCACATATTATTATTTCACATATGCTAAGCACTTTGAGGGGGGGGAAATCACTACAGTTGGACAACTAAATCCATGGCTTTTCATGCTGTATTTCTCTTCCTAGGTTTCTCCGGGAATTGCGTTGGCTGTGGAAAGAAAGGATTCTGTTACTTCACTGAATTTTCCAATCACATCAATCTTAAATTGACCACCCAGCCAAAGAAACAGAAACACTTAAAGTATTATCTGGTTCGGAATGCTCACGGGACTCTCATGAAAGGCCCTTTAATCTGCTGGAGGGGCTCCGGTTAGTTAGCCCAGTTGGCTCCACAGGATTTTGCCTTTCACTAACTTTGAGGGGGGTCTGAGTTAGTGGCAAAAGGATCTGCTTAAGTAAACAAAGAGTCCCCAGGCTCTGAGGATGACCTTTATAGTGGGTTTAAATTTTGAGATATTAGGACAATTTGATAATAATTGTTGCTTTTTATTAGAGATGACTACTTTGTAATAGAAGAATTTAAACAGTTTTAAAATTAGAGTGAAAGTGATGTTAGAGACCCTCCTACCCAATCCTTTCATTTTATAGATGAGGACTTGCTTAAAAATCACACAGAGAATAGAAGTAATTGGAGGGGAAAACAAATCTAGATCTTTTCCCTTTGGGAGAGAAAATAAGCATTTATTAAATGCCTACTGTGTGCCAGTCTCTATGCTAAATGTTTTACAAGTATTTCATGGGGTTCTGATAACAATGGTTTTGCCTTTAAAAAAAAAAAAAAGTTCTCAGTGCTTAGCATAGTGCTTGGCATAGCGTCCACACTTACTAAATGCTTGTTGACTAACTTAAGGCAAGAATTAAGAATAGTTTCCTATGATCCCTTTTCCCTTTCTTTCAAATGTCTACTTCCCTTATCACTTAACCATCCTTCATAGTGACAATGTGATCTTTACTTTCATTAGAGAAGTTTAAAAACAAACTATGGGTCCAAGGGTGAAATTTGTTATTGATTGTGGTTATCAGACAGGGCTTTGTGCAAGAGTGGCACTTGAGTTGATTTATAAAGAATGGGTAGGAATTCAGTAGGTGAAGAGCTGAGGAGTGAAGATGTTCCATGTATAATGAATTGTGTGAGCAAAGAGATGGGAAGGTATGTATCCTTCCTCCTCTCTTCTCCACTCTTCTCCTCTAACCGTGACATTTGTCAGTGGAACCAATATCACATTGCATTTTCTTTAGTAAATAACATTAATTGCTTAGCCTGATATGACTGACACTTCACCTCCACAGAAGATGATGTAATCAATACCTTTATACTAACTTTCTTTCAGTAGAGCTCCGGAGCAGGCAGACATCCTCAAGCACTTGTTCTAATTCACTGTTCCAAGCTCCAGAGAGTTCAGTGCCCCCAGCTGCCTTCACAAGTGAGCCAGTTCTAGTAGCAAATCCAAGTGTTCTGATGGGAACTCAACTGACAGGTAAATGATTGTAAAAAATAGCTTCAAGATATTAAATCATTTTCCATGTACTTATTATTATTTACAGGATGAACTAACATATATCTCTTCTGAGACAGAACTTTAATTGAAAAGAAATACTGTCTGATTTATATAGCATAGTCTTCGTTTCAATTACCAACAGGTAGAAAAAAAATTGAATCTTTTGTTCCTAGGAAGTGGAGGAAGGGGGAAAGAATGTTGGTTTTTGATTTAGAAAACCTAGATTCAAATTCATACTCTGCTTTTATAATATGCATTTAATACCTGAATGACTTGTCTTGCTAAGAGACATCATTTATCCTTTTTTGGGCTTTAGTTTTCTTACCTGTAAAATGAAAGGATTGGACTAGATGGCTTCTGAGTTCTCTCCCAACTTTTTAAAGCTATGATTCTATGACTTTTACTTAAATGTGTTCCCTGAAGGTTAAAAGTTTTTCAAATCAAAATTACTTTATCAATTTTGTATATTTTCATAAACTTTAACTTCTGGATACGAATCCAGAAAGCATAGTGGACTGATCATGAGGTGGAGAGCTAGCATGATACAATTCTGGTTGGGTGGAGTAGGGGAAAAGGTGTACAACAGGTTTGTACAGAATTCCCTCCTATTTTTTTATCCTTGAGTCTGTAGGATAGAGAGTTTTACCTTCATCTGTCATGGACTAAGATACTTAGCTATATGACTTTAACTTCAGTTTGCCTCAGATTGTCACCTGTAAAATAGAAAAAAAATATTAACATCTACCTTCTAGGATTGTTGTGAGGTTAAAATGAGGTAGTAATTTGTACAGCACTTTGCTAATTTAAAAATATGAAAGTTACTGCTACTACTACTACTACTACTACTACTACTACTACTACTACTACTACTATCCTCTTTGGTAATTTGGTAAAAGCCTATGTACCTCTTCTCAGCATAATGATTTGAAGTGTGTGGAAAAATACATAAGATCATAAAGGAAACAATTATAAAGAAATATAGTTATCAAAATATATTAAAATATTTTAAAAATACTATTTTTTTACTATTAATAATTTCTACTCTAGGACACTTACCTATCTACTTTGCATTGGAGGAATATAGTAATCAGAATAATTTTTGACTTATTTATTTTTTTCCTTCCATGTGTTGTTGTTAAGAAAACCAACAAAAGATTGATTGTCTCCCTCCTTTCTCCTCAGAAGGACTGAAGCCTTCTCTTCCCCTTACGACAGAGTAGAGGAAAGAGCAAAGATAAACACAAACATCCCAACAAACAAACAAAAAGTTATTCACCTTTGTTAGACATGTTAAAGATTGTGCTGATAATATTTGTGATTTCTAACCTATAGGATGGAGTGTTATCATAAGTAGTATAATAGGCATGATAGTTTCAGGGTTATATTTTTAAATGGTCTTTAGATCCTTCTTTTTTTGTGTGTTTCAAGAACTTATAATGGGCGTATTCCCAGTAAAAGAGCAATATTAATAAGTGGTTGTCAAATCCAAAGATGCTAGTACGTGATGCCTTTTGTAGGTGACTGACAAACCAAATCATTAACAAACATGCATAGTGTAGGACAGTTGCTGTATTTGAAAGCCTCTAGGGATGCTTTGTGAGTGCTTATGTTTTTGTATAAACATTACTTGATACCACGTGGTTCTAGAGCTGAGTCAAGACTATTCTCTTAACCATAGGGTGACTCATTAGTCCCCAAAGTAAGTCCTTGTTCTCAAGTTAAACACCAAAAGTCATGGAAACTTAGTCTCTTAGATATGAGTCTAACTAAACTCAGATTCCACAAATAGTTGATTGATCCCATCTCTTTATTAGGGTGTCCTTAGATCCTGTGGCCAGTTCAGGGTTAGAGTAAATTAGGTAACTGAAACCATTATAGTCCTTTGCAAGTCCTATCCTGGTTCCAACCTGTGTTCTCAATGGGCAGTTATGGGGAAACACATTGGAGTTGTAGAGCACAAGCTCTGGGGTACCCCACAGTGGCTTTGTATAACTTTCAGACTTGTAGATCAGATCAGTTTGTACTTCTTGAAGCACATGTGGGAATTTATATATGTCCTCTTAGAAGAGCTGAAATATTATAGTTTGTTGACTCCAACCTCAAAAATAGATTTCCTTGATGAACAGCTTATATAGTAAAATGGGGAAAATGCTCTTAGATCTAATCATATCATGTTGAGCTTCTCTATTCTTTGGTTTCAGGCACTACATCTGATCATCCTCTTCAAATGTCAGCAATGAGTCCAGCTGTTTTCAATGGGAAAGATTCACCCAAGCATCAACAGTTAGTGAAAAACAATTTGTCAGTCCCAACAAGACCCTCGGTATTAGGTAGCTTTGCATTTCTGTGTCTATACACAAAACAGGTCACATTCAGATCCCAGCCTATGGGGTTAGAAGTATTTATTTCTTCTTGCTCCTTAGGAACTAATAATAGTAGTACTGATAAATGTTCATTTGTTAAAGAATTTTATGTTTTGGATTGTATCAAGTCCACAGGTATGTACTCAGGGTGATGTACTATGGAGCAAAGACAGAATGGTATGGGGATTAGAGCATTAGATTGGGTGGTGTTGGATCACAGATCTTGAGCTGGATAAATCCTCAGAGCACATTAAGCTCAAACACTTTACAATTGGGGAAACAGAGACCCAGGGAGATGAAATGACTTGCCCCATTTAAGTAGTAAGCATCAAAATTGGGATTTGAATCAGAGTCCTCTGTCTCCAGAGCAGTGATCTTTTCACTGTGTCACACTTTACTGGCTGTAAAAATTTGGTGAATCTCCTTCCTCATTCTGTGACTCATTTTCTTCAGAAGCAGGATGGTAGAGTGGTTAGAAGACTCTTTTTGGACTTAGGAAGACTCAATTCTTGCCTCTAACACAGTAGCTATGTGGCTAGGGTCAAGTCACTTAACCTTTTACTGACCAGACAACTATTGAAGATCATAAATTACAGCTGAGCTTACTTTCCAGTTTCCTTCTGTGGAAGAAGCTTCCCCATTGATGAAATCACCAAGGGGGATGGATGGATGTGTGTGTGTGTGTGTGTGTGTGTGTGTGTGTGTGTGTGCATGTGCATGTGCATGTATATGCATATGCATGTGTATGTACACCTGCTTCACATAACATTGTAATGAGGATTAAATGAGAAAATGTACCAGTTGATTTTATTATTATTGTGTTTGTGATAAGATGCAGCCTCTGTCTAAGAGGATCTTATCTCACTGGATATAACAGACATATATGTCCACAAAACCACTAGTGAATAAATAACAATGGAAATGATAGCAGAATCCAATATTATATTAAATAAGCTTTAGGGGGTATGAAAGAGTTAGGAGAAGGGGTAAATGGAGGAGGTGGGACTGAAGTTTAGTCCTGAACAATGAGTTAGATTTGGAGAGGAGTCAGCTGAACATTTTATTTAGGGAAATGCTATGAGCAAGGAGGCAGTGTGAGCAAGGGATGAAGGTCTAGGGGATAAGTAGGAAATCAAATTGAATAGGGCCATTAAGGCCATAGTATATCCCATAAGCAAAATACTCTAAATTTTTAAAATTCTTAGATCTTTTGTGACTTTTAGTGCAACAGTGCCAAAGGGAAATAGTTGGCAAATTTAGTACTCAATCTTTAGGGCAGGTAGGTAGCACAATGGATAGAGCTCTGTGTTTGGAATAAGGAAGACTCTTCTTCATAAGTGTTTGGTCTTAGACACTCACTAGCTGTGTGACCTCTGGGAAAGTCACCTAACCCTGTTTGCCTCAGTTTCCCCATCTGTAAAATGAACTAGAGAAGGAAATGACAAACTACTCTAGTGTTTTGATAAGAAAATCCCAAATGAAGAATCAGATACAACAGTAATGACTTGATTAAAACTCAGTCTCAAATCCTAGATATTTATTTCCTTTGGAACCTGAAATAAATTTTCTGTTCTTCTACATAGGATGAGTACTATATTGGTCCAGATATATTGGTCCCACAAAATATGCAACTATCTAAAATGTGAGCTTATTGAAAGGAAAAAAATACATCTTTGGATTGATGCAGTTTCTTAATATGTACCCTCTTCTTCTAGCTTCACCTCTCCCTCCTCATCTTGGATTTTGTAATGAGTTCATTTGAAGGGATACAAACTCTACCTCCTAGATGGGGCCTAGCCTGGGTTGAGATCAAGATTATCAGGGCATTCTAATCTAATATAATCTTTCTTCTGCATCTTGATTGATGAAAAATTCCATAACGTAACCTTTCTGGAGATCTAGGAGCCAGCAAGTTCTTGACAGGATTGAATTTGGAATGAATTTAATAAAATGAGATAAAAACTCTAACCTTTATATATACAAGATGGAAGAGTAGCCATGCTGTTGTAATAATTTATGATTTTAAATACAATGTGAATTAATAGTATGACATTGCATTCAGAAAAGCTAATGAGAACGTAGGCCCTATCAATAGAATCACAGTGTATAGGATTAAGGAAATGGTGATTTCACTGTACTTTGTCCTGATCAATGAGAAATGTCCCAAAATGAGATAGGCTACCTCAAGAAATAGTGAGTTCCCCATTTCTCCCATTCATTTAGGAAAGGCTGGATGATTGCTTTGTTTATAGCAATGCTTATGTAATGTATAGATAAATTGAAATGGATGGTGTTTGAGATCATCCCAACTTGAAATTTTTGGGATCTATACTCAAGCATTTCAGTGAGCTTTTTTTTTTTTTTTTTTTAGGGAGCTGAGAGGAACACATTTCATCAATTTTTTTCTTTATATTTCTAGAATATTCCCTCATTTAGCTTTAATGCTAAGTGACAAGCCACACTGGTGATACCATACTAAACTTAATAACTAGGTTCTTTCTTGATAATTGTTACATAGTGTATCACTGACATTTTATTTGAAGCCTTTGGAATTTGGGTAGGGCCTTCCAAAATTTGTACTTTGCTGGCATATATTGTAATAACAACAATAATAGTATATATGTATATATGTACATATACACATTATACATATATACCCATATATGTATGTATATGTGTGTGTCTATGTATGTGTATATATATATATATATATATATATATATATATATATATATATATATATATAACCTTAAAAGTTTTCAGAGGTATTTTCTTTGACAGATGAGGGAAAGGAGGTCAAGAGAGGCTACTGGACTTGCTTTTGCTCATAATTGTACACCTACTAAGTGTCTGGGGAAAGATTTGAACTTGGGTCTTTCTGATTTCAAGTTTCATATTCAAGGGCAGTGAGGTGGCTCAGTGAATAGAACACTGGCTCTGGAATCGGGAAGAACTCAGGTTCAAACACTGCTTCAGATATTTGGCACTTATTTAACTGTGTAATCCTGGGTAAGTCACTTAACCCTAATTGCCTCAATCTAACTGCCCAGGCTCATTTTCTCACTAAGATAAGGCATCATTTAGTGGAAGACATAAGATATAAAGTCACATATATTTATAGTCATATACATCTAGATAATAATTAGAGAGCTGGATTTTGAGGTAGAAGAACTAAGTTCAAATCCTCCCTCAGATGATTTCTAGCTTGAAAGCTAGAAAGGTTTGAAAGGTTATGAAACCTCTCAGCCTCATTTCCCTTAATTGTAAAATAGAAATAAAGGAAGCACCTGTGTCATAGAGTTATTTGACAGGATCAAAGTGAGATAACACATAATACCCTTTGCAAACCATAATACATTTTATAAATGCTACCTATAGTGTGTGCAAGTGCACACTGACTCACCAGCTTTTGATGCTTTGAATAATTCACTAGCTTCCCTCCTTTACAAATGTCCTGCAAATCTCTCAATGGGGAATGGAGGTGAGCCTGGGCTGATGAAGGCTGTGCCAGTGGAGTAAAAACTCTGGCAGAGTATACAAAGTTGCTAAAATCTGGCTACTGATATTCCAAAGGCCAGTCTAGTTAAATATGGAGAAAATAATCACCAGTAGTGTGACTGATTTATGATGAATTTTACAATAGTGGCAACCCACAGCTTGAGAAATTAACATTTAAGTAACCTGACTTAGTCACCAAGGTATTGACTATTGCCATACCTCATGCATTTCCTCCTTGAAATATTAGTTGATGGGAAGCACACGTGGAGAATTGCTGCCATCTACTGGTGACAACTTGTTGAATGTAGGTTTATGAGCCAGCTTCATTTTTTTTCCAGGAATAGTTTGAATTGCTAAAGTTTCTAGACATAGATTTATAAAGTGGGTGGAATAGATGTGTGTGTGTGTGTGTGTGTGTGTGTGTGTGTGTGTGTGTGTGTGTGTGTATGGGGGGGCAGGGAGAGAAGGAGATTAAAAAAAAAACACATGGCATTTATTGTTACTTGAAAATATACCAGATGCTTATAATTTAAATCAAAGATATTTATATGAAGCCAAATATCTGAGCCTTTCATCAGCTCAATTTTGTAATGTCAGCAGTTCCAAACGTTTTAAGGCCTGCTAGCAGGAATACCAAAAAAACAAAAAAAAATCCCCCTCAAAATCATGAAAATGCTGAAAAAGTTTGATTGAAGCTTTTTAAAAATACCAATATTGTTAATTCTAAATGTCTTTTAGGCACTTTAACTAACTCGGGCCCTCCCAAGAAACGCCACAAAGGATGGTCTCCTGAGTCTCCATCAGTGATAGACCCCTGCTACACACAGACAGGTACACACAGGATGAAAAATGGTAAGTGACAGCAGGGCGATTTTACAACAGTGGCTTTGGGCTATATGAAAGGAGGGAAGAAGGAGAACTCTATGGAATATTCTATTGGGTTACCAGTGAATGCTGGGGTTTGGTGCATTCCCTAAAGAGAATTCTCATCAGAGCTCATATTGATTATGTTTGCTCATGAAAAATAAACCACTTAGCATTAATAATAATATTTGTAAAATGTTTTAAAAATAATTTATGAATTATAATTGTTGTATAAGTCATATACAATTTATGAATTAATGAATTATAACTGTTAAATAATTTGCAAATAATTTATAAATTGTTAATTTATGTTTGAGCTCTTTGTAGGAGAAAAAGACTACAAAATCAGTTATGTTTTATATAATTACATATTGATTCATTATTATGCTAATCCTATATTAAAATGTAGGAGAGAGTAGGATAGCAGAAGTAGGTCTTGAGTTAGAAAGACTGGAGTTCAAGTTTTCCTTTGTCATGTGTTCACTTTGTAACCTTAGCAATTCACTTAGTGCCCTCAAGAACTCTCTAAAACTATTAGTTACATTGTAATTAAAAGTGATTATAAGTTACATATATTCCATTTTGCATTTGTGAAGGGAGTGTACACACTGAGAGTTCTCTACATTCATGAAATTGGTGCAACAAAGTGATTGCAGTGTATAGAATGCTAGTCCAGGAGTCAGGAGGACTTGAATTCAAATATGTTCTCAGACACTTATTAGCTGTGTGTTTCAGGGACAGGCACTTTCCTTCCCAAAAATACATTGATAAAATCATAGCTTTTGACCTGTTCTTCTCTTCCCCCCAACCAAATGAGGATAATTAAGGCAGAACATCAGTCTGAGAATCAGGAAATGAAAGTTTGAGTTCTGATTAGCACTGTGCAGGCTTGGAAAAATCACTTCAGCTATCTCAACCTCAGTTTTTAAAATGTCTATTTATGATCCTGTGATCTAGAAAATGAGGATAGTAATGATTGTCTTTTTAACTTCACAGAATCCTATTGAGGAAAGACTTTTTGAAATACTGAGATATTTTTTGGCAAATGTGATTCTTATAAACTCTCATGCCATGAGAATAAATAAAAGCTGACATTTAAAAAATTAGTGGCTAGATTATGCTATCTATAAAAGACTTCTTTCAGATGGCAAAAGTGGTCAAGGTATTGCTATGTGGATTGGTGTTCTTTTATTTTTTGCACATGCCCTTTTGAGTGTGTTTGACCCTTTCACTTTGGTGATTGCATTCTTAGACAATGCAGGAGTGCCCTGTCTGCCTCAGACAGGTTTGTTGGGACCAGCCACAATCTCGTCTCCTGTGGTAGCTGCTGGAGAGCCTGTTTCTGTTCCTGATAACTTACTGAAAATATGCAAGGCCAAGCCTGTTATATTTAAAGGTAAATACACCAGCAAACTCACTTGGAAGCTGTTTTGAAGAGAAAGAAACATATTCTTACAGTTATAAAACAGTAGAATGTCAGAACTGGAAAGAACAACAGCACAAAATTGACGACAAGCTAAATGTGGATATCGATGAGCAATATGACATGGCTATAAAGATTTAAAAATGTATAAGTGGCATTAGTAGAATTATAAAACAGGGGAGATAATAGTGCCATTGAATTCTATACTGCTTAAAGTATACATAAAGCATTGGATTTTGAGATGTTATAAGTCCAAGGTATTATCTGTAGTTGTCTCTTCCAGGATCAATAGGTATGGTAAATGATTCCCCAGGAAAGAGGAGAGATTTTGGGGAAGCAGTGGGACATCTCTGCTATTGAATTATAAATATAGTTCTTAGAATATATTATGTATTTAATAAGTGCTTGTTGATTAGTTGAGACTCTAAGACAAGTCTTAGCCTCAGTGTTAGCACTTATTCCCATCCCCAAAGTATAGAGATCCCCCAGGAGTTTTTTTCTTGCTAATAGCATGTGGTTCCTTTAGCGCTGCCCCCTTGGGTGTTATCAGTTATCCCTCTGCTAAGCATTCTCTAGAGGAACTTGCCCACTTCGGGGGGCATATGATGGAGGCAGATAACATGTGTGAGCATGTTGTTACTGATTTTGGTTTGTTAACAGGAGAATTGCTTGCCAAGGAAACAATTTTGTTTTTTTCCCCCAACCCAAAATACACTAATGACACTGCTTAATTTTAGCCCGGAATCTTTTGGAACTGAGAACCCTCCAAGATTATGCTCATTTTAAGTAAAAGATAGAAAATTGAAAAGGAAAAACTATCCTATTGTAGCCCCTCTTTTTCTTGATAATCTATCAGCCGTTCTTCCTTAGAAGTGAAAAGCCAAGGTTTAGTTTAGAACAGGATGAAAAACTAGGATGGAATTCATTAGAACAGAAGAATGAAATGGAATTCAGGAAGAAGCAGAGCCAATCTAGTTATCAGTAATCTCTGGGCCTTCAGCTTTTTTATTTGTTAGTCCCTCTACTCCATCCCAGGTCTCAAGACATAATCCTGGAGAGACCTCTTTGTCTGCATCAGGTGTGCAGTTAACCTGAATCTCAAGGCAGGTTAAACATTTCTTTCTGATCTGATGAAGATGAATAAGAATCAAGAAGACCCTGATTGATTCATTCCTATTCTGGAAAAACTAAGCAATCAATTTTAGAATATAAAAGTCTCTACTCTTTAGATAGGTGCTCTTTGAGCTTGAATCTGAATTTGAATAATCTGAATAGAATTTCTTATTTCTATTTCTAACCCAGCAAAGACTGTTGTGGTTAAGCACCTACAAGTTGCTTTTCTAGGCATCATGCAAGATACAAACATGAATGGGGTAAGCTTTATCTAAACTTTGCATCAGCCCCTATGTTAAATGCAGTAGATGCTAAATAAATGTTGAATGAATGGAGAAACATTCTCTGCCCTCTGGGGATTTTTAATCTAGCTTTCAGCAATAATAGTCATTCACATAGATTAAAAGTTAGATACTAAATACACTAGATACTATAAGATAGTATAAGTGACTCCTTCAGCCAATTGCTTTATGACCTTAAGCAAGTTACTTTACCTTAGTCTATTTCCTATAAAATCGGGGCAATATCTAAGTGTTATTATCTGTAGGGTCAAGCTATCATAGAAAGCATTTATTAAGTGCCTACCATGTGCCAGACACTGTACTAAGCACTAAGATACAAAGAAAAGAAAATCAGTCCCTGATCTCAAGAAGTTTAGAGTGTAATGGGAAAGATGACATGTAATTATGTCCAAGCAAAATATATATAGGATAAATTGGAGATAGTTTATGGAGGGAAGACATTAATCAATAAACATTGGTTAAGTGCTTACTATGGGCCATGCATTGTTTTAAGTATTGGCACTAAACTTTGAGAGGGATCAGAAAAGGCTTCTTAGATGATAGAATTTCAGGTGGTACTTGAAGGCAACCAAGGTTCCTTCTACCTTGGACATCCAAGCCCTGCAGAGATCTAGAGAAGAGAGAATTAGTTTCCTATAGATTGTTGTGACTTCATGAAGAAAGTGAGATAAGTGCTCTCTAGACTTTCAACTCCTAAAAGTCAGGGATAGTTTGTGCAAGGGGTATATGAAACAAGATTTTATACAATGTATGGTAAATGATTATGCTTCTTTTCTAGGTCACGGGAACTTCCCCTACCTCTGTGGCAACCTTAGTGATGTCATAGTTAGTTCCCTTTTGTACACGTGCTACCAGAATTCTCAGTCGATATCTCGAGCTTATGAACAATATGGTGCATCTACGATACAGCCCATATCAGAGGAAATGCAGCTTTTATTGACAGTCTATTATCTTGTTCAGCTCGGTGAGTATCTTTTTTTTTTTTTTTCAATATAGGGAGGATTGTAGAATGTGATAAATATGATGCAATGTAATGAGGCTGCTGAAAAATTGTGATAGTAGTCTGATGTGAGAAATATGTGTGTATGCATGCATGTACATATATATGCATATATACACATATATTTAAAGTGTTTAATAAAAGCTTTTAAAGACATTATGAAGTCATCATACCTATCACCTTTTTGTTATAAAATGTGGGCTTAAATGTTTATAGCAATGAATGAAATCAAATGATACAAAGTTGAGTAAAACTGAGTTTCCTTTGCACTTGTTTCAAATACTTGAAATATCTGTGCATTTTGTAAACTTTAAAGTGCATCAATTTAAAGTATTCAAATACTTGAAAACTTGTTTTTTTCTCATTTAAAGATAATGTTTGAATTTGTTTTAAATTTGATTAAGGATTCTTCTAGATGTTTGTACTATGAATTGAAAACACATTCTTAGCATTTCTTCTTTATAAAACTGTATGGTGACATGGAAAGAGCACTGGATTTGGATTCAGAAGACCTGGATTTGACAATTGGCTCTGCTGCACACTACCAGGATGGTTGCTAACTTCATAATTGGTTACCGAGTCAATTAATCTTTTTGGGACTCAGTTTCCTCATCTGTAAAATGAGGATGCTGGGCTAGGTGACTTCTTAGATCTCTTTCTGCTTATGATCCTTTGATGCTAAAACTGATAAATTGAAGACAGTATGACTTCTTGTCCTCAAAGAGATTACCCACAAGGTTTTTGGAAATATCTGTGCATTTTGTAAACTTTAAAGTGCATTTATAAACTCTAAATGTGAATTGTTATCATTTATAAGTCTGTTCCACAAAAAATCATTTTGTGGACATTTTCTCCCAAAACAAAACTCATTGTTTAAAACAAGGTACATACCTTTATTTTAGAAGTTTTAGTCTTTAGTGGATCCATCATGTTAGGAAAGTGATATTAATTTTTTCCTTCACAATAAACAACTTTAAATTAAGAGTTAGACTTTTAAAAAATTGAACTTTGTCTTTGTTAGCTTCAGACCAGGTTCCTCTAATTGAAGATCTGGAGCAGATATTTATGCGTTCCTGGAGAGAATCCCATTTGTCAGAGATCCGTCAGTATCAACAAGCTACACCGCAGCCCTTCCCTCAAGTTCCTAGTCACATTGCCCCAGTGACATCTGCCCAACTTCCATGGCTGGCTGGCTTGGCAGCCAGTTCTTGCAATGACAGTGTTCATATCATTGAATGTAGTTACTCCTTGGCAGAGGGACTTTCAGAGATGTTCAAGTTACTTATTGAAGGGAAACTTGTGAAAACTAACTACGTTGTGATTATATGTGCATGTAGGAATACACCAATTGACTCCTGTATTGCAGTTACAGGTAAGCCTCATTTTTTCCATTCCTTTTTTTTCCTCTTCCCTGCAGGTTGTTACTTAGAATGCTGTTTTTTTTTTTTTTTGCTTTGTAAAGTTTTACCAATATTTTAAAGTCCAACAAAAATATCACCTCCACTAGAAATCTTTTCTATTCATAAAATGTTGTATATTTTTGTTTTAATAGAATGTAAACATTATAAAGTCAGAGACTACAACAAACATTTTAGAACTTTTTTAATGATGTTTATATTCTGTATATATGATTTTATGGTGTTTATATTCTGTTAAAAGTATTTCTCTCTGTGTCTCTGTTACCACATATACATGTTTCTATATATACATATACACATACATATCTATATATACACATAGGTATAAATGTATATATATATACATATATGTGTGTATACATACACACACATGCACATATATAAACATGTATAAATAGATACATATCCCTATTTGTATCTAATAGTAGTGCACTCTGGGACAGAAATAGAAAAGGAAGAAAAAAAGGGGAAAAAGGAAATTTGGATGATAACTATTTAAGTTTAAAAGGAATAGCAAGTTGTACACAATAGATTTGCAGTTTCTTTTTTTTTTATTATTATACTGTTATGGAATTGCTTGTTTTATTCCATATGAAATGAAATAAATGAAAATGAAATAAATAAAAAAAAATACCAGAGATTGTATATTATCTACATTCTAAGTATTTCCCTAGAACATCATAGGTTTTAAAATTTATTTATAGTTTAATGTTGTTTTTTATCAAACTGTCAATAATACTCTGTTTTTGCCGGCACATGCACAGATTTTTTGTATTAGATTGTATCAGAGTTGTAGGATTGCAGAAATCTTTATCCTTTTAATGGTAAAACACATGTAAGATGAAGAGAGAAATTTTTTTGAGTTGACAGGGTAAAACAGGGATAAAAATAAGTCATAGGCTTTAGAGTTGGAAGGGAAGTTAGAATTTCTTTTTTTGGTGATAAAACAATAGTGTGTGTGTGTGTGTGTGTGTGTGTGTGTGTGTGTGTGTGTGTGTGTATGTAGTTTAAATGAAATATCTTTTCTCTTATTTGCTTGTTGAATCTTTATTCCTTTAGTTGGTAACATGAAGCTAAGTGATTTTTCCCATGGATACACAGGTAAAAAAGAATAGAACCAGGATGTCCTTAACCTCCAAATCTGGGGCTTTTTAACTAAGCCATGTTATCTGCCATTTATCATACTTCCAGCTTCATTGCATAACCAGTTAATGCTGGTGGATTTCTGAATTTAGATAATCTTAATGAAAAGTAATCTGAAAGTTAAATTTACCAAAAATCATACCCTCTAATGCTTCAGTTCCACTTTTAGGATTTGGTGACATATTTAGAGAGACTAGATCTATGATTATATTTTTTTGATACAATTTTACAGGTACTCTTGGATGAATTCCTATATTGGTTGATCTGTACCTTTTCTGAAATATGATCTTAAAGAGTTGCTTGGTTATAGAGATTTTGGTTCTTTATACATGAGAGTAGGTTTTAGAAGTAATATAGAATAGAAAATGAATATAATATAGAGATTAGAAGGATAGTTTTGGAGTGCAGAAGTCTAGAATTCCTTAAACTTTTGGTACATACTCACTGTGTGACCATAGATGGGTACCTTAAGCTCCAAATTATGGAAGGGTTGTTAGTTAAATGGATGGAAGGAATTTCAATTCAGTTCAACAGGTATTAAGAGCCTACTATATCCTAGGCACTGTCCTACATGCGTGTGATCAAAAACAAAGATGAAAACCATCTGTCCCCTTAAGAAACTTCCTTGTCTCTTTTCTTCCCTATTTTACAGAGAAGTAAATAAAAATTGATTTCAGGAGAGAGGAAGTGCTAGCAATTTGGGGAGGCAGGGGTCAGGAAAATAGAATTTTATTTTAATGAGAATTAGAATTATAATTAGAGCATATAGATTATTAGAGTTAGAAGAAATGTGTTTAAAAAAAACATCAAAGCTGGGTTTAACATCTTAGGACACAAAATTGTCAGTTATGACAGTGCTTCCTAATCTTTCCTATATCATATACCCCTTTGGTATTTTGCTGAAGTCTGTGAACTTTTCAGAATAGTTTTTAAATGCATAAAATAAAATATATAGGACTGTGATATAAACCAATTATATTGAAATAGTTATCAGTATATTTAAAAAATATATAAGTTCTTGCACCCTAGGTTAAGGATCTCTATTTTAGGTTATCTAATTCAAACTTTAAAAATATTTAAAAAAATAATAGATCAGTAATTCAGGATTCTTCACTAGATAGATGAAAAAACTTGTCTAGGATTATATGAGTTTTGTCACCTTAAGGTTACTCATTTTTGGCTTATGCAAATTGTTTTTCAAATAATAATAATAGCTAACATTTATATAGAACTAATTGTGTGCCCACACTATGGAAATAGACAATAAGTTGCTTTGTTTTCTAGGAAAGTATCAGGCCCGAATTCTCTCTGAAAGCCTACTCAGCCCAACAGAGTATCAGAAAGAAGTAAATTATGAGCTTATGACTGGAAAAGTGGAATCTTTAGGTGCCTTTTTTAGCACTCTTTGCCCAGGTAAGAGATCATCCAATTAATTGTTATCTATTTTCCCAAATCTATGTGATGGGAAGGAACCAAAAAAGAAAAGCCAGAAACATATATTGGAATCTCTTCTTAGATATTTCACTGAGAAAGACATTATGAAATAGAAATATGTGACGGACTAAATGTCTACTAATTAGACAATTAGACATTTGTCTAATGTCAGGGGCATTGTATGATGGCCCAGGCATTTAATTTTGTATTGACCTGTGTTCCGTCCTTTGCATGATAAAAGTAGTTCTGGGTGGTAGGCTGTTTTGACTCTGAATATAGTTCTTAGAACTTTATTGTGTTTACTCACAAAAGATTTTAAATATGCTTCTATTCTCTTCTCTTTATCTGTTAGAGGGTGACATTGATATTTTGCTGGACAAGTTTTATCAAGAAAACCAAAATCACATTTCTTCTTCACTTAATACTTCAATAAATAAACCAGCAGCCCTGGATGCCAGTGGGACTCCTTTGTGTACAAGTAAGTAACAAGAGGTTAGGCAACTGGGATGATTTGGAATTTGATGGTAGCTTTAGATTTGTACATTGTTAAGACTTCAACTATTAGAACTTTTCATTATTTTCACTAACTGAAGTTCCTGCATTTTGGCCTCCTGAATTAGGAATAACAGAGAGGTCTGTTTATCTCAGTAGGCTAGGTTTTTCTTACCAGTCTTTGAGTTGCCTTCTGGTTTAAAACAGACATTCCTCAGTTATTTATTGCCTTTACTCTCTGGGTCCTGGGGATTCTATTTAGAAAGAGAGAAAGATAAGACATTTTACTTTTGGGTGGTCTTAGCTTTTCATCCTTTTTTCACTAACTTTTTCACTTACTTAAATTCTCATATGGGGCATCATCCTTGAGTTTTATTTGATGCTACACTGAGGAAGTTGGCCAGAATGGGAGGGAGCATGATTGTAAGATAAAAAACATTGGATTTGGCAAGAAACCAGGTTTTGAATCTGGGCTTCTTTTTTTACTTGCTTAAACTATATTTCCTTTGGCTTTCTTTTGAAAGCTTTCTAGGCTTTAATTGTCTTATCGATTAAGAAAGAGGTTTGTTCTATATGGGAACCCCGCCCTTTGAAGATCTTTTGAAAGGAGGAGGTGTATTTAGTTTGGAGGAAAAAAATTTGGGTGATAACAGGGCAAGTGTTATCTTTGCGTTCAAACATCTGAAAGACTATTTTCTATAAAAGAGAATATTTGCTCAATCGAGTAATTTCTTTTCATTGATTTGTTTTTGTTTTAAATACATTCTTAACTTTTATTATCCTGAATGTGACAAATTCCAGAACATTTGAGCATTTTTAGCTTCAGAGATCAGAAAATGAAAATTTTACATGAAACTAATAATCTCCATTATGTACAGTTCAAAACAAAAGTCTCTGAAACATTTATCATATCGAAGCAGAAGCTGTCCTGCTTATATGTTACCCTCTGAATTTCATTTTGTCCTATTCATCTAGTTGGTACAGTGGCTATATCTCTGGGATTGGTGTCAGAAAGACCAGGGTTCAAATTTGCTTTTGAGATACTTACTGACTTGGGACAAATCACTTAATTTTTGCTTCAATTTCCTCATTTTTAAGTAAGGATAACATCTACTATGTAGGGTTATTGAAAGGTTTAAATAAGAGGGCAGTTGAAAAGTACTAAACACAGTGTCTGGAACATTTAAATTCCTTTCTTCTTTCTCAGTTCATACACTTTAAAAATACTTCATTGATACTTTTAATTTTTATATCACTATAATTACTCCTATTTCTACTGCCTCCTAATAATCCCCTCCTTCAAAAATAATCTCACATTTCTCTTGTACTCATTTAAACAAAACAAATCCATACACCGATCATATTCAAATATGCATGTCTTACTCCTCTTCTCTAGTCCATCATTTCTCTGTCAAGACAGGAGGGCGGAACATATTTTGTCACTGATCTTCTGGATTAGTGTCTGATCATTGCATTGGTCAAACAGCATCCTTAAAACTTTCAATAAATCAAATTCCAGGAAGATTCCAGGCAGAAGCAGGATTAGTAGTTAGATGGTGGTGATGGGGGCAGATTTTGGCTTATTAAAAAATTTCTCAAACAAATATAACTGTTCAAAATCAGAATGGGTTACCTCATGGGACATTAAATTTATTGTCATTGAAAATGTTCAGGTAGAGAATGCGTTGTCCATTTGTTGGGGATTCCATAAAGCCAATTTTTTTATTGGGTGGGGAATTTGAATAGGGGAACTCTTATATTCTTTTCCACATTTTAGATTCTGTAACTATAGACTGGAGAAAGCAATTGCTTTCTCCCCCCATTCTCATGTCAGAATGTAAACAGAGCTAATCCAAGCAATTTAGGCACATGGGGCTTTAAGAAGTCCAAGACATAGAAAGCCTGATCTGGAATATAACAAGTTTATATCAGTAGCAAGTGTTCTGGGTACTAAAGGCCCAATGATTTACATTTCAGCTTTTGCTGGAATTAAAAAATAAATACATATGTATACATATAAATACAAATAATATATATACACACATAATATATGTATAAAATGCATACATATATGGCATAGCTAAATGGATATATCATCTACATAAATATATACTTCTTATATACACTGCCTACATGTGAATGTGTGTATGTATATAAAATTTCCTGGTGAAAGGGCTATCTGGCAATATCTGTCTTACTAGGATGAAGCTTTGTAAAACAGAGAAAAGGCCTGGGGAGGTAGGACAGGAAAGGCATCTTTTAAACCTCAATTCGGTAAACAAGCAGAATATCAGTCAGTCAGTGGTCAAACTTAGGAGTTCCCTGGTGTCTGAAACAGGCCAGAATAGTGGTCAGACTTGGCGAGGAGTGGGGAAGGAGGAGGTGAAAGAGTATTAATATGATATTAGTTATAGTCTTCGAGAAAATAGGATGAGCTGGTTCAAGGCTCTCTCATCTGGTGCTTCTTTTGGAAGCAGAATTCTTTCATGATGTGGCCTGCTTACCATGTTCCATTCGTTCTCAGCTATACTAGTGCCACTGTGGGCCTAAAAGTTGTACCATTAAAGGAATCACACAGAGTATTCTATTGGAAATATCTCACAGAATAATAAGAGCTGAGTCAGGCTTAAAGGAGTCATTGTGTCAGAAGTGAAGCTCTTTTTTCATGTTTTATGTTTGGAATTATTTCTTTCAGTATTTCAAACTATTAACATTCCATTTTCCCTAAAATTTCACTTGTTCAAAAAATCTATATAATAATCTAATACAGAAGAAAGACCCTAGGTCTGGGAACTGGACTTGGATCTGCCATTTACTAATCATATATTGGACAAATCATAACCTTCTGTGTCATTTTCCTCATCTGCAAAATGGGAATGATGATACTCATTAGCTTATAACTATACAATAAACTATATAACATATGTAACTATATAATTACTATGTGTGTGTATATATAGATGTATATATATAAAATAAATTACTACACATTACTACATATATAAACTATATAATAAACATGACTTATTATCACTTATCAGGGTTATTATAGCAGGAATTCCTGCTTAGATATGGGTTGAATTAGAATAACTACCAAAGTTCTCTCCAGTCCAGAGGTTTTATGATTCCTGAAAACTGAATAGGGATTGTTTTGACTGAGTGGAAAGCTATTGATGGAATACTTTATAATTATCTTCATCTGGGTTAAGGTCTTTTTACCTTTTTTGTGTGTCATGAACTCCTTTGTCAATCTAGTGAAGTTTGTGAACCCCTTAAAATAAAATAGAATATTACAAAGAAACCAAATTACGTCAAAATTCAGTTATCAAAATATTAACAAAATAAGTTCACAGGCCCCAGGTTTAGAAACCTTGATGTGGGTGCTAGAGAAAAATGTTTTGTTGATAATTATTTTTTATTTTGGGACTGATCCATCTTTTCATCAGTGAAGATAACTAGAATTTTCCTCTACTAATGAAGATTGACAACTGCTCTGTGATTTGTACTTCTAGGCAGTTTTAAAAAAAATAATGTTTGATATTTATATCTTCCACTAAAAACCTACTCTGATGCTCCATGAAAGGATGGACATATCCTTGAGTTTGCAAAGGCTGGGCTATTTGCAAAGACAGAAGGGCCTTATGGAATGTCATTTGAATCCTCATCATCAGGTTGACTTTATAGTGATGTATTTTTCTACACCATCAATTCTCAAAGACCTACTAGTGACTTGTAGACAGGTTTCAGTCTGCATGGGTGGCATAGATGCAATTCTAGCTCTTTACCATTTATATGCTGCATATTTGCATGTTGCTTTTATATACATTAGCACATGTATAGAACCTCAGAGCTGGCAGGGGGACCTCCACTTGGGCTGAGCAGAAATTTCCTTTGCAACATTCCTGACAAATGCTCATTCAGTCTTTGCTTTGAAGACCGCCATTGATGGGGAAATCTCTCTCTTGAGGCAGCTTTAACTATTAGGAAATAGTTTCTTATATGAAACTGAAACTAGGTTTTTAAAATAAATTATAAGCCTCTCAATAGCCTAGTGAGGTTACAAGTTTAGAATGCAGGTTCAGGCTGGGAACCAGTAGGGCTAGGATTGGAGCCATATATCCCAGTCCTAAATCTCGGATTACTTTCAATTACACTCCATTTTTTCTATTATACTTCATTTCCTCTCAGTAGGGAATGATTCTCTTTTCAGCATCATGCCTTGAAAATCCCTTTCAAATAATGTATTGCAATCCAAGCCCCAGGCTTGCCGGGAAATATAGGTATGCCTCTGGAGTGCCTTTGTCATGTATTCTCCATGTACCATTCGAGTACATTCTATTATTACCTGGGCCTGAACTAATGGAAAAGCCTCCTTATTGTCCTTCCTGTTTCCCCACTCTAATTTGTTCTAATACCTATTATCCAAGATTTCTCACTGCTTGTGTTATGGATGTCCTTGCTCACAACTGTCAGTTGCTCCATATTGTAAACTGAATTAAGTTGAAACATTTTAACTTGCCATTTAAGCCCCTTTGTGCCTTGGTCTTTTGGAGGCTAGATTTAGAGTTCTATTTCTCCTCTTATGTTCTCATTTCTTCCCTTTATGTTCTAGCTAAGCTGAATTATTAATGATTCACTAATCTTTCCCTCCCTTTTTTTGCCTCTGCATTTATAAAATCCATTCTCTTTCCCTTTTTCATGTCTTCTTGATGAAGCCTTTTCCTTCCTTCTAGGCCTACCTCTTCCATGAATCTTCCTTGTTAGAAATAATCTCTCTTTCCTGATTTTATTTTACCTTTCTGCTTGGTCTCCCCTGTATACTTTTCATTTTAACTCCTGTTAGCTGTTCCAGTCATTATCTCATTTCCTCAGAGTGTAAGCTGCTTAAGGGCAGGGTATGGTTTCTCTCTTTTCTTGTACTATTGTACCACACATGGCAGTGGATGTTTAATAAATGTTTATCAGATTGAACTGACTTGGAGTGACTTAACCAGAAGTGCTTGATTTCTAGACTATGGTCTTGAGCGGCACCAGATACGTCCCTTGCAGTTAGCTGTGGCCCAGAAGCTCCTCTCCCATGTGTGTTCCATTGCTGACTCCAGCACTCAGAATCTGGATTTGGGCTCCTTTGAAAAAGTGGATTTTCTGATCTGTGTACCACCTTCAGAAGTGACTTATCAACAGACATTGTTTCATCTCTGGCATTCAGGTATATGGTTTGGCACTTATTGAAGATGTTGAATATTTCTTCTCTATTTTATCTTTTTAAACTACATAAAAATCTAGTCTTAAGATATTTTATTGTGACTTTGAGGTTTTTTTTTAAATTTGAGAGACTTTAGAAAGGCTTATATTGGACATCTGACTCAGATAGAAAGCTACTATAAATTCACTGGATGTTTTTAGCTGTCTGTCTTAGTTTGTTCTCTTTTGGAAGTGGAAATTTTTTTTTTAATTCATAAGGGGATGGGTTGGGGAAAGTGAGGGAGAAGAAATTTGGAACACAGTTTTGCAAATGTGAATGTTGAAAATTATCTTTGCATATATTTTGAAAATAATATACTATTATTTAAAAAACAAAATGTAAACCTCTTTAGAATAAAAAAAAATTCGGTTATTAGAAAAAACTTTGTAGCTTATAGGTTTCTATTGGCTATTAGCAGAATAAATAAACATATATGATCATTGGATTTAGTACTAGAGGGAATTTTAGAAATCTTGTTTAGCATTTCTCAAACTATTTGGTTTCTGGACTCATATTTAAAAAAAATATTGAGGATCATATCCCCACCTTCAAGATTATATTTATGTGGGTTACATCTATAGACCTTTATCATATTAATGTGAACTCTAAAAATAATTTTGACCTCATGGGCCTCCTGAAAAGGTTTCAGGATTCAACCTAGATCATATAGATAGAACTAAGTAAGAAAGTTGGGATTCAAACCAGATCTCTAGACTGTAGATTTCCTGTTGGACTCCCTAATGCAGTTTTATCTTCTTGTAGGAGTTTTGCTAGAGCTTGGCTTGGAAAAGGAGCATGTGACTAAGCAGAGGCTAGAGCAGTATGTAATGAAGCTAGATGCAGAGGCCCAGACCAAATTTAAGGTTTTTCTGCAAAATTCTCTTCAGAATCCTCACACATTGTTTGTCCTAATCCATGACCATGCACACTGGGATCTTGTGAGGTAAGATGTCTTAGTTTCCTAGGGGGATTGAAATTTTATTTGTAAGAAACTATATGTGGGATTCACTCTTGAAGTAGTGGGCATAGTTGCTAAAATAGATGGCTGCGGTTTAGTGATTATTATTAATATTTACACATCACTTTGCAATTTACAATGTACTTTTCTTCCAGTAACCTTGTGAAGTAGTGTATATATGGTCATTCCTATTTTTAAAAAGGGGCTACCAAGGCTCATAGAGGTGACTTTCTAAAGATGAGAGCTTGCATTTGAACCCAGGTTCTTTTGAATAAGTCCTACATTCTTTACTATGTTACCCTTTTGTTTGCAAGTAAATTCATGAGTGAGAGAAGCAGTAAGTAAGCATATGGCTCTCAGCAGCAGAAGCTTTACTACTTCCTAGCTGTTTGATCTGGATAAATAACTTGATCTCTGTATGTCAGTTTCTTCGTCTGCAAAATGAGAATTTTAGTATTTAGCTAGCTTATCTATTAAATTTATTGTGCTATTAAAATAAGGTACTGGATAGCAGAACACAGTAAAAGTGATAATATGATAAATAAATGACAGGTATGTTTTGCAGGGAAAATAGTGTTAATGTGCCTATCTCATAGCTATAATTCATTTATGTAAACCTTAAAGGTTTGCAAAAGTACTTTATTTTTTGCAGGTATTTGTCATAATTTATTATTATGATTACATCAGAATAGGCAAAGCAAAAATATTTTTGTTTATTAGGAATACTAAGGTCATTGCTTAAAATGTTAAACTGCATTAATTAAATTAAGACTAGTTGGTCTTAAAAAAAAAGTGTCCCCACCTATCTAAGGACTTTCCATGTGAGGTATTAGTGCTTCCCTAGGCAGCTAGGTGGTTAGGTGGTTAACTCAATGCAAGTCACCTTGCCCTCTTTGTCTTAGCTTCCTCACCTGTAAATTGAGCTGGAGAAGGACATGGCAAACACCATTCCAGTAGTCTGCTAAGAAAATCTCAAAAGGGGTTACAAGGAGTCAGATACCAGGGAAAACGACCTAATGCCTCACCAAATCACCTTGTATTTGCTTTGTAATTGTTTTAATGTTGATTTCATATGTCCTTGTTGCCTTCCCCTGTATAATATAAGCCCCTTAAAATAGGGGTAAAAGAGCTTGTTTTCATATCCTTAGCAACTTGTAATGCCTGGCACAAGGTACTTAATAAATGTTGATTGTTTCTTCAAATTATTGATATAATGAAAAATGTTATTTAAAAATAAAAAAAAAGACTAGTTGGTCTTGTTAGGTACTTGTTATATATTATACTACTACTAATTAGGTATTTTTATTTCTAACTATTATTATTACTATATATACTATTATTCATATTTATTGTTACTGTATATACTATTCTTAGTGTTTTTAAACTCCCAACAATGCTTATCTAGATGATAGTATAAAGATTTTATAGATGAGGAACAGAAACCCGGGGAGTTTAAGTGACTTGGTCCCACAGCTAGCAAATGGCAAAGCTGTGGCTAAAAGACAGAAATCTTGATTTGTGGTCTACAACTCTTCATTAGGGGGTCCTGTAAAATTTCAAAAAATAGTGGTCACTTTTTATTAAACCACATTACAAAAATCCAGGTTTTCATTGGTATAAGTATCCCATGTTTTTCACAGCTGTAAAATAAAGATAGTAATTGGACCTGCGATTTTTTTTTTTTTTTGGTATAGGAAACTACAAAATCAAGAAACACTCTCTATAATTTGTATAATTTATTGTCTTAGACAGTTACTGAGAAAGTTAATTGACTTACTTAGGGTCATTGAGAGTATGTGCCAGAGGCAAGATGGTTAGCCTGCTCTTTCTGGCTTTGTACCGACTCTCTATGTACTGCACAATGCTTCATCCATTTGTCATATGCCCTAGAAACAAACCAAAACATCTGCTGGGCAATGCTCTGGCAGTAAGCCTTTTTGTTTTCAGATAGAGCATTTACTTTGATGGATGAGAGTTGAGTCTCCAGGCTCATACTTGGTACAACATTCTTGCTTTCCAAGATCTGCCAAAGTTCACACTTGAACTAGAATAGCTTTTGGAATCTGCCTCCAGATGTCAGAGGAGTGCTTTGATGGAGTATCTGTTTTTATAATACAAAGTCAAGTTGAAGATACCATTTTGTATTTCCCTTTGTATTAGTTTGACCTCTGATTTGATACATGTCTAAAGTATTTGGGGTATGAACACAGAAGAGAGCTCATGGATGTGATTTGTGAATCTTTCTCAGAACTGACTTACATTGTAACCTTGGACAATTCAATTAAGGTATATGAGTCTGTTTATTTGTGAAAGTGATCCTCTTCAAAGGGCTTAATTTGAAATCTGTGATGTTGACTTGATACTACATTATCTAATCATTTTGCACATGTTTAAGAAAATTTTTTAAACTCAAGGATATATGAAGAATACTCTTATTCTTTCACTAAGATTTTTTTCTATCATCTTCTGTAGATACTTATTTTGAAAAAAATAAAAAAGGCCTACTCATCAAATGTCATTCTGATGGGAAATATATAGTCTATGACCTCATAAAGTTCTCAGTCCAACATAAAAATAAAGCCTTTGCCTTTGAGCTTCTATACAATGGGAGATGTAGATAAGAGTCTTTACCTTCAAAAGTTTCTGGTTTAATAGTATTATAGAAAGGGGGTTGAATTTAGATTCAGGAGAGATCTGGGGTTCAAATTTTTCTTACATTAGATATGTGATCATAGAGTAGTCAGTTAAATGCTAAATATTTGGGATTTTGCTTTCCCTGTCTGTAAATTGGGAATGACTGGAATACCACTTTCATAAAATAGTTGTGAGTATCAAATGAGACAGTTGATCTAAAGTGTTTAATAACCTTAAAATAGCATATAAACATCATCTTTTAACTATAGAATGACACTCTCCTTAGAGTTCACAGTTTAGTGTGGAAGAATGTTAACATAAATAGACAAGAAAAGGTGTTTTTTGTATCCTGTATAATTCTATATAATTCATGGGCCTAGAGAGAGAATGACCTAAGTTCAAATACAACCTCAGATAGTTGTTAGCTGTGTGACCTTGGACAAGTCACTTAATCCTCTCTGCCCCAGTTTCCTCATCTGTCAAATGAGCTGGAGAAGGAAACAGCAAACTTCTCCAGTGTCTTTGCCAAGAAAACCCACAAATAGAGTCACAAAGAGTCTTATACAACCAACAAATCAACAATTACCATCATTGCAACAATTTCGTAATGAGTATTCATTAGTGGTCTAGTTGCCCTGGTTTTTGAAGCATCTCTGTTTTTTTTTTTTTTTTTCCATTTCTGCCTAAGGCAAGCCTCTCCATACTTCTTCATGGATTTTTGGTTTTCCTTTAAAAGATTAGTTATAGAGTTAAGAGTAACAGGTCTTTAATGCATGCCTATAGGAAAATATTCCTTTGCTAATAATGTGGAGTTACAGAGTAAGTTTTTAAAACAATTCCTGCCTTCCGAAAGGTCACAATTTATCCTCTAAACATAGTCAATTCATGTTTGTATACTAACAATAGTGTCCAATTTTTTTTAATATCAGACATCAGACATTATGTAATTAATTATGATTTTAGTAACAGATTTAATTACCTTCTTAATTAAGTTTTGTTTAGATGGACTCATTCAGATTACTTTGTATTCCCTTTATACATATTCATGCAGATCAAAAGCATATTACAGGATCAGGGAGAATTTAAACTGCCTTAGAGATACTCTCCAAAACAGCTAATTGAGAGAATATTTTAATATTGATGTTGCCTTTTAGGGAAATATGAGATTAGCTAAACAATAGAATGAGTCAATAGCACAAAATAGGTGCTTAATAAATATTTATTGATTGTCTGAGTCAAGATTTTTTTTTCTAGTCTATTAAGCTCTCAGATTCTTAGGGATCAGCTTTTCTGGTCCTGTCAGCATTCCATCACTTCTCATTCCTGAAACTAGAGGGTCATAAAATCCAATTCATAAATCTTAGACCTGTCAGGGTGTTTTTAGAGATACCATCTTTACAATCCAAGCCTTCTATGTCAGGACAAATTAATGGACCTTTCTTTTGGTTCACAGGGACTGAGTCATCCTCCTTGATAAACCATCTCAACATTCTGCTCCCTTGATGGGCAGAAGTCCATTCATAGATTAACCTAAATCCTTTCTCTTTTAAGCCCCATGGTCATGTTGTATTCTCAATACACATTGAGGACAACTATTCAGCACCTAATTAAGTAAAACTTGTCATAGATTTCCCAATCAATAGAGCTAGCCCAAAATAGAATGGGCTATCTTGGGAGACATAAATGAATTCCTCTTCAGTGAAGTCTTAAACAAAAGCATAAGTATCCAGTTTTCAGGAATATTATAAAAACTTTCTTTAATCTTTTTTTTAAAGTAAATCAAGAATCCCTTTGGCAGTTTACTAAGGCCTTTGAACTCCTTTGCAGAATAATATTTGTTCCCTACATTCATAATAGAAGAAAATACTAAATTTCAATTAGAGATTGATGGAAATAAAATGGAAAAAAATGATGGAAAAAAATTTTTTTTCCTCATCCACACTCACTCCCTGAAATACATCCATGAATCCTAGATTATTAGATTAGATGATTTCTGAAATACCTACTCTAATTCTGTAGCTTCATTTGGAAGGTACTGAGAGATAGTATTATGTAATCAATAGTGCTGGATTTACTGATAGTAAGATGGGTTCGATTCTTACTTTTGATTTTTATTAGCTCTATGACTATGTTTACTTAATCTGACAGCTTCTAATTCCCACTATGTACAGTATATATGACAATACTTGTGTTATCTGTTTGTTGTAGGGTTCAAAATGAGATTGTATATACATATATATACATATAAACACACGCATATATATAAGTATATATACATATGTGACTTATTCATGTTATATTTGTGTGCATTGCAAATTTTGAAGTGTTATTTTAATATGACCTATTTTGAATGTGAGCGTGTGCAAGTGTCTGTGTGTGTGTGAATGCGTTGTGTGCATGTATATATATGTGCATGTGTGAGTGTAAGTGCACATATGTGTGTCTACCTTAAATTTCTTACTTGAAATGGGAATTTTGTCTTTAGCCTCTCTAGTTAGTGGCCATTTAGATTTTTACTCAGGAAACACAAACAATTAGAATTCATTAAGTGCTGAGGAACTTGGAAGCAGGAAGACTTGAGTTCTAATCTTGCCTTAGATACTTAGTACCTGTGTGACGTGGGCAAGTCAGTTTAAGTTTTTTTTCACCTTTAGTTTCACTGTTTGTAGAACAGGAATAATTATGGTGCCTACCTTGACAGGTTTATTGTGAGGATCAAATGAGAACATTTGTAAAGGTCTTTGCAAACCTTAAAGAACTATATAAATGTGAGCTATTTAATATTGTTATTATTGTTATTGTTATTATTCATATTGTAATATACTATATATTAGAATAGGTTCTGGGGATACAAAACCAAAATAAAACTGTCCCTGCCCTCACAGAAGCAGTGTTTGTACATTAAATAAATACAAAACTGGACAAAGAAAATTCAAGGTAATTTCAGATGTGAGATAGGGCTGAGTGGCTGTAAGCAATCTGGAAGTCTCTATGTAGGAGAGAGTTCTAGCGTTGTCTTTGAGGAAGGCTACCTTAGTACCTAACACATGAGGCAAACTATTCCAGTTTTGGAAGCTACGAGTTATTCCCTTAGATTGAGCTGAAACCTGCTGCTCCAGTTCTGTTCCCTTAGAACTGTGGAAGGAGGAGGAGGAAGAGGAGGAGGAATCTTCTTTCGTATAGCAATCCTTCAGTTATTTAATGATAGCTATTTTATATGTTCCAGTAAGCCTTCTTTTCTCAGGCTAATCTCTTGCAATTTTTTCAGTATGACATGATTTCAGGAACTTTTAGCCTTCTGATCATTTTGTTTTTGCAGTTTATTAATGCCCCTCCGAGAGTGATATCCAGAAATGAGCACTCATGTGTTCATTATTATTATTAATTCAGACTGCTTAGCTCAATTCAATCAAAATGACCTTACTATTTAGGTGTAACTTTTGACTTATTTGATGCTGGGGACACAATTTTGAGGCAGAGAGAACATGATGGTTACCTAGGAAACAAGATTTTAATTTTGCCTCAATTTAGGGTAAGTTCTTTTAATTTGTTATTGAGTTTGCTACTCCTAGGATTTTAAGGACTTTTTGGAGAAAATTTTGAGAAAGTGAGTGAGTGAGATTTGAAACTAATGGAAAGTCTCACTATATTTTTTGAGTGACCATGTATGTTGCATTTTTGTTTGTTAATAATAAAAATGTCATTGTTGTTTCTTCCTTTCTCCTTTTTCTTTTTTCTCCCAATGCTAGCAGTGCTGTTCATAATCTCTATCCTCAAACTGAGCCATCAGTAGGACTTGTTGATCGACTACTCAACTGCAGAGAGGTGAAGGAGGCACCCAACATTGTGACACTCCATGTGACCTCCTTCCCATATGCTTTACAGACTCAGCACACCCTGATCAGTCCTTACAATGAGATCCACTGGCCTGCTTCCTACAGTAATGTAAGAGAGAAATTTCTGGGGATAATTTTATAATTCTTATTTACATTAGAGCTTGGAGAAATTATATAGTAGAATATCAAATATGGTACTAAAACTTATGAATATTCGTTTATTAATTTATTCATTTAACCAGGTTTTTTTGGGGTGGAAATATGGCATAGTATCCAGAGCATTAGCTTTGGATTCAGAAGACCTAAATTCACATCTCTGATCTATTACTTGCTTTTGAAATGTTAAAGAAATTACTTAATGTTTTGGTGCTTAATTTTCTTTATATGTAAAGGAAGTTGATTGGCCTTAGGAGTTAGACTTTCTTCCAATTCTTTTTGATACTGTTTTGTGCAAAGCAAAATATTAGGTGCAGAGAAACACACGTGGTTTCTGACTTATAGTCCAATAGAACTTAACTTTCATTCTGTCCTTTTCAACTTTGAAAACCTTGCTAAAATATTTTATCATCGTAAGTTGAATTTAGAGTTTATTAATTGAATATCTGATGATCTAATGTCTTTCTATGGCCTTAGATCATCTTGCTATAAACTATAGTTCTCAACATACAGGAATGTAAATAGAAGGTGTACGAGAGAAATCACAAAAACAACAATAGTATAATTCACATTTCTTTGTCATTTTATAGTTCACAAAGTCTTTCCATTCATTGTCTGGAGCATTTGTAATAGATGTGTTCTTTGATATTATTATCCTATGATTTTTCAGATGAGGACATTAAGGATCAGAAAAATTAAATTTCTTGTTCAGCATTTACACAGCTCCTGTGAAAGATTCAAACTCAAGCTTCTTGAATCCAAGACCAGGGCTATATCATAATGTCATAAAAAAACTTTCTGAAACCTTGAAATTAACCCATTTATATGTTATCATCTGCATTCTTTTCATTACAACAGAATACAGAGATATTTCTGATTACTTAAGAGTTGTGGTTAAGTTCTAGAAAGTAGATTTTTACTGTGAGTATATATTTTGGTAGAGTTGTAATGTGGGTTGTTACTGGCACTGATGTTAAAATGTATAGAATTGTTTAGAATATGTTAGCCATTCTAAGAGAAATTTATTGATCATAATCTTAGATTTCTTTTTAAATTTTTCATTTTTTATTTATTGTTTTATTTTCTCTTCCTCATTCTTTCTAATCCATTGGGGAAAAAAAGAAAAATATTTTATAACAAACATGTAACAAATTCCCCACATTGACTATGTGTAAAAATGTATCTTGATTCCATCACATCTCTACATCATTGGACCATTGGAATTATAATGAACTTAGATTTCAATAGAAGCTTAAAGTACTGTAGTTGACATATTTCTAAACTCAACTTAAAAGTTGTCTAAGTAAAATGAATGGTTGTGGGAAGGCCTTCCTTAAAAGAAATTGCATGATAAAAAATAAATATATGCTTTTCGTGGAGGAATCTCTGGTGATCTTGATGAGTACAAAAGAATAAGAATAGTTTAAATTTTGTTGCCAGTCAGAATGGGCAGTCCCAGGAAACTGGTATGAGAACATTTCTCTGTAAGTTCACGTAGGGCTATTTATTTGCTAGTTGATTTATTTTCATAAAGTTTGTACTTTTCTCTTCATAAAGTTCTCTACATAAAATACAGTAGAGTACAACTCAGTTTTGTAGTTAATAATTCCCATGTAGTTGGCTTGTCTTTTACTGTCTCCTTGCCAATCTTTCTGCTTTCCCCTTATTATTTCTTCATACTGCATTTTCTGTTCTCTATACTACCCTGACTCTCTGTACCAGAGCCAATCTATAAAAGTCTTAGCCTTCTAATCAATTTATTTTAGATATACTACAGTTTATTAATGCCCTTCTGAGAGTGATACCCATGATATTGGGGGGATATGATTGCATCATATCACACTGATCCTATACTTCATTTGAAATACTCCTTGATTTTGTGTTTATTGCAAAAAGGAGATGGTGAAATTGTGTGCTGGGAACTGTCAAGAATACAAACTCATCAAAAATTTCATGACAAATGGTAGTCCAGTCAAGATCCATTGTATCCATGAGTGATGTGTCTCAATTTCTAATTATTTGGTTTGTTTCAGGGAATGGACTTATATCAGGAAAACAAAAAATATTTTGGACTCTCAGAATTTATCGAATCTACTCTTTCTGGACACAGCCTCCCTTTGCTCCGATATGATAGCTCTTTTGAAGCAATGGTCATGGCATTAGGAAAAAGGTACTTCGTAAAAAAAAAACCTTGATGATTAACAGTTGTATAAATGATATTTATCCACTATATCTAATAGTTATAATGATGTAAGTAGAATAGACTATCTTCATTACTGGAAGTATGTAAGCTGATGTTAGGCAAATACTTAAAAAATTTTATAATGAATATTCCTTTTTTAGAGTGGAATTTTTTATTATAAGACTACTAAGATTTGAGGCAGCATGCTGTAATGGAAAGAATGCTAGAGTTTGACTTCAGAAGACTCGATTTTGCAACTAGTTTTTCTTGTATAGTACTTGTTTGATCTTGGAAAAGGCACTTAACTCCTGGACCTCATTATTGGTAACAATGGCTCAGTCATTCACATTGTACTAGGAGTCAGGGATACAGAAAAACAAACAAACCATGTAGCAGTTATGATGTGAAAGGAATTTACATTGTACTTAGGGGATATGATTACAAAACACTTTATTTTGGTTCAGAGCTGTGATTTTTTTTTGGTATGAGGAACTCCTGGAATGGAAATTCCCAAGGTGTAGCTTAGAAACTCATAAGGAAGTAACAGTCTTAGAGAAGAAATTGAGTTCTGGAATACTTGATTTACCCATGTTGCCTCAATTAGTATGTGTCAGAGGCATGATTTGTATCCAAGATTTTCTTATTTTAGGGCTCGCCCTTTATTTGCTAGGCAAAACTGCCTCTCAGGTATATACCTGATAAAGGTATAAATAAATTTTATAAATTTTTAAATTTTTAAAATTTATAAATCTTTATAAATAAAGATGAAGCAAAAATAATAAAAAGCAGTTTCAGAGGAGTAGGTATTCTAATAGTGAGGGATCAAGAAGATGGCATGTATGAGTTGGCACCTAAGCTACTTTTTGAAGGAAGCTAAGAATTTAAAAAAATGTGGAAATGAATAGGAAGTGGTACATTCCACACGTCAAGATCTACTAATGCAAAGAGATGCTATTGAGTATGGGATGTCAGGTGTACAGGAAAATTAGCTGGAGAAATTGACTGGACTGGAAAGTATTTGAAGAGGAATAATGTGAAATAATTTTAGAAAGTTAAGTAGGATCCTGACTGTGGAGGGCTTTAAATATTAGACTCTTAAAGGCAATAAAGAGTTAAAATATTTTTGAGTCAAGAGATAATTTGGTCAAATTTCTGTTATATATTTGGCATTTAACAAGATGTTCATAAAAATTCTTTACATTTTAAAATCTTATATTCCTATATTCCTTCCAACTTTAAAAGTTTGACTAAATATAAAAAGCAAAAGCTAAAATTTGTAAAGGTTACTAATTAATTCCTTGGAACATTTCATTCAGTTGTTTTATTGTAGATTTTAATTGTATAAATAAAGAACTTCCTAGTTATGTGTTATGTTATGTTTATATGACATTGAAGGCTCAAAGCTTTGTCACTCAAACATTCAATGTTTATATAACACTCAAAAGTTTTTTATTATTGAAAAATTATACATTTGACCCACTAACAACATTTTCTTGTAGAAACATTGAGAGGATCACATCCATGAATCTCTATTGTGCATAAACTTTTATTTTTTAAATTTTATAATAACTTTTTATTGACAGAATCCATGCCAGGGTAATGTTTTTACAAATGTTGTAAAAAGTCCCTTGCACTTGCTTCTGTTCCGATTTTTCCCTTCCCTATCTCCACCCTCTCCCCTAGATGGCAAGCAGTCCTATATATGTTAACTATGTGTGCATAAACTTTTAAACATATATGTACCTATACATACATATATGTGATTTAACATTATACTGATCATATTTCTCTGCTTGTCTTTATTTTATTTTACATTGTCTTTATTTTATTTTACATTTTCTTTTGCTTCTTTCTTTGTCCTTTTGATTTTAACATTTTAATGTTGACTGACCAATATATCCTAACCTGTGACCCATATCCTAAAAGAATTCCCGGTACTTCATATCCAATCAATGGCTGTCCAACCTCTGCCTGAAGACTTCCAAAGAAGGAGACTCTTAAACTTCTCAGGGTAGCCCTTTTGAACAACTCTAGTTAAGGTGTTTTTCTTAACATCAAATAGAAGTTTTCCTGTTTGCAACTTTCAGTCATTGCTCCTACTAAATCAAAACAGAATAAATCTAATCACTTATTTGTTCACTGATCCTTTAAATACTTGAAAACAATATGAGTCCCTCCTGAATCTTCTCTTTTTTTGGAGTTAAACATTAGATTAATTTTCCCTTAGTCTTTTTGTTGTTCAGTCATTTCATCATATCTGGCACTCTGTGACTTGGAGTTTCCTTGGCAAAGATAATAAAGTGGTTTGCCATTTTCTTCTCATTTTGCAGATGAAGATTTGGGGCACACAGGGTTGAATGACTTGCTCAGCATTACCCAGCTTAGGAAGTGTCTGAGGCTGAATTTGAACTCATGAATATGAGTCTTCCTGATCCTAAGCCTGCTGCTCTGTTCGTCGCACCATTTATCTGTCCCTTTATTCTATAGAGTTGAAAATAGATAGCCAGAGATAGAAAGTGAATTCATGAGGATCTCTTTAATGGGGCATCTAGGTGGCAAAGTGACTAGAGTGCTGGGCCTGGAATCAGGAATACCTGAGTTCAAATCTTACCTCAGATATTTATAAACTAATCTATGTGTGACCTTGGGAAAGTTACTTAACACATTTGCCTCAGTTTCTTCATCTATAAAATTCCCTTCACCACTGAGACTTCTTTAGGGAGACTAAGTGTCTTAACTACAGATCATGTAAGTATTAAATATTAAAAGTTTAATCTGAACCTGAGTCTTCGGAGTAGAGAGGCTGGTCTCTTTCCATTGTATCACATCAGCTTCCTTCTCTGCAATGCCAGCCCTGGATCCAGGTATTTCTAAAGGGAAAGTTTAGTTTTTGTCATTGAGAAAGGGGATAGATCTTACAGTTGGATTTAGCAGCTGAAGTGGCTACAAGGTATTAATTCTCTATAATAATTTCATTAAAAGATCTTATTTATTAATATTAATAATATGCCACACATAGTAGTATCAGTTCAACAAACATTTAGGTACCATTGTTGAGGAATAGCAAGATGGAAAACAGCTAAGATGAACTATGTCTATAATGTCCTTTCCCATTTCTAATGAGTACATCTATAATGCATGAGCTACTCACAATTTTGATAATTCTTGACATTTCTAAGGTTGCTATGTTAGATTCTGAATTATAAATAGTCCTTGCAAAGCACCCATTCTGAACGCTCCAGAAACTGTAACCAATTTATTCTTATTAAGGAGCAGGATCACGACTATGTGGGCAAACAAGATCAATATATCCCCTTAATATTCATTAAAGCTTACAGGATTAATGAATCTTTGAGCGCATAAAACCCATTTTTTTCAGAGTACTCTCAATCTTGGTCAGAGGATCATAGAACTTAGGGCTTGAAAAGAATTTGTGGTTGTGTTGGAAGATTGCTTTCATCCTGCTTTGCTTCTTTTTTTCAATAAACATGGAGTTAGAAAAGGGAGGTTTTCTTCCCTTTTTCTCCCAATGATTGTAATTTGTATATTCTACATCCAGAAGGGAATCTGGAAGGGGAAAACCATTTACAAAGAATTGGTCAACAAATGTTTATTAAGCAGCAGCTGTTTATAGAGAACTATGCCAGCTGCTGGAGGAGAATAAAGTAAGATTAATAAAATAAGTTTTGATAAGACATAGTTCTTGTCCTCATGGAGTTTAAAGTCTAGCTTTAGAATAAGATAAGATCCTCCTGCTCAACACTTTAATTTTTTTTCATTTTACATAAGAAGAAGCATGTCTAGAAAGGGAACAAAGTTGCTTGATTGAGGTCACAGCAACTTGGACCAAATTATTCAGTAAACATTTTAAACAACAAAATTTATCATGCATTTATTTTGCATAAAGCCTGATATTATATACTAGAGAGACCAAGATATTTTATATGTGCATAAATATCTGTGATTTAAAGAGGATGGAAATGAAGGGGTGTTCAGGCAAAGTAGGAGAGCTGAGGGTAAGACCTAAGTTTTCCAGTCACATGCTTTTGTCATGACACCTCATTGTTTTCTCAGGTGCCTTTGGCCTGGGAATTTTTATTAGAAAAATTAGGAAAGCTTTCCTAATATCAATGGTTTTTTCAAACAGAGAAGGAAATAAAAGTAAGACATGTATAGTTTCCAGTAAGCTGGAGTCTCTCTTCTCCTTTGATCACTGTGTTCTCTTCCTGTCTTCAGGTTTCCCAGGTTGCATAGTGCAGTAATAAGGACATTTGTCCTTGTGCAGCATTATTCTGCAGCAATGATGGCCGTCAGTGGCCTATCACAGATGAAGAACTACACATCTGTGGAGACTCTGGAGATTACCCAGAACCTCATTAACTCCTCTAAGCAATGTGCCTGTGGGCATGGGCTCATGGTGGTGCTCCGTATCCCTTGCATTCCTCTGGCTGCTGTGGCCTATGAGCGGCTCTATCATGTGAGGGAAAGACTATCCCTAGAAGAGCATTTTGAGATCATCTTGGGAAACCCCAATTCTGCCATCACCATTGGGAAACATTTTGTGGAACAACTAAAGGTAAATCAATATAAACTTTGTTTCCTCCCTTCCTTGAGGAGATGTGAGTGGATGAAATATTGTTAGAATCCTTAGCATGTCTGTTCCCCTTGCTTTTTTCTCACATATACATGGTTTTCTTTGAATTTGATGAGAATTCTCTTTCTGCCTTGAGCCATCTTTGAAACTGTAAGTGTGAGGCTGAGGAAACAGCATGGGATTTGTCTAGAAGACCTGCGATCACAATGGGGCCTACACTTGTGTGTCCTCGGACAACTAATTCACTTTCTCTCTCTGGACCTTCATTTTCTAACCTGCATAATGAAAGGGTTGGACTGTATTATACCTAAGGTCTTTAACTATACTAAATCCTATGAACCATTCTTATGTTCCTGTGATCCAAAGCTTCCTAAAAGGAAGGATAGCCATTCAGAGAAGGAGGCTTCCATTTAAGAGATGGAACTTACCAAGGATGTGTTAGTGCAATATGTATTTTCTAATGACTTTTCTACATACATGTTATCATACATGTTATTTTCTTTTAAAATGGAAGCTCTTTGAAGTCAGGGACTGTTTCTGTTTCTGTATCCATAGTACCAGGCACAGTGTACAGCACTTTTGTTTAGTCACCTCCAACTTTTTATGACTTTGTGGATCCTACTGTTTGTGATGTTTTCTTGGCAAAGATACTAGAGTGGTGTAATATTTCCTTCTCCAGTGGATGAAGACAGTGAGATTTAAGTGACTTGTTCGGGATCACTAGTAAGCTAGTAAAGTGTCTGAGTCTGGATTTGAATTCAGATCTTTTCAACTATAGGCCATCTAGCTGCCCACAGAATGTATAGCAGGTGCTTACTAAATTTATTTTTTATTACTTACTAAATTTATATATTTATTAAATGAATGGATTGTCCTCTACCTCTAGATAATAATAGTCAAACTCTCTCATTTTGCAGATGAAACTAGGAAATAGGGAGGAGTCCATGAACATACTTTTGTTAATGAACATTTGGACAGAACTTTGGCTAGAGGTTGGGGGACAAGAATCAGAAGTATCTCCAGAATAGGGAAGAGTCCCCTCTAATTTTAAAAATGAAACCTGGAAAAGGGAACAATATTTATGATGTTGGCATGGAGTGCCCTGTATATATTGTTAAATCATATATAAAAATTCTGTTTCTTAATATGAGAATGCATATTGTTCCAGAAAGGTAAGGTTATCCATGTCTAGAATTATTTAGATTTACTTTGTGATATAGCTGACTGTTTGCTTTATTTGATGAACAAGATCCACATCATGGACATGCTGGCAAATCCATTGGGGTTAAGTGACTTGCTCAGGGGTATGCAGTTAATAAGTGTCAAGTGTTTAAAGTTGGATTTGAACACATGTTCCTGACTCCAAAGCCAGTGAGCTATCCACTGCACCATCTTATTGCCCCTAGATTTACTCTGAAGTGGTATCTTCCTCTGCCAGGCAGTAGTTGGGTCTTAAGCAAAGCCCTAATGCTTATCAGTGAAAAATGTGCCAAAAATAAAAATGTAACAAAAATAAAATTGGAGTTGGTGATCAATGGAATTGGAAACATTGGAGCAAACTTGCTAATTTATTACTTATTTCAGTTTCCTCCTTTCCTTCCATTCTTCCTTCTTTTCTCCCTTCTTGCCTTCCTCCTCTCCTTCCTTCCCTTCTTTTCTTTCTTTCTTTCTCTCTTCCTCTCTTCCTTGATGTACATTTAGGAAAGATAAAGAACCCAGCCCAAGCATAAATCCTTGGGGAATTTTACTTGAGACTTTCTACTTTGGTTAGTTTTTGGAACCATTAATGACTACCCATGTTTCCAGTGAATCCACAAACTATATATATATCTATGTGTATCAGTATGTGAGCTAATTCTGCATCAGGTCATAGAAGATAGGAGAGCCCAGCTAGGTCAAGAATCCAAAAGGACCATGTTGAATTTCTCTCCATCTCTCATACATATTAGCTGTGTGCTCAAAAGCAAGCCACTTAACTTCTCAGTGCCTTAAATGATTCTCTGCAAAGTTGTATTTAAGACGTTGGTATATTGTAGTATATTGATATACTATATGTTATATAATATCTAAGATTTCCATATTGGAAATACCCTTATCCAGTGAAATAATAGGTTCAATGTTTCCTTCCTCCATCTCATCAAAACAAAACAAAACAAAATCACAAGACATTCAGGGAAACATGTATAATTGTAGTCATGCCAGGATTCCTTAAAATATTTTACTTTGTCAAAATAAGTTTGGGATTTGTAGGTTGCCACTAATATGAATGGGTAGAGATATGTACACACCTGCATTTTTATGGAGAAAAATATTAACTTCAAACTTAGGGAAAGAAAAATAAAAATGAAGTATATATTTTAAATGTATAAAGCAAGAATTATATTATCACACCAGAAGTAGATGCTGTCTATTTTTAAGAGTAAGAACTGTACTGTGCCTATTTCTGAATGAACTTGAAATTTCATATAGATTAAAATTTGCTAAGAAAAGACATCCAAAGATATGTCAAAAAATAAATTTTTCTAAAGGAGCCAGAGTAGTAGATACTTTGAAGATAATGAGCAGATTATAAGACTTGGGAAATAACTTTTTAGCCATACATTATAGTTTTCATATTATTGCAGTTAAAAGACAAATTTATCTGAAGACTTTCCCCTAGAATCAGATCCAAGCATGACTTTATCTTATAGGCCTTCATATAAAAGATGAAATGACAAAGTAGATAATATAATCAGTCTAGAAATTTGAAACTACAAATGAATAGGTAATTTAGCATGGCTTCATTCAAATCAGCAAATACTTATTGGTGGAAAGAAGATTATATTTGGAGTCAATGGATCTGGCTTCCAATTCAGACTCTGCCATTTACTACTTGTATAACCTTGGACAACTCAATTAATCAATCTGGTCCTCATTTTCTCATTTGTAAAATGGGAACAATAATATTTGTTTTACCTGCCTCATAGGGTTATTGTGGTGCCTGAAATATTTGAAAATCATTATAGAAATTTAGGTTATTGCAACCAGTTCAAGGCATTGACAACTGACTTTTCTTATGTGATAGACATGGCAGAAAATTGAAGATGCAGAATGGAGGCCTCAGACTTACCTCGAGTTAGAGGGGCTGCCTTGCATATTAATATTTAGTGGAATGGATCCTCATGGAGAATCCTTGCCAAGGTGAGCACATGAGTATAACCTCTATTTCCACCTATCTCACAATAACAGTGTCTTACATTGAGCTTTTCTATATAGTTTTTGCCCTGGATTTTCAGTGTTGTAAAGTGGTTAAGATACTGGACTAGGAGGCAGAAAGATCTGAGTTACTGGCTCAGCAACTTTAGTTGTGAAACCTATCTCTCTGTTCCTGTTTCTTCATTTGCAAGATGAACATTTGGACAGTAGCTTCTAATGCCCTTTTCAGACCTAACTCTCTGTGCTAATGATTTCTTTTGATCCTCACAACAAAAATCTTTGATGTAGGTACTTCAAATATTGTCATCCCCATTTTATAGATGAGGAAACTGAAGTTCAAAGTGGCTTGTCCAAAATCATACTGGTAGGAAGTCAAAGAACAGAAATTCAAACATGTTTTCTGATTTCAGGTCTAGTGCTTACCATGTTGCTAGAAACATGTGCTATTTGATATGGCGATGATGATGGTGTTGATCACAATAAAAATAATAGTTAACATTTGTCTAGCTCTTACTATGTGTCTGTTACTATATTAAGCAATTTACAAATACCTCATTTAATCTTCACAACAATCCTGTGAGGAAGATGCTGCTCTTCTCCCTATTTTACAGATGAGTAAAATGAGGTAAACAGAAATTAAGTGACTTACTTCGGATCATATCACTAGTGAGTATCTAAGGTCAGATTTGAAATCAGGGATTCCTGACTCCAGGTCTGGTGCTCTAATGACCACTTAGGTTTTGTGTTTTTTTTTTCCTTTTTATCTTAAAACTAGATGAGACAGTATATTGGAAACTGATTATCTCTATTCTTCCTCAGATATTTAGTAGCTGTGTGCCTCTGGAGAAGTCACTTAGACAAGTAATTAGCTTCAGTTTCTTCTGTAAAATGAGGATAATAACAACATCTCTCTCCCAGGATTGTTGTGAAAAATGAATGAGTTAATATTTATAAAGCACTAAACAAATGCTATTTACTTTTAAGATCTAGGTTTTATCACTTATTATATTATCTTTTTTTTTGAAAATAAGTATAGTATTTGCCTATCTCTAAATCTGTGGTACCTCTCTGGTTCTCAGGGATCTTTCAGATCCCAATTTCAGTTTGTAGCTGGATACATAAATTTGTCATTTGGGTCAGGTGATTTGGTTTCCCTATGTATTCTCTGAATACCCTTGATTTAGGTATCATCTACCAATTCTTCACCTTTTCTCTCTCTCTCTAATTCAGTGTTCATTCTTTTTTGGTAGAAAAGGCAGAAGCAACCTAAGAAATGGATTATTCTGTTCTTTCTCTGTTATCATCATCTCTTTTAAATTAAAGTTATCCTAGCTCTTCTTTAGTTCTCTATTTCCCTTGATATATTTTTTTCTTAGCTTTCAAGACCAGCCTCATATCATTCTGAACTTTAGGACTTTTGATGTTATTCTTATGGACTTTTTAATTTATCCTCCTTCTTTCATTGTGTGTATAGATATGTCTTTCTGAAGTCTATTAGCTGCTCTGGAAGTCCATGTTGTTCCTTCAGACAATTCCATTTTAATTCCTCATCCTAATTAATTTTAATTATGAAGCTCTCCAGACAAACTTTTACCTAGTCTGTCCTTTCCCTTTCTTGTTCTTAGGTTGAATTTTTGAACTTGTATTAAAATTTCACAAAGGTAAATTCATTTGATTAGGTTCTGTCTATTTTTCTAGCTTATAAGAAATCTTTTCAAAACCTGACTGTGTTATGTTCATGCAGTGTTCTAGCTATCCCTTCTAGCTCTGTGTCTTTTGCAGATCAATGATAATTCCATTTGGGTTTTTATCCCATTAGTGATAACTAATAAGCAGTGTTGAACCAAAGACAGTAGTAGACTATTCCTTCCTTAAGAGTAGGGGGTGGTATCTTGGTGTGTCTTGTACCTCCCATAGTGCCCATCATAGTTGTGAACATACAGTAGGGCTCAATGAAAACAAGTTGATGGGTTGATTTTAATGATTAAAAGCTTGTTTCCCTTCCCTGTATTCCTTTTGCTTCTCTATCCAGAACTCAACATTTTTGGGGAAGTATTTCAGAAGATTGTGAGTAATGGTTAGGGAACAACCAGAGCCATTTATCTCATTCTTTTATCTATTCTTAGGTCTTTAAGGTACTGTGACCTGCGTTTAATAAACTCATCCTCCTTGGTGAGAACAACCTTAGAGCAAGAGCTTGGCTTGGCTGCCTATTTTGTGAGCTCTGAAGTCCCCATGGAGAAAGTGACCGTAGGTGAGGTCTTGGAAAGTGACCCGGAGAAGCTGAGCAGTACAGATAATGAAGATGAAGAGATAGTGACCGAAGGTGTGTGAGCATATATGGAGTGAGCGACTCTGGCAGACTTTGCAGGTTGCCTTCTTCCCTGCCAAACTCTTTAATAAAAGTGGTAGACTTTGCAAGTTAGCTTTGTACACATTGTAAAATAGAATTCTGAAGATACTTTTAATGTAGTTTATGGTGTAGCATTCATGATGTTTTGCCTTCATTTCAGGCTTATTTTGTATTGGTCCTTGCTCTATATTCTGTGCTGTAGCCCATCTGCCTTACAGACCATGCCTTAAATTTACCCTTTGCTTTTCAACTTCTTTGTCTGTGTTAAACTTCCCTCTGCATGGAGCTTCTTCTGTTCCCTTCTTCTCCTATGGATCCAACAAGTCCCAACCACATCTCACCTCCTCTCTCATAACTCCAGTGGTAACTGGGTTTTGTACCCCTCAGATATACTTATCCTGTAACATTGTGTTTTTATAGTTGTAATATCTCCTTATTAAGTTATAGATTTTATTGGGAATGGGGAACTGGGTTGCATCTCATCTAAATGTAGTTGCTGTTGCTTATTGAAAATAGATATTGAGAAAGTTTAGGTCATACAAAGTTTGGATTTGATACCTTTATGGGGAGTTGAAATGCTAGGGAAAATAATACCTAGTTTAAGTTATACTTGTTTATTAGATAAAATAATATCAAAACTTATTTTGTTTTAAAAATTTAGAAGAATAGACTAATTCTATAGACATTAAAATCCTACCTTGTATTTAAAGAACAAAGTAAAAAAGGGAAATTATCAAAGCACAATATAGATTGTGTCATGTTTTAGCAGTGAGTCTAGGAAAGAAAAATATTCTCTGTATAGAAAGACATTTCAATTCGATTTTCCGTGTGTGTTTTTTTAAATAGGTTCTGTGTCAGAGAAGAGAAGTCCTGTCAAAAGGGAGAGATCATGCTCCCATGATTCTGTATCTTCATCTCTGTCCTCAAAAGCTTCAAGTAAGAATATTCAAATGGGAAAGATCAGAGCAATAAATTATTTGAGAGAAACTCAAGAGGCAGTGCAGTATGGTGAGAAGAGCAATGGGTTTGGAATCAGGACACAAGTTCAAATCCTTCCTCTGTTACTTATTAACCTCTAAACCTCTTCATTAGTAAATAGAACCCAACATTTATAATAATGATAATTAACATTTATATAATGCTTATTATGTTCCAGGAACTGTGCTAAGTGCTTTATACTTGTTTCATTAGATGTTTACAATGGCTTTGGGAGATAAGTGCTATTATTATTCCCTTACAGATGAGGAAACTGAGGCAAAAGGTTGTCATTTGCTCAGGCTCATATAGTATCTGAAACTGACTTTGAACTCAGGTCTTTTGGACTCCAGGCCCATGGCTTTACACATTACCATATAAACTATGTTTGCTTGTCTCTGTACTTAATAATTAGAATTTACCATCTAAGTCTCTCACTACTAACAATATTCAGTTGGATCCTGAGACCTTGAGTAATTTCCATTTGATATATCTTTAGTAGTTATTTTCACTGTCCTTTCTTGTTCTGAACACTATACTTCTATTCATGAAAGCTATTCATGAAAGGTTTTTGATTATCATGTCATGTTATTGAATTGAGCTTGCAGTCTATTAATCCTCCCAGATACTTATTTAAAAATTCTGTTATTTGTTGTTTAGCAACAGATTCTTCAAGCTATATGTAGTTGAATATTTGGTTTCTTTTAACCCAAATGTAGGAATAGAACTTTACATTTATTAAATTCATCATTACATTGCTCTGGCATCATAACTAATAGTTGGTAGGTTATTCCAGCCTTGTATAATCCTTTCTTAGGTTATCAGGTATAGATATTTTAATTGTAATTCCAAGTATGAAACTTTTCCTACTAAAACTAAGATGTAATAGTCCCCTCATCTCCATCTCCTAGAATTCTCTTGAATTTCCTTCAGAAGTAAGACCATGAACCACCTTCTACATAAAGACTTTCTTGATCTTTCAGTTGTTAGTACCACTCCACCAAATACTGGTTATATATTTTGTATATGCCTATAAATATATGCATACATTTTTATATAAGTGTGAAGATGCATACACAGACATACACAGAGACACACGGGCACACAAAACTTGAAAGCAGAGATTATTTCATTCTTTTGTATACCCTGAGCCTGATTTATTAGTTGATTAATTGATTATTGATTGATTGATCTATTCATTTCAGGAAATGAAACTCAGCATGTGGTTAGTGACTATTATTCCTGAGTGAGTTAGTACAAATGCTGGCCTGAAACACAGCTTTTCTTTTCAGGTATGGCCTTTTGCAACGAGTCATCTCCACCAGTGATGGCATTGGGTGAGAGGGCCAGATCCCCACAACCTTCCCTCAACAGTGTGATGGAAGAAGGTGTAGCTACCTGTGAGAAGCAGAGGCAGAAAGTAAGTCACAGTGCTCAGACCACCACTATCAGGCACTGCCCTGGGCCAGGAGAGCAAGACATGTGTCTGAATCCAAAACCCAAACTTAAAAGTGTCCAGGTTTCAGTCACCTCCTCATCTTCACCATATTCTTCCTCTTCCTCTTCTTCTTCTTCTGCACCGACTTCAAATGCTTTCATCTTGCAGAACTCCCAGTGCTCCATGACCAAAGGATTGAAGCAACCCCCTGTAGTTTTCCTGCCCAAGTTGGTGTATGACATGGTTACTTCCACAGACAGCAGCGGCCTTCCTAAGGCATCTTCCCTCCTGCCCTACCATTCAGTCATGTGGGCCAGTTCTTTCCGTCCTCTCTTAAGTAAGATGATGACCTGCACAGAACAGTCTCTCTATTACCGCCAGTGGACTATCCCCAAACCAAGCCACATGGACTACAATAATAGAAATGAGGGCAGAATGGACAACTTTCACCCCAGGAGACTGCTATTGAGTGGACCCCCTCAGGTACGTAATTATAAGCTTAGGGAGTATTTAGTGTTCTTAATTTTGGCTCTTATTTCTTGTCTAGCAGTAGGTTCTTAGGTAAATAAGGTCATTTTTATAGGTGATTAAAAAAAAAACCTTTTCTCTAGTTAGATCATCTGATTAATCATTTAGCAAGGATTTATTATCCATTTACTTTGAGCCAGGAACTATGATTAGTTATGGCACTTAGTAATTAGGGACATTAGTAATTAAAGGCAAAAATATCGTTCCTGATCTCTAGGAATGCATATTCTTCTAAGGAAAGATAGCATAGAAAGAATTGTTCATACAAGATTTATATAGTATAAATGGAAGGTAATCTCCAAAGGATTGATCTAGAAGGGAGGGAGGAGGAGAGAGAAAGAGAATAAGAGAGAAAGAGAGAGAGAGAAGGATAAAGGGAAAGAGGAAAGGCGGGGAGAGGATGAAAATATGTGTGTATGTAATTGAAAAAAATACTTTCTACAAAAGATGGGATTATAATATTTACCAGAATGTAATAGATGTAGTAGAATTGAGTAAGAAGACTAGAATCTGCATTTTCTTGACTGTCCATAAGCAACTGTAGAATTTTGATCTGGTCATTGTACTTACTGCCTCAGTTTCCTCCTCTATAAATGGACTAGATGATTTCTATCATCTGTTCTGGTTCTGAAATCCTGTGACCATGAAGTCTATGGTTCTAGTCTTTCTTCACTCTATGTGAGCCATATGATGGTATAATTCACTTGATATCTCTTAAGATTCAGCTTTTTTATCTGCAAAATGGGGATTGTATTCTAGTCTATGTACTACTTGTGTTAGTTTTCTTGGGTGAAACTTACATATTGGCAGATGGAACTCTTGAAGATGATGAAGATGAAGAGATGAAGAGAAAAATCTTAAATCATGGTTTACAAAGAGTAGGTGTGATTCTGTGTATTTATCAGATCACTTTCTCGTCGGTTTTATCTATCATCTCCATAACAATCCAACGAAATAGGAAATTATTTTCAAATTATAGATAAAGAAACCAAGGAACAGAAAATAAATGATTGCTTCAGATCACACACAACTAACAGCATTAGTGTTCTAACCTAGAATTTGCCATTTGAAGGAATGAATGAAGCATTTAAGCAATTGATATGTGAAAAGAAGTATACTAAGTGCTAGGGCTATAAATAGAAAATTAAGACAGTCCCTATTCTCGAGGAGCTTCCATATTAATAGAAGAGGCAACACAAATGGAGTTTCAGCTATAAGTTAGGTGGAAAGGTCTTATAGTCCTTAAGGTGATGAAGTGAATGTTAATGTCTTTTTAAAATGTTATCTCCATCTTTCAGTCTCTGATGTTGAAATAGTTGGCTTTTCTTGGTCTTCAATAAATGTTGTGCTAGCACCTGCAGGAGGAGTTACCAAATTGCATTTCCACATTATTGTTCCTAGGATAGTTTTATGGGCACTGGACTGGAAGCATTGCTCTTTAGTTCAGGGTGTGGGGCTATCTTCATTTAAGGGAAGATGCTGGTCAAAGAAGTAGTGGTGGTTTGACTTGTTCTGCCTTTTACTGCTTTAGCTAGGCTGACATATTTATTATGTGAACTTGGGTAAATTGCTTACCATTTTCAAGTTTTACGTTTTCTATGTAGAAAATGAATTTTTGCAACGAGGTGCTCTCTGTAAGATTTCTTTTCCCTCTGTGATCCTCTGATTTAGTACATGCCTCATAAAATCATGTGTCATATGGGTGAAAGAAATTTAGAGGTGAGGTGACTTGGTGAGTTACTCAAACCCTAAGTTAGCTTTTTGACTGTTGAAGCCAGGATATTCCATTTTACAAAGCATAAAATCAGGGCTAACATACAATTCTGTTTTTCAATTTAGTACCCTTTCCACTCCAGCAAGAATGAATATACAGATGCTAATATAGGCATACATCATTTTGCCATATTAAAAGGTCACATTGCTAAAGATTTTCAGAGATTTTACTTTGATTACTAAACACTCTGGTCTTCATTAATTTTCTAGTGTTTTTACTATTAAATGATTTCTACAAATGTAATTGATCAAAACATTTAATGTGGCCCAAGCTTGTTTTTTTTTTTTCTTTCCTTTAATTCCTAGTGATGGAAATTTTATGGTATCTCCAAGGATCTTTAAGTTCATGTATAATGAGAAGAATCCTGGACAAGCTACTATAAGACTCGCTCTGTTATTCCCAGCTCTGCCACTAACTAGTTATCTGACATTGGTTAAATAGTTACTCTTTTTGGAGTCCTTTCCCCCCACTAGAAAATGAAGAAAGTTGGATTGAATTATCTCTAGAGGTTCTTCTAGTTATAACATAGTCTATGATTCTTTGGAAGTCCTTTTTGTTTCAACATGTTTATATCATTTTTCTCACTGTTACAAACTATCTGAAATGTGATTCTGTGTCAACAGTACTAAGGAAAACAAAAAAATTCTTGATTTATGTAGAAAATTTCTAGCAATCAAGACTGACTTTTCATCTAACATTTGGCTTGAAGAAATCAAACCCAGCTGTTTATAGCTTTATAATTTCTGACCCCCCCCCAAAATCAACAATGCAGAAAACATTTTTAAGGGTCTGTTACATGCAGGACACTCCTCTAGTCACTGGGGATACAAAGACAAATATTGAAATAGTTCCTGCCCTCAAGGAACTTATATTCTATTGGGTAATCACAACATATATACAGATCAGAAAATAATGGCTAAAGTGCTGCCTGGTACTTTTAAGGTTTGCAAAATGTGTGTGTTTGTGTATATGCATGCATGTATGTACACACATATGCTACACATGAACATAAATGCACATGGACAAATATATACACATATGTATATGAACACACACACATATATACACATACACTTTCCTGGCCTCAGGCACCAACTGTGTGACCCTGGGCTAATCACTTAATGGAATTTACTTCCATTTCCTCATATTTAAAATGAGCTGGTGAAGAAAATGGCAAACCATTTTAGTATCAAGTTATTTTGGCCTTTTTTATTTCTTGACATATATAAATGCATGCATCCTAAGAAAAAGGTAAGAAGTTTGTCTCATTTCCCGGGAATTAGTGTTCTACATCATTTCTCATTTTCTAGAAAGATAATCTCACTTTTCATTTGCTATCTATTTTAGGAAAAGCTTCACAGAAAGCAGATTGCTCTATTTAGACTCATTTAATAATCACTTTTATTTTGATTAGCCCTGAAGCAAAAAGACACTGTTCATTTGCTTTGCAACTACACACATATTGATGTCTCCTCACCATGCCAGCTGTCTCAATGATTTAGTTAAAACTGTTTCCAATTTAATATATTCCCTTAAAATTTCTCTCCCAAGGCTTTTAATGACCTCTGAAATATTTTTGGAAACCTATTGCTAGGAAAAAAGGTTTCTCAGATGGTCACTTGCGTAAGGGAATATAATAAAAATATAGTTAAGATTCTACCAAAAGCTCCAGTGTGTCCCTTTGAATTCAAACTGCTTGAGTTCATAGGATATTACTGCAGGGTAAAACACGAGGATAACTCATACTCTTGGGCACTGATTTAAAGGAACCTTCACCTAATTATAAATCGTAGTTTTCTTCTTTCCATAATCAGGTAGCTAACATCCCATGTCCCTTCTCTCTGCCATTGAAGTGATACCATCAGGGAGGGTAGCAGTGTGTTGGTAATAATCTTCTGAGCATTTTTTAATGTTAGTGACAGCACAGTACCTGGAACCTAAGAAATACTTTATAAATATTTGTTTGCTTGAACTTTGTAGATTCAGCAAACAGTAGACTTTCTTGTTCATTGAATAATATTCATCGAATTATCATCCTACATTGTATGTCCCTGCCAAATTAACCTAATTACTGGTTCTCCTACATTACATTCTATTCATTTCTGTGTCTAGAATGAACTCCTTCATCATTACCTTTTAGCATCTAAAGCTTTCTTTAAAGCTTAGCTTAAGTGCCGTCTTCTACAGGAATCTTATTCTGATTTTTCTCAAGTGCTACCTACTCTCAAATTTCCCTTATTTTTCTGCATATATGCATGCTTGCATGTAGTTAATTTATATATCTTTATGATCTTGTAGTGACATGTAAATTCTTTGACAATAGGTTTTTTTTTTTTTTTTTTGGTCTTTCTACCTCTAGTGCCTAGCACTGTATGCGTTGAATAACTTCTTAAATGAATGACTCCAATTCAAGAAAAATTAATTTTTAAAGTGCCTAGTCTATACCTAGCACTGTGCTTTTTGTAAGGAAACAGAGATAAGAAAAAACACAATTCCTGCCCTCAAGTAACTTCCTGATAAGGTGGCATATTATTTAATGCATTCATATAAGGTGCAATCAACATGTGATAAGGGCAAAGAAACAATATAGACAGAGTGTAATGACATGAAGCAGAAATACTTTTAGTTGTTAGGATCATGAAAGAGAGACCTTAGTTATACCTTGAAGTAAAAGGAATATTTCAGCAAGCAAATACAGAGTGAAGAGGAAAAATGGCTAGCTGCAGCTAGTAGCCTGACTTGGCTAAAATAAAGAGAATGAAAGAGGAATAATATGTACCAAGACTAGAAAGGTAAATTAGAGTTTTTCTGTGGAAAGTCTTCAATGTGAGATTAATGAGTTCTCCAGGGGAGCTGGCCACTAGACCTTTTAGCATGAAGGACACAGGACTGAAGGGATCTTGCTTCCACCAAATATGGAGAATCAGGAGAATTCTGCAAACTCTCTCATAGAATATGTGATATGTATATTCCTGCTGTGGCAAGGCAGCTGTGACTTATGTTCAGAAGAGCAGATTCATTACTCCCTTAAAAGACAAGGTAAATAGGACTTGAAGAATACTGCTTCATTTTCCAGCTTATCAGGAGTGAATTATTTCTGTAAAACAATGGAAGAAACTTTTCAGTGTAAAACAAAGAAGAATAAAAATTGCATTTATTTTTTACTGTATTTATATTTAGTCTGAATATATTCATATTAACTTGTCACTGTAATTAAAATGTAAAACTCTGCTTGAACAGGCATATTTTTTTCATTGTGTTTATAGTACTTAGACAATATAGACCTGTACCTGGCATTTAGTTGTGTAATAAATACTTGATTGATTTATCTGAAAAGAAAGGGCAATTCAAACATGTGTTATGAGGTTGGTGGGCAAAGGAAGGTGGCAAAAAAAGGAGCAGGAAAAAAGAACTATACATCACTTATTCAGTCATCCCTTCAACAAATATTTTATTAAATGCTAATTATTTATCAGTCATTGTAAGGTACTGGGAATGAGAAAGCAAAAATAAAATAGTCTTGGTTTTCAAATTAAGTTGGGGGAGGCAACATATACACATACAAGGTTATACAAAATAAAGGCAAGCTAATTTGGGTCTGAGGTACTTGCACCCAAGTGGATCAGGAAAGGTTTTATGTAGGTGACTGTAACTGAGCCAAGCTTTACAGGAATGTAGATATCCTAGGAGATGGAGGTGAGGAGGGGGCACATTCCAAGTGTGTGGGATAACCCATGTTGTCACAGAGTCAGGAGATGAAATGCCGTAGGATAGGAATAGAAAGAAAGCTGGTTTGATGAACCCACAGTGTATTTAAAGGGAGTTATGTATAAAGAGCTAAGTAACAGTTATAAGGCTTTTCCTAAAGTCTGAACCTTATGTGCCACCATGCAAGAGTAAGTATAATAGATGATTTTTGTATTGTACTTTTGAGTTTTGCACACACACACACACACACATATATATACATATATATAAAATTGTTTATGAATAAAAACATTTTAAGCAATTACTTGGTTTCAAGCCCTGTATTAAATGGTAGGGATGATTTGGTCTTGAAGTTCTAGGAAATGCTGATTGGAATCATAGGGCAGATGATTGAGATGTCCTTTTCATGAATGTGAATGTTGATTTAATTGTTATTCTCAGAGCTTGATTTTGGAACTTTGGGGGGCGGGAGGTATGGTAAGAAGAGTAGAAGGGAAAAGATGTCTCAGAAATGGTATGGTGGACCAGAAGACTGGGAAAGGTGAGTTCTGGTCAATCAGGGCTCAAAGTCCCAGGGGGAATAAGTCTGAACTCTGGTTGGTGCTAGAGGGTGGAGAGCAGGTAGTATGTCATGGGAATGTTTAGAAAAATGTCTGTTATTTCATTTGAGCCCCCAAAGAACTTTCAAATGTAAGGACTAAAAAATAATATTTTCAGATTACTGATGATGATACTCAGAAAGATGAAGGGAATCATAGTCACATAACCAGTAAATAAGTGCTCTTTGAACCCAGTATTTTGTGACTCCAAATTCAGTGCTCTAACCATTATTCAAGGCTTTTTCTCTGATTAGTTGGTATCAGAAGAGACAAGTGATTTCCTGCTAAAGAGCACATAAATTAAATCTTTATTTTACTAGTACTAACAATAGCGATTATAATGTCTACTTGGGTTATATAGCTGTAATGGGATGGAAAAGGTCCTGAGAATTTTCCAACCAAATGATGACTCATAGAATTACAGATTTCAAAGTGCAAGGCAGCTTAAAATTCATCATCAACCACTTCACTTTTCAGATGAAGAAACTAAAAAGCTCAGAGATCTCACCCAGAGGCACACAGCCACTAAATGGCAGTCAATTTTCAAACCAAGTCCCTTGGATTCTAAATTCAATTTCCTCCCCACTCCATCAATCTTTATCTTGATTCACATAGATACAGATGATATTACCAGAAAGAATGGCATTGATAATGATTATGAAGCATTGGATGAGAAACTGATCAATAAGATAAGGTACTTTACTTATGACACTTGAACATCATGACAGTGTTAAGTTGGGGTCTCTTAAGAATTGCACAATGAGTGAAGTTTCATTAATGTCAAATTATTATTTACTGATTAGGACAAAGTGTCTAATTGAGAATAAAGAAAGGACTACCTTAACTATAAGAAAAGGAAACAAAACTAAGCTGAATCAAGTAGATAGTTTTTTTCTGTTGTGATTTAATCCAACTTTTTTTGCCAAAGCCATAAATTATTTGTCACAATTTCAAGAAAAATTCTTCATTATCTGATTCCTTATGAGTGGTCTCCCCAAGTATCCCTTCAGGAAAGAGAGGATAGAATTGTTATTTTGTTTTTCACTCCATCCAGGATTTCATGGGATTAGAGATATAATTAAGATAGAAAACCTTTTTTTTCCATTTTAATGTACTCCCATTAAATTTTTATATATTATATTTCAGACTGGTATTTAAGAAAAAATATTATTTTTAATCTTGCTAAATCAATTAAAAAACTACATAAAACTTAAAAAATTGTTACTGTATTGTGGTATGGTTGGATCTGGAATCAAGAAATGCAGTCCTGACTCTGTGATTGTGGGAGATCACTTAATCTTGTTTTTGAGTCTCAATCACCTCATTTTAAAATTGAGGTTAAGAACATGCATAGTCTCATATTTATGAGAGAAAAATATTTTACTAACCTTTAACATTCTTTAAAGATACTACCTAAAATGGTCCAGTTTAACATGTTGGTTAATATGAACACCTTAAGACCAAGTGTTAGGCTCAGGATTTCTTGCTGCCTCTTGGTTCAACTATCCACTTAGCACTTTCTCTTGTACATTTACAGATAGGAAAGACGGGCGCCTATCTTCAGTTCCTCAGCATCTTGTCTAGGATGCTCATCCGTCTGACAGAGGTTGATGTCTATGATGAAGAAGAGATCAACATCAGTAAGTCATCACTTGGCCACATTTGTAATCAGAAACTTTATCAAATGATCAGTTGAAATTTCTTTATGTCTTTTATATCCTGAGGGATTGTAAATTCCCAAAATTCAAGGAATATGTCCTATTCATCTCCTTATTCCTGAGGATTAATGTTGAGCAAAATGTATGATAGATGCTCAGCAGCATTTTCAATAAATTGCTTGACAGGCTAAGTTAGAAAACATTCTGCCTTGTATTATAGTTCTTTTATTTCTTATCTACAAACTCTTGGCAAGAACTGTATTGTATCAATCAATTAACAACCATTTATTTGTAGATCAAACACTATATATGATGCTGGGGATGTGAGGGTAAAAGAAAAACAGAACCTAACTTCAAGGAGCTTACATATTAATGATGGAGACAATGTACACATTTGTAAATATGTAGAAAACATACAATTCTTAGAGAATGCTAACTGGGGGTTGAGAGGAAGGCATTCTAGCAACTAAGGGAATTGGAGAGTCCGGGGGCAGAAGATACTATGTGAACCTAGTCTTGAAGGAAACTAGGTATTCTAAGAGCTGGAAATATGAGAAGGGAACGTATATGCTACATGCAGGAGCAATGGCCAGTGCTGTTAAAGAGCAGAGAGAAAGAGGAAATATAATGATCTAGATAAGCTGAAGAGGAGTCAAAGTGTGTGAAAGAGAGGAAGATGTAATGTGACTGGAACAGTAGGATGGGACCAATTTGTAAAAGGGTTTTAAATGCTAGATTATGAAAGGCTATGGTTGTGCTAAGTTAAAATTCAGTCTTCTTTCTCTAGTTCTGTAAGGTTATCACTGCACACTTGCTCTTCTCTCCAAGAATGAAGGCTGGAAAGGACTGGGAGGCAATTTAGGTTGTGTCATATTATTTAAGACCCATGATGATGGTTGAAGTCTTCCTGGCTTGGGAACATCTTTATCATGCTCCTAATTTTTGAGTGTCCCCAAAACTCTGTCCTGGAACCTTTTCTCTTCTCTTTCTACTATTGCTCAATTGGAGACCTCAACAGCTCTCATGGGTTCAGCTATCTCTATGTGGGTAATTCCTAGTGTGTGCATGCTTGTATATACCCATACACATGTCTGCATGTATATGTACATATGCATATAGGCATATGTATTTACTACATATGTACTAGAGAAGGAAATGGTAAACCATACCAGTTTCTTTGCCAAGAAAATCCCCAAAATGAGGTCACAAAAAGTTGGATGTGACTGAAAAAAAAAATGACTGAACAATACCACTATAGAAAATGTACAATGTATTATGTACATATTATACACTATACATTGCAAGCATAAAAATATGTATGTGCAGCTTGCACACATGCAGCTTTACATGGGTTGATGTATGTGAACATATGTGTATATATGTACATGTGTGTATATGCACACACAGGCACATATGAAAAAATAGAGGAGTTTAGAAGGGGGTGGGGAGTGAGATAATGAATTTTGTTTTAGACTTAATGAGTTTGAAATGTCTTTGGGATATCCAACGTTATGCATATGTGTGCATATAAATAAATGAATAAATAAAGGCGTATGCATACACATATAAGTTATATGTATGTGTGTATATATATGTTTATATATCTCTCTAGCTTTAGCTTCTTCTGAGTTATAATCCTATATCAACAACTGCTTATTGAACATTTCAAACAAGATAACAAATATACGAATCTTAATCTTATGCTATATAAATTCTATTATATATAAATATTGTGTGCTAAACTGGATGTCCCATAGACATTTCAAAGTCAGTATGTCTAAAACAAAATTCATTATCTCTGCTCCTCCTACCTTGCTTTTCTACCTGTGTTTTAGTTAAGTGCAACATTTTGTCACTTTTCTAAGAACCACCATATTATATTTAACTCTGCACTCTTCCCCAGCCCACCTATTCATTCAGCTGCCAAATCTTGTCATTTCTATCTCTGTAGCATCCCTGTGACCCCTTTCTCTTTGTTTACATGGTTACCACCCTCATTCATACTGTGATCTTCTCATGCTCTGACTATGTAATAGCATCTTAATTTTGTTTCCTACTTACAGTTCATTCCTTATATGATTCGTCCTTTGTACAAGTGTCAAAGTGATTTAAAGTATAAGTCTGATCATGTCACTACTCATTACTCTATTCATTAAATTCCAGTGGCTTCTCGTTTCCTCTAAGATAAAATAGAAATTTCTCTGTTAGGCAAATACAACCCTTCACTACATTATCCTGAGTGACTTTTCTTCTGTTAGTGCTTTTCCTGCTCCTCCATTACTCCTTCTTCCTATTCTCTGGACCATCCAAACTCGTTTTCTTGCTGTTTTTCATGACAATATATTATTTCCCATCTCTGTGCCTTTGTACTGTGCCATGCACCTGCTCCATGCTTGAAATAAACTCCCTACTTGATTGCCTCTTACCAGTTTTTGTTTCTTTCAGGATTCAGTACAAGCCTTACTTTCTTCATGAAACCTTCCATTACCACTTCCCCCTCCCAAACCCAAACTAGTAATTTTTCCTTTCCTAAATCTTCCTGGTATTTCATAGGGTTGTAGGTGATAGGATCATAGAGTTGGAGTTTGGCAGGGACCTGGAATCTGGAATCTGGAAACTGAGGCAGACAGGGATATTAAGTGACTTGGTTAGTATCACATTAAGGCAGCATTGAAAGCCAAGTCTTTCTGATTCTTAAGTCCAGTATTATATTCCTGCCCCATTTATTTTATATATATAGTACATGTATGTATTTATTTTCAAGTTTTCTTCTGTTAGGTAAAATGTAGGCTTTTTGAAGGAAGGACTTTTTCATTTTTGTCTTTGTATCAACAGTATGTGATATATTGTCTGACAAATAGTAGGGGCTTGAAAAATGTTAAGTAGTTGATTGATTGGGCATAAGGTTTTCTGGGTAACACGTGTATAAATTGAGTCTAGAAGCATCATACCAAGGCTTTGGGTCATGGAGCTAAAGAATCAGAGAGATATTGTAATTGGGAACAGAAGCAAGATCAGAATGAGTATCAATTAAGTTGAAAATCAAGGTCTGCAATGACAGGGATTGAATATCAAGGTAAAATACAGGAACTTGGATTCACCAAGAGGTTCAGTACTACTCTCTGTTTTGTGGGCATGTGAATGTTTATATATTGTTGGCTGTATCTTCTTGTTTTGTTAGAATCTATTTTAGCTACAGAAAATAGCCAGTGTGATCATGGATTACTTTAAGAGGAGAAAACCTTTCAGGAATATAGAAATCAGAGTCCCTCTTTCAGAACTTTTAGAAACTTTCTGAACTCATCTGGAATATAGTACTCAGTTCTGGGCATCCTAGATTAAAAAAGATACTGATAAACCAGTAAGTATGTGTCAAAGAGCAACTAGTGAAGGGGTTTGAATCTATGATAATCTGAGGATTAGTTGAAGGAACTGGGCATAGTTCACTTGGAAAAAGAGAAGCAGAGAAAGCGTGCTTGTCATTTTCTAATGTTTGAAGGGATATGATATGAGGAAGGCATAATCTTTTTCTGTTTAGCCTCAGAGAACCTGTAGTGTAATGAGTGGATTTTGCAAAGAGGTAAATTTCACTTGATCTTAGGAAAACCTTCTTAATAATTAGAGCTGTCCAAAAGATTATTGTCTTGATAGGTAGTGACTAGGGAGATTTTCAGTCAGAGTTGGGCATTTATCAAGTATTTTACAGTGGGGATTGATTTCTTTTGTATATTGGTTGAACTAATTGGTTGCTGAGGTCCCTTCCAACTTTCAAATTCTGTGATTTTGAGAATTCCCACCCAGAGAATCTTCATTTTTTCCCCAGTTGAAATGATTGCAATTAAGTGTTGATGAATCAATATTCCTTCTCTTGTATTATTAGAATAATCTTCAACATTGGCCATGGCCAAATAACTTAAGAGGAATAGCATAGGAATGCATAGAACTGTATGTAATTAAAAAAAAAAAACCTCCGTGCATTTGAATACTCTGACTTTTCTGTCATTGCTTTATTTCTGTCCATTTTAGACTTAAGAGAAGAATCAGGAGGGCATTATCCTCAGCACAGTGATGCCTGGCCTGACTTAGAGACCTTTAAGAAAATGCCTTTTGACTACATTATTCATGATCCTAAGTATGATGATGCCAGTCTGATTTGTTCACGCCACCAGAATGTAAAGGGTGAAGGTAAGGCTTTGAAAATTCATGCATTTTTCCAATGAAAGGGGAGTTAAATTTTTATTCTCTTGTCTTTTATTGGGCAGTGAAATTTAATTAGCTAAATAGTGATTGATGAATTGAAGAACCAAGGAAAAAATAAATTGGAATCTGTCCTTATTGCATCTCTTCAGCTTTTCTATTTGCTGGTTACTTCTTTGTCCTCCTGAGATCATAAACAGTTGAGGGAAGGAATGAACCATTCTAGTAGTTTTTGAAAGTATATTACATCAGAGTTTTATAGTTGGAGGAGATCTTATAGATTGTATCATCCCAGTCCCATATTTCACAGAAGGGAAAACTGAAGTTCTGAGAAAATCGACTTGCTCCCAAAGAGGCAGAACTGAACCCAGATTCTTTGATTATAAACCCAGGATTATTTCCATTGCATTAAGAGCTGAGCAGAAGCCCAGCACTTGTTGAATAATGATAATAAAAAGCTTGATTATCCAACATTGTGAGGGAATAATATTGGATTAATCTGCTATTTTGGTTAAGATCAAAATGGGTTCATGATCTAGGCATAAAGAATGAGATTATAAATAAATTAGAAAAACATAGGATAGTTTAGCTGTCAGACCTGTGGAGGAGGAAGGAATTTGTGACCAAAGAACTAGAGATCATTATTGATTAGAAAAGGGAAAATTTTGATTATTTCAAATTGAAAAGCTTTTGTACAAACAAAACTAATGCAGACAAGATTAGAAGGGAAACAATAAACTGGGAAAACATCTTTACAGTTAAAGGTTCTGATAAAGGCTTCATTTCCAAAATATATAGAGAATTGACTCTAATTTATAAGAAATCAAACCATTCTCCAATTGATAAATGGTTAAAAGATATGAACAAACAGTTTTCAGATGATGAAATCGAAACTGTTTCTACCCATATGAAAAGGTGTTCCAAATCATTATTGACCAGAGAAATGCAAATTAAGACAACTCGGAGATACCACTACACACCTGTCAGATTGGCTAAGATGACAGAAAAAGATAATGACGAATGTTGGAAGGGATGTGGGAAAACTGGGACACAGATGCATTGTTAGTGGAGTTGTGAATGGATCCAAGCATTCTGGAGAGCAATTTGGAACTATGCTCAAAAAGTTGTCAAACTGTGCATACCCTTTGATGCAGCAGTGTTACTACTAGACTTATATCCCAAAGAGATCTTAAAGAAAGGAAAGGGACCTGTATGTGCAAAAATGTAGTGGCTAGAAACTGGAAATTGAATGGATGCCCATCAGTTGGAAAATGGTTGGGTAAATTGTGGCATATGAATGTTATGAAATATTATTGTTCTGTAAGAAATGGTCAGCAGGATGAATACAGAGAGGCCTGGAGAGATTTACATGAACTGATGCTAAGTGAAATGAGCAGAATCAGGAGATCATTAAACACTTCAACAACAATACTATATGAGGATCAATTCTGATGGAAGTGGCTCTCTTCAACAATGAGAGGATCTGAATCAATTCCAATTGTTCAGTAATGAACAGAACACTGGAAAATGAGTGTGAACCACAACATAGTTTTTACACTCTTTCTGTTATTATTGGCTTGCATTTTTGTTTTTCTTCCAGGTTATTTTTACCTTCTTTCTAAATCCAATTTTTCTTGTGCATCTTGTGTATTATATTTAATATATACTTTTAACATATTTAACATTTATGGGACTACTTTCTATCTAGGGGAGGAGGGAAAGAGGGGAAAAGTTGGAATAGAAGTTTTTGCAAAGGTCAGTGTTGAAAAATTATCCATGCATATGTTTTGTCAATAAAAAGCTATAATAAAAAAAAGAATGAAAAAAACCTAATATCTTGGTGAATAGAAACTCTTGTTAATTATGAAGAATTTGGAAAAAAATATTTATTTACTTAAGAATTAGGAAAATGAAATATCAATTTTGGAAGGATTCAGATTTTTATAATGCATGAGGGTCATTATTATTTGTTATTTTATTATCAGTTGTGTCCAACTCTTTGTGATCCCGTTTGTGATTTTCTTAGCAATGATACTGGAATGGTTTGCCATTTTCTTCTCCACTCCTTTTACAGATAAGAAAATTGAGGCAAATAAGTTTAAGTGCCTTGCCCAGGGGTCATACAGTTAGTGTCTGAGGCTAGGTTTGAACTCAGGAAGATGAGCATTCCTGATTCCAAGCTCAGTGCTTTATCCACTGTACTGGTTATTATTAAAGGCCTCTGTTATGGTGGTACATATGTGCAGAAGTTGCTATTTAATTGGGCCTGAATGTTTTTACATTGATAATAGCATTCGTTGTAATGTCACCTAGTCTACCCTGATGATGCAGCAAATAGAGTGTGCTGGCTTTGGGATCAGAGGACTTGGACTTGAGTTCTCCTCAGTTGATTGTTACTATCAGGGTGGTCTTGGCACATCCCCCAATCTTCCTGGTCCTCAGAATATTCATCTATATAAGGGGGGGGACTGAACTAGGTAACCACTAAGATTTCTTCTGGCTCTACATCTATAATACATATTTTCAACCAACAATTTTCTGTTTCCAATCCAATTACTTGTTGGATCCTTATTCCATAAAGAAATGAAGCCAGTGAGTGCAAGTGATTAGAACTATTCATCAGGGCCTAGTGGGAAAAACCTTCTTGGTTATAAATGTCATGATTTTAAAAAAGTGTACATTAAAATAATATAACTCACATGTTTTACATTGCTATAAGGTATATAAATTACTTGTCTCATAGCAAGTCTGTGAGATAGGCAACACAAGCATTACCATTTAATTTTATAGATGAGAAAATTAAGGCTTACAGTAGTGAAGTCATTTGTGCTCATGTAAGGTCAAGCTGGAATTTATTTTTCAGTGAATCCTGTGAGGCTGGATTTGTGAAAAAGTTCATAATTGTAGGTCAGGATTCCAGTAGGTAAGTAGAAAGGGGGTCTCTCAAAAAATATTAAAATGATACTTTTAAAGTGACCATCTTGCAAATTATCTCTGCTAAAAGTAGTATTCTTCTTGCTAATTTTGTCTTTTTCTTACTAAACTGTTTCAGTATCATTGGGCAATCTAATTAAAAACCATCAAATCTTAAATTGAGGTGTAATGTTAATTTCCATCCAGGCTAAATTTGAAAAAAATAAAAATAAATAATGCTTAAGTAACCTAAAATTAAAGATTAAATTGGGGATTTTTATAAACCATTCCTAGTAGCACATCAATACAGCATTTTCGTAATGAACCATTCAGAGATTGAATAGATTGCTGAAGTATGTGAGAACATACAATGTTAGGAGGAATGAGAGATTTGATTTTGTCATAAATATCTTTTATTTATTGACTAATAAGGCTTTTTTCCCATGTCACTGAAAACCATCTGTTGACTAAATGAACTTTAAATTGACTGACTTAGAAAATAAGGAAAAACTCTCTTCAATTAATTGTGACCCAGTAATACTAAAGGAAATAAGCACTTGGGAAGAGGATGTGTATATTCTATAACTGACTTTAGTCTCACAATACAACGGGATTTTGTGCAGACAAATCAGCAACCAGGAAACATGAGGATTTGTATATACGGCGGCAGACGACACGAATGAGATTGTCCAAATATGCAGCCTATAACACTTATCATCATTGTGAGCAGTGCCATCACTATCTGGGCTTTAATCCACGGTACCAGGTAGGTTGCATTTGAATCCTTGTCACATTTGTCAACCTTCACTAAATTTTTAGTTCTGATTTTTGTTGTTGTTGTTCAGATATTTCAGTGTTCATATATTTCACTTATGTCTCTTTATAATCCCATTTGGGGTTTTCTTGGCAAAGATACTGGAGTATCATCTCCTTCTCTAGCTTATTTGATGAAACGAGAAAACTGAGGCAGACAGGATGAAGTGATTTGTCTGGAGTGACACAGTTAGTAAGATTCTGAGGTCAGATTTGAATGCAGGTCTTAAGCCTGGCAGCCTCTCCACTGTGCTCCTAGCTATTCTTTTGATTCTGATACCACATTTAATAAGGAATAGTAACTAACTCAAAATTGTCCCTCCCCAAAGTTTAATGGAATTTAGTTCTTGTAACTTCTAGACTTAATAATTTTTCAATTTTCCTTTAAGTTGGTTCTTGTTGTTTATGAGAAGAATTGTTTTAACCTCTGTTTCTGAATTTGTGAGTTGGAAAAGTAAAAGATTTGTAGTAATTTCTAAGTTTGTAAGAGTCAGAGCTGTAAGGGATCTTAGAGACCAGTTAGTCTAATTCCTTCCTTTCCCTGCAAATTTTTGGAGATAAAGAGCCTGAGGCCCAAGAAGACACAGGTAATAGCTTCTGAATCATATCCTACAATTCCAAATGCATGTTCTCTTTAATATATCATACACTAGACAGTTGGAATCTGGTGTTTTACATTTAGGATTTCCTTTTCTTTTCATTAAATCCTAACCCAAGAAAGATAAGGAAGAGAAAGATGTAGATGGATGGGGAGCATCAGAAAAGCATTTGGTCAAGGATAGACCTTCCTTGCTTTCATTTTAATCAAAAGCAAACAGCAGAATGCACTTTTAATTTAATTCTTTGTCCTTGACATGGAAACAATACATTTTGATGCCTCAGCTGGTGATGGGATTTCTGTTTTGAGATAGAAAGAAAAAAAATAATGCAAACCCTAAAAATATTTTTCTTCATTTCCTGCTCAAAGAATATGTATTATTCAATGAGAGAATATATGCTATATAGTAATATAGTGCTACATAGCATTTTATCACTATTCAAATAAGTATGGTAATTATAAATTTAGCATATAGATCTGTCCTCAAAAAGACATCTTTTAACCCAACACAAGATAACTTGGTGTCTCCATAGGTAGAATTCTGGACCTGAATCAAGAAGACTCATCTTTCTGAGTTCATATCTGGTCATACTATCTGTATGATCCTAAGCAAGTCACTTAACTTTGTCTCAGTTTCTTCTTCTCTAAAATGAACTGAAGAAGGAAATGACAAACCACTCTAATATTTCTGTCAAGAAAACCACAAATAGGTCACAAAGTTAGACATGAATAAAGACATAAGAATACTTATGTATTTAGTATATACTAATAAAGGGTATCCTTTGGTACTTCTTTTCAAAATATCAGAGCCATATTCAGCCAGAGAATCGTGGGAGTTATTAATACAAAGATGCAACCTGACTTTCTGCTGCTTTTTACAGTGTGTCTTAGGAAATTTACCTTTTTTCTTTTGGGGGCAGGTTAGGTTTTATGAGAAGATTTGAATTTGGAATTCTCGGAATTAGCGTCATATAATTCACTGTTTAATCTTGGGAATAAACTATTCTTGTGACATGGCCCTTGTAGAATTTATCTTTCAACTGGGGAAAGCCATAAAAGAGACCAGCAAATATGAATAGAGAAAGATCTGATAAGAGAAGTATACATTTAAAAGATAAAATAAACATTTTGTTGATAAAGAATTGGTGTTTAAAGTTATGTTTGTATATTTCTAAGTGGTAACCTAGAATAGTCCATAAAGATCTGGGCTTAGAGTTAGGAGTCACAGGGTTATAGCATTATGGATTCAGTGCCAGAATGGAAAGTAGAATTTTTTTAGTTCATCCCCTTCAGAACTGAAGTATACAGAAGTTGTGATTTCCTGAAGGCCACATAGGTAAGAAGTTCTAAATTTCTAGACTCAAGTCACTTAGATTCACATTCAGCCTCTGATAAGTACTTAATAGTACTTAATGACAAATCAATTGTCTTTTGTCCATCCCAATCTCTTCTAAATATGGAAGTCATAGAAGGGTAGTTGGTGGAGGGAGTTTCCACGCCAGGAGTTCTCTAGAATTCTGAAAAACAGATATTTTTTGTATTCTCAGCTGTATATTCATGGGGCTTATATTTAGACTGTGGAATGTAGAATATTATCATAGGATCCAGAGCTGAAAAAAGTCCTTAGAACTCATCTAGCATAAGTCCATAGAAACATATGTTTAGAACTAGAAGAGACCTTAAAGGCTTTCTAGTCTAATATCTTTTTTTTAGAGAAAAGGAAATTAAGGCCTATGAAGATTAAGTTACTTGAACACTGGTGAGGTTTCAACTCAGGCCTATGACTCTAGAGCCAGAACCAATGTTTTTTTCATTATACTATGTTGTATTTTTCATCTTTCATTTTATAGATGAGGAAATTGAAGGCCAAAGAAGTTAAATGATTTGACTGAGGTTGAATAGGTAATAAATCTGAGTTCAGACTTAGCTCCTTTGATTCCATATCCATGTACTTTTTATTCCCACTTGTGCATCATACCTGCATCTTCTGGTGTAATGTTGTTTCACAGCTATAAATGAGAGAGGCTTTATAATTGGTAATGTTTTAGATTTTATGGATTATTGAAGAATTATGGATCTTAGGGCTTTAAGAGCTATGGACAATCATTTAGTCAACCTTCTTTCTGTTTTACCACAGAGGAAATTTGTTCCTGAAATAACTTGATGATGGCCACACAGATATTAAGAAACAGAGATTTATACACAGGTCCTCTGATTCCAAATGTCTTTCACTTTCCACTGCACTGTTATGTCACGGTGACTTGGTGCTGTTCTGAACTCTGTTAATGTGCCAAAAGTGATATTCCACTCTGAGTCATGCTCTTACAGAAAGGAACGATCTTAGAGAGAGATGATTTAATTCTATTCTTTTATGTTACAAATGAAGAAACAGAGGCAGGGAGAGGCAAAGAAGTTTGCCCAAATTTTTTCATTAAATTTCCAGGATTCATAAAATATATCTGTATATGCACACAATATTCTGTCTGGTTGATTTAGGAGATTCATGGAGGCCTAGGGCAAGATGTAAAGTCCTTGATGTCAGTGCCTATGTCTTAAAAATCTTGTGGTTCCTCACCCCCAGAATGATGCTCATGGCAAAGACTGAATAAATCTTTATTGATTGGGGTCCCTTTATGCTTGTACATTTTATTAAACAAATAATATCACTTTGGTTTATGATGAAGCTCTTTTCCATTATGTCTTTCAATATGAACTTTATAAAATAAATACTCCATTGCTAAAACAGCAAACGAGGTGGGAGATAGTGGTGACCAGTATCTAGAAGGGATTCTTCTTGATGTCAATACAGAAAATATTTTGTTAAAATTAAGGTTGTCTTTTGTTTTGTTTTAATGGTGTTGTTATTGACATGGTGACAGGAAGATGGAGTTTCTATACATTGCACTGATCATCTGGTGGTTTTGTTCTGCTATCTATAGATTGTCTTGGTAGAAATATCATGATAATCACAAAATAGTGATGGTCACATATGTATCTATGTTTTGTTGACAAGTAAGATTGCATTCTGATGATAAGACCTGTCCTTTCCCTCCTTATACCCTAGCTGTATGAGTCCACCCTGCACGCCTTTGCCTTCTCTTACTCCATGCTAGGAGAGGAAATCCAGCTTCATTTTATCATTCCTAAATCAAAGGAGCACCATTTTGTCTTCAGCCAACCTGGAGGCCAATTGGAAAGTATGAGGTTACCACTAGTCACTGATAAGGTAAGTAGATGTTCTGATACATAGTTATATAAAGTAGATACCAATTCTACTCTCTGGACTTGTAACAGGATGGATTATTTCCTCTTTATTTTTCCTGGTCTTTTCCTAATTTTTTGGGGGGAGTCTTTTTCATGATAGGGGAGGTGATATAGTATTTTTGAAAAACTATGTCACCAGAGTAAATCTTCCAAGCTGGAAAAAGATTTGTCTATGTGTGTATCCCATAAGGATCAGGTTAACTGAGCTCAGATGGACTCATCCCTTAAAGGCTGCTGGTTTCCTTTTCTGTTAGCAACTCATGAAATGTCTGCTAAAGCAGAGAGGAATTGTGATCACTATCAAAGAAGGGAAATAAACTATAAGATGAAAATTCAGATCTTTGATGAATTTGATGATGAATGTAGAATTCAGCTACATTCTTGTGGATATTTTGAGGTCTGGTCATCAGAAAGGGGAATTAGACTCAATCTACTAACTCTTTACCAGTCTTCCAAATTAGTATTATGATGTTTGCTTATTTTCAGATTATCTAGCTTTTTGGTTTCATTAGAAAATAGTTTGTAACATTCCATGTGAGAAAAGCCTCTTTATGATAATCAACATTAGTGTGTCCTCAGAGTTTGGCTTACAGATTATAAAATAGATGAAGCTCTTATTCATAAAACTATTTTTTAGCAATCACTATAGGTCAAATGCTAAAAAGCAAAACAGTACATATTTTAAAATTACTAATATTCTAATTGGAGAAGACAATGTGTATTGGAAGGAATAAGTGGGGTATACATTAGAGAACACTAATGAAAAGCAAAATAAGCAGAGCCAAGGGAATGTTGTATACAGTAACAGCAATATTATTTTAAGAATGACTGAGCAAATAAGCCATTTTGAATATTATAAAAACCCAAATTAACTACAAAAGACATCTAAAAGAAGATGCTATCTGCATCCAGAACAAGAATTGATAAATAGAAATATGTATAGAATGATTTCACACACACACACACACAAAAAAAAAAAAAAAAAAAAAACAAAAAACATGCCTAATGGTGGCTATCTCTAGGGTAGGGGGAGCAAAGAAAAAAAAATTACGTGATAACTTTATTATATATTTAGATGGAATAACAAGTTGTATGTAGTATATTTGTATTCTTTTTCAAATGCAGTCTTTTTATTATTGTTATTGTTTTTTGTTATTATTACATTAGGGAAATGTTTGTTTTATCCTATAAATTAAAAATAAAATAAATAATTAAAAAAGAGAATATTAATAGCAACCACTTAGGTCTCTATAATACTTAGGAGTAGAATTTGATAAATTCAGTTCATCTTGATACTAATCTTATTACCTATGAGACCTTGAATAGTTCACATTATCCTTCTGAGCCTCTAGTTTCTTTATCCCTAAAATAAGAGAGTTGAGAAAAATGACATCTAAAGTTTCTTCTAGCTCTCAGGGTGTGAACATTTAATTTGACATGTGGCTTCTTGGCTATGTACCTCACATCTAATCCCAATGTGACTTCACACATTTGGCACAGATATATACTACCTTATGATAATTCTTGCATTTGTTTTTTTGACTTGTTATTTAATCTCCTATATTATGTGTCATGATAAGAAGGGTAAGATGGAGTAGTGGCTAGCTAATGGGTGTTAGAGTGAGGGCAACTTGGATTCAAGTCTCACGTTTGATGTATACTGCCTGTGGGACTCTGATAAACTCAATTAACTTCTCAGCTCACCAGGCTATTGTCTGTCTACTGGATACTGTCCAATTCTTTGGTAGAGGAAGTTTTTTTCATAGGGGATCTCCCTATAGAAAATAAATTATTTTATTAACTCGGACCTCATATTGTATATCTTATTTTTTGTGTCCTCTTTAATTGGAAGTACCACGAGATCGGAGGATATGATCTTTCATTCTTCATCCTTAGTACCAGTTATAACCATATTTATATAATTAGGTTTTCAGTTTAATATAATGTCTCATGCCTTATAAATATTTATTGACATTAATTCTAAAGTCAAACTGGGCTTGAATCTAAAGTCTGACACTTATTACTAATAATGATATTAGACTTCTCTGAGCCTCAGTTTTCTCATCTGTAAAATGAGGTAGATGGATTAAATAAACTGTAAGATTTCTTCCAACTCTACAACCCGTGATCTTCTATTCTTCAAGTCTAATTGCTTGCTTTTTAATTGTTTCAAACTTTGGGCAGTTAAGAATGTAGCTTCCTTTGAAAAGGTAAAACTCAAACTTGCTGTAATCTATATCTTCACTCATATTACCATTCTTATTCTTCATCTGATGCCTTATATAAAGAGCATAAGCCTGACCATTCAATAGAGTACATTGGTTACTTCTTGATCACTTGCGCCCAGAATGGACTATGGACCAGTTGGCTTTTACTTTGTTTTGAGGTGGGATTTTTAGATAAACAGCTCTCCGTTAGTGGGGTATGCTTGTCTTTTGGATGTTTTAATTAATTATTAACCAAGTAAAGTGATTTATTGAAATAAACAAATAAAAAAAAAACTTGTTTATCAATGGGCCTTGCAGCATAGGATTCAAAATATACTTTGAAAATTCACAATATTTGTAGTATTTACATTAGAAAGGAGAATTCGGGTCAATGTTGAAAAATTACTCCTATTTTTTATTATTATAATTTTTTATTTACAAAAGATATCTTTGAATTTCATAAAAAATAGGGGAAAAAAGAAATGAGAATTAACTCATTTTAAAATGTATATGAAGAAAATACAAATAAATCCTTGCAGTTAAGTACCTTCCAGTCTAGTTGGAGATAGAAGATATAAATGGAAGTAGGAAAAGATATTTATTTAAATACATCCATGAAGTAGATAGCACTTAAAAGAAGGAAGGAAATTAAGTAATCATTTCATCCAATTAATTTTATAGTTGCAGAAACTAAGGTCCAGAGATTTGATGCGCCTTATACAAGGTCTTGCAACTAGTTAAAAACATGGATAGGACTAGAATCCATCACTCTCAACTTCAATTTCAATGCTTTTTCACTCTATCATGTCACCTTGGACAAATAATAAATTATCTTTATTCATGTTTGATATGCATTTCAGAGAATGAGGAGCTTGTTATAGCATACATCTATGAGAATCCAAGCTGAATGAACCAGTTAGATCTTAGGACATATTAAACTTCTCTTTTAGATTTGAATAATCTGGTAATAATCATTTCTGTATTTTACAGAACCAAGAATTTATAAAAAGTCCTACTTTCACTCCGACTACGGGTCGTCATGAACATGGGCTCTTTAACTTATATCATGCAATGGATGGTGCTAATCATTTGCACGTGTTAGTTGTCAAAGAATATGAAATGGCAATATATAAGAAGTATTGGCCCAACCACATTATGCTCGTTCTCCCAAGTATCTTCAACAGTGCAGGAGTTGGTAAGTAGAAAAAGAGAAACGTTTTATAGTCAGTACAATTCCATTGAAAGAAGAGGGAAATTTAAAAGAATAGTCAAGAGAATAGTTGGAAGTTTCCTACCAAGCCATTTACTCTTGAATTTTGGAACTCTATCTCCATTTCCTAGCTTTTTGTTTCCTTATGGGCATTCTGAGATTTGTAGTTGGTTTAACTGGTGATGATTATGAATAATAATAATTGATACCTATAATTAATCAATACACACTTAAAGAACTATATATGTATATGTACATATGAATGTAAAAGGGCAGCTAAGTGATAGAGTGGGTAGATTGCTGGCCTGGAGTCAGGAAGACCTGAGTACAAATCTAGCCTTAAATACTTACTAGCAGTATGACCTTGGGCAAGTCACTTAATCTTTGCCTCAGTTGCCTTATTTGTAAAAAAATCATCTGGAGAAGAAATGGCAAACTGTTCCAGTATCTTTGCTAGGGAAATCCCAAATGGAATAACTAAGAGTCAGAGAACGGAAATGAACAACAAAACATGTATACAAAACATAACATATGCACACACATGTATATGTTCACGAATATATATATGTGTATACACATACATATGTGTGTGTGTGTGTGTATGTATGTATGAAAGATAAAGAACTAGCATTCCTTAATGATTATAAAGCACTTTTTTTTACAATTGCTCTGTAAGGGAGATGATATAAATATCATCCCCATTTTACAAATGAGCAAAATTAGGGGAAGAGAGTTAAATGATTTCCCTAAGGTCACTTAGCTAGTAAATGATGCCTTAAGATTCTTAATTATCAGTTGAGATGAAAGGAAATCAGAACAGAATCTGAACTTTCCCTACCAGGTATCTTATAGAATACTAGAACCTTGTTTCAGAACCTTGAAAAAAACACCAGTAGTTGTTTACTCCAACCCATACCTGAAAAGGATTCCCGTTATAATATATGTACAAAGTAGTCTTCTAGCCTCTGCTTGAATTCTTCTAGTGAGAACTTACCATCTCTTGAGGAGGTTCATTTTGTTTTTGGATAGCTTTAGTTGATAAAGAGTTTTTCTTGGCTTTGAGCTGAAATTTCCCCTTCAGCAACTTCTAGTGTTGGAAAAGACATCAAAAACTTTCTAGTCTGCTTGCCATCTAGGGGAGTACATGGGGAAAGGGAGAAAATTGGAACACAGGGTTTTGCAAGGACTGATATTGAAGAATTGTCCATATATATGTTTTGAAAAATAAATAGCTTTAATAAAAAAAGAAAAAACCTCAGATAACAGAATATCTTTGGAAGTTATATATTGAATGTGTTATATACTATTACATATGTGTATAGTATGTAATATATTATTATATATGTATAAAATACTATTATATTTAAAAGAAAAAGTTTTACACAAAAATTATCTAGTCCAACCCAAACCTCCCTCTAAGACATCTTGTCTTTTCTGTGAAGCAGCCCATTTTGGTTTGCTGTGTTAGAAACTTTTTTTTATTATATTGACTTCTTCCAAGGAAATAACAAATCAGTTAAGAGATAGCTATACAGATTAGCTAGTGGTACAGTGGATAGAACAGCTGACTCTGGAGTCAGGAGGACCTGAGTTCAAAAGTGGCTTCAGGTACTTATTACTGTGTGACTCTGAGCAAATAACTTAACCCTGATTGCCTTCCACAGCTCCCATACATACAAAAAAATAACTGTACATGTGGAACAATGTTATGGTATAGAAGAGGTTGGAGTAGTTTTCCCCTCCATGGGAAGGGGCTTCAGATCACAGGAAACACTGGGAAATGATTACCATCTATAGAAAAGTCATATGTAAACATATGTAAATGATGACAAATAACTGACATGAATTGTAAATCTTGTGAATTTTGATTTAAGGTGCTGCCCATTTTCTAATAAAGGAGCTATCCTACCATAACCTAGAACTGGAACGGAACAGGCAAGAGGAATTGGGCATAAAACCTCAAGATATCTGGCCTTTCATTGTCATTTCAGATGACTCCTGTGTTATGTGGAATATGGTGGATGTTGATAATGGAGGAGAAAGGCGGAGGTAAAAATGGTCAAAACCATTTATACTTGCTTTTCTATAATTGTTTTTAAAGCACAAATTTAGGGCAATTAATTTTTATTTGGTTTCTGGAAACATTCTCATGTACACTTTGAAGAGGGTAAATACTTTTTTGTATTTGAAAATTTCCCTTTTATAATTTTAAGATCTTAGGCCTTAAAACAGGGTCTCTGAATTAATTACATATGTATGTATATGTATATATTTATCTTGATATAGTCTGTTGTAGAAAATAGATAATAAGCTCTTTTTATAGTCTTAATTTACACAGTTAAACTCCTTTGGCAGTGAATAGTATGAAAAAGAATAGTTCTCAATAATCAAATTTTTTCCATATTTCTCACTATTGATACCTCCCAAAATAATACTTTTCAAACTTGGTTTTGACTTTAATTATTAGACTTTAAAAATGGGATATAAATAGTTATTATTATTATTATTGTTATTATTATTGCTATTTCACATATGAGGAAACCTAAAACTCAAAGAGCTTAGATGGTTGACCAAGGTCACATAGCTAGTGTCAGAGAAAAGATTTGCATCTATGTTTTTCTGGTTTCAAGTTCAATATTCTTTCCATTTTAACTTGACTTAATGATGGTTTACTGCTTATATTAAAGAAAAAACAGTTACGTTTTTGTCCAGCCATCAAGTATCAATTTAAATAATAGGATTTCACATTTCAAGAGATAGCATGATGTAATCAATAGAAGGCCTACCTTTGGAATGAGAGAGACCTGAGTTTAAATGTCACTTTGAGACATAATGGCTATAGAACTCTGAGTAGGTTACCACCCTTCTTTGTTGTCTCTTAGAGTGACAGAGAAGGTTCTGGGCCTGCAGAGTTTTTCAAATGAGAATTTCCTGGACCTATGAAATCATGTCCATATTCTTATTTCACAGCTAGAAGGGAATGTAAAGATCACAGAGTTCAAACTTCCTATTTGATTGATGAGAGAACAGAGGCCCAGAGATTGGACACAATTTGCTCAAGGTCACAGGGATGGTGAATGGCAGAACCTAGATTAGAAGCTGTATCCAACTTCCTGGCCAGTTGCTTTACCTATTATGGAGTTTGTTTACTATTGGGTCATGAAACTAACTGAATTTGGAGTCAATAAAAGCTCAGTATGACATTCAGTTCTCCTAGTATGAGCTTTATAACTTCAGGCAAGTCCCTTTACCTCCCTGATTCTTAGTTTCTTCATAGGCAAAACAGGACTAAATTTTTACTGCTCATTTTGTGTTGGAAGGAAAGCCCTTGGTAAACACTAAAGAACTATTTATGTTTATCAATTATCAGATGAAGATATAGTTACTTGGATCTTTATTATATCTTACCTTACCCAAAATTTCACACCAAACTGAAATACTTTCTGGCATATATATGTATGTATGTATGGAGCTTTGTATCCCTTTCTATATCTATATATATATGGAGCTTTGTATCCCTTTCTATATCTACAAAATCTTCACCATCAGGTAGGTGTCTCAGTGGATAGAGTGCTGGGCTTCATATCAGGAAGACCTGCCTCAAATTCAGTCTCACATACTTACTGTGTTGTATGACTGTGTAAACACTTAATCAGTGTCTCTCTTAGTTTCTCCAGCTGTAAATTGCAGAAAATAATAAAACCAGAAATTGTTGATTAAGAACAGAGATTATATCTCATCAAAACTTTATCTTCCTTAGTGCCCACCCAGCACAATATTTTTGTATGTAGTACATAGTAAATGTTAGTAGGGGTTTGTTTTGCAAGCCCAGGAATAAATCTATTTTAGTAAAGTTTCATGGCTATACAAAAAACAAAGTTCTGTGAAATATGTCATAATGGGATTTGATCTGCATTTGTTTGAAGTGGGACATCTTTAGCCTCCTGTGCCCTTTTGTTCCAGTACTGATGTAGATAACAGAGTGAAGAGAATTATGTTTTTGTTTGCAAGTGGGTTGAGAGAGTTTTTCTTCTCTTTCTTCCTTGCAGTGAATACACCTGGTCTGAAAGGAATGTTTCTTTGAAACACATTCTGCAGCACATTGAAGCATCCCCTAATGTCACTCATTATGCTCTAATTGGGATGAGGAAATGGTCGAGTAAAACTCGGAGTGGAGACATCCAGGAACCTTTCTCCCGCTGTCATGTCCATGACTTTATCATCCTCAATGTGGATCTGACACAGAATGTACAGTATAACCAGAATCGGTGAGTTACAATCCCAAGAGAAAGTCAAATAGCAGCTTCAACTTGTTCTTGATGGTCATCCTGACAGTATCTGCTTTTTTCTGATTACCACCTATCTGTTATTAATGGTACCAATGACCTAAGGTGTATGTGCTTGGCTGGCTGCAGAGATGGAGGAATACATTAGATTATGAGCAGGTAGGTATTTTAGAGATGACCTGAGACATTTTTCTAGCTTTAAAGATGAGGACACTAGGCTCAAAAGGTATGTGTAAGGTGGCAGTTCTGGATTTTGAACCCTAAAGCAGGTTCTTCTAACTTGAATCCATTGTTCTTTTCTACCACCTAAGATAATAAGATGAGCCAGGTTTTCCCTTTTCTACATCTTTACTGACACTGTTTCTTGTGCATGGATTACTGCTACCTTTCCCATCTCTGCTTTTTGATGTGCCTCCTTTGAGGTGTTGTTGTAATGAAAAGTGCTCAAATTGGAGTCAGAATCCTGGCTTTGAGATTTAGCTATGTAAGTCACTTTTCTCTTTTAAGTTTTAGTTTCCTCCTTGATAAATTGAGATAGTTGAAGCAGATGCTCTCCAAGGTATCTTCCAGCTCTGAATTATATTAGCCTATTAGGTTAAGGTTCAGCTCAAGTGCCAGCTTCTCCTGGAATCCTTTTCATATCCTATTCTACACAATAATTCCTTCCCTCAATGGTGGATGTTAGGGTTGGTCTGGAAGCAGGTCTGGTGGTCTTGGGAACACTTATTTCCAAGGTTCTTGGGTACAGGGTCTGGGGCTAGCTCTGTTGAGGTCTGAAAGTAGTATGGTTGTGATGCTTTGACTTAGCATGTGCTGCATCTTCTCTCTAGTTAAGGGGCTTTGCTACTTCAGATAAGCTGACTTACCTGTCCTGCAAGTGGAAGTTGGTGGGGATGGCTGGCCACTTCTCCATAAGAGATGCTACTCTGGATAATGGCTATGAGGGCTAGGTTATAAGCAGGGCTGGTGATAGAGAAGCAGGAGGTACTGCCATTCTTAATGGGACCCCCACACTTATCTGCCATTAAAATATAAATTCCTTGAAAGCAAGAACTGTCTTTTCTTTTTATATCTCTGGAGTGGTTTTATATCCTATATACATTTTTCATGGTGACATTTTAGTTGAATTCATTTTTCTATGATTTCTGTACTGCATGATTTAGCACCAAATGATGGAGTCTTATTTTTATTTTTTGGTCTGGATTTATGGTTTTAATGGTTTGGAGAACTTAGTGTGGAAACTTGCTCCTACTAAGAGGCTTGCCTGGAGCAATGAGATATTATTATACTTGTCCATGATTCCACATTTATCACAAGAAAAAGGCAAAATTTAAAAACAAGGCTTACCATGATGATATTTCTCTTAGTCTCATATAGTTATTTGACTGTTTCATTTATACTAGTCTTTTCTCTTCAGCTTGTCAGTAGAGGGAATGATTTCTGCCTCCAAGGGCTTGAGTTTTATACATACTACCAGTATGACAAGGCTACTTAGCCTTTTGTCACTGACTTTATCATCTGCCAAATAGTGTTAATATTTACACTATCTTTATCATAGAAACATATTGAGAAAAACACTACTTCAGTCTTATAATGGTATACAAATACAAATCATGGCTTATCTCTCTCTGTGTAGCACAGTACTGAGCAAATAATAGAAAACCCATAAATAAATACGCACATATACATAAATATATGTGATTATTATATATATGTATGTATTATGTGTGTCTACTTCATTGATTGAATATGGTTTAATTATGTGTGCTGACTGAATTTTCTTGCCTCTGATTAGATTCACATGTGATGATGTTGATTTCAACCTGCGAGTGCACAGTGCTGGTCTCCTTTTGTGCCGATTTAATCGCTTCAGTGTCATGAAAAAACAAATTGCTGTTGGTGGCCATAGGTCCTTCCACATTAAATCCAAGGTGAGTGAAGCAATGGCTGCTGGATGGTCATTTCTCTAAGTTACTTAGGATGAATTTGGGAGAGTTCTGCATGTGAAGTCTGGCTTGGCAACTTCATGTGTCACAAATTCTTAGAGCTTCTTTATCATCATTTATAATATAGTCATTACAATATGCCTCCTGCCTTTCTCACAGGGCTGTTATTAAATGGATGATATGTATGATGGCATTGGAATAGTACAAATTTGTTGTAGAAATATATCATAATGCTGTATATTATTATATAGAAACAATAGTCACTAAAGTCTCAGGTGCCTTCTTAGGTGCCTCACAATTGAGATGCAGATGGCTTTGGATTGTGGAACACTATCCTGGCAGGAAGGAAGCTTTGGCATATCTTGCCACCTTGGAAAGGCTTCCAGTATTTTAAAGATGGTGAACTTAAAGACATTTAGTCTTTTGTTTGTGGGCAGCCTAGGTTTAAATTCAGACAGAACCATTACTAAAAGACTAAAATTTTAAGGCATGAATTGTTTTAGCCACAACAGTTGACAAGAACATCTATTAAGTCATAAAGTGTTTATGGTCAGCTACAGTGGAAGGAGTCCTTAACCAGTGAATTAATGGATCCATCAAAATAATAATAATAAATGAAAATAAAGCATTCTGAGGCTTGTGTAGCTCTCAATTGTATATCTCAATAATAGCATTGGTCTTTACTCCCTTTTCCTATAGAAAGAAATCTGGGTATCATTTAAATTTGATTCTGGAATCAGGTAAACAGTATCCTAATATACACAATTATTCTGAGCCTTGTGAATTTAGAGTTTTTTTTTTGCTTCTGATAAAAGATACTTGGTTTGTGGGTTTTCAAATATATCTTTGTGCATTTATTTTCAGATGGTAGAGATTTCAGTCTGCAGAAAGACTCTAGTTGTGATAGTATTGATAGTATGCAAAGAAATGTCAATTCAATTGAACCAACATTTATTAATCGAGAGACTATTCTGGGTACTGGGAATACAAAATGAAAAAAAATAGTAAGCTTACAGGATAATAATGAGGATATGCCTAGTAAGAATGTAGTATAGACTTTTTTTTAAAATATAAAAAAGCTAAGAATATTTAAAGATTCAGGGAATCATATTCATTTGTAGATGGGGAAAATTGAGAGGGAAATTAGTCAATAAGCATTTGTGAACCATGTAATATATATACCAGGCTGTATGCTAGGTACTGGAGTTCCAAAGATAAAAATGAATCAATGTCTGCCCTCAAGGATTTTATGTTCTAACCATGGAGACAACATATATTAAGTATTTAGAGATTTTTTCTGAAAAGTGAAACTTGGAGGCACTGGCATCTAAGATGTCCAGATAGCAAAATTCTTTCTTCCCTGATAGCAAAATGAAGAGCCTTAGGCCCACTCTCTGAATAATCCCAAAGCATTAGGTTAAATATTATTCTTAAAGTCAACATTCTTTTATAGAGAAGGGAGAGGGGAAGATAAACTGCTAATATAACATATAATTCTAAATGCAGGCCATAACTTCTAGACCTAAAAGTGACTGGTATAAAGCCTGAGTGTAGTCCACATTTCCTGCTTTTCAAATAGAGTAGTTGGTGTGATGATTTACTGTGAGAAAGTTGGGACAAGGGAACAGTAATAAAAGTAATAAAGTAGTAATGTACAAAAGAATAAAACAGAAAAAAATTCACAGTAAACACATGTGGTAAGTTTGCATAGTAATCTTTCAGTGGATAAATATGCTCTTTAACAGCTTAAATAATGTTATATAGATAAATAATTAATATATTAATAGACAACATGTTTATTGATTTATTATGTACTGTCTACTATATAATTTATATGTCATAGCTAACATAATGTAGATAATATTTCTATATATAAATAATGTATGCAATAAAATAAATAATTTATAAAATTACCTAGAAATCATTTTAGCCAGCCAATATTTTTTCTTGCTAGCAAGCAAAGAGATTTGAGTCAAAAAAAAAATCAACCCTCCAGAACATGGACATTATTGTAAAATACTGGCAAAGCATATACCTCTTTTATCATCTTTGTAAAGTTTTTGAGAATAATGCTAGTGTCAAGGATATACTTGGTAGAAATGAGAGAAATATGATTTGTCAAGTTGGTTGCCTTAATTTTAGCAAAGCATATTATAAATTTGGCATTACCCCAGTCTATCAGTGCAGTTTATAGTCTTTTCTTAATCCAGTCTAGTCTTCCCCAAATCTGTTTTGTCAGAAATGTAAATGAAGTTCATTTGACATTTATTATGTCATTTCATTATGTCTTATTATGATCTTTGCTTCATTTTCTATGGGCTCTCAAATTTCTAAAATTTTTGTTACATGTCACACTTTCAAGTTTTATGCTTTACTGAGAAAATAGAAGCCATTAGTCCTGAACTTCCTCTTTTCCTTTACTCTGCATTTAAGTTTTCTCCTCTGATTTGTCTCTCATGAAGAGGTGATCTTTCTTTTTACCAAGGCCAGCCTCCCTTTACGTACTTTTAATCCCATTCCCTCCCAACTTCTCTGGTAGATTTCCCTGATGCGCTCACCCCTTTGTCTATCTTAATCTTCAATTCCTCTTTTTCTACTGTTTCATAAACCCTACTATTCAATCAAGTTGTCATTACATTTTTTTCTTCCCTTTCCCCAAGCAAACTCCTAAAAGAAGCCATCTACTTTCCTTTTTTTCCCTTCTCACTTTTTTTTTTAAACTATTGCTTCTGATCTCCTCAGTCAACTGAAGTTATTATCCTCAAAATTATCAGGAATTTCTTAATGAATAAAATGGAGGCCTTATCTTAATCTTGGCCCTTCTTGAGCTCACTACCTAACTTTTCCTACTAGATACTTTGTCCTCTGTGAGTTTTCATGACACTGCTATCTTTTATTTCATTTCCTGTCTATGTAATCACTCACTCTTTCAGGATCATCCATAACATTCCCATTAACTCTTGAGTATACCCTGAAGTGATGGTCTTCTCTCTACTCTCATTCACTTAGTGACCTCTTCAGATGACATAGGTTTAATCATTTCTTCTCTATCACTGGTCTTTATTCTGAGCTTTAGTACTGTCTGTTGAATAGTTTGAAATATTGAATACCCCATCAATATCTCAAACTCAAGATGTCCAAAACTTAAATCATTTAATTTCCCAAACCTGCTCCTTTTCCAAATTTTTCAAAATTTCTGTCAGTCACCATCATCCTTTCCATCACTTACTTTTGTAAATTTGGTATCAAGTTCCAGTCGACATTCTCTTTTGTCTCCTATAGATATATCTTCTTTACAGTCAAATCTTGCCATTTCTATCTCCAAAGCATCTTTCACATCTATCCTATTCTTTCTATTACTATATCCAACACCCTGATTCAGTTACTCATTACCTCCTGTTCCTGTTGTCAAGCTTACTCCATTGCCTGATAAATCTCTTAGAATGTTTATTTCTTGGAAACATTAGCTTCCTTCAGAGCTCAGCTTCCATGACACCTTCTACATGAAGTTTATTCCTAGTCCTTCAGAGGCTAGGGTCTTTCTCCTATAACTGTCTTGTACTTGTTTTGCATTTATTTTATTTATATTTTTATAACAACAGTAACTAACATAGAATTTTAAGATTTGCAAAGCACTTTACACATATGATTTCATGATTTTTACAACAACTCTTTAAATTAGATGCCATGATTATCATCCTCATTTTACATATAAGAAAACTGAGGCTGAGAGAAATGAAGTGACTTAAAGAGTCCCATATCAAGTAAATGTCTGAGGCTAAATTAAAATTCAGGGCTTTTGACTCCCAAGTTTGACATGCGTGCTGCTCTAAAACTAGAAGTGTTTCATTATTTTCATCACCATCATTTAGTATGTGATTGGTATAATATGGGTGCTTAACAAGTGTTTATTGATTGATTTCTTCTGGTTTCCTTTAAGTAAAGAAGGTAAAGTAAAGGTAAAAATGTGTATGATGAAATTACTCATTAGCAAATTTACTGGACAAGTATCTCAAATTTAAGATATCAGTATATAGGTGAAAGTTTGTAGATTATCTTTAAAAAGTATTCTTTTTCAGTCTTTTTTTCCTCCGAAGAAGCCAAAAGGTATCATAAAGGCCTGAGATCTATTTTGTATTTTTGTTTTTGTTTCATGGCCGTGACAGCCAACAAAGAAAATTCTTAATTCATAAAGTTTGTTCTCAAATAGTAAGACAACCACTAAAGTTATTAGCAAGCTTCCTATATTAAATATTTTCTGGAAAGTTAAGCCAAGCAGCAAAAAAAAAAAAAAAAAGTTTTGATGGATATTACATGAATCCTTACAATCCCATAGTTTAATCTGTTAAAATAAAAGGACATATACCTTTAGCTTTAATATATTGTTATGTAATCTTCTACTGTTTCACCTGTTTTATTTCTGTTTGATATTTTCAATTAAATAAGAGTTAATATCTTATTCTATTTCCCCTGCTTTTTCACTTCATAAAAATTTCTGCATATTTACTTAATATCTCCATATTTTAACATTGTTTTGGTCAAATAATATTCCACTATATTCACATATTACAATTTGTCTACCCATTTTCCTTTCTTTTGGCACATAGCTTGTTTCTAACTTTTGTTACAAATGATGTTGCTGTGAATATTTTTGTACAGATGGGATCTTTTCTTGCTGCCAATACATTCCTTGAAGGTATAAATCCAGTAGTAGGATTGCTGGATTGCAATTTTCAAACTTTTATTATTTAATTCTAAATTTATTTCCATAGCAGATCAGTTCATATTAGCACTAGTGATGGATAGGAGTGACTGTTTTCATGCTGCTTGTCTAACATCTAATATTTTCATCCTTGTCATGTGTCTTTTTTTTAAAAAAAACTGATATATTACATTCTCTTATACTATTAGCTTGTGTGAATTTCTCTTCCTCCCCTCCCATGGGCAGGATTTAAAGCTTAAAATAAGGATCTGTATCTTATCAGTCTCTCTTTTCCTGGCATATAATATCATAGTTTCTGTATTATACCTAATAACATCTTTGAGTCTCAGTTTCTTGTGTCTAAAATGAGGGGATTGGATTAGATAATAACTATGTGCACTATCAGCTTTAAAGCACATCATCCTTGTCCTAATTGATATGCAAAAACACAATTTAAACTTGCTTTATTTTGCTTTTATGTAGGTGTCTGATAATCCAGTGTCCATTGCACCTTCCCAGTACATCTGTGCTCCGGATAGCAAGCACACTTTCCTTGCAGCTCCAGCCCAGCTTCTACTTGAAAAATTCCTGCAGTATCACAGCCATCGTTTCTTCCCTCTGTCATTGAAGAATTATGGACACCCTGTGCTGTCGGTTGATTGTTACCTTAATCTTGGACCTCAGGTAATGTATAACATGTGCTGAATACTCAACTCAAAGTGGGTTCAACAATAAGAAAATGAATTTCTTTGAACAATTTTGTAGGATATAGCTTTGGAAGGGACACTTAAATTTTCCACTTGAAGAAGGATAGAGAAATAGAGCATTTTAAAGATCTTACTATGTTCCAGAAACTGTGCAGAATATCCTAAATGGGGGAAGGTAATCTCTAAAGGGGAATTGGGAAAGGGTCTAGGGTACCCTATAGCCACATGGCTTAGAAAGGCCATGGAAGTATAGTAGAGGCCTAGATCCCTAACATGATAAGACCAGAGATGGCCCATCAGAATCCACGCTGGTTCTAGAGATGAAGTCCAAAGTTCTGGTAAGGATGAAACTGAGATGATGACTTGAGTGGAGTTGGTATGATATAGAAAGGAACTGGAATTGTGATGAGGGCTTTATAGTGAGAAAGATAAGGCCAAAATTGGTCTATTACAATCCAAAGTGATTCAAGGGAGAAAGTACAAGATTTAACTGAAACTAAAGAGTATGGATATAGTTCATCTGATATCCTGAAAAATTAAAATTGTTTCACACAATGTAATGCCAGAGTAACTGAGACAAGACAGAGGTTGGTTTTAATTCGTTAATTGTAAAGAGTTTAGGCTAGTCAGCCAGAATGAGACTCGTGTCCAAAAATCATTGTGGCCCCAAGCAATTGAAGTCGGGAACCTTTATAGCTAACTAGGGTTTGCAAACAGCTTATAGAGGAAACGAAGGCAGATAAGGGAGGCAAGGACACTAGGTGAGCAGACAAGCCATAATTCCAGGAAAGGACCATAAGTTAGTCCTTATAAGATAAAGGTCAAGGTAAGAAGGTCAAGGGTGCAGGAGACAGTGAGACGAGGAGTAATACTTAAAAGGAGGGAGGATTAACCCAGCAAGCACTGAGAGAAGGCACCTGGAGTTTATGACTCTATAGTATTTTAAGGCTTCTTTTCTGACTCAATTCTCCCAGTCCTAATGGCAAAGAAAAGGGGGGGGCTATAATAATTTTATTCAGGGCATATCAAAAAGCAGCATGGCATAGTGAGGAGAATATTGAATTGGAAGTCAGTCTGACTTCAAATTCTAACTTTTTTACTGTTGTAATTAATCTTGGTTAAGTTATTTAATTTCTCAAAGACTCGGCTTCCTCATCTGTAAAATGAAAATAAGTAATTTCCATCTTTCTACTTCATAAGGCTGCAGGACAATATGCTTTTAAAAACCTTTGAATATTATATAAATGTGAGATATTGTTATTCTGATGACATACACATACTGAGTGTTGTGCTTGAAAATCCTAAGGAAGTATCTCTTTTTCAGGTTGCTGTTTGTTATGTGAGTTCCAGGCCTCATTCTTTAAACATCAGCTGCTCAGACCTGCTGTTTAGTGGACTCCTACTATACCTCTGTGACTCCTTTGTGGTTGCAAGCTTTTTGAAAAAGTTTCATTTTCTGAAAGGTAAGTTATCTGAATGGCTGCACAATCATAGAGGTACAAGAAGTGACTTTAGAGATTGATTTGTTCAGTTTATTATTAAATGCTGCTTTGCTGAGTACTGAGGAAGTTGCAAATACAAAATCAACCATGGACTCTTTTTTGCAAGACTCTGATAGTCTACAAGTGGGATCTGTAATAGTGATATCATAAATTGTAATTATTCATAGCAGAGGGGATTGATGGAGTGTCTGACCTGTTTAAATCTCCTAATGCACTTTGTGAGATTACATCGCATGAATCATTTATTGGAAGGAGTGAGTACCTCCCAATACAATGAATGTGTATCTCAGCTCTTGACTGAGGGGAAGTCCTAGAGATTCTTTTGATTGGTCCCTAGTGACTGGAGCTCTATCCAAATGATTGACAACTGAGCATTAGAGGGTGCAGAATTTTAGTCACCATTTATGTTGAATACACGATTACTGCCCTGCTATATATACAGTGGCTGTAATGCAGAATAGAGGGTGGTAAGGGCACACAATACATATCCATAGTGTTTTGTGAGCTTTGAGGAGGAAAAGGTCATTCCTTGGAGAATTCAAGAAAGGCTTCCTAGAAGAGATAGTAATCAAGTAGAGCTTTAACAAAATAAATCATTGTTAGAGAAGAGAAGGAAAAGTTAGAAGGAAAATCTAGGGAAGAAGAAATAAATATTAAAGAAGAGTCACTAACAAATGCTCCGGAGAATATAATTCAAATCAACAAGCATTTATTAAATACCTATATGCCAGGAGTTAAGCTAAATACTGGAGATAAAAAAGATAAGCAAAAATAAATACAGTTTTTGCCCTCAAAAAGATTATATTCTAATGGTAGAAGATTCCATATAAAAGGAGATAAAAATTAAGGCATTTGGGGGAGGTGGAGCCTGGAGATTGAAGGATGGCTGGTATGTAGCAAATATAATGAAGGATCTAGGAAGGAGAGAAAAAGAGAGTGAGAGGAAGAAAGAGAGAGAGAAAGTGAGAGGGAAAAAGAGACAGAGAGAGAGAGACACATCAGCATAATGTAGAGAACCTGGAAGAATTGGGTTCAAATCCTGCCTTTAATGCATTGGTAGAGGGAATTTCTTCTGATGGGAGGTCCTTATACTTAAGAACTTAGAAGTCCAGTCCCTATTCTTTTGTCCTATGGCTTTATATGGTCAGGTGGGCTGGAGGATTGCTTAGACTTATACCCCCTTTTTTTTCTTTTCCTAGTTCTCTTTCTGTCTACTGATTTTTTGCTTCCATACTATCTTCTGTATATGATCAGAATATTACCATAAGTTTTCAAAGAATTTAAAAATGTTATGATTGGACTTTTGACTCTTTTCATCTTAGCTGAATGAATCTTTTTCAGTGGTAGAAAATAGAGATCAGGCCAAAGTTGTCATTTTCACATATACCTGTTTCTTGTCTTATGAGAAGAAAATGATGAATTTAGAATCAGGAAATCTGAGGTTTTCCAATCCTGGCTCAGAAACTTATTAGTGGTGTGATCGTGAAGAAGTAATTTGAACTCTCTAAAACTGTTTTATTTTTTCATTTATAAAATGATGTCAGTAATACTTATACTATATACCTCAATGAGTCTTTAGGGTAACAGTAAAAAAATAAATCATATGTAGCTTACTGTTACTTAATACAATACTTATTTTAAGCTTATTCTTTTCTACTGCTTTAAAGAGTTTATTTTACAGAAATATGTTAGGAGTACAATCATAATTACTCTGAGCACCCATTTAGTAAAACTTTCAACATTTAGGCCAAAACATGGTTTTCTATATTAATTTATTTTTATATCTATCTCTGGTTAGCCCATGGCCTCTTTATGGTTGAAGCAAAATTTAGGTTACTAGAAACTATTGGGCAATAAAGCAGCAGATTATATTATAGTATGTGTTGATAGGCAAGGTGGGATGTGATAAAGGTATGGGGGGGAAGCACAAAGGGGAGCTGGGGAAAAGTATATTTTTTCTTAGATTTTCCTTTCAGTCCTTGAGGAGTTGTATCCTAATGGTAGGTTGAGACACCCAGATTTCTGATGTGAAATGCCTGTAGAGCTGATGGGCCTCCTTGTTATCTCCCATATCTGGGAAAGCTCAGTTTTACTTTTTCTTTCTTTTTTCATTGGCTGCTAGTTCTTTCTAACTTAGCCATGGATGTTCCCTTTCCTCCTTCTCTGTCATCACTCTCAGACTCTCTCTGGTTCTGAGATAGAAACTTCTCTCTTTTTTTAAACCATTATACTTATTTTATTTTTTAATTTATGAAATAAAATATTTTTATAACATAGAAGAAAAAAATTATCCATGAAAATGTATGTCTTTTATGTACAACTATTCCTTTAAAATATATAGTAATATAATATAATTAGTTAATTACATAACAAAATTATCATGTAAATTTTTTTCTCTCCCCATTCTAGAAATGGTTATCATTAGACATAAATATATACATAAAATATGTGAAATCATTATATACATACTTCTTCATACATATTTGCCAATTCTTTCTCTGGATGCAGATAGGATCTTCTTTTATAATATGTTCTTTGGATATTTATAATAGTCAAAATGACTTATTTGCTGAATTTATCTTAAAACAATATTATTGTTATTGTATATAATGTTCTCTTGGTTCTGTTCATTTTACTCTTCATTCTTTTGTTACATGTCTATCCAGGTTCTTCTAAAAATCATCAATCTCATCATTTTTTATAGCACAAATATGTTTCATAGCAATCATATACTATAACTTGTTCAGCCATTCTCCAACTGATGGGCATCCCTACCATTTCTAGTTCTTTGCCCACTACATTAAGAGCTGCTGTAAATATTTTAGAATTGATCAATGGTCAAAGGATATGAACTGGAAGTTTTCTGATGAAGAAATTAAAAACAATTTATAGTCATATGAGAAAACCACTCTAAATCATTATTTGAGAAATGCAAATTAAAACAACCTTGAAAGATCATTTTACATCTACTAGATTGGTTAAAATGATTCAAGGGGAAAGCACAGATATTGGAGGTAATATGGAAAAATTGGGGCACTAATTCACCATTAGTAGAAGTGAAGTGATCCAACCATTTTGGAGAACAATCTGGAATTATACCCAAAGGTATTAAACTATCTCCTTGACCTAGCAATATCACTACTAGGTTTATTTCTAAAGATGATTAGGGAAAAAGGAAAAGAACTTATATATTCTTTTTTTTTAAATTTTTATTTAATAATTACTTTATATTGACAGAATCCATGCCAGGGTAATTTTTTTTCTATAACATTATCCTTTGCACTCATTTCTGTTCCAATTTTTTCCCCTCCCTCCCTCCACTCCCTCCCCTAGATGGCAAGCAGTCCTTTATATGTTGGATATGTTGCAGTATATCCTAGATACAATATATGTTTGCAGAACCGAACAGTTCTCTTGTTGCATAGGGAGAATTGGATTCAGAAGGTATAAATAACCCGGGAAGAAAAACAAAAATGCAGATAGTTCACATTCGTTTCCCAGTGTTCTTTCTTTGGGTGTAGCTGCTTTTGTCCGTCATTTATCAATTGAAACTCAGTTAGGTCTCTTTGTCAAAGAAATCCACTTCCATCAAAATATGTCCTCATACAATATCGTTGTCGAAGTGTATAATGATCTCCTGGTTCTGCTCATTTCACTTAGCATCAGTTCATGTAAGTCTCGCCAGTCCTCTCTGTATTCATCCTGCTGGTCATTTCTTACAGAACAATAATATTCCATAACATTCATATACCACAATTTACCCAGCCATTCTCCAATTGATGGGCATCCATTCATTTTCCAGTTTCTAGCCACTACAAATAGTGCTGCTACAAACATTTTGGCACATACAGGTCCCTTTCCCTTCTTTAGTATTTCTTTGGGATATAAGCCCAATAGAAACACTGCTGGATCAAAGGGTATGCACAATTTGATAATTTTTTGGGCATAATTCCAGAATGCTCTCCAGAATGGTTGGATTCGTTCACAACTCCACCAACAATGCATTAGTGTCCCAGTTTTCCCGCATCCCCTCCAACATTCATCATTATTTTTTCCTGTCATCTTAGCCAATCTGACAGGTGTGTAGTGGTATCTCAGAGTTGTCTTAATTTGCATTTCTCTGATCAATAATGATTTGGAACACTCTTTCATATGAGTGGTAATAGTTTCAATTTCATCCTCTGAAAATTGTCTGTTCATATCCTTTGACCATTTATCAATTGGAGAATGGTTTGATTTCTTATAAATTTGAGTCAGTTCTCTATATATTTTGGAAATGAGGCCTTTATCAGAACCTTTAACTGTGAAGATGTTTTCCCAGTTTGTTGCTTCCCTTCTAATCTTGTTTGCATTAGTTTTGTTTGTACAAAGGCTTTTTAATTTGATGTAATCAAAATTTTCTATTTTGTGATCAGTGATGGTCTCTAGTTCATCTTTGGTCACAAATTTCTTTCTCCTCCACAAGTCTGAGAGATAAACTATTCTATGTTCCTCTAATTTATTTATAATCTTGAAGAACTTATATATTCAATATTTATAGTAGTTCTCTTTGTGGTGACAGCTATTTTTATATAAGTTTCTCAGGACATAGACCAAAGACTCTCCTCCTATTTTTTTTTTTTTTTTAGTGAGTTGAAGATAATAGAGGCCTTGTATATACCTGGTTCCAACTGACTTCATCATAAAATGTTCTTATCTATCAAAACTTAAAATCTAATGGGTAAAGAAATCACACAAAAGGAAGCTGAAAAGAGGGGTGGAGATGATGGGGTTCAGTCCATAAGGGTGTATTCCAATAGAAAATGAAAAAATATCTGGTGGAGGAATCCTCTTTAAATGGATTTTGCTGGTTTTGCAACTTAGATGGGCTTTGAGAAGAATTATTTGTTCCTTTCTGCCCTAGAAGAGCAGAGCATAGGTATGAGTGCCAAGGCTGAAGTAATCTTGCAGGATAAAGAGGATCTTTGTAATGAGGTTCTTGGAGGTGTAGGGAGTCCAGAAACAGTATGCAAATGTGAGTTTGTTTTTATTTTTGTGTTACTCTTTTTCTCATTTGTGCAGGTGCCACTTTGTGCGTCATCTGTCAGGACCGTAACTCACTCCGTCAGACAGTTGTACGACTGGAGTTGGAAGATGAGTGGCAGTTCAGGCTTCGGGATGAGTTCCAGACAGCCAATGCTAAGGAAGACAGACCACTTTTCTTCTTGACTGGGCGGCACATTTGAAAGAAACAGCAGCCTTGTTTTCTGAAAGAGCAGATACTTCAGAGAACCCTCCAGCCCCCCACCAAGGATAGTGAAACTATAATGCTTCAGAACTACAATAGTTCAGTGATTTGTCCTTGGTCACATTAGTAAGTTAGAGATGGAGCTGGAAAATCAATTCTTCAGAATGCCTATTTCTTTGGGAAGTTTTCTGCAAAGGCAAGATCACCATCAACAAATAGCCATACTGATAGATCTGCAAAAAGAGCTTCAGAGCTGGAAAGGATCTTTTGAGATCAAGTCCTTACTCCTCATTTTTATAGGGAGATAAACTGAGGCCCAGAGAATAAAAGTTTATGGAGAAGCCAGGGATATATGACCCAGGGTTTTGGACTCTTGTTCCCTGGTGCCCTTTTAATCACAAAATATTGCTGAGGCTTCTGGGACATTTTTGAATCATTTTTTTTTTAAAGAACAAAGTTTTGACATTTCACTATATATTATCTATAGACTTCATGACAGAAATTATGGTTACTTTTAGATGACATTGGACATTCTTGGACATTTGTTGAAGTGAAAACATCTTTACATAGGTAGAAATACCAGCTATGAAGTATTTTTTTCTTCCCGTGTTCCCATTTTGGAAATATTTAGAAACAGTGTTGAAAAATCATAAATCTTAGAGATATTATATACATCTGAAAATGAAGTCATTGGAATAAAAATTTTACAATCTTAGAATCTTGGTAATAACTGGAATTTGCTCTTGTGTAGATCAATTGATTCATTGATTGATCAACAAGTTTTTATTAAGAGCTTTCTATGTACCAGGTACTGTACTAAGCACTGAAGATACAAAAAAAGACAAAACCATGTTCTTTGCCTTCAAAGAACTCAAATTCTAAATAGACAACATGCAAACAACTATATAAATATTAGACAAATACACTATAAATGGGAGATAATTTCAGAGGGAAGGCATTGGCAATGGGGATAGGAGAGGAAAAAGGATAATACTAGATTGTCTAAATTTTTCATACTTTAGAAATAAAATCAAGATGCCAAATTAGTCACTTAATGATTAAGTACATTTGAACACATGATTTAATTTCTTTTAAAAATATTTATATTAATAGCTTTTCATTTTTTATGTCAATCATTTCTCAATATACCCCCTTCCATTGAATTCTTCCTTTTAACAAAGAAAAAAAATTATGTAAAACCAATGGACAAAATCAGATAGTAGATTATACCTTTTTTTTGTTGCTTCTGTGGTCCCCTACCTCTCTGCTGAGATTAGAGAAAAGAGTTTTAGCATCTGTCATGTGGTTTAATTTCCTAACAAAGCTCTATACTGTGGTTGGCATTTGGTTTCTGTATGAGAGCAACTTAGAGGACTATCTATTGCCAAGAATGAAAATAAAAAGACATGTCCTTAGATACTCATAAATATAATGTGTGGTAGGAAGGAAATCATATGGTGTCTTCCAAAACAAAAATTGACTCACAGAGAAGTGAGAAGGGAATTGTCTAGTGAAAAAAAACACAACCCAAAGAACCTGTGACCATTTGCTTATTACTAAAAATTTATTTTCAAATTCTTCATTAAGTCTTGACTTTGCTGACAGGTAAAGTATACCGCTTGAAATATTTGTATAAATTAAGGACTTCCAGTTAGGGAGAAAAAGGACCAAAGGATTTCAGAAGAGACTAACATTTGAGAAAACATCTGAGTCAAAAGGCATTTTTCCAGATATCTACTTTTAAGAAGGCACTGAAACACACTAATGGTGATAACTTTTTGCCTGGCTTGGACTTGAAGACATTGCACAAGAAATAATAGAACCAGAAGAAATATCTTTGAAAGATGGTGCCAAAGATTGTGTGTTGATGTTTCATTTTTCCCTTAAGAAAAAAAGCCCCTGAAACTTGTGATTTTGGCAGATTTGGGTTGATGTTTACAAAATTATTAGCAAATGGTAATCTTGTATATTTCACTATTCCTATTTTGGAATGAAACTTTACTTTCTGTAGTTTTTTATTTTGTAAATAATATCTACTGTGCAGCTTCCTCTTACATTGTATTAGTTAATTTAAAACTTTCAAAAGGTCTTAATATTCATGTTGGCTTCGTTCTTTATAAATAAAACTTGCAATGCACTTACTGGTTTCTGATTATTTGCACAGTTATGAAATTCCAGGCATCATGAATTACTATTGATGTAAAAAAACATTCAGAGATTTCAGCAGTTCCACCTTTTGTTGCAAATGGCAGAATATTTTTTCAGTAGGATTTTGGTTACTTATAACATATTTTTAAAAAATATGTAGGGACATTTTTATCTAGAAAACTAAGTATAACCAAAGAGGATTTCTTGATATGAAATTCAGAACCCATTTTCTTGTCTTTTAGGCTCCTTTTCAAAAGTTTTTTTCCTGATTCATCTCATTAATTTTCTTATGTTTTCACTTTACTTATATGAGACCAAAGAAGGCATCTGTAATATGATGCAAAAGAAATAAATTTGGAATTGAGACATATTATATTTATCAAATACTCCAAATGTGAATCCCCAATTGCTGCATTGTCATGTGGAGGTTGCTAAGTGGCACTGTGGATAGAGTTCTGAGTTTATAATTAGGAAGACCTGAGTGGAGATTCTACCTGGATCTTGAACACTTTTCTAGATGTGGAACCCAGGGTTTCAGTCAACTTCTTTGGACTTCACTTATTTGTAAAAATGTGGGTATTGGAAGCTGTGAAATCTATTATAAGACTTTTTATAAATACTGGGTAGAAGATGTTTATCTACTTCCCAAAATGTTTAAGATATAAAGAAATGTTTGTTAGTGGTGTTACATAACCTACAGAGTTTTGAGGCTTTTTAATTAAATATTTCTCAATTACATTAATCAATTTTAACCTTTCATTTAAAATTATTTTAAGTTCCAAATTTTCTCTTGTCCTTCTACCCTTTTCCCACGCATTGATAAGCAAAATACATTTCCATATTAGCCATGTTGAAAATAACTCCTTAAAAATGCAAAAAAAAGTGTAAATAATATGCTTTAATTTGTACTCAGTTCATTTGTTTTCTCTTGAGGTGGATATAACTTTTCATCATGAGTCTTTTGGAATTCTCTTCAGTTAATGTTTCAATGTTAAATTTTTTACAATTGATCATTACAATATTGCTGTTACTGTTTTCAGTGTTCTTGTTCTCACTTCACTTTGCACCCAGTTCACAGAAGTCTTCCCATGTTTTTCTGAAAGCATCCTGCTCATTATTTCTTCTAACACAATAGTATTCCATCACAATCACATACTACTGCTTGTTCAGCTGTTTTCCAACTGATGGGCATCTTTTTTTTTTAAATAACTTTTTATTGATAGAACTCTTGCCAAGGTAATTTTTTACAACATTATCCCTTGCATTCACTTCTGTTCCGATTTTTCCCCTCCCTCTCTCCACCCCCTCCCCCAGATGGCAAGCAATCCTTTACATGTTGAATAGGTTACAGTATATCCTGGATACAATATACGTGTGCAGAACCAAACAGTTTTCTTGTTGCACGGGGAGAATTGAATTCAGAAGGTATAAATAATCCGGGAAGAAAAACAAAAATGCAAGCAGTTTATATTCATCTCCCAGTGTTCTTTTTTTGGGTGTAGCTGCTTCTGCCCATCTTTGATCAATTGAAACTGAATTAGCTCTCTTTATTGAAGAGATCCACTTCCATCAGAATACATCCTCAAACAGTATCATTGTTGAGGTATATAATCTCCTGGTTCTGCTCATTTCATTTAGCATCAGTTCATGTAAATCTCGTGATGGGAATCTTTTCAATTTTTAATCCTTTGCTACCACATTTTTTGTATAAGTCTTTTTTCATTTTTTTGCTCTCCCTTTGGTTTTAAATTTTTTTTTGCAACCACAAATGGGGATTTATTAATGACATGAATAACGAGTGGATCAAAGAACAAATCATATAAATAGCAACTATGCAAAAGAGAGTGTAATGGTGAGAAACCATCAGAATTTCTGATATGTGGCCTAAACAGTTTTAGAGAAAAATTTACATGCCTGAGAACATACAGTAACAGAACATTTTAAAAGAATTAGTAAATTATGCAAGCAATTAAAATGAGAAAATCAAATGAACAAACCCCAAATAAGCACAAAATAGGAAAAATTGAAAATTATAGTAGAAACAGATAAAAAAACCCAAAAATTGTAGAAAAGAAGAACAAAACTAAAATCTAGTTCTTTCAAAAAAGCCCTGGCAAAATCAACAAACATATATTACATAAAAGAGGCAAATTATAGAATAAAAATGAATTGGGTGAAAACATACAAAAGAAAAATAAAAATCAGAACCATTACATAGAATAATCAGTGCCATTATAAACCAGCAAAATAGAATTTAAAAGAAACAGATTTTTAATAAATTACAAAATAAATAAATGGAACATCAAATAGAAATACAATCAAATTTCAAAAAAATGAAATTAAACTGTCTAAAGGAGTGACCAAAACAGGAAGCAGAGATTAATCCATGAGGTAGTTGGTGTTATAGGGGAATTTTATCAAAACTTTAAAAAATTAATATAAAATCATTCTTACAAATTGAGAAAACTCGACCAAACTACTTTTAAGAGACAAATGTATTCCTATACCAAAGATAGTTAAAAGAGAATAATATATCAGTATCATTGATGAATATTGATTTCAAAATTTTAAATACATTTTTAAATCTTTTTTTAAAAATTCACTACAATTGAGTTGGGTTTATACCATAAATAGAAGAATAATTTTATATGGGGAAAATAATCATATTAAAAATAAAAATGTACACAATTTTTGGTCATTTTGTATATTGTTCTGATTTAGCTTCTATCTTCTTGGGAAACAGACCTAGTAGAGTTACTGCTGGGTCAAAAGATATGCACAATTTTATATCTTTTTGGGCACAGTTTGAAATTTTAGTCATTATTTCTAAACTGTCCTCTATTCTTGCTGGGAAGAAGAACAAAAGCCTAGGTAGAAGAGTCTCAAATTACTAGGTGAATTTTCCTGTTTCATACTAAGACTGGAATAGCTTACTTGGTTTCCATTTAAGGAATTAGGTCTTAAGTTTCTTAAGTGAAAGCACAGTCCTGGGAGCAAAGCTTTAGAACTAGAGATCTGGAGGCCTTTAAGTCCAATCTCTTCCTTTGTGTCTTCCCAGAAATTTTCCACTGCTAACTGTCATTTCATCTTTACAACTGCTCCTGAACTCCCAAATCCCAGTGGCTCTTAGGATACAATTTATCAGCTATTTTATCCCAATGTATCTCAATTTTTGATACTTTTCTTGTGCTAATTTGCTCTAGTCTGAGCAATAATCAGTAGCAGAAGACTACTATAAATACTAGTCAGAAGTTGATCAATGGAATAAGTTAGGTTCAAAGGACAAAACAGCCAATAACTTTAATAATATAGTGTTTGACAAACCCAAAGACACCAGTTTCTGGGATAAGAATGCATTATTTGACAAAAATTGCTGGGGAAATTGGAAATCAGTATGGCAGAAACTAGGCATTGACCCACACTTAACACCGTACACCAAGATAAGGTCAAAATGGGTTCATGACCTAGGCATAAAGAATGAAATTATAAATAAATTGGAAGAGCATAGGATAGTTTACCTGTCAGACCTATGGAAGAGGGAGGAATTTATGACCAAAGAAGAACTAGAGATCACTATTGACCACAACATAGAAAATTTTGATTATATCAAATTGAAAAGTTTTTGTACAAACAAAACAAATGCAAACAAGATTAGAAGGGAAACAATAAACTGGGAAAACATTTTTACAATCAAAGGTTCTGATAAAGGCCTCATTTCCAAAATATATAGAGAACTGACCCTAATCTATAAGAAATCAAACCATTCTCCAATTGATAAATGGTCAAAGGATATGAACAGACAATTCTCAGATGAAGAAATTGAAACTATTTATAGACATATGAAAATATGCTCCAAATCATTATTAATCAGAGAAATGCAAATTAAGACAACTCTGAGATACCACTACACACCTGTCAGATTGGCTAGAATGACAGGGAAAGATAATGGGGAATGTTGGAGGGGATGTGGGAAAACAGGGACACTGATACATTGTTGGTGGAATTGTGAACACATCCAGCCATTCTGGAGAGCAATTTGGAACTATGCTCAAAAAGTTATCAAGCTGTGCATACCCTTTGATCCAGCAGTGTTTCTACTGGGCTTATACCCCAAAGAGATACTAAAGAAAGGAAAGGGACCTGTATGTGCCAAAATGTTTGTGGCAGCCCTGTTTGTAGTGGCTAGAAGCTGGAAAATGAAAGGATGTCCATCAATTGGAGAATGGTTGAGTAAATTGTGGTATATGAACGTTATGGAATATTATTGTTCTGTAAGGAACAACCAGCAGGATGAATACAGAGAGGACTGGCAAGACTTACATGAACTGATGCTGAGTGAAATGAGCAGAACCAGGAGATCATTATGTACCTCAACAATGATACTGTTTGAGGATGTATTCTGATGGAAGTGGACCTCTTTGATAAAGAGAGCCTTAATTGATCAAAGATGGACAGAAGCAGCTACACCCAGAGAAAGAACACTGGAAATGAATATAAACTGCTTGCATTTATGTTTTTCCTCCCGGGTTATTTATACCTTCTGAATTCAATTCTCCCTGTGCAACAAGAAAACTGTTTGGTTCTACACACATATATTGTATCTAGGATATACTGCAACCCATTCAACATGTAAAGGACTCTTGACATCTGGGGGAAGGGGTGGAGGGAGGGAGGGGAAAAATCGGAACAGAAGTGAATGCAAGGGATAATGCTGTAAAAAATTACCCTGGCATACGTTCTATCAATAAAAAATTATTTAAAAAAATAAAAATAAAAAAAAAATACTAGTCAGAATCAGCAAAAAGTGAAAGAATACTTTAAAGAAATCTTTCTCCACTTTATACTAAAGGTGAAATGGAATTATTTGAGATATATTAGCTCTCCAGAAGCTCTCAGAGCTAAAATAATTTGTTCAGTTTGGGCACTCAAAGTTCCAACTTAGGAAATCATTGAAAATCATTACCAGACACCATTTACCATCTTGGTGAAGCCAGTTTTCCTTTCTTGCAGAGGTTACAAAATTAACAAATGAAAATTTTACTGCAAGATAGAAGAAAACAAAATAAAATCTAAGGAGATGGAAAATAACATTCTTCAATGTAAAAGTGCTTCCCAACGATCTATAACCACTTTTCTGTGTAGCAGGCATTATGTCATGTAATTCTTAGGATCAGTTAAGCAACTTCTGCTTTGGTGCTTCCTACAAATCTGTATTTTACAGCAGTCAGCATCAGCCATAGTGTTCTACTGAGGTTTCTCTAACAGTTGCATGCAGGAAACACCAGAATATTTCTTACTTGTTGAGTGGCACAAATCTTGCATTAAAATTCTGATTATGTATACTATGGTTCTCTCATTAAGATTATATATTTCCCTGAATAATTTTTTTCTGCCCAGCCTGATCAGGAAACATGAATTTTATGATGTTTCATCTACAAAGGAGACCCAGTTACCAATTCCAGGTTGACATAATAATTGTTTCTTCTCTATATTATCATGCCAGGGTCTGTAAGCAAGAGAAAAGACTTTAGAATTTGGACAAATCACAATATTTTTTTCTCTTATTTTCCCATACCATAGATGTTTTTTTTTACATAAGTGAACACTCTTTACTGGGTCAGGAAGTGGCCAAGCATCCTAGTTTCTCATAGGCTATGCTCTAAGTTGCAAATAATTCATTCTGGAGCAAATACATTGTTGCTAAATTGTTTCAGTTGTGTTTGATTTTTCATGACTCGAGTTTTCTCGGCAAAGATTTTGGAGTGGTATGCCATCTCCTTCTCCAGTTCATTTTTACAGATGAGGAAACTGAGGCGGACAGTATTAAGTGACTTGCCCAGGATTATACAGCTATTAAGTGTCTGATGCCAGATTTGAACTCATGAAGATGTTTTCTGATTCCAAGCCCAGGTTTTGGAAATAACAAGGCTATTTTCAGAATGACCTGAAGGAAAGAAGGTGAGAAGGTGATGTTCCTGGAATACAGATAGACTATGTACGAGCTACTCTCCATACTAGATGGATTTGGACCTGCTATAATAAACTCTGCATCCCAAGGTAGCTGCAATGAGATAAAATGTGTAAAGTGTTTTGCTAATTTTAAGTATTATAAGTATATGATAAGCTGTGGAGCAATGGAAAGAGCAATGAACTGAAGTCAGAGAACCTTGTTTTCAAATTCTGGCAATGCTCCTTACTCTCTTTGTGGCCACTTAACTTCTCTGTGAATGATTTCTCCTTTTGTAAAACAGGGACTTCTAGCTTAAAAACTCTATGATTCTATGATTCTTTGTTCCATGGAACAAGACAATCTAAAAGAACTAATAGCTTAACACCTGTTCTCAATTCTAGGATGCTGTCTTAGTGTTCCTGGTTCTAAGGTGAAAAGACATCTGGGAATTTAATCATTTGGGAAAGCAGCACTGTTCATTGGAAAGAACCACTGAATTTAACATTAGAAGGATCTAAGTTCAAATCCTATCTCTGAAGGCCCTTCCAACTCAAATTCTATTGTATGATAATTGTTGAAAGGGATCCAGTTCTGTGTAGATCTAGCATGCTAAAGGAAAAGTGAACTTTATTCTTCATATCTGTACATAAGGGATACAGAATAGATTCTAAGACTTCCTGACTGCTTCCCACTTCTGCTGATGCTACTAGAAGAAACTTGGAAAGAATGGGTATGAAGGAGAAAATGGAAGGATTGGGTAACATGGTAGTGACATCACTTCTTTCACTTAAAGGTTTGGACTTCTGATGAAAAGGAAAAAGAGGGAAAAAAGTGGCTGATTGAGTAGATGGTATTAAAGGGTGACAATTAATTTTCCGTACCATTTTAGGCAGCTAAGTCATTCAGTGGATAGAGAACTGGGACTAGAGTCAGGAAGACCTAAATTCAAATTCAACCTCAGATACTAGCTGCATGACTCTGGACAAGTGACTTCCCCTATTTATCTCAGTTTCCTCATCTATAAAATGAACTAGGGAAGGAAATGGCAAACTACTCTAGTATCTTTGTCAAGAAAACTGCAAAAATAATCATAAAGAGTGAGACATGACTGAAACAACTGAAAAACAACAACAACCATAGTTTAATATCATAGAATGATAAGCCCATAGTATGGTAAAAATAGATTACAATCAACAAGGGCCAGAGAGAACCTATTTTCCCATTAGCTTGCTGGTCTGGTCAAATGATATTTACATTGAAAATGGAGTGAGTGTGTGTGTGTGTGTGTGTGTGTGTGTGTGTGTGTGTGTGTGTGTAGATGTAGAGAATATAATTAGATATAACTGCTAAGCTAGATATAATTTAATAAGTTCATGAATACATGAAGCACTTATATATTAAGAACCATTTTAAATATGTCCAATACACATATAAGCGAGCCTTTGAAGATTTCTAATACAATTTTAATAGCGGAAAACAATGCATAAAAGAAAGTTCAACTGCAGGACAGATTTTAGAAAGACCTTGAAATAATACAAGTTCAATGGTGGAATGCATGAAAAGACTTAGGGGTCCTTAGATTATAGTGTTAATCAGATGACTGTGCTAGGAGCTAAAGGGTTATGGAAGTTGGAAAGGCTTACAAGTCTTCAGTATCATTGGAAGCTACAGAGTTGCTAATTTTTGCATCATCCTAGTTGTCAGCCCGAGAGGGAAAGGCAAAAGCAGAGGACATTCCCATTGGTAGCAGTATTCCTTCCTCTCGGACACCCTGATTGAGATATCTAGGGAAACCAGAGAGGGTGACATTCTATTAGTGGTGGAGTTCATGATATAAAAGAATAGCAGTGTAGGTGTATCCAGTATTTCATTGGACAAAATAACTGGGAAGGAGGAAACCAACTTAAATGACTTAGTTATCTGTGAGAAAAATATACACTTGTAGGTTATGACTTGTGCAAGGTCATGTAGGTAGTTAATAGCAGATCTTTTAGGAGCACTAATGTCTGATTTCTCAAAGGTCAAAGGCCCCTTCCATTGATATTTGTAGAAAAGTATAGTCTGCTGTGATGACCGCGTATTTAAAATCAGCCGGAGTCAGGAATTCAGGTTAAGGGAAAAATCTTCAATCTTTATTGAACTAAAGAAGTGAAAAAGGATTGCAATAGCAATATGGGCAAGAAAGATTGCGATAGCAATATGGGCAGCTGCGACAGGAAGCCAGCTAGCAGAGGGAGATTGGAGATGAAAGGCCGTAGCAATGGCAACGCGAGCAGCTGTGTCAAGACGCCAGCCAGCAGTCTCTCCTTCTGTTTCCCTTTACATTCCCCTGCCTCCACCCACCAAAATCATCATTTCCTATACAACACATCAGGACTTGCACAAAGAGTGGGCGGGGGTGTTGGGAGTTCAAATGTTGGAGTTCTTGTTCTTCTCAGAACACAGCCGGTTTAGCTTAGAGCCCTCCGGATGTCTCCAAATCCAAAGGTTCTGTCCTTCAGCCTCTGCCTCTGCTTTCTTCAGCCTCCAACCAACACAGAGATGGAATGAACCTCTTGTCTCCTTCACTTGGGGCTCGGCTAGCTTTCTGGTGAGTCTTTCAGACCAGCTTGGTCTCAGTGCGGGGCGTGCAGGAGCCCAGCCACCAACTCCTCTCCAATGCAGCTGAACTCTCTTCTGCGACCAGCCAGCCAAGTGGAATATATATATTCTCTCTTGCCTTGCCTCGGAGAGAGGGCTTCTGGCGTAATTCCGCTGAAATCCGTCAAAGTGCTCTCTGTCTGCACCAGAGTCGCTCCTCTCCAGTCCAGCTGAACTCTCCTCTGCGACCAGCCAGCCAAGTGGAAAATGTATTCTGGAATAGCTCTCTCTCCTCATTGGCCTTATATGAGAATCTTCTGAGAGAATGGGATTATGGGTTTTCTCCCATAGTGCTCTCTGGCCCAAAGAGCTTTAAGGGAGGTGTGAACACAAAGGTGTAAACACAAGCATTGTACTAATTAGTTCTACTTAGTACCTTGTTTCAGGTTCTGGCCAAAATCTTCTTGTAAGATTAGATCAACTCTAATTGGTTAGCAGTTTGTAAGGATTCCAACACGGGGGGCATTCTTTCTCCAAGCATATATATTAATAGAGTATGGTCCAATTACTATTTAGCCTCACGTGCTTGGGACCTCAGTGCATCAACTCAAGCCTCAGCCCATTACAATCTGCAGCTAGGAATAGCCAGAGGAACAGAGGACCAGAGAAATGGTCTTCTGACTAGATGCATTGGAGGAAGAGATAAGGTAATTGAAGTTCACCTTGTATTCTTTAGGTTGAACCAAAATAAGGTCAGCAAAAGAAGTGAAGAATTTAACAATAATTGCACTCCCTTTGCTAGCTTCTTTATTGAAGTTCAGAGATTATTATAGCTGGAAGTGACTTAAGAGATCATTTAGTTCCAAAACACTCATTGTATATACACAGTCCCTCAGTTCTTCCTGATATCTAGAGGCAAAATGTCTTCCCTATTTGGAATGCATTCTCTCCTCACCATTGCCTGGAGCATCTTTGATTTTTAATATAGCACACCCAAGGGTCACCTTCTGGAAAAAGTCTAGGTGAACCTTCTCAATTATTAGTGCCATTCCCTAATCACTTTGCAATAATTTTGTATTTATTTTTATAGGTACTTCCTGATTCCCTCAATAAACTTGTCCAAGACAGGGATCCTTTTTCCCCTTTGTATTCCCTGTGCTTAGCACAATACTCAGCTAATAGTAGACATTTACTAAAGATCACTTGAATTGAATTAGCAGTCTTCAGCTTCTTTATAGTTTTATTATTTTCCTCTGCCCTTAATAAGAACTGAACACTGCATTCTATATTCCTTTTTTTTTCTGGATACCTTTACTTCTCTTGTTAGCCCAAAGCAAAATAAGCATTTTTGGAGGTCAAATCTCATGGCTTAGTCAATATTGAATTTCTGCTGTATTAATCTCACCTGATTTGCTGTTGATTCACATCCCATCTAGTCACATTTCTGCAATTTTTACTTAAATAGATTTCTCAGTCCAGGGACCTCAATTATTAGGGTTCTTTATTCATTTGGGTTTGTAAAGGACCAAGGGCCTCAGTAAATAGATCTTAATTTACCACTAGGTCTTACACATGTTAAGTATTCAGTGTAGGTTGTTATAATAGTAATGCATATATAACACTATTATTATAATCTGCTCATTTTAAGCTTAAGATTAATATAATGGAAACATAACTTTATATATAACAACTTTATTACCTTTTGTGACAATATTTCTTTATTTTCCGTCCTGCAAAAAGAGAAAATGTTAGAAAAAAGGAAAATAGTTTAGAGTTGATTAACAATGTAGTCAATGAATTGGTTGGCACAAAAAATGAAGTTTTGTCTTTAAAATTAAAAAAAAATCTGAATAATTGTTATTAGAATACAATTATTGATAACTTCTTTTACAATTATTTTCTGATATGTCAGATTTCTTTGTGTTAAAGAAAAATAAGCAAAAACAGTTAATAAAGTAACTGTCTAGCAGCATATGTACCTTTCTGTCCTTTTTTGTTGTTACCCAGCTCTTTGCAGAGAGGAGGGAGGTAGATATTTTCTTGGATCAAGACTCGTCATCATAGATACTCAGGGCTTCCTTGTAGTGTTCATTTCATTTACTTTATTGAAAATATTGTACATATTGTCTTCTTGCTTGTGTTCAAACTAGCCATCCCATGTTTTTCTGATTTACTTATATTTTTCATTTCTGATTTCACAATGCTATTTTATTACATTATATAATAGTTATTTAAAAATTTTAAAATCCACTCCCTCATCAATGTGTTTTAAACACATTTTGGCAGTTCCCTATTTTTAGGAGAGATATGCAAAATCCCCAGTGCCCACAAGATGGTGGTAAACCCATATTCTTTCTATCCAGAGTCTTCCCTCAGTCATAGTATTTAGAAGATGAGAGAGGTCATCAAAGTCCATACTTCTCATTTTACAGATGAGAATTTTCAGATCTAGTGCAGCTGTAATTAGTTCACCCAATTAAATAAGTAAGTGGAGGACTCCAAATGCAGCTCCCATCTCACTGTACTATATATGGTCTACTTAGACTTATGTAAGAGAGAATAATTAAAGTTCCTGAATTGACTTGTCCCTTCTAGTGGAAAACAAAGGAAAAAAAGATATGTTAGAATGAAAGAGTATTTTAGAGTATGGAGAATTGGATTTGTGTCCTGCCTCTGACACTAAAGGTTGCTTTAACTTTTTAGTTTTAATTCCTTCCTTTGTAAAATGAGGATAATGATATTTGGACTACTTGGAGGGAATCACTTTGCACAGGTTAAAGTGCTATATAAATGTGGGTTGTCATCTCTATTTCTGCATTGTAGTTGCCATGATAAAAGAATCCATAGACTGAAAATATAAGGGCTGATTTGCAGATATCTTTAATCTTGAAAAATAATTTGTCCTATGTGGAAGAAAGGCCATGGGCATACTACAATGGAAAACTAATCAATTTGGAGTTTGAAGATCTAGATTTGAACATTGGCTCAGCTATTTACAAGCTGGGCCTCAGACAGGTCAATTAAGGTTTCTGAATGTCAGTTTTCTAAAATAGTGTAGAAGGTTGAACTAAATTTTCAGAAGGATCTTCCAGCTCCAAAATACATGAGCCTATGATTGATTAATGATATTCATTCTTCCTAATAGGTCAGAGGAATGTCCTTCTGCAAAGTGGAGACTAATTCAATTAAGAAGAATCTCACTCATTTAGACTAATTAAAGGAGAAAGGGAGGGAAGAGTTTTTTGAAACAGTGAAAGACCTGAGTGATAGAATAGTTTTAAAGAAATGCAATTTTAGCCTTCAGTTTAACTCCAATCTCTTAAATACAAACTCTTTTCTATTTAGTCTTTCCTCAGTCATAGTATTTAGGAGATGGAAGAGATCTAATATATTTATCTGAAGTAAAAAAAAATGTTAATGGAGAAGGCTAAAATCTTCCCAAACACTGTTTTCCCTTCTAAGTTAAACAATGCCTTTTAATAAATGAAAGAATGAAAAAGCATTTTAAAGTACTTAACTATGTGCATTCAATAATCTTGTCTATTGCAATGATTTACTTAACAACCCTCTTTTTCTCAGGTACCACAAAAGCAATATTTTGTTTAATAAATGACATATCAAATAGGTGATTTTAAAATTAATATTTCCCCCTCCTCATAGTACTATCTTTTTAATTTTTTTAGTAAGAAGGAATGTAGCATATTGGAAAAAAGGGTGACATAAGTGCTTATTCAAACACTTAGAAATTGTTTACCCTCCCTGAGCCTCAGTTCCTTTTTCTGTACAATGAGTAAAATAATACTTATATTACCCATCTCCCAGGCTAGTTTTGAGAACAGTAAACCTTTGGCTCTATAAAAATATGAGTCATTATGTCTGGTAAAAAGCCCCAGTGACACAGCTGTTAGTAGCTGGCAGGACAAATTCATTCTTCCAATCAGCTTGATCATAGTAATTTCAATCAGTCATCTTTTTAAACACACTTCATAACAGAAAGCCTAGACAAATGCTTTTTTTGCTACTTATAGTTTTGCAATAATGATGACTCTAAACCATGCAGACAACAACATGAAGAAATCCATTTTATAAAATAACTATTGTTTAACTCAAAGGAAATTTTCACCATACTCTATTAAATCAAAGAACATGAAGGGGTCAACTGATGGTTGGTGACAAGGGTGATATTTGTGGCCAGAAGACCTGGGTTGAAATCCCAGATCTCTTAATTGCTTCCTTTTTGATCTTAGCAGGTTACTATTTTGGGGAACCTCAGTTTCCTCAGAGGGAGTTCACCTCCAAATTAATTTCCAGTCCTAAGTCATACAGTCCTATGTAGTTCATAGACTTTTAGAGCAAAGGAGGATTTTAAAGGCCAAACCTGTCATTTTATACTTAAGAAAACTGAGGAGGGTGCAATTTAATACTGTGATGATTTGGAAGCAGAGACATGAATTTGAAGCTTTTTTTTAACTTTATATTATTACTGTGACTTTATTCAAATTACTTATCTTATCTGGGTCTTGGTTTCATCTGTTTATTGAGAAAATTAGACTAAATAGACTTGAAAGTCTATTTAGCTTTAATAACTTCTGATTTATATCATAGGGTGTGGGCTGTTTATTAGGTTTGAGAAAATGTGTTACATTCTTCATCAAAATTTTAAAGCTTTTTTTCTTTTTATTCAGAAAGTTTTCAGAATGGCGAGAACAGGTTTAATTATGCACCTCAGACTGATCATCTCTTTAGCTGATGACCAGCATTTTAGCTGGTATTTTTGAAAACTGTCAGTTCAGTAACCTGGGGACTAGAGTATCTCTTTTCTTACTTTCTCACAAAAAGTAAATATTTATTTGCTTTGAATCCCTGATCATAACCCAGATGTTACAGTGAGTCTCTAAAACACCTGGATAGATTTGGCTCTGATTCACTCTTATAAAGACCTGTCAGTTCCATTTTGATATAACGATTATTATGTTGACAGTGGCTTCCCAGAGCTCCACCTGAGTAATTTTATCCCTTATGAAGAAGATGAAAAAAGGATGAAGATGGATCTGGAAGCTTCAAAATAAGCTATTAAATAAATAAATAAACTCCCTCAGCAAATGTGACCTATCTGTGCATCACTAAGAGAGGAGAAATATTAGCATCTAAGAGAGAGCTTGTAAATCATTTCCAAGTCCTGTCTTACTATAGCAAGAGAAGAGTATGTTCCAGGTATGGGAGAAGAAAAGAATGTTCCAGGGGAGGATGACACTCTATGTGACAACTTGGAAACAGAAGATAGCTTCTCAAGTTATAGCCAAAGTAGCCCTGAAAATAGAATGCATGAAATGGAAGTAAAGTGAGAGAAGACAATAGCAAGGTGGATTGTGGAGACAGAACATGGAGGGCCTTAAATTGGTTATTGAGCAGTGGAATGAAATGACTAGTCCGATGAATTAGGAGAGATTCAGTGATAAAGCACAGATAGATTTGATCTTTAAAAGAGAATCATCAGGGACCTCTGTGTAGCACAGCAATGAGGCTTTGGGGATTCTGGATGCCTGGAAAGCTCTCCCTATGTATCTAGACTGGTATTCTCCCACCTTGTATGTATTCCTTAAGAATGCCTTGTATAATGAGATATACTGTAGACTGCTGAAAGTCTGAGAACAGAATGTGCTGAAGGGCTAAGCAATGATGTCCTGCCTTGTCAAATTAGGACAGCTTTGAAAATAATATCTTGAATTTATTATGTACTTTAGAAAAGCAAACTCTAATAGAAATGTGCAGTTGCATATATAATCCTTTTTTTCTGTTCTACTTTGTATATGAAAAAATTCTCTTTTTTGTTTATTAAATTCAGAAAAAAAATAAAGTAGTTATTACTACTACTACTATTACTACTACTACTACTACTACTACTACTACTACTACTACTACTACTACTATTACTACTATGTTCTGCTTAGGCTGGATCTTTGTGTAAGTTTGGGAGGTGATGATGTTTTTGTTCCTAGATTTATCCTCATATTTGTTCATAGCCAAAATTTCTTGACTTGGCTTAACAGATCCATCATGACAGCTATAAGAATGTTCTAGAGTTCCATAAGATGAAGGAAAGATCAGTATGACATACTGGAAATTACTTTGAAGTCAAAGGACTTGGATTGAAATTCTGCCTATGACACTTATAGGGATGTGATCTTGGCAGATTACTTAACCTTTTCTGTGACTCACTTTTTTCATCTGTAAAATGAATGGTTTGGACTCAGTAATCTCCAAGATTTATAATCCTTTTACCTAAGTAAGAAAAAACACACTGATTAGCTACTAGGGGTTAACAGATCTTTTATGTAAGATTTGGCTGATATTGGCCCATGCTAGCTTTAAGAAAGAATAGGTTGACAAATTCTCTCTCTCTCTCTCTCTCTCTCTCTCTCTCTCTCTCTCTCTCTCTCTCTCTCTCTCTCTGATATTTCTCTATCTATGCCCTCCCTCTCTGTCTCTGTCTCTATCAATTTCTCTTTTATAAGATTGGTTCTCCTCATCTCATCTAGTCTGTAAAAGCTGTAGTTATTTATGAACTCATTTTCATTTTTGAGCCTCATGAAGACTTTTGACCTATTTCATTTCTGATTTAGACCTGTTTTTCTTCTATAAGTAACCTGGAGACTCCCCTACAGGTGAAGCATCACCATATTGGTTCTGAACTTAGTATAGACAATCTGTCAGCATAGCCTATTGCAGTTTAGAACTCCCTGGTAGTTAGGATTAAACTTATACCACCATTTATGGCAAGCCTAATTAGTAGAAGGATTTCTTAATTTGAAAAGCAGATTTAAAACATTTAGAGGTAAACTAATTATTGGGGAGGGAAGTTAAAAGCAGTTGTAGGATAGTTTCTAGACTTCATTTTTACTTTCTTTCTCTCTTGCCTTTTGTTTCTCTCTCTTGGTCTTTTTTTTCATCTCCTCTTATGGAATTTTGCCATGTTTCATTCGCGTCTGATCATAAGAGTTTTGGGGCAGCTTTCTTTTTCAAACTTTGACTGATGCTAAGCCAGGGCATAGACAGGGAAGCAGTATGGGCTAGTGAGTAGGACACTGAGAAGAGTTAGGTTCAAATTCTTGCTTATTTACTTACCTGGTGTGTGGCTATGGGTCATTTCATCTCTCTGTGCTTTAATTCCCTTCTCTATAAAACAAGGGGGTTGAACTCAGTGGTGTCTCAGCTCACTTACTGTTCTATATCTAGTGTTTTAAGAAAATTTTGAAATAGCAAGTCCAAAGGCTTTCTCTTAATGAGCGTGGTATTCTTGGCACTAGAGCATTGGAATACTATGGAGGTCCTCTAGAAAGTTCCCTTATGTAATAATGAGTAACAAATTTAACAAATGCTTATTAAGTGCCTATTATGTATTAAGACAGTGCAAGAAGATATTCAAAGACATGTATGACTAGAAGAAGAGATGGGCCATTTATTTAGTGAGGGCAAAGGATAACAGATGAATAACCTGCTAGTATCACCCAAATATTAAAAAAAAAACTAAAAGAAGATCTTTGGCAGAATGGATAGATTTCCTATGGAGAATTCTTGGGGAAATCTGCAAGGAACTGAGGATGAGAAGGTATTGCAATCAGTATTAAGACAGTGCAAGAAGATATTCAAAGACATGTATGACTAGAAGAAGAGATGGGGCCATTTATTTAGTGAGGGCAAAGGATAACAGATGAATAACCTGCTAGTATCACCCAAATATTAAAAAAAACTAAAGGAAGATCTTTGGCAGAATGGATAGATTTCCTATGGAAAATTCTTGGGGAAATTTGCAAGGAACTGAGGATGAAAAGGTATTGCAATCAGTATTAAGACAGTGCAAGAAGATATTCAAAGACATGTATGACTAGAAGAAGAGATGGACCATTTATTTAGTGAGGGCAAAGGATAACAGATGAATAACCTGCTAGTATCACCCAAATATTAAAAAAAAAAAAACTAAAGGAAGATCTTTGGCAGAATGGATAGATTTCCTATGGAGAATTCTTGGGGAAATCTGCAAGGAACTGAGGATGAGAAGGTATTGCAATCAATACTGATAGAGAGATTACTCACATTGATACTAACTTGGTCTTGGATCCATTGAAATATTCAAAAAATAGGACTGCAAAATTGAGAACATTTGTAATAAGACACAGTGTTCTTATCTTTATGAATAACTTAGTGGTAACATGAGAAGTCCCTGTCACCAGAGAAAGAGGCTTATACTGCCATGAGAAAACACTAAAGATGACTGGAGCATAGGATTTCACTAAATGCTAATATTAAATAATAAAGACAGTCTTCAAAGTTAAAAGACTTCAAAATAAATTTTGAACATGTTCCATGGAAGAAGACTGTCATGGGAAATGTCAGAGCAATACTCAAAAAACTGCCTTAGGCATTGCTAGATAGACAATCTAACCAGCAGCGAATAGAGGAGACATATTATGGTCTTTGTTTCTGTGAAATGAAAGGACTCGATTTTGAGAGAAAGGAAAAAGTTAGTGATGAATTCATATTATGGCAAATAATTACTGCAGTTTTTAATATTTGATAATGCTTAACAGAATATGAGAAGGAAAGGGAAAGAAAGGGAAGGAATAAGAATATATATAGTAGGTATTTGTTATTGTCCTATTGATAATTGTGATTTAGTTTATGTGAGATTCTTAGGTAAAATAAAGAAAGTCTAAATGAGAAATTTTTAGCCATTTTTTAATCTCCTGTACATCTTTGGCAATCTCTAGTGAAGTCTATAGAACAGTTTTCAGAATAACATTTTTTAAATAATAGCTTTTTATTTTCAATATATATGCAAAGATAGTTTTCAACTTCACCCTTGCAAAACCTTGTGTTGCAAATTTTTCTCCCTCTCTTCTCCCCATTCCTTCTCCTAGATAGCAAGTAATCCAATATATGTTAAACATGTACAATTCAAAATAATATTTTTAAATAATTTAAAGAAATGTTAAGTTTTAATTAGAGACTAATGAAAATAAAGATATATTTTTGTACATGGACTCCATGAAATCTACCCGTATGCTCTTTGGCAAGAGGTGTCTGAAGATCCCAGGTTAAAAACCTCTTGTTTAGACCTTTTGAGCGAAATCATTTTAGAATTCAATTCTCTTTTAGGGAAATCAGGAACAGATCCTGGGAAAGGACCAATGTCCTGAGAAGGAATATGAGGTTGAAACAAGTTCTTTACGTTCTTCCTTAGTAAGCTAATTTGTTTATCAATTCCTGCTTATTCACTTATTGGTTCTTATGTTGAAGGATCATCTAATGAAATTCTGACTTCTCATCCTAAAAAGGAATTGACCCTGAGTTCTCAAAACCTGGGTGAAGGGCATTATAGTAAAGAAATACACATCTCTAAAGGCTAATTAGTATGTAAAAAGAAGCATATGATGATAAAGGAGTCCTAATTAATTTGAGGGAAAAACCTAGTCTTTAAATTAATAGATCAACAAACATTTCATAAATACTTCATATCTATGTCAGGAATTGTGCTGGACATTGACAACAAAACAAAGAATGAAACAATCTTTATTCAAAAGGAACTTATATTTTAACAATCTAAGTCTTTAATCTGCCTATTTAAATATTTTGTATATACAAATTTTAGTCAACAAACATTTAAGTTCCTACTGTGCTAGTCATTGTGTTTTGAATTATCAGTTCCAGTTCCAAACATTTGAAACAGATTATAATAATAAAAACTAACATTTACATAGAGGCTATTATGTACCAGCACTGTGGTAAGTGCTTTACAAATGTTATCTCATTTTGTCCTCACAATAATCCTGAGAGGCAGATGCTATTATTATCTCCATTTTGTAGTGGAGGAAACTGAGGCAGAGAGAGGTTAAATGACTTGACCCGGATTATACAGCCAGTAAGTGTCTGAGTCTAGATTTGAGCTTCAGTCTTTCTGACTCCTAGTTCAGTGTTCTATCCACTGATATTTGATGCAATGTGATTTCATCACCTCTTCCTTCTTTAAATAGGAATAATTCCTGGATTCTTATTTGTTTTTGGTTAACAAAAGGTAGGAGGTGTGAGATTGTGAATGACAGAATTATAGACAAGTAGTTCTGATGGAAACTGGAGCAAAAATAAGGTGTTTGAGTGGCATTTCACCATTCTATTTATTTAGTTGTTTTAGGTTGAAACAAGTTCTTTACATTTCTTCCCTACTAAGCTCATTTCTTTATTAATTTATGCTTTATTCATTTATTCCTTCTTATATTGAAGGATCTTCTACTGAAGTTCTGATTCCTCATCCTGATAAGGAATTGACCGACCCTGAGTCCTCAAAATCTGATACGGAAAAAGGCAAGTTGTGGTTTGTTCATCCAATCTGGAAAGGTCTTGAGTATCATTGTGGCAATAAGCCTTGGACAATGTGCATTGTCCAAGATCCAGCCTCATTAAATGTGGACAGGCTCACTTCCAATGGTGTAAATCATCAGATGATAAGTTTTTTGGACATTGCAGCTCATAAAACTATCTACTGAGGTATGGAAAGGTTGGGATTGCTTTGTTGGGAGGCAGTGACCAAATCAATGAAATTTGGGTTCTTTTGAAATATTAAATAATGTTAAAGATTGTTTTGAAGTTATAAATTAATTTCCTTCTATGTGCTGGCAATGAATAACCTATCTTTCATTTGAATTCTCTTTCAGATATTCTGTTGCTTTCAAATTCATCAATACCCAAACTGTTTTGTCATAGCGACTTAGACATCAGCTGCTATATCTCCCTTGGTAAGGTAGCAGGGTTTGACTTCAAGATGATGGTGTTAGGAGGCAGTGTAGCAAATGTTAGGAGGCAGGGTAGCAAGATTTTGCAGGCAGGTGTTTGAACTTGACCCTTCTCTCTGAGTTGTTTGTTGGCTTCACTTATATTTGCAATAATTTATCTACCTCTAGTTTATCAATGAGATCCAGAGTATCCTTCCCACCTACTACTATGAAATAGATTTGCATCTCTACCTGACACTGTTGGTGGACATCTCTTTTGAGTTCTTTCATAACAAAAGGATTCATTTAGTTTTTTGCCCTAAAGGAAGAACTGGATCCAATCTACTCTGATCAGATTTCATTCATATAAATTAAATCACATTGTAGCATTTCCAGATTGTGATCATATCTGACTGTCAGTCAGGTTTCTGGCTGTCAGGGATAAGACAGAGCAGAAAATTCAGGGCTCTCTTTTTTGGCTACTTGGCAGTTTTTTTCATGTCTATAAAAGGTTACTGAGAGATGGTGTAGTGTAGTAAGCAGAGAACTGCTTCAGAGTGAGGAAAATCTAGGTACAAGTACTGCCTCTGATATGTTAGCAATGAGACCTGGGCAAGCCACTTAACCCCAGCTAATTCTTTAAAAACTCTAAAATACAGAATATTTGTTAATCTGCTTTGATGGAAAAAGTTTCCTTGCTGGGAGTTTCCTACATCAATAAAATTATGAGTCCAGATAGAAGGTTAAAACTTGTTAGCTTATTACTTCAATTCCTCTGCCTTTATGATTTGGGGCAAATCATTTTACAAAGGCTTGTTGCACCATGGCAAGAGTGCAGCATAGTTCAGCACAAGCTAAGCCAGTAAGCCCCAGCCCCAGAAAACCAGGAGCAGGACTTGAGGTCTTCCAAATCAATGGTAGCACTGCAGTTTTCAGAGCTCTTGGCTCCCAGACAAAAAAAAAATGGCTTAGAAGGTCATTAGCAAAGATGTGTAGCACTAGGGTGTGAAGCCCATGTTAGCACCTTGGATATTTTAGAATCAGCCGAAGTCATTGATCTTTATTCTTTGTGGACCTGAATAGAATGACCATACGAAGTGAGAGAATCTGCCAGGAATGACTCTGGTTTTCTCACTCCACCCACCAATTCCTCCACCCAATCTCCTATACAACAGATCAAGCCTGCAGTGTAGTGGGCAGGACCATTCTTTCTCCAAGCATATACTGATAGAGTATTGTCCAATTGGTAATTGGATTTTAAGTTCTCTGACCTCAGTGCATCTGCTCAGAGTTTTCAGCCCATTACACTAGGGTAAGAAATACCAGCAGAGGCCAAATAGGCCAGGATAGTCTGTAGGATATTGCTAGTTCCAAGGCCCTCCAGTCTTAGCTCCTGAGTTATCTTCACTGAAGTCTGAGTGGAAGTGGAGGTGGTGGTTTGATTTGCTTTGGCACATGCTGCTTGCTTCCTACCTCTCCTTTAGGTGCCTTGCTGCACCAATGAGGCTGATTTGCCTGACTATAGGTAATGGTTGATCAGCAGTTGGTAGGGATGTCTGGTCTCTTCTCAACAGGGATTGTTTCCCTGGATGATGGCTAGAGTGCGAGGAGCTTGGCTGAAAGCAAGGCTAATAGTCTGAGGGGTATTGATATCATGGTGTCAATTGGTGCTGGTGTACATATACTGATGTACATATACTGATGAATGAATTCAATGGGCTGCCCATACAACTACAGGATAGACTGGACAGTAAATATTCATCAACCATATCTTTTCCTTGTGTGGATCATTAGGCCAAAATTGCTTTTTTTAGCTTATTACTCCAGGAGTATCATTAGAATTTTTTCTTTGAGTTGGGTTCCATGGAAAATTTTTATGAGAATTTTCACCCTTTCTAGGTGATTCTTGTTACCTCATAAAGAAAAAAGGCAAGTCAGATAAGCTATTGGTTTGGGGAAAAGCATTTCTGGATATTTTCCATGAGGAGAGTACCATATTATCTCTTATTCTAAATTTACCGGTCAACAATAACTAAAAGCAGACAGAATCTCTGGGCTGTTTCTTTAGGCTAGCATTATACAATTGCATGATGAGTTTGTTGTCTTCATTTTAAAACTTTTTAATGTTTTGAGTTTTAACATATTTTAAAAATCAATTTGCCTCTCCCACTACTCCCTATCCTTCTTGAACAAGTTAAAAAAGCTTTCAAAATATCAATCAGTATATATCTGCATAGTTAAGAAAAATAATTTTAATATTAGCTATGCCCAAAAATATATCTTTATGCATTGCAGATTCATTATCTTTGTGCTAGGAGATGAATAGTGTTTCATCTTCATTCTTTTGAATTCTTGGTGTATCATTATATTTATCAGATTCTAAAGTTTTTCAAAGTTGTTTTTCTCTAAAATGTTTTTAAATCATTCTCCTAGTTCTACTCATTTCACTCTGTATCAGTTCATAAAGTCTTCCTAGTTTGCTTTAAAATTGTCTATTCTGTTTTTTCATAAGTATGATAATATTTCATTACATTTATGTACCATTATTTGTTTAGCTATTTGAAATAAGAAATTATTTCATTAGTTTTCATTTTGGAGCTAAAATTAATGGAACCATGCTTTTTATACATACATACATATATACATGTATATGTATGTAAATGTCGGTTATTTTTTACTTTATTTGGGAGAAGTATAGGCTTAGTAATGGCATAGCTGGATCAAGGATTTTGTAACTTTCTGGGTATAGGTTTTGTTGTTTAGTCATTTTCGTTGTGTCCAACTGTGACCCCATTTGAGGTTTTCTTAGCAAAGATACTGAAGTGGTTTGCTTTTTCTCTCTCTAGCTCATTTTACAGATGAGAAAATTGAGAAAAACAGAGTTAAATGACTTGCCCAGGGTCACACAATTAGCAAGTATCTGAGAGTGGATTTAAACCCTGGTCTCTAGGTCCAGCACTTTTTCCTCTCTGTCTCTCCTCTCTCTCTCACACACACACAGACACAAATGATAAAACAATAAAAGGTATTTAATGAATGTTCTTTGATTGATGTGAATTGATGAAAGAAGTATCCACATCAATGAAATTATGGGGTTTTTGAAGAGTAAAGGACATACACACACATTCATACCCAATTAAATATAGGTAGGTATAGGTGGTAATAGATGATAAAGCCCTGAGTTTAGTATCAGGAAGATCTGAGTTAAAATTTAGTCTCAGACAGTTACTAGATGTGTGATCTTGGGTAAGTCACTTAATTTCTGTTTGCTTCATTTTCTGGAATTATAAAATGGATATATTTTCCAGGGCTGTAATCAGAATCAAATGAGAAAAAATTTTATAAATGATACATAAATGCTGGCTACTAAAATTAAAAGAAAATTTTATATATATATATATATATATATATATATATATATATATTTCTTAGAGTTTTTTATATACAAATCTCCTCCTCTATTGGTTTTCTTTGGTGCTTCTGTAATTTGGTGTGTCGAAATAGGACACATTTATATATATATTTTTACAATTTCATTTATCAATTCATTCATTGCTTCTGGAAGGTTCTTAGAACCTTTCATTTGGAATGTATTGGAACATTCATGGAATAGAAACTGGAAGAAGTGCTCTGGGGAGCTTCTATAAACTCCTAGAATTAGCACATTAGCAAGATATTTTAATTAGATCAATTAAATTATCTTCTTGAATGAATTGGGAGCTTTAAAGGAGCAGAAGGTGAGGATGATGTAAGCTTGACAATAGTAAATCCTTGAAATAGTGAGTGCCAATGGAGACAATACTTTTAATTAAAATTTGTGCTTTGGGCAGTATATGTGGAAGAAAGCTTTTGGACTTGAACTCTAGAAAGTTCATGATTCGTGGTTTGAAATTCTGTTATGCTTGTTCGTAAGATGAATCAACACTCATGCCTACACATTCATTTGTTTTTGCTAAAAGAGCAGCAAGGTAAGGTGGGTCACACATATTAAAATGTCCCAGAAGACATGAGCTTAGCAGTAGTAACTGCTAATGTAGTAACATTATGTAGTTAACTACATGTAGTAACATTGAAGAAGGCCACAAGAAAAGATGGGTGTAACCTTTGCCTGAAGGGGTTTTAATCACTAGAATAAGGGGTTGATTGATATTTGTCATAATCTATCAGTTGTTCAGTAATATCTGTCTCATTATCACCACATTTGGTATTTTCTTGGCAAAAATATTGGAGTAGTTTTCAATTTCCTTCCCCAGTTCCTCATTTTGTAAATGGCAAAACTAAGGCAAATAGTTGTTCAGTAAGTTGCCCAGGCTCTCACAGTTAAGAGTGCAAAATGATATTTGAATTCAAATCTTCCTGACTCCAGAGCTACATTGTATTCATTCTGCCACCAAGTTGCCCAAGGATACTTTGTACAAAGAAATAATAATTTATAGCTATGACAAAAAAAAAAAAACTAGGGGAAAAAGCTAACAAAGGAAAATCAAGTATGTTGCAAAGAATTTTTCCTTCATTCTAGAAAGACAGACCACAAAGTGGTTTCAAAGTTGGGCCTTCTGTTTGCTTCATTTTCCGGAATTATAAAATGGATATATTTTCCAGGGCTGTAATCAGAATCAAATGAGAAAAAATTTTATAAATGATACATAAATGATATATCATATATATATATATATATATATGATCAGGTACAGCTAAACCTTCAGTCCTCAGAGATTTTAAGCAGCCTTGTTTTACAGCAACCATTCTGAGTCATAGATGGTTTCTGTTAAATTACTTATCACTTTTAAAAAATTGTGTGAATTAACTTTGCAGATGATTGAATTTTTACCCAGAAGCTGCCAAGTATGTCTGTTAATAAATTCAAATATATCCTAATTTTTCTTTAAAAAAAGGATTAGGGTAATTGCATAAACACATGCATGCATGCACACACACACACACAGACACATACACAAACCCAGTGTAATGCAGTTAAACTATGGTTACTCCTCGCCAGACCTGATAACCTATTACTTTTGTAGTTTGGAACTATTGCTGTTTGAACTTCTGACTTTCACCATGTCCCTTTTGTGAGTATTGGTTTTAATCCTACTTTGCCTCTTCCTCATACACCTACTCTTTTGTTTCAATTATATGATTAGTTTACTTAGCTGTTAATCTTAGTTGTTCATAACTACAATTATGTTTTTACCATCTGTAAGATCTCTGCCCCATTCTTTTTATTGGTTTGGGTACAGTCAGCACCATGGACAGGTCCCAATCTTGTTCTTGTAGTTGGTGTGGGAGGATAGGCAGGTCAGTCAAGGGAATCTTATAGAAAAGTTCATTGAGTATTGTTCAAATCCTGCTTCCGATATTTACTAGCTCCATGATCTTAATTCATTAATTAATTACATAATTCATTAAGAACAACATTTTACTCTGTTCCTATTCTGTGCATGGGAATTTGCTAGATTTTAGAGATAAAGAACAAAAAATGAAGTTGTTTTCCTCAAGGATCTTGTATTCTTCTGGGATATCCCATACCAACACAGAGAAACATATCTAATATAGTTTAGGAAAATATCTTCTATAGAAAGTAGCACCCAAAATATGCCAGGAATGCTATGAAATAGGAACCATGCCATCCATCCAAATGGTACCATTTTTTTCAAAGTCACTGAAATAAGACATGAAATATCTCATATGAGGTACAAATAACAGATTAATTTGATTAGAGATTGTATGAAGAGAAATTACATGAAATTATTGAAAAGGAAGTTAGGAGCCAAACTGTATTGATCTTTAAATGCTATGCTGAGAATTTGTATTTTCCCTTACAGGTAATAGGGAACAACTGAAGGATTTTTAAAGGGTGATGGTGGTGGTGGGAATGACCCAGTCAATTCAGAAATTAAGTGATGCCCAAGGTCACACAGCTAGTATACGATAGGCCATATTTGAATTCAAGTCTTCCTGACTCCAGGCCCAGCACTCTATCTACTATAACACAATTTTCTCAGGGTAGAGACTATTTTGTTTTTCTCTTTTTGTCCTCAGTGGCTAGCATAGTTATCAAATATTTATTAAATTAAATTAATTGGTGGACTGGAATTTAAGAGAGAGATTAGGGCTATATCTATAGGTTTAAGAGTCAATCTAGTAGGAATGATAATTGAATCCATGGGAGTTAATAAGATTGAATCCATGGGAGTTAGTAGAGAGAATAGAAGGCCAGGGAAAGAGTCTTGGAGGATATCCACACATATTTTCTGTGATCCTCAGTTTTCTGATTTAAGTTGGATAAGGCTTATGATTTGACTGGTAACTGTAATGTTCTCTTCTCTCAAATATATTGTTCTCTGGGAACAGGTTTCTTGGGGAGCTTCTGGAGGCAGCCCTACTTTCAGTTCGGAGTAATAATCACCTCAGATGCAGCCAGGAATTAAAGCCCAGTCCTTTATTGTCTCTTCCAAAATAGCCCGGTTAGCTTTCTTAGAGGCCTATCTATCTCCTTGGTTCCAAAATCTCTTGCCACTAATCCTTTCCCTCTGCCTCTGCCAGCTTCAACCTCTTGCTCCCAATGTCTCCAGCTAGCACAAAGGTTGAAGTTGGAATGAATCTGTCTTGTCTCCTCTAGTGGGCTCCTCCTCTAGTGGGCTTGTCCTTCTGACTTGTGAATCTCCTGAACTTGTGAATCTCCCAACTGACTTGTGAATCCTGACTTGTGAATTTCCCAGAGCTTCCAGTGGGCTTGTCCTTTTATATGCTCTTTGAGAGATGTGAACTCTTAAAAGGTATGAAAGGTGTGAACTGATGTGTGAACTCTCTTAAAGGTGTGAACTCTAAAGGTGTGAACTAAGTACATAAGCATTGCCTCAATCCATTCCAATGACTTAGCATCTTGTTTCAAGTTCTGGCCCATAACAGTAACATACCCCGCCTTTTCCCCATAGCATATAGCATTGTAGAGCAAGAAGTGATGCGAATTGTAACATTATATTCTTTCGAGTGCAAATTATCTAAATTATAGACAGTGGTTTCTGAAGGAGAACATCTGGGGGAAGGGTAAGGATAAGGGAAAAAGCAGGAAATTTAAAGTAAAAATCTGTTGCCCATTACAAACTTCTCTAGAAAATGTCATTCTTACCAGGTTTGGGGATCAAAGATATTTTGTTTGAAGAGAGTGTATGTGGACAAGCAACTTAGGGACATAAGTTAGCACTAGATTTGGAGTGATGAAGCCAGGGATTCATGTCTTGACTCAAGCACTTCCTTGCTGTATGATCTAGAGGAAGTAATTTAACTTTGTGTTCCAGTTTTCTTATCTAAAATAGGGGAGTTGGATTCAGTAGACTCTAAGATTCTATGATCACATGACCTTTGATTTGGGAGTTTTGAAAAGAAGGAAGGGGAAGAAATGGTAGAGGGATCCCATGTCAATTTGTAGGCATTGGGATTTCACTTTCCCCTGTGGTGATACCAGATTTTAGACTCATTGAGATTACACATCACCAGTCCTGGGGCAGACCTGCAAAACAGAGTTATGGCATTGACTGAAGATTCATCATTCTTACAGCAAAACAGATATGCAGGTGTTGGGGGCCGGGCCAGGTCACAGGAAAACGGGAAACCACAACAGAGACTGCCTCTTCCAGCTTCCCTGAGCCCAACGGGGCTTCGGACGTCTCTGGCCCTGCTCTTGGAGACGGGAGGAGGGAATCACCAGACAGAGAGCCGAGGTTGATAGAACAGTGATGTTTATTGATGTTACAAGTCAGCCGTGTCTCCCCGAACCACCCTGTGCCGCTCTTTTTTATAGCTCTTATCCTTCCTCATTACTGTACACCAATCGGGACAGAGAGTCCTCCCCGATCCCTCCCCGAAAGGAGGAGCCTAACCTTACTGTGCCTCCCCTGTCCCCCAACCTGTCCAGACTCCACCACACCATCAGCGCCACCTTGGTAGTCCAGGGATACAGGTTAGGGTGGGCCTGACACAAAGGCGTCTCAACTCATCCCAGGAGGGTCAGGTCCAGAGCCTCTTACATGCAGGAACATAATTTTGTGATGAGCAAATTCTTGAAGACAATATTTCTGTGATAAATAGCAAGGGTGACATGGAAATCAAGACACAACACCTTTTTTGGACATCTAAGTTACTGATCCACGAAGTCCTGTTTCCCTAGAGTGAACAACATGGTGGTTATAAGACTGACTGTGCTAAACTGGCAACCCTTCATTTTCAATGCGGGAAGGGAAAGGGAAGAACTTGGTATGGTTTGGAGGGGGTTCTGAGAGTTTTTTTATGGTTAGGGATATGATTAGGGGAATTCCTTTATCAATTTGTAAGGATTGCAATGTGGTAAGCCTTTGTCTGGGATTTTGAGTCTCTCTTTTGTTTTTGTTTTAATTCTTCTTTTGTATTATGAGCTTACCCATTAACAAACATGACCAATTCATTATAAAAAGAAAAAAGAGGACTATTATGAAATGGGAAAATATTGAAATATATAGTTTGTTTTTTAAAGTGCACATTAAATTACAAAATTGCTTGGTTTCAGTCTCCTTGGAAGTTTTATTTTCTTATTGATGTTATTTTATTCATTTATATCACTAGCTATTAATTCAGCTTCCATATTCTGCCTCCATAATGGGAGCAATTCCTCCTTTATAATAAGTATAGTCAAATGAAACAAATCAATAAGTTGATCTCTAGTTCATCTTCTCGCTTTGATAACTGCAATAGGCTGCTGATAGATCCTTCAAATCTTTCCCTACTCCAATCCTCCCTCCATTCAATCACTAAAGTGAATTTTCTAAAATGCAGGTCCATTCATGCAGTGCCCTTCCCTTTTACCCAATGAACTCCAGTGATTTCTCATAGCTTTGAGGAGCAAATACAAAATGCTCTGTTTGGCATTCAAAGTCTTTCATAACCTTGCCTTTTCCTATCTTTCCAGTCTTCTTGTACCTTACTCCCCATACTTTTAAATCTAGTTATTCTTATACCTAGCTTCCTGGCTGTCACATAGACAGAATACTCTGTCGCTTAACTCAGACCTTCTCTCCAGCTAGTCCCCATGTCTGGAATGTTTTTATTCCTCTTCTCTGTCTATATCCCTGGTTTTCTTTAAAAATTTCAAATAAAGGGGCAGCTAGGTGGCATTGTAGATAGAGCACCAGCCCTGAAGTCAGGAGGACCTGAGTTCAAATCTGGCCTCAGACACTCAACACTTCCTAGCTGGATGACCTTGGGCAAGTTTCACTTAACCCCAATTGCCTCAGCAAAAAAAAAAATTCAATTAAATTTCACCTCTTGTAGGAAGCTTTCCCCAGCACCTCTTAATTCTATGCCTTTCCTCTCTTAATTATCTCCCATTTATCCTATATATAGCTTACTTTGTATATATTTGTTTGCATGCTATCTTTCCATTAGATTGTATGCCAGGAACAAGGACTGTCTTTTGCCTCTTTTTGTATCCCTGGAGTGATTAGCTCAATATCTGATGCATAGTAGGAGCCTAACAAAAGCTTATTGATAGACTAATTCAGGTGACTAACAGGTTGTTCTTCAAGGGACTACTGGAGATGGCCAATTCATTCTGATTTATATTAGGCCATTGAACTCAGAAGATTCTAGAGGGAAAAGTGAGGCTGGTAATCTTTCACAGCAGTCCTTCAAGTCCAATTCACTTGCATGTCATGGCATCACCTCCTTAATGTCATGGTTGTCTTCAAGGACAAAGGACAAAAATAGCAAGAACACAAATGTAACACTGAGTTATTACTAAAAATATTAGTTCTCCCCTGTGCTATATAAAACCCTGCTCTCAAGTCTTATTTTTGTCTGCTTTTCCTGCATTGACTTCAGCTTATTGATCAAACTTCATCTCATCTTGATCACTAATACAATCTTTATCCTTGTGAGCACATATCTGACTGCTTAGTTCTTCCAGGTATGTACTCATTATTTAAAGTATGTATGAGCTTAAAGATGTGATTTCCCTTCTTTTGTCTTTATATTCCTCATCTGTAAGATGGACTAATTTTTATTGTTTCCTATAGTACTAAATGTGTGTGTGTGTGTGTGTGTGTATGTGTATGTATGTGTATAGTGAAGATAGGTATAGATGATAAAGCCTAGCATTATTGTTGCATATTAACAATATAATCTTTGCGGATCCTTTATGTGTTTGGGATCCGCAAAGATTATATTGTTAATATGTGTTTGTTTTTGTTTTTACCTTTGATAGGTAAAGGGCTAAAACTCTGAGATGATGCATTGAGGTCGGACAACTGAGCACTTAAGGCTAGCTACCGATTGGACAATACTCTATTAGCATATGCTTGGAAAATGGCCCTTCCCACTGTCCTGTGTGGTTCAGTCTTTTGATGTATACAGAGAATTGTGGGAAGGACTAGGGGATGGAGTAAGACAAGCCAGGGGCACTTTGGCGGTAGAGGAAGAGAAGGAAGGCCCTGCATCCATCCTGTTCACTTCTACCCCAAAGATCAAGAATAAAGACCAAGGACTTTTGCTTATCCTGATTCCGGCTGTTCTAAGATATCCAGGGTGCTAACTCGGTCTTCACAGGTAGACCCCCTTTTTCAAATAAGAAGTTTGTCTTAATTCTAATGTGCCTTCAATGATTTATGAGAAGTGAATTTAAGGCATTATTTCTCTCAAGTCTCAGAAAAGTCAGGGAGAGGATTGATTGAAGGAAATAAAGGTGTTTTATCTGTAGAAAAGAAGAGAAGAACAAATTTAGGGGACATTAAAAAATAATTCTCAAGTACCTAAAGGATTCTTATCTGTAAGGGCAATTGGACTTGTTTGGCTTAACCCCACAGGGTAATGGGTGCATTGAAAAGAATACTGAACTTGGAATCCCAGGACCTGAGTGTGAATTTTGGCTCTTATTATTTATATAATATTGAAAAATCACTCATCTTCTCTGGACCCTTCTTTTTGTCATCTGCAAAATGGGAAGATTGGACTATATAGCCTGCAAGATCACTTTTAGCTCTAGCTTTATGATCTTATAAAATGTCAGAATGATAAGTTTAGTAGTATGCATAACTTCTTCCTGTTGCCCTAGAATGGAATGAGCTGCCTTGAGATGTATAAGCTGAGTAGCAAAATGACTGCTTGGGAATGTTGTAAAACTGTGGTGTCAAACTCAAATAGAAATCGGGGCTTCTATATTACATGTCAGGATCCCTCCAGAATACATATTGGCCTAGAAAATCACATATTAAAGTTGTGTTTTATTGTATTTTTTCTTAAATATTTCCTAATTGTGTTTTGATCTCCTTGGGAATGTTTTGACTTCTCTATTGTAAAGGACATTCCTATTCATTTTTAAGTTTTATTTTTTCTGGTTATACATGTACATTCATTTTTAAAAAACACATTTCCTTTTGAATCTTCTTGGGAGAAAAACAATCAGGACAAAAGGGAAAAATCATGACAGAGAAAAAAAAAGAAAAAGGAAAAAAAAAGTGAACATAGCATGTGCTGATTTACATTCAATCTCCATAGTTCTTTCTCTGGATATGGATGACTTTTTCCATGCACAATTTATTGGGATTGTCTTGGATCACTAAATCTCTGAGAAGAACCAGTTTTTCATAGTTGGATCATCACACAATCTTGCTGTTGCTGTGTACAATGTATTCCTGTTTCTGCTTGTTTCACTCGGCATTAGTTCACACAAATCCTTCCAGGCCTTTCTAAAATCAATTTATTTATGATTTTTATAGAATAATAATATTCCATTACTTTTATCAGGACATCCTTGTTGGAATCCTTACAAAGTATAAAGTCATTAGAGTTGATAGAAACAATAATTATCTAATTTAGCATGGTTCAATATGATTGATCTAATCTTACAAGGAGATATTATGGGCCAGAAGAAACAAGGTACTAAGTGGAACTTATAGAAATAATGCTTGTGTTCACACCTTTAGAGAGCTCATATAAGCAAGAAGCTCTTAGCGCCAGAGAGCACTCTGGGAGGAAACCCATAATCCCACTCTCAGATCCCACAATCCCACTCTAGGAGAAGGAGCATAAATAGAGCTTCAGTGAGCCAGTCAAGTCAGTTCAGCTGAAAAGATTGAGAGGGAAGCATCAGTCAGTTCAGCGAGAAGCCCTCTCTTGGAAGAAAAAGAGATTCATTCCAACTTTCACCTTTGTGCTGGCTGAAGGCTGAAGGACAAACTTTTGGATTTGGAGACATTCAGAGGAACTCTTGGAACCAAGTAGAGAGAGATAGGCCACCAAGAAAACACTGGACTATTTTGTAGGAAGCAATAAAAGATCTGAACTTTTATCGCCTGACTGCGTTTGGAGTGATCATTACTGTCAACCGAAAGTCTGCTTCCAGAAAACCTCCCCAAGAAACCTGCTCCCAGAGAGAACTATTATATTTTAAAGAAGAAGAACACACATCCTTATTCTAACAGTGATCTGGTTGACTTGTGAGGTCCATTTGAAAGAACCTGTAACTTATTTTGGAAATCAGATCACTGAGTATAAAGAGAAAATATATGTCTGGAAATTCAGTGGGTAGCACTTTTCCTAACTCTAGAGAGAGAGAGGTTTAAGAGTTTTCCTACGTAGTAACAAGAAAATTATTGCCAAGAGCTCAGAGAAAGACATAATTCTTTGCCTAGAGAATGTCTTGGTAAAGTTATAAAGAGGAGTTAGTTCTTGAGCAGGGTGTGTGTCTTTTGGGAAGAGGAGTTTTTGATAGGGAATAGTTGAAGATAAAGTTAGAAAAATGTTGTTAGAAAAAAATGTTAGAAAAATAAAAAGAAAAAAGCACTAGTTATATGTCCTTTTTCCTGAACATCAGGTAGTTAATTAAAAGGTCCACAGGATTTCCCTGACTGTTTTAGGAAAATTCAGAATATTCATTCTGGCTTATAACTGTCAAGTGTCACTTCAGGAAATTCATTTTCTCAAGTATTTCATTCCACTTCAGATATGCCATGACATTGCTACACCTCACATCTCACCATTTCTTGAAATAGTAACTCTCTCAAGTTTCAAAATTTCAAAAACTCGAGTTTCAAAATTTCACTTCTAAACATAATGCATTATCTGCTTTGGCTTTGGACCATTCTTAAAATTTTAGAGGATCCTTGTATAGGACTTGAAAGAGATAGGATAGATCAGTTCTTAAACTTTAATTTTCATTGGCAACTTTTCCTTCTCAGAATCATTAAAACTCAAGTCATTGATCCTGATGATGGTGAAATAGGTTGTTATGGTAACAACTTATGTTCTGGTCTCCATGGCAATACCTATGGATAATCATACTAACAATAATAACAATCATCCCTTGAATTTCAGTTGGCCTCTTCTAAGAGTAGCTTTAAGTGTTGGTTAGCATTTTCTCTTTTGTCTCAGGGAGACCAATCATTTTGTATTTTGTAAATATTAAATACAGCTGGAAGTCAAATGCCTTTTTCATTGGTGTTGGGGAATGGAGAGAGGGCTGGGATGGTGATGGTGATAATCAAGCAAGTAAACAATAAGATTTAGTTAGCTCCAGCTGTCCCTGTATTCAGACCATCCAATAGAGTGCACTTTTTGACTTGTGTTCAGTTAATGGCAGCAAACCTTTTCTGGCTTGCCAGGAGAGACAGGAAGGTGGCTAATATCAATTTTGCAGCTGGTGTTTGCAAAGCACTACAATTTTTTTAGAGCCAAGCTGTTCCGTAAGTGAAAGCTCATTACTATCTTTTTTATTTTTATTTAACAAAGGAAGCTTTCATTTAGCTTCACAAGCCTCTCAGGTAAATACTTGCTTGCTTTCAGGAACAAATGAGCATACTGCCCCTTCCTCCTTTTCTGTAAGACCTTTCTTGTTTGTCCTTGTGAATTGGTTTTTATGAAAATATGACATTAAATGAATCAGAATTATCAAAGGCAGATAACTTCCATCAGAACAGTACTAGGCAAAGTGATATTGGAGATTCTCAGATAATTGGGTAAGGGAAGGGACTTAGAAGCTGCCCTGGGTTGAGAACCAGCTGGATTGTCCTGGGATGCTGGGAAGAGCTATTTTTGTGGTGGGAATATGTGTAAGAAAAAGTCATGCGTATATTTTTGCCTTCCAAGTTCATAAAATCAAGTTCTACAGCCTTCACCTGGATAAGTTTCTCACACTCATGAGGTTTGCTGCTAAACTTAGAAAAAATCATTTTAGAATTACTTTTGGTCATTTGAACTCAAGGAAAGAAACAAAGAAGAAAAGGTAACAACCCTCTGAGATGTGAGGTTCAGACTCAGGCTCATATTAACAAGCACATATTTTTCCTTATTGGGATTAGAAGTGGGAGAACATAGTTTGCCTTCTATCCCTTTAGAATGCTAAGGGAAAATGAGAAATACTAACACTTATGCCAGATGAGAAGAAAAGGAAAAATACAGAAGAATCTGTATTATGTTTAAAAGTATGTCAAGCAGGCAGCTATTTCTGCTCAGTGGCTAATCTAAGTGAGAGCAAGTGATTTTTCCTAGGTTACACACCTAGTAAGTAACTAAGCCAGGGTTTTAATACGATTATCTGGCACCAAATCAAGCACTTATTTTTTTGTACCATTAGTATTTCATCTAAGTTCCATGCTGAGATTCTTTCTGTTTTCTCTGCTCTTTTCTGATAATTTAATCTAGGTCTTTGGGTTCAATCATTACCTCTTCAAATTTCCAAATCTATAGCCTCACATCTATTTTGAATCCTAGTTCCATATTTCCAACTTTTTGATGGACATTTCCATTGTTTGACTTGCTAATGCCTCAAATGCAACATTTCCCAAACATAGATCATGATTCTTTCCCCTTCACCCCAAATATTCCCTTCTTGTCATATTCCTTAATTTTATTGATGATACCATTTCTCTTGCAATCATCAAGATGTGAAACACTGACATCATCTTATACTTTTCCCTTTTCCTTATCTGATGCTTAATAAATGCTTATTGATTGATTTAAATCAGATATCAAGGCCTGTGGGGTCTACTTCTACATTACCACATTACCTCTCACATATATCCCTTTTTACTCATATTGCCACAACCCTTGTCAACTACTTAATGATCTCTGGCCTAGATTATTATAATATTTCTTTACTATTCTTTCTGTTATCACCCCCTCCCCATTTAATTATCTCTCAACTATTAAGATAATTTTCCAAACGTGTAGATTTTACCATAATAATAATAATTGATATCTATATCATTATTTGAGATTTTCAAATAATTTAAATACATTATTTCTTTTGAGCTTCACAGCACTGTTAGATACCACAAATAATATTGTCTACATTTTACAGCAGAGGAAACTGAGCCTTAGAGAAATTTCTTGCCCACAGTGTCACAACTATTTAATGTTTAAAGTTGAATTCAAATTTATATCATCTTAAATCTCACATCTAGAACTTGATTCACTGTATATCATGTTGTCACTCACAACTCACTCCTTCAAAAATTGTCAGATGATCTCTCTTGTCTCTAGCATGAAATACAAACCACTTAGCCTGTCATATAAGACCCTCTATACCCAGGCTTCAACTTATTTATCTAATCTAATTACACATTAACCCCACTTATGAACACTATGCTTCAGGAAAATTGGATCACTAGCTTTTCCCTAAACTTGAAACATCATTTTCTGCTTTCAAGCAATTGTACATGGTATCTCCTCCTCTACAAATTCATGCAGCAAACCAGCTCCCCAGATTTGAAATGTGTTTCCTTCCCATTTCTATCTTTCAGAATCTTTCTCTTCATTTAAGGTTCAGTTCAGATGCCACTTCCTCCATGTAACCATCCCTGGTTCTTCCCAGTGAAAAGTTTCTGTTGTTCCTCTAATTTTCTTAGAGAACTTTGGATTTCTTCTTTGCTCCCATAATTCCTAACTTGTAATTTTGGCTCATACTTTAATTTTACCCATTCCTTCCCCTGAGGAGGCATATTATTTAAATCTGAAGGTCAGAGGTATATAGTAATTTTTTTTTTTTTTGCTAATACTGAGGACAATATTGAGTACACTGTATGCAAGACAAAGAAATTTATCATATGCATGAATCATTACTTCTGCTTATGCTACTTCATATATTTTAAATAGCCTTCCATATCCCTATAGCCTTAAATACTTCAGACATATACTTCTTTTTCACAGCCATCTTCATCCAGTTGAGGGAAAGCAATTGAATAGCTTAAGACTATAAATAAAGAACTCAGATACTCTTGTTTACAATGGTCTGTCCAGGCATCCCTGTGCATAGTGAACCTAATAGTTACACATTTCTGCTTCTGGTCATTTTGCTTTTGTGAGATCCAAGTAGATGATGGTTCAGGCAACCATATAGCAAATGATTCATTTGTGTAGCAATGATGCAGAAAGCAAAATGTTTAAAAATGATTTATCTTCTCTGCTTCTGAAAGTCGTCCATTCATCTCTGACAGTGTAGTTCTTACTACTATAAATCATGAGATAACCAGGGCAGCAAGGACATTTGCTAAATAACTGCTGGAGGAAAGCATGGTAGATCTTAATGTAGTCCATTAGTCCGTGCCTTTATTTTTCAACAAAGGTTCCCAACACCCCTACATTTCAAAATTCTTTTCTCTTGCCAATATTAATTCTCTTATCCTTGCTGTCAGATAAAAGCTTTACTTACGGACCATTGGTCTCTTTGTTCCCTTGACAATTGGTTAATAGCCAAGATGGTCTTGTTAAAGAATCAAAGAGCCACCTGTGTCAATCATTCTGGTCCTTCCTGACACCTGGTTCTTGACTCTTGATTGAATGGCCACCTGATGATTAGGATAAGGATGAATACTCTTATCCACAGCATTTAATCCCTTTTTCATCTGGTGAAATCTTGCTTTATTTACTGTTTCTGCTACAAACTAATATATTGCCAATTCTACCTACACTCCCCCTGTTCCCCAGCAAAAACATGTTATAGAGGAAAAGAGTGATAGTTCTAGAGTCAAAGAACCTGAGACTAAACTATGACTCTATGACTTGTTATTTGTGGGGGGAATTAGATATTAGGAGAAATTTATGTGATATAAAAAACAAAAGATCCAATAAACTATTTTTAAAAGGGTGAAGGTTCTAAAGCAGGAGTTCTTAACTTTTTTATGTGTCATGTATCTTTTTGGTAATCCAGTCAAGCTTGTGTATTCCTCAGAATAAAATCTCCAAATATATAAAATAAAATATATAGGATCACAAAGAGGAAAATTTGCAAAATGATTTTTTTTGCATATTCTCACAGTTTTTCCTTCCTTGTGATTAAAATAGAAAATCAAACTTCTATGATCTAGATCAAAATCCATAGTTCTAGAGCTGGAAAGACAACCAGAAGTTATCTAGTACAATCCCACCATTTTCCTCCAGTGAGAAAACTGAGGCATAGGGAAAATTAAACAATTTGACTCCTCTGAAATTGATGTTATTGGATGGGATTTAAACCCAAATCCCCTGGTTTCAGAAGCAATAGTTTTTGCATTCTATCATGTTGCCTTCATGTGCTCTAATAATAAATTCACGCAATATATATTTTGCTTTATTAGTGTATTGATGCATAATCATGCTACATTCATTAGCACTACTTTAATATTCCAATATAGAATTGTTCTGAAGCTTCATTTTTAACTCCCTAGACTGTAGTTTGCAGAATTTGCCATTTTTAAAAGAATAGGTCTTCTATGACACTGAAGCTAGAAGTGCAAGAGGTAGATACTCATAGACCTGATCCACCTTTAATTAGCATTTTGACCTTTGTTTTCTGACTTATTCTGATTGGCTCCTCCTTAGGTGATCTGGGCGACTCTCCCACTTCTAGGAGCTCACCATATTAATGTCTGTTTTATTGCTGACATGGGATCAGTTTAGTGCACTGTAGCATAGAATTTACAGATGGTAGGGATTACAGAATGCCACCTTTATCTAGAATTGTTCTTTTATTTGGAAAACAAGAACAACTTTTCTAATCTCTAGTCCAAATAGAATCTTTGCTATTCTCTATGACTTTTCTAAAATCACAGATAGCAGCTCGGAAAATCACAATCATTAGGTCTGATTGCCTCTGAGATATAATTCATCCATTCCCAAAGTCTTTTCCAAGAATGACTTTAAGACAATAGAAATCTAGTACAAGGTTCTTTCTGTCTGGAAAGCAATGATACCAATTACGAATATGGTCACAGTTCATCAGAACTGCTAAATATGCAGAGAACTTGTTCCTGGATCTTAGCTCAATGTTCTTCTGCCCAATGTATACATTTTGTCAGCCACTACTAAAAAATACTTGACTTCTCAATGCTTTTCTCATTTTGAAAGAATCAAATTAAAATACATTATCTAAAAGAGAAGAAAACACCTACTTCATTACTCAAAGTCACTCAGGTTCTAGTTTATCACAAATGTACTTCAGTCTAAGAATGGTCTTTCATAGGGCCTCTGGGAGAATTTAGCCTACAATTACTGATGGCTAGATCCAGAGTCCTTGATTGATGAAAGCCTCTTCATTAAATTAGAAGCAGAATAAATATGAAATTATTTGAGTCATTTTTTATCTAACATAGTTTAAATTTAACTGTCTGTTTGCAATTAAGAAAATTTGGGAAGAAGGGATATGTATTCAATTGTGGTAAAAGTTCTCATAAAATAAATTCAATATATATGATCATGTTACCAAATAGATTTAATTTCTCTTTGTAAAGTTTCATTTCATTTTTGCAGATAGATTTGTTGCCTAGTGACAATGATTGCACATTTAAGAGCAGATTTTTTGAACTCAGTGCATATAGCAATGAGTTATGATAGGTCCTGTGAAGAATATTAGAAAGAGGATTTAACTCCTCCCCTGGATGAGTTTGCAGTCTAGTAGGACAGATAAGTCAAATGCACAAATAAACAAATAAAATAATACTATTTACAAATAAGCATACTAAATTCCTCAATAATCATATGAAGAAAATGCTTCAGGATTTAGAAAAATTCATTTCCATGCATGTAAAATCGGAGAAATGTTGGAGAAGGTAAGATATTAGAGGATAGGTAACTTTTAAACAAAAAGAAATGGTATGGAAGGGCACTTTAGGAAGAGGGAATGACATGGACTGTGTCTAGGGAAAATCTATTTCATTTTGGCTAAATTATAAAATATATATAGGGAATTCGTAGGGTAACCTTGAATTCTATGCTAAAGAACCTCTTATTTGCATTTCCAATCTTAACCTTTAATACTCTCCAGTTCCACTATCTGGAGATAGAGAAAAGTTCAAAGGGTGATTTCCTAACAGACTATCCCTGTTTTTCAACATTGGATATTTTGGGAGCATATTCTTAAAAACAAATTTTCCAAATTTAGCTTCTTTAATATTATGTAACTTTTGCAAAATCACTTTTCTATGAACTTTATTTTCCTCATGTATAAAATTAGGAGGTTGAACTAGATAAATTAGCCACATGAAGTTCATTTTAGGATACTGGAAACTGATTAACCTGGAAAGAAAACATTGGGCTGGACATAATAGCAGATTAAAATATAATTGGTAAATACTTACTAATGTAGATAAAAATACAATAAAACATAGATAACATTAATATGTGGCTTAAATGTAGCTAATTTAAGTACCCAGCCTTGTTCTCTACTCTCCATGGGAATTCCAAGAAGGATTGAAGTGACATTATTATGTCAGCAATAAAACAGACATTAATATGGTGAGCTCCTAGAAGTGGGAGAGTCACCCAGGTCACCTAAGGAGGAGCCAATCAGAATAAGTCAGCACTAGGTTTAAGTGCTAGGCCTTTTCATATTTAATGGAATGTTTATCTATCCTACATGTGAGAGCACATGTGCACGCATGCACACACACACACACACACACACACACACACACACACACCCTTCCTCATTTTCTTCTGTTCTTTATTGAGCTATGAGTGGCACTTAGCATTGTCTTACTGCTCAAAGAAGGTGGGAGAGAGGGTGTAGAGTGTTCTATTGAAGGTGGAGTGGGTTGGCTTGTGCAGCCCTACTATTTATGGGGGAGAAGATGCTGAGTAAGTGCTATGATATTAGAGATAATTGTGTTAGTTCATCTGGTTTTTGCCTTATTTAGATTCTTGGTGTCCTAGATCATGGAGAAGCTGAATGGGTTCTCAAACTTTTTAAATAGGAGGCCAGTTCACTGTCCCTCAGACTGTTGGAGGGCGAGACTATAGTAAAAACAAAAACTATGTTTTGTGGGCCTTTAATAAAGAAACTTCATAGCCCTGGGTGAGGGGGATAAATGTCCTCAGCTGCTATATCTGGCCCGCGGGCTATAGTTTGATGACCCCTGCAGTGAGCATAATTCCTATTTTGGAGAGGCTTGAGAGATTTTGAAACTCAGAGATGTGTAGTCTTCCATACTGTTAGTCATACAATCTAGAAATCTCTTTTCATTGTCATTTCACAATTAATATGTTCAAAGCAGAACTCAATTTTCATCTTTGCCCCTACTCTAAAATGTATTCCTTTAAACCTCCTGATTTTTATGAAGGACTTCATAATTCTTTGTCAATTAGGTTTTTAACCTCAGAATCATCCTTGTCTCTAACTTCTTTCTTGCTCTCTATATCCAATTGGTTGATAAGTTTTATTTGTGCAGATCCTATCTGCCTAATATCTTTTTTTTAATCTATATTATTCTTTTCACTTAGATGGCTATACCCAAATCCATGACCTTGTTAACTCAACTGAAATTGGCAGACAAAAACAGCTAATTATGTTGAATTAATATTACCTACTGTAATTTTCTTTTATCTAATCTTATCTAAAATGCTGTATTTAGTTCTGGACAAAATATTTTAAAAGAGTCATCAATAAAGTAGTGTATATTCAAATAAGAATGGCTGGGAGAGTAATGAAACACAAGATGAAAGTATTAAGTCTGGTTGAAAGAATTAATTATGAAGATTTAGGTTGATAAGAGAACACTTAAGGGAGATATGATTCTAATTTTACCTATGGTTATTATGTGTGTTGATTTTTCATAATATACTAAAATTTCTTTGAGGGCAAGGTCTTATTTTGTTTTTGTCATTATATCCCTTATCCTATTGGCCAATCAGTCAACAACCTTTTATTTTTATTTGTTTGTTAAAGCTTATTATTATTATTTTAAAATCACTTTTTATTGACAAAATCCATGCCAGGGTAATTTTTTTACAACATTATCCCTTGCACTCACTTCTGTTCTGATTTTTCCCCTCGCTCCCTCCATCCCCTCCCCCAGATGGCAAGCAGTCCTATACATGTTAAATAGGTTACAGTATATCCTAGATATAATATATGTGCGCAGAACCGAATAGTTCTCTTGTTGCACAGGGAGAATTGGATTCAGAAGGTATAAATAACCCGGGAAGAGAAACAAAAATGCAAGCAGTTTATTTTCATTTTCCAGTGTTCTTTCTTTGGGTGTAACTGTAAAGCTTATTATTTACAAAACATATGCATGAGTAATTTTTCAACACTGACCCTTATAGAACTTTCTGTTCCAAATTTTTCCTTTCTTCCCCTCCCCTCTCCCCTACATGTCAGGTAATCCAATACATGTTAAATATGTTTAAATATATGTTAAATTCAACATATGTACACATATTTATACAGTTATCTTTCTTCACAAGAAAAATCGGATCAAGAATGAAAAAAAAAAACCTGAGAAAGAAAACAAAATGCAAGCAGACATCAACAGAAAGAGTGAAAATGCTATGTTGTAGTCCACACTCAGTTCCTACAGCTCTCTCTCTGGGTGCATGACTCTCTTCATCACTGAACAATTGGAACAATTGAATCATCTCATTGTTGAAGAGAGCCTTGTCCATTAGACTTGATATAGTCTACATATATATAGTATAGTCTTGTTGTTGCTGTGTATGATGATCTCCTGGTTCTGCTCATTTCACTTAGCATCAGTTCATGTAAGTCTCTCTAGGCCTCTCTGAAATCATCTTATTGGTCATTTCTTACAGAACAATAATATCCCATAACATTCATATACCATAATTTATTCAGCCATTCTCCAATTGATGGGCATCAATTCAGTTTTCAGTTTCTAGTCACTATGAAAAGGGCTGCCACAAACATTTTTGCACATGTGGGTCCCTTTCCCTCCTTTCAGATCTTTTTGGGATTGAAGTCCAGTAGACCTAGCTAATTATATGAATATATAATAGCTAATTATATGAAATTAGTAAAAATAATAATCATCAAGAACATCATCATCTAATCCTGAGACAAACTTGCTAAAAGCCATTTCATTCTCCCTTCCTTAAGACTCTGGCTGATTTAAAAAACATTAGTTGATATAATGTAGAGGAGAGAATATGGTGCAACTCTTGGAGATAAGAGACCTGAGTTGAATTCAGTCTCTGACACTCAATTGTGAAACTATCACAAGAAATACAAGTTCTCTGAACCAGTTTCATCATCTAGAAAGTATTTCTGTACTTAAAATGTTTCCATGAGGATCAAATAAAAAAATATATAAAAGACTTTCAGTTAAATGCTATATAATCATGATCTCAGTAAAGCAAAAGCAAAATAGACTCAATTAAAGGCATAATGAGTGAAATTGTTGTTGTTTGTCCTTCACTCTCGAATAGTACCATGACATTAGAGAGGTGATGCCATGGCATTCAAATAAATTGGATTTAAGTGAGAGAGGGCTGTGCAAGGTGACTTGTCTCACTTTTCCCTCCAGAATCGTCTGAGTTCAGTGGAACTACATTTTGCTAAAAGGCACAACAATGAAATAATCTCAATACTAACATATATGTACCAAATAGCAGAGTATCCAAATTTTTAAAGGAGAACTTAAATGAATTATAGGAGAAAATCGACAATAAAATATACTAGTGGGGAATCTCAACTTTCCCCTCTTAAAACTAGATAAATCTAACCACAAAATAAGAAAGAACTTCAGAAGATTAATAGAATTTTAGAAAAGTTGGATATGATAGACCTCTGGAGAAAATTGAACAGGAATATAAAGGATTATCCCTTTTTCTCAGATGTACATGTTGCCTTCACAAAAATTGATCGAGTAATAGGAAAACCCACACATAAGTGCAGAAAAACAGAAATATTATTAAATACATCCTAGAGGGCCTTGGAAGCATAGATTAAAAATTAATTGGAAATTAAATAATCATATCTTAAAGAATGAGTAGATCAAAGAAGAAATCATGGAAACAAGTAATAATTTCTTTAAAGATGAGAACAATGAGACAGCACATCAAAATTTATGGGATTCAATTAAAGCAGCATTTAAGAGGGAATTTATATTTCTAAAAGCTTACATTAATAAGAGAGAATGGATAAATCAATTGAACTTGTGATAAAAAAACTAATCAAAGAAAAAAATTTAAACACAAAAATAGAAATCCTGAAAGTCAAAGGAAAAATTAATAAAATTGGAAGTAAGAATTTTGAACTAATTGATACTAATTACCATTACCATTACCAATTGATACCATTGAACTAATAAATAAAACTAAAAGCAGATTTTATGAAAAACAAATAACAAAATGAATAAACCATTAATTTGGTTAAAAGATACAAATTGTCAGTATCAAAAATGTGATTATTAGAAACTATGTTGCCCAATTATTTGTTGATAAAAATGACAATCTATGTGAAATTGATGAGCATTCACAAATATATCAATTGCTAAAATCAACAGAAGAGGAAATAGAATACTTAAATCACCTTATCTTACAAAAAGAAATTGAAGAAGCCATCAATAAGCAACCTAAGAAAAAAATCACCTTGCTAGATTGATTTGAAAATAAATTCTACCAGATAAAGTATTTAAAAAAATAACTAAAAGAGTTCTATCAAATTCCTTTTGTAGCACAAATAAAGTTTTGATAACTAAATCAAAAAGGGCAAAAACAGAGAAAGAAAACTATAGGTCAATTTCACTAATGAACATCTATGCAAAACAACTAGCAAGGAAATTATAGTAATAAATCACAAAATTTATACATTAGGATCAGGTGGGAGTTATATCAGGAATGCAAAGGTAATACAATATTAGGAAAAGTATATGCATAAATGATCACTAATAAAATCCAAATTACACTGTTCTCAATAGATGCAGAAAAAACTTTTGGCAAAATACAATACTCATTCCTACTAAAAATATTAGAAATATAGGAATAAATAAACTTTGCTTAAAATGATAAGTAGTATCTATCTAAAACCAAGAACAAGTATCATCTGTAATGGAAAAAAAAACTATAAGCCTTCCTTATAAGATTAGGGTGAAGTAAGGATGTTCATCATCACAATTATTATTCAATATTGTGCTAGAAATGCTAACAGGATTAATAAGGCCAAAAAAAAAAAGAAATGGAAGGTATAAGAATAGGCAATCAGGAAACAACTATCATTTTTTGCTGATGATGATATACTTAGAGAATCCTAGAGAATTGACTGAAAAAGTTGTTTAATTAAGAACTTAGGGGTGGCTAGGTGGTGCAGTGGTTAGAGTCCAGCACTGAAGTCAGGAGGACCTGAGTTCAAATTTGAGTTTCAGACACTTAACTGTTCCTAGCATGTGACCCTAGGCAAGTCACTTAACTCCAGTTGCCTCAGCAAACAAAAAAAAAATTAAGAACTTTAGTAAAGCTACAAGAGATAAAATAAAGTCAAAAAAAATTTCCATATATTACCAACAAAACCCAGCCAGAAGAGATAAAACATTTAAAATAATTGCAAACCACATAAAATACTTGAGATTTACTTGCTAAGGCAAACTCAGGAAGTGTATGAACACAATTGCAAAATACTTTTTATATAAATAAAGATAAATGTAAACAACTAAAAGAACATTATTGCTAGGTTGAGCCAACATAATAAAAATTAGAATTATACCTAATAAAAATTAAAATAGAAATTAATTTACTTATTTAGTATAATATCAAACTTCTAATTATTCTGTATTACTAGAAAAAATAATAACAAAATTCATCTGGAAGACAAAAGGTCAGAACTATCAAGGAAATAAATGAAAAAAAAAAGGTTAAGGAAGGTGGTCTAGCAATACCAGATTTTAATCAATTTTTCAAAGTGGTAATCATCAAAAGAATCTTATATATTAGCTAAGAAATAGAGTGTTGTATCAGTGAAATAGATTAGGTAATCAAGTGTTTGATAAACCCAATGATCCAAGCAGAAACTCATTATTTGACAAAACTTTCTAGGAAAACAAGAGAGCAATTTCACAGAAACTCAGCATAAAACAACATCTCACACTATATACCAAGACAAAGTCAAAATAGGTATGAGTTATACATAAAGGGTGATGTTAGGAAAGAATTGAAAAATTTACCTGTTAGACTCATGGATAGGTGAAGAGATTATGATAAGTTGAGATTTTTCCAACCTTTCTCAAGAATAATTTGGAACTATGGCCACCCGGCTATAAAACTATGTATACCCTTTGACCCAGCAATGATATTATTAGATCAATATCCAGAAGTGATCATAGAAAAAAGGAAAAGGTTCTATATGTACAAAAATATTTATGATAACTCTTTATGTAGCAAAGAAGTGGAAATTGAAGGAATATTTGTCAGTTGCAGAATGACTAAACAATTATATGATATATAATTATGCCGAAATACTATTGTATTAAGAAGTAATAGGAAGACCTACATGGATTTATGTAGAGTAAAGTGAGCAGAAGCAGGAGATCGTTGACAACAGTATTTTAACAATGGTCAACTATGAAAAACTTAGCTACTCTGATAAGGACAATAACCAAGATAATTCTGAAGAACTTATTGAGGAAAAGTATTATATGACTCCAGAGAGAGAACTGATGGATTGTAGATGCATATTGAAGTGTAATTGTTCATTCATATTTTTCTTGCTTTTTTTTGCAACCTGGCTAATATGGAAATGTTCTGCATGATTTCCACATGTATGTATGTGTGTGTGTGTGTGTGTGTGTATGAGTGTGTGTATTTATTTTGTCTTGTTTGGAGGCAGTCATGTGACATGCCTAGGGGTCACACAGCTAGCAAGTGTCTCAGGCCAAATTTGAATTTAGATTTTCCTAACCCTAGGCCAATGCTTTTCTTCTTCCACATGTATACTTGATCAAACTTGCCTTTTCGATGGATGTGGTAGAGATGGGAGGGAGGAAGATAATTTAGAACTCAAAAATATTTTTAAAAAGTTAAAAATAAATTAACAAAAATTAAAAATATAAAACAAAAAAGTTAAAGTTATAAACACACATAGTATTTCTTATTAGTTAAAAAGTGAGTACTGTTTTCTATAAGTATCTAGGAGCTTTATCACATAGGATTCTGGACTTGGGGTCAGGAAGACCCAAGTTGAAATACTGGTTCATATAGTCATTAGCTATGTGAACTTGAACAAAGCATTGGATTTCAGCTTCAGTTTTCCTTATCTGTGAAATGAGGATAATAATAACACCTCCTTCACAATGTCACTGTAATTATCAAATGAGATGACATTTAGTCTATTTTTATAACCTTTAAAGGTCTATTATTTTTATTCTTATCAATTACTAGGGATGCTGTATTGAACTATGGTAATTATATTTTATATTCTTTGAGCGCCTTCATGTTTTATAATTTTTATATTCTTGTATTTGCTTCTGAAGTCATAAACAAATTAGGCAAAGCTCTTCTCATCCCTTTTTGATTTACGGATAAAGTTATGACAAAGAATCATATTACATATACACAAAGGGATTTGGATATCATATGAACAAGAACTCATATTTATGTTGCTTTTGAAGGTTTATAAAACCTTATTCCCCACAGCAGCCCTCTGAGAGACATGATAAAAGTTCTATTTGCCTCATTGTGAAGATGAAACTGAGGTTCAAGTGGACTGTGGACACTGCTGGTAAATGCTAGATCCTAGAGTTAAACCAAAGCATTCTGAATCTGAATTAATGCTTTTTCCACTATGCTGTCCATGGAATTCTATTTAAGGGAGTGCTGTCATCAATAATTTGGTCAGGGTAATAATAATTAGTCCCATATTTAGACATTTTGTGTGTTTTTAGATGTTTATATAGTCAGTTTTTTTTATTTTTGGAAGAAATCATTTATGTTTGGGTAAGAGTTGGAAAAATCCACTGAATAATATTATTGCTAAAAGGGCAGTAGGAGAATGAGTTATTTTCCATTCCCATTTATTTTATAGTTAAGCAACTTTTTCCCCTCATAGCACTATCTTGGAAAGAGAACATTTTCCCCCCAACAAGAAGAAAAATGTTCTGTATGGGATAACTTAATAAAAATCATTCCTGCTTAGAGGCATTTTGGTGACTTAGGTGGTTGTCATTATTTCCAGATAAGCCACTGCTTAGATAATAACTTTGTAATGAGAGTTGATGAAGTAGGTGACCTTTTAGTTTTTGTCATAGAGCTATTGTCATGCTCATCACGATCTTTAATGCTTGTAGATTCTTGGGAATATCTGCCGCAAAGTATCCCTACTACCCCTGCAGATCTTCTAGCTAGAGGTGGAAAAATGATCAAATTTATCTCAATTAGGCCTATACTACATGATTCAACTCGAGGCTCATTCCCACTTCTTTTCTAAAGTCTTCTTCAACTAAATAAGAAATTGCTACATTTATGAGCAAGAATATTCAGTAAGTATCTATTTCTGGACAATGTAGAATTGAATTTGTATGAACATGAAATTCAGTTAAATGTAATTTAAAACTTTCCAACAGTTAAAGCTGTCTAAGAGTGGAACTGGTTGTTTTGGGAGACATTTTCTTAATGTTTCTATTCCTTATAGAAGTAAACTACTCTTTGGATGGCACTATTCTAGGCCCTGAGGATACAACAATAGCAAAAATAAGAAGAAAAAATGTCTTTGAATTCAATGACTTTACACTCTCCTGTGGAGATATAATATAAACACAGACACTCAAATACAAGTCAAGTGTAGAAGGAAAAAGTGACTAGAAATTGGATGGTGGGTGGGAAGGGAATCTGATAAGATTTTATGAAGGAGGTAGCCCCTTGATTGACCTGAAGAATGTGAAAGGAGGTAGCTCCTTGATTGACCATGGAAGCATGGAGGATAGCTTATGAAAATGTTCAGAGGCAGGGAATTTATTGCCTAGTAGCTAATAGTTCACTGTAGATGGATGATGGAATATTTGTGAAGAATATGTGTTAAGGGGAGCAATGTGAAATAAAAATGAAATGGTAGGTTGGAATTAGATATAGGAAGAACTTAAATTCCAGATGATGAAGAGTTTGCATCTAAAGGCATTAATGAGCTCCAATTAGCCCAAAATTGCACAAGAGTACAAATATTTGAAGACAGTGATCACTCAATTGGCTTTCTATCATCTTTATGACAAAATATAAACTCTTTGTCATGACACTTAGAGTCCTTTCTATTCTCTGTCTCTTAGACTTCGTGGTTTCTCTAAAGGTTCAGTTAATGTCACCTCCTATAGCAAGTCTTGACTAATCCCTTTGATTCTTAAACCTTACTCTCATTTCCTTTCTCTTTGTCTTTTTCCCTCTTTAAATTATCAATTGTATCAACAGGGAAAAAGAATCCCACCTAAGCAGAAATGGTAAACAGTTTCATATTTTTTGTAGTGAGTTTTTTGGATGCATTCAATGGGTACTTAAACACTAACATGCACATTAAATGGATTTTCCTGAGTATCCATAAAACCTAATGCAATTTTAGACTACTTTGAGAGAAGCATAACATTTAGAAATTCAGAGATGGTATCTTCTATGTTCTGGACCCTGCTGAGGTCACATGTAGATGTTGGTAGTAAACCAGGGTTGGGTTTAACAAAGCATGGTCACTGATAGGACAAGTAAGGAAAGAAGAAAGAATAGAACTGAAATGAGTAAGACATAGGGAGAGAGGAGGTAAAATAATAGAAGACTATGTCTGTGTAAAGGAATTTAAGAGTTTTTGATCATGGAAGTAGAATTTTTATGGCTTTTATGGGTGATAGTGAAATCAAGGGTGTGGAGTTTATGAGATTGAGTAAATTGATTAACTTGGTGGCTAACATATAATATATATTATGTATGCTTAAGTCCTCTAGTATGGAGTGGCACTTGGAGGAGGGAGAGGGGGGAGAGAGAGAGAGAAAGAGAAAGAGAGAGAGATAAAGAGAGAGAGAGAAGTCTTTTACTGAAATCATTGAGAAAGGAGAGAGAATGACTTGGGACCACCAAGATAACAATTACAGATCCAAGGATCTGGATCTGGATTGGGTGACAAATTTGGATAGGTTTTACTTCCAAGGAGGAGAGATAATTAAATGACCATGGCAGAAAGAAAATCTGGTAGTGGCAATAAGATCAAGGAGTTTTCTGATTCCCATTCCAAAACTACTTATGTGAAGAAGGTATAGCCAAGACTGAAAAAAAATGGAGAGGATTACTAAGTCACCTGGTGAGAACCAGGTCTTAATGAGTACCAGAAAATGGAAGTAAGAAGAAAAGAAAGAAATAAGATACTTAAGTCCCTATTATATTCCAGGCATTGTGCCAAGCCCTTTATACATATTATCTCATTTTGTTTTCACAACAATCCTGTGAGATAGGTGTTATAACTATGCCATTTTACAGCTTAGGAAACTGAAGCAGACAATGGTTAAAAGACTTGCCCAGAGTAATGCAGCTAATTAGTATCTTGCTAGCTACTGTTCAGGCCTAAGACTGCTCTGGTTCCCATATAGGCTTCTGTTCAGACTCAGTCTTTGTCTCATCTTCCCTTCCTCAACCTCCATGGCCTATTTCTCTCTTTCACCTCTGGTCTTAAGGACATGAAAACAACAAGCAGAGAGCAGGGCCAGCACTTCCCTATTCTGATAGTAGAATAAAAGAGTAAAAATCAATGTTTTTTTTAATTGATAGTAAATCAGTTTCAATTGGAGAATCCATCCTTTCTTCATGTAGGTTATAGTTCATATGTGATATTGAGTTGAAGGATTTCTAAAGCATATCATTATCCTTCCAATTACTCCTATCATCGATCTCTGTTAAATTGATCATTATTCACTAGTAATGCTGCCATATATCCAATGAGTTGTCAAGATTTGTTGTTTCTATTGCCAAAATATTTCTCACATCTGATCCCTCTTCACCATTCACAAGGCAACCATTTTAGTTTAGGCCCTCATTAGCTCTCAATCAGATAGTTGCAATAGCTTTCTAATTGACATCCATCTCTGACATAAATCTCTATGCTCCAATCTATCCTCTGCTCAGCAACTAAATTTATTTTCCTGAAGAACAAGTATTACTATGTCATTCCTCAACTCAGTAAGATGCATTTGCTCCACATTACATCTAGAATCAAATATAGGTTCCTCTAAGGCACTTGAAAGCTACTTTTCTACACTTTTTTCATTTAACTTTCCTTCATTCACTCATTATTCTAGCTAAACTTGCCTTTTTGTGCCATTTCTCACATAAAACTCCATCTTGTGTCTCTTGTTAACCTTCTATTAGTTGTGCTCCATGCTTGACATGTGCTCCTTTTCTTCATTTGACCTTCCAAAAGCTGCCTAAGTACTACATTCTATATGTCATTTTCTAACCTTTTCAGCTGTTAATACTCAATAAAACTATGTTATATTTATGTTGGATATGTTATATATATGCTCACATGTATATGTATATATATATACACACACATATATATATGGTCTCCCTTTATAAATTATAAATTTATTCTTTAAAGGAATTCCTTAACTTCTTTAAAAGAAGAGCAAGTTTTGTTTTGACTTATAGCCAATACTCAGCATACTTCTTGTTATATAGTAGATGATTAGAAAATGTTTGTTGATTGATTGAAAGAGTAGAAGAATGATAGGAGAAAATGATGATTTGTCTAAATAATTTTAGAGATTGTCACAGAATCCTTAATGCATCATTCCTTAATATTTCCTGTACAAAGGTACTAATTCACTCTTTTAAGGGTGAGAATCCCCCAGACTCTTAGAAAAATGGGTACTTTAGAGAAGAGATCAATCTTTGGTTTTGTTTTAATAAGACATTTTTAATACACAATTTGCAACACAGATGGTGTATTTATCAAATTTGCAGATGACATAGACCTGAAATGACACATTTAGAATCCAAATAGATCTTCATAAACTAAACAATGGACCCAATAATAGATCAATTATATAATCCATTCCCCTCATTTTATAGACTATACATCCCAGAATTCAGCTCTGAATCCCAAAGCTGATGTGATTCCTTATGATCATAACTAGTAAGCATAACTATCCATGCCATGTTCCAAATATTCATTAATTTGCTTGCATTAGGACTCTGGAGTAATAATAATTTAAGGAGAGAGGGAAAGAGACAGTACATACGTGTGTGTGTGTGTGTGTGTGTTTATGTATGTCAGGATTGAATTGATTGTTGTCTTTCATGCTTGAAGAAGACAAAAATGGCATCACTATGTTGAGGTCAAAGTACAGTGTATCCAAATAGAGCTGATCAGACCATTATGAGCTTGGAAGGATCTACTACAGGTCAGGCACAGATAATCCCTATGAACATTAATATATTTCATGCTTCTAATTGCTACAATTGATGCAAGCATGCTGTACTTGGTGGTCTTATGCCAGTGTCTCCTATGTTTCACAATTAATTCCAAAGTTCTTCAGAGAGATGTTGAGAATGTTGTTGTATTACTTCTGTTTTCCATGTGAGTGTTTGCCTTGTGTGAGTTTTCTCTAAAATGATCTTTTAAGCAAAAGCACAGTTGGTATTTGAACAATGTGACTAATTAATAGTGTAAAGTTGTATTTCTCTCCAATAGGGTTTGAATGCTTGGCAGTTCAGCTTGAGAATGGACTCCATTGTTCAGTATCTTGTCTTGCCAAATGACCTTCAGAATCTTCCTAAAACAATTCCTAAAACCAAAATTTGGTTCAGTTTCTTGGCATGGCTCTGGTATATTGCCCACGTTTCAAAGGCGTACAACAATGAGGTCATCATCTGGCTCTGTAGACCTCTGGTTTGGTATGCAGCCTAATACCTCTTTTCTCCCACACTTTCCTTCAGAGCTTCCCAACACTAAACTAGCCTGTCAATGTGTACATCAACCTGCATCATCTATGTAAACTTCCCTGGAAAGTATACTGCCAACATAAATGAATTTATCCACAACATTCAAAATTTTTCCATTTGATTCCACAAAAAGATGTGCAGTGCCTCTATTTTATTTTTAGGCCACAATTAGCACAAGCATCAGAGAATGAATCCATATTCTCTTGCATCTCAGACTCAGAGGCTGCACTGAATGTACAATCATCTGTGAACAAAAGGTTATGAACCCACTCTTCCTCCATTTTAGTCTTGGTTTGTAGCCTTTTCAAATCAAATAATTTACTGTCATTGGGGTAGCTGGCCTTGATGCAATTTTTGCCCTTGTTGAAGGCATCTGACAATATTGCTGAAATCATCACTCTAAAAAGCACGAGGTCAATCACATAGCTTGCTTTATTCCATTGGCAATCAGGAAAGCAAGAGAGTATCATCCATTAACTAGAACTTGTGCAAGCATGCTATCATGGAACCAATACATAATACTGATTAACTTCTCTAGGCAATCAAATTTTGCCATGATTTTCAACAAGTCCCTATGATTGACAGTATCAAATGTCTTGGTCAAAATGATGAATTTTTTAAAGTTATAGCTTTTTATTTACAAGATATATATGCATGGTTAATTTATCAGCATTGAAAATTGCAAAATCTTTTGTTCCAATTTTTCCCCTTCTTCTCCCCTACCTCCTCCCACAGATGGCAGGTTGACCAATACATGTTAAATACATGTTAAAATATAAGTTAAATACAATATATGTGTACATGTCCATATTTATTTTGCTGTACAAAAAGAATCAGACTTTGAAATAGGGTACAATTAGCCTGTGAAGGAAATAAAAAATGCAGGCAGACAAAAATAGAGGGATTGGGAATTCTATGAAGTGGTTCATAGTCATCTACCAGAATTTTTTCGCTGGGTGTAGCTAGTTCAATTCATTACTGCTCTATTGGAACTGATTTGGTTCATCTCGTTGTTGAAGAGGGCTATGTCCATCAGAAGTGATCTTCATATTGTATTGTTGTTGAAATATATAATGATCTCCTGGTCCTGCTCATTTCACTCAGTTCATGTAAGTCTCTTCAGGCCTTTCTGAAATCATCCTGCTAGTCATTTCTTACAGAACAATAATATTCCATAATATTCATAATACTACAATTTATTCAGCCATTCTCTAATTGATTGGCATCCACTCAGTTTCCATTTGTGGCTACTACAAAGAGGGCTGCCACAAACATTCTTGCACATACAGGTCCCTTTCCATTCTTTAAAATCTCTTTGGGATATAAGCCCAGTAGTAACACTGCTGGATCAAAGGGTATGCACAGTTTGATAACTTTTTAAGCATAGTTCCAAATTGCTCTCCAGAATGGCTGGATTTCACCAACAATGTATCAGTGTCCCAGTTTTCCCACATCCCCGCAGATTTCTGTACACAAAGGCCTCCTATTATTTCCTCTGGAATTATATTCCCAGGTAGCAAACATTGTATTGACTATTCCTCAGCCCTTTCTGAAGTCACATTGTCTTGCAGATAGATGACCATCTTCAAGATGAAGAATAAGCTTATTAAGGAGTATTCTAGCTAGAATTTTGCCAACAATGGCTGAGAATTCCCCCTGTGATTATCACAGGACAACCTATTTCATTTCCTTCATAGAGATGGCATTTTTGAATTCTTGAGGGATAACTTCCTAACTAGAAGATTTTAGTCAGCTTTTATGGGAGCAGTAAACCCCATGCCTTGTAAAAGGCATCACTGCTAGAGTAGAGTCAACTCCAGGTGATTTACCCCATGAGAAGAGTTTAATGGCTTCAAAATCTCTTCTTCATTTGAAAGAGAGATTGACTTTCAATTGAGATATATAGTCAATGGCTTTAGTATTAGTTGATCCGAGGTTCTGAGAACACTATGGAAATATTTGACCCATCTTTCCAAAATTATATCCTTACCACTAATCAATATCATTCCACTAGCACTGAGAGGTTGAGATGTTCCCTAGGTCTTTGGCTCAGAGATAGCTTTCAGGGCATCATAAAAGTGATTTGGATTTTTACTACCATTATAAAGTTGAATTTCATCTGTCTTACTGAGCTAAGAATCTTGCATTCTCTAACCTTCATTTACACTTTGCTTTTGATGGTGTTAAAAACTGCATTCTTAGAGAAAGACAAACTATCCTATTGATAAACCCAGAGGAGTTCTTGTTTTTTGTTTATCAGCTTCTGAATTTCCCATCATTTTGCTGTTCTTGAATGCTCTGGTTCAGATGAATAAATGTGGGTTCTGTACAGCAAATCTCTGAAAGCCGGCCACTTCTTTTCTGTTCTGCTCTGCTGTTGCCATGTGTTAGTTGAGTTTTTCTTCAAGTTATCAACAGACTGTTGCTAGAAGAAGTATTCTAATTTGTTAATTTTAAATCATCTGGTAGTCATTTTGCCTTAGGTTTGTTGCTTTCATTGAATGTGAATATTTGGCTTGGAAAGGCTCAGTTTATGATCACTCTGGCATTCTGATACACACATGACCTTTGTTATTCTCATATCCAATTTGTCTCTTATCCTTCCTATGAAATAATCTATTAAATGTCAACATTTGCTGCAAGGGTGCACTAATGAAATTTTATTACATTTAGGCAAATGGAAAACAGTATTGGTAATGAGAAAGTCACAAAGCACACATCTTCAGTAGTAAGTGACTGGCTGTTTCTAATTCCATTCTTTCCAAGGACTCTCTTTCATGTCTGATAACAATTAAGAGCTTGTCCTCTTTGAGCACATTGATGATGAGGGGCTCCAGGTCTTCATAAAATTTTTCTTTGACCTCATCAGAATTTGTCATGATCAAAGTATATGCATTGATGACGGTGGTGTGACACTTTACTACAAGTGATAATCCCATTGTTATAAGCCTATTGTTCACTCCTTTCCAGAGATATACACAAGCTTGTTGGTTAGCTTCATCGTACTTCCCATTATTGCAGCCATTCTACGAAAAAACCATGTATCTAGTTCCCACTTTGGCAAGCTGGACTTCATTTGCCAATCTTTTTTTACTCAGGGCTGCTTTTTAAATTTGACACCTGCTGACTTCTCTTACAAAAAGAGTGGTTGTTTGTCAGGTCTACTGAATTTCTTGTGGTCCATAAGTATGCACATATTCTAAGTACCAGTAGTGAGCAGAATCATCTTCATAAGAGTTTCTGTACATTGTTTTGTGTTTCAATCACAGGGTAAGATCCCTTCTGGTTGAGTAAGCAGATAGATTAGGTGAGGCAGACAATTTTAGGGCACCTTTTCTAGCTCCTTCTTCATGCCAGTGGGTGAGGGGCATGGTCCTTTAAAAAGGCTACTCAAACACCCAGGGGCATGCCAAATCTTATTGCTTCTTCAGTTCACAAGAAGTCAACATTGTGACCTGTGTTGCCTGAGTGCAGGGTTGTGACTGCAGTTCCCAGTGTATCTGTACCTGCTTCATTATTATTTGCTCATTGCCATAAGATTTTTAACTAGTAGAAAATGGTAAAATGGTGTGAGTTTTTTGTCTTGTGACAAAATTTTAATTTAAATGCATTGCATTGCATAGTGAACCATAGTCTAGCAAAACAAAATACATAGAAAAAAAATATATCCTATATAGATAGAATAGGAAGGTAAATAAAGAAAATGATAGTAAAATTAAGTGATTTAAGTGAGAGTTGTATGAAATCCTTGGACTCACTTTCTTGCAGACCAATCCAGTGGCAAGATAAATATCAAGATGACTGTCAATGGCTTGAGATGCAGTGGATGACCTTTGTGACTTCAATATTTAACCTAGCTGAAAGTGCTCTATTACAATTGCTTTTGTCATGCTTATGGCCTACTTTTCCATTCTACCAAGAAGCTTTCACAAGCTTGTAGTAAACAGTCCCCTAACTACTGATGGATTTGAGGCCCATTGGTTCTGCTGAAATGATTTACTGGAATGTAGCCCCTTGCATGGGAATTAGCCATAATTGAAAAGGTAGAAAGCTGTTTTGAAAAGAACTTGGCAGCCCTTAAGACAAAGGTATTGGCCTTTCCTGAATACTTATACACACGGGACTGAGAGTATTGATGACTAAGATTACATATTTATACCAACATCTGTTCACCCCAATCTGAAAGTCCTTACTCTGGGACAAGATACTTAACAGTAGAAGGAGTAAAATGAGATCTAGAAAATGGTGTACACAATTACTTTTTCCATCTTCCTGATTTTTTTTTCTGCTGAGAGTGATTTTATGCTAATCCTTTTTAGGTAGGAAGCAGAGAAAAACATTATGGATTTTTGCCATTTTGCTCTTCAAACTCAACTGAGGAATCATGCTGCCATGTCTCTTGGAGCCAGAAGTGGGTAGCAGGGACCTTGGAGATGAATAGTTTCAGGATAGGTTGGGAAGAGATGAGACAGTTTCATTGGTGGAGTCTATAACTGCTCCTGAGGAGAAGTCTAATCAGAGTCAGAGCAAGAACCAGAGTCTAGAGTCCCTGAGTTTAATGGGGATTAGGAAGCAGAAAATTGAGATTGGAACAGGAAGTTGTTGGGCAGTTTTAAAAATCTTTAGTGACTGGGTAGAAGGCCATGGACCAAATTCACTTCTAGGCTCTTCTCAATTTCTCTCTAGCTTTCCCCAATGTAAGACCCTGAGCTTGAGTCCTGAAAAGCTGTAGCATATTCACCATTTTCTTTTTATGACCTATGGATGAAGTAAGAGGTTCAGGGATATGGCTAGGTAGAGTATCTATATAGGCCCAGTGAAACTTTTCCAGTGTATTTTAGTTATGTTAAACAAACCACATGGCTTTAGAAAGCTGCTTTTTTATGTAATGCAAATATAAGGTTGAGTGTGAGCTAGAACACTTTTGAAATGCAGTAATAGAGATCTTAACCTCTAGTAATATAGTCCCATTTTGTGACCCTGAACAATATTTTTTTGAGTAAATTCCCATTTTGGAATTAAGAACCTGCCTGGTGAGGGTTGCTATTCTATTCTCCACTCCACTATACTCTATACTACACTATACTGTATTATTCATACGTAATATTCATACCATACTATCTTATCATATCCTTATTCTATAATATTTTTATTTTTATTCTATATTATACTATCTAATATGGTTTTACATTGTATTATATTGTACTATATAATATTATGTACTCTACTATATGGGGATGTACTACAGAACATGTACTATAAAATATTATTCTATACTTTATTGTATTGTTCTATTTAGAGTACCATATAGAGTACTCTACTATACTGTGTTATATAATCTGTACTATACCTCATTGTACTATTCTGTATAATTCTATGCTGAACTATACTATATGAACTATGCTATTCTATTCTATACTGTAGTACAGTATATTAATACTATCATATATTGTACTATACAATATTGTAGAATACACAGCATAATATACTGTTGTTCTTGTTTAGTTTTATTACATTGTAAAAGATTTCAAAACTTATTCTTCAAAAACACCTATGAGGTTGTAGAGAAAGTATCATCATCCTTGTTTTGTGGTTGTTGAGTCAGTTTCAGCTGTACTTAACTCTTTGTAATCCTATTTGGGGTTTTCTTAGAAATGATACTGAAGCAATTTGTCATTTCCTTTTCCAACTCATTTTATAGATGAGGAATTTAGGCAAACAAGGTTAAGTGACTTCCCCAGGTTCAATCAGTAAGTGTCTGAGATCAGATCTGAATTCAGGAAATAAGTCTTCCTGATTCCAGCCCCTGAGTTCTAGCCACTGCACTATCTAGCTGTTTTATTCTCTACTCTACTCTACATTACCATATAGTGCATATTATGCCATAGTGCATATACTATACTATACCATACTGTATGCTCTACTTTGCTCTATGTTATATATCCTATGATATAAATTAACATGCCATGCAAAACAATGCTGTACAAGGCTGCTTTAATATATGCTACATTACTCTACATTATACTGCATTAAAATGTGCTATATTACACTTTACTATCAGTTACTTTATCTACCTTCCTATTCTATCTATATAGAATATTATATATATATTTTTTTTCTATGTATTTTGTTTTGCTAGACTATGGTTCACTATGCAATGCAATGCTATGTTCTAAGTTATTTTATATTGTTATATTATATAATACATATGCTTGACTATATATTGTGTCCTATTATATGCTATATTACACTATATATTCTTATACTATATTTTACTATAACAAACTATTTCATCCCATTCTATATAGTTTATGTGGTATTTAGTATACGGTATAGCATAGTATAATGAAGAACTTAATTTACCACACTAAGGCATAGACAAGATGACATTCTACAGAACAGAATGACATATAGTATAGTATGATATAATACTCCATAGAAGAGTATAGCAGGGAATAATAAAGTATAGCACTGCATAGCATAGTATGTTATATAAATATAGTAAGTGAAACATAACACAAGCCTAATAAAATATTTATTATACTAGTATGAAAAGTGACATACCAATGTCATTTATCACACTGATGTTGTATATAACTTATCATTGAACTCAATACCATATTGTAATGTACTCTGTTATGCTATGTTATATACTATGCTAATATAATAGATACCATAATAATGTACTATGCCATACTGTGTTCAGTCTTCCCCTTCAATTCCATTGTCATGTATTATCTTGTACTGATATATGCCAAGTTATGCTATGCATTACTATACTAAGCATTACTATACTATATAATACCATATTGTGCTATCTTGTTCTGTATAAATGCTATCTATGGTAATATGGTATATTGTGATATTGTATAGTATGGTGTAATAATTGATAGTTTCCTACACTATATTAGACTATATTATGCAAATAAATTTGTATATACATGTGTAATATAAAACTATAATATACCATGGATACTGTAGTATAATCTACTGCAATACTGTCAAACTCAAATAGAAAGAGAGCTTGTGGATCACATATCAACTTAGAAAACAACATATTAATGGATATTATATTGTGTTTTTACTTTAAAAACATTTCCCAATTACATTATTAAAATATTTACTTAAAACTAAATACAACATAAGGTAAAACAAAATAGAAAAAGAAAGACAGTAAAAGAAAATTAAAAACAAAAACAAAAACAAAACATTGTTGTGTGCCCAGCAAAACATCAGGGAGGATTCAAAATAAGTAACAATATTTCCATTTCAAGAAAGCATATGTAATAGAAGAGATTATATTCATGACTATCCATCTTTTATTTGTTTCCTTGTAGGTTATTCTTTGTTTTCTGCTATGCATTTTTTTTACTTTATTTTTTTCTCCCTTTCATTTTCCCCTAAACCAAAGAGACTATGGTTAAGCACAGTTATATTTTACTCAATTATATTTTAATCTGATTTGGGATATATTTGAGAGTATTTTGTGTCAAAAAATTAGCACCTATGTTATGCTATGCTCTGATGTGTTATTACACACTCTCCTACATCCTACTTTCTTTTATTCTATCTACTATGTGACACATACATAGTATTCTTTGCTAGGCTAAAAGATGCTTTAAATTATTATGCCATGCTATATTAATGTTATATAATATTCTATACTACACAAAACTATGCCATACTATATACTATGTTTTACTTTATGATACTATTCTATTATAGTCTAGTCTACACTATACTATTCTATATTATACTATGCTATATTTTTTGTTATATTGTGCTATGAAATGTCATTCTATGCAATGCTATGCTATGTAACATTACTCTATATTTCACAATTCTTCACTGTATACATGACACTGGATGGCCACTAAGATGCCTCCCAGCTCTCATATACTCTGATTCTTGGATCCTTCTTTTCTCTATCATTGTTAGTAATGTCTTTTGTAATCTTGCTTTTAAGATACAACTCCTTCCCTACAGAAAAAGAGAAAGCATTCCTGCTTTCCTGCATTCCTGAGACCATTTATTCCTTTTACTTTTCCTGCTCCTCTGGAAAATCCATTACCCAGTTGAAATTCAACAGGATATTAACTCATTCATTTTATGGATGTTTGGAGTCACAAAACAGGTAAGGATGTATGGCAGCTATGGCCTGGTTACAGAGTTAGTATGAGAATAAGAATTTTGATTCCTGGGAAAAGCATCTTCCAGGAGTTTGAGATTATTTAGATACAGGTTATAGACTATATAATCTAGTAGAAGTGTACTGTGGGTGATTAAGACTTGCCCCCGAGATTCTATTGTAACTAAATATATGTCATTTAGATTTTGTGTTCTTGTAGTTGTGAAACGTCTATGTCACAATGATATTGAATATTTGCACATAAACTACTATGCAAATTTTTGCAGCCTCCAAAAATTTTGGTTGGCTTAACCAGATATAGACCATTTTCCTCATAGTTTCCCACATGGGTGCCAAGCACCATCATTTCAGCCCTGTATCCCCCATACTTGGCACCCTCTCCCCAGGCCCTCTCTTTCTAGCTTATTTTTTATTGTTTCCTTCCATTAGATTAGCTTTCTTAATTCCATTAGCTCCTTAAAGTCAGAGACTATCTTTCACCTTTCTTTATATGTCTAGTGTGTATGATGGTGTTTGATCTATCTCAGAGACTTAATAAAATGTGTATTGAAATTGACTGTGAGCATTGTAGATGATTTAGAGTTGGGAATGAGATTCTAAAGAGACAAAATATGGTATCATTCAGGTGCTGTGTTCTAATTATCTATGAGAAGTATGTTTCCAACCTTGATATTGGATATTTATATCCTAGTACTACTATGTGAATTTCTGTGGTCTGCAGAAATTTTGTTTCTAATAAAATAATTATAATAATATGTGCTGCTGCCATTTTATAGCTGGAGAAATGAAGGCTTAATCACACAAACACACACATATATCAGACAAGTAATATTTTGGATATTTTTGGGAGACTGGGCTCTTGGGAGTTCTCTAGTCTTTTCAGAGATTATATCCCTGACTTTGTGGAGATCAACAACCAAATTTTCACTGGGGAAATTTTTCTGATGATAGACTCAGACCCAGATAACTTCCACATAGCTAAAGTAATCTTTATGAATCATTTTTGTTTCTCCTACCTTAAGAACTGAATACAAACACAGGGGAAGTAATGCCTCTGTCACATGGCTATGTTAGACATTTAGCAAGCAGGCTGGTATTTTCTTTTACACAGGAGGAAATGGAGTTGCAGAGAACCTAAATGGTTTCCCCGAATGTTACAGAACTAGTAGTGGCAGATCTGGGATATCAAGGTGGTTTACTAAACTAAAGGATTGCTGGTTTATAGCCTAAATGAACTAAAAGTGTTGCTGGAAAAATATGGTATTCAGAAGAAGTTTGTCTTTTATGCATGGATACTTCCTTTCTTTGTACCTTTTACAACATTACAACTGCCCAGATCTCTTTTCCCTCTAGATGCTTATTATTTTCATGCTTCCAAATGCATTCTATCCTTGGCAAGCCATCCAATACAGTGCATCATGCTCTAAAATTATTACTTCTTTCTTCCTTCTAAACTGCCTATGTCTCAATTCACTGTTCTCATTGTCACAGAGGAATACAGATCTTAAAAAATTAATTTAATTTAGAAAACATATATTTTAATTGATCAAAGTTGAATGCATTAGTTCTCTCAGTTATGTTTCCATTCTAAAAGAGAACATTTATCAATCTAAAATAATTAATCTCTGAGGGTGAAATTTCAGGCAGTGTGACAGTTGGATGGGGGAGTTATTTTATATAGAGGAGGCCACAATATTTTTATTAAATTCAAAACACAATTATTGAGTGACTACAAATCTTTTTGTTTTTATCATCGCATTTCTTGCATATGTCCTTTCTCTCTACTCACACAACCATCACCCCAGTTCAAGCCCTTATCATCTCTTACTTATTATTATTATAGACTCCTATTTGGGTTTCCTACCTAAAATCCTCTTCACTCTAAATAATTTTTCACCCAAGTATCAAAGTAATTTTCCTCAACTACAGATGTGAACTCTTCATCTTCCTTACTTAATAAAATCTAGTAAGAACAAATATAAATTCCCATTTGGCATTTAAATCTCTTTACAATCTGTTCTACTCCTACTTTTCCATTCTTCTTAGATAATATTATATACAGATATTTTATATATTATATACAAGTAATTTGTAATCTGACTATTTGACTAGTCATGGTTCTTTATACTCCCTTCATCTTCACCTCTACTTCTTAGAAATCTGACTTTTTTAAGGTTACATCTCATAGGCTACCTTCTACATGATAACTTATGATATTCCACAACTGCTAGTGCATTCCCCTTCCCAAGCTATCATATTCATTTAACTAATATTATGTATAGACTTACCATATATGCAAATATTCCTTAATGGAAGAGACTGTTTCACTTTTGTCATTGTATTCCCAGCACTTAGCTCAGTACCTGGAACACTTATAAGTGTTTGCTGATCAAAAGATTATGTGCTTTTTAATAGGTGCTATGAAAGCATATTCACTGTCCTTCGGACATTATCAGTAAGTGCCATATTCAATATTTATGTGAGACATGTATATATATATTTCTTATTTGACACATCAACCCTGGGGTATGGTTTATATTCCCATTTTATTGATGGAGAAATGAAGACTTAGGAACTTTAAAAATAGAAGTACCTGGAATGCAGAAATAACAAATTTCATCATTAGAGAACAAGCCCACATGGAAACAAAGAAAGGGGACGCTCTCCAATGTGATCTATTGAGAATGAACACTAAAACTGTGTGATGAGTCTATTGGTCCATATAGTTTGTGTATACTTTAAATGTAAAATATGGGCTAATCTTATCTGCAAATATCTTTTGTCTTTTTCCTTTCTCATTGACATCCTTTTCCCTACCCTGCTGCTTGTTGCATATGCTATCATCAAGACCTTCCCATATGAATGGGAAATTGAGAAAAAGAATAAGTTCTGCTAGTACAATGCATTCAACTAGCTCTAGACTGGTACTGGCCCCCATCTTTACATTGCTTACTTCTTCATTTCTGGTGCTTGTTGGTGAGATGTTAGGGACAGCCAATTATGATCCTACAAGGACATCAGCATCTATAAACCACTCCTTCCCCACTAACTCATATACATCACAATGACAGCACAAAAGAAAGAGACTCCCAAACAAACACCATGAACATTATTGTTGCATTTGGTTCCTAATCTCTCTCTATTGATCAATTCTACTAACTCCTAGTACACAATGCTCTACTCATTCATCCCATATGGAAAAGTATCTATATATAGTATCCTCCTTCCCAATATATGAGTATTGGACTTGGAAATAGGAGAGATCTAGTTTAAAATCCATTTCTGATACTTTATAACTCATGTGATTCAATGTAACAAAATATCTGACTCTCAGTTTCAACATTTATAAAATGAAAATGATATTACTTATTTCACAGGGTATGATAATGAAAATTACTTTTCAATAATGAGATGAACTCACTTCCAATGGTCTTGTGATGAAAAGAGCCATCTACACCCAGAGAGAAGACTATGGGGACTGAGTATGGATCACAACATATTATTTTTTACCTTTTTTGTTGTTGTTTGCTTGCATTTTGTTTTCTTTCTCAAATTTTTTCTTTTTGATCTGATTTTTCTTGTGTGGCATGATAATTGGAAAATATGTATAGAAAAATTGGATTATTTGCTATCTAGGGAAGGGGGTGGATGGGAGGGAAAAATTTTGAACACAAGGTTTTGCATGAGTAAATGCTGAAAATCATCTATGCATATATTTTAAAAATAAAAAGCTTTAATAAAAACAAAGTTGAATTTTGAAAACTTTGTATGTATTTGCAAAAATAAAAAAGGTATTATAAAAAAAGAAAAGCAGAAGACATGAAGGGTAAAATAATTTGTCAAGGGTTGTATAGATAACATACATTTTAATGGCAGGATTTGGGCACAGTTTCTTCTGACGCCAAGGCTTGCTTTCTATTATGTCTCACTACCTCCACAAATATGAGCTTTCATTATTAGTAGCAAATGCAGTTTGCCATTTACCTAAATAATTTTAAATTTCAATACAACTTCAGCTTTATATTATTTCCTCCCAATTATGTGCTGTTCTAGCCAACACATTCACTGTTCCTTGTATGTGAATAAGCCTTTCCTCCCTTCTTAACTTTTTCATTCTTATAATCTATATTTGAAGGTATTTTTATCTACCACCTTACCTATTTTTTCAGGCTGACCACTTTTCCCATGAAGCTCCTTTGATTGACACAGTAAGAAATATTCTTTCTTTCTTCAGACTTCATAAAGTACCTAATGATTCTTTTCTCATATTATCTTCTTCATTAGAGTTATTCTACTCTTCACTAAAGCTTGATGCTGATGCATAAAGTTAGTGTGGCACACATTAGTGTGGCATAGAGGTGACCCTGAGTTTTCAAAAACTTTGATATTGGGGCTCAAGCCCTGGGAAGTCCCACCAAGCTAACATGGCTTTGATTTTCACCCAAGGATGACAGTCTCTCTCCTTTGTTTGCCAGATCATCTAAGTGTAGGGAGGCTCACTGACAAAGGATAAGTCACTAAGAGATGAATCTCTTTTGGACAAAGCAAATGAAACAATGAACCAATTTACAAATATTTATTCAGCCTCTGCTATGTGCAGGCATATGGCTAGGCTTTGGGGATATAAGGATAAAAAATGAGAAGAAAAATCCTTACTTATAAGGTATATTTTAAAGGAGGAGACATTAAGTACATATAAAAACATATAAAGGAGGAGAAATATTTATGATGAGAGTAGCAGGAAACAATATAGAGAAGAGCTTACCCCAAAAGAAAACAAAACAAAACAAACCTCATTCACAAAATTCTTTCATACAGATCTAGAAAATACGAGATTAAATCCTTATAGGAAAATCCAAGAAAAAGGCAGTGAGTCATTTCATCAGATCTTGGTAGCAAAGAGAAACAAAGGTCTGTAGATACTGGGAATGATGGCTAGTACAGAGCATGCCATTCAAAGAACTCTAGAAATTAGAGAAAAAGTATAAACTGAGGCAAGAAAGGATCCTTATTATACACCCCAAGATCCATATCAAAGTAGCATATTGAGGACACTTTTTTTATATATTACACAATTTTGTGGTGAACAATAAGAGAACTGGTGCCCTTCTCCCATTAAGTGAAACAAACATAGGAATGTATAAAAATATTAATAGCTTATCTTTAGTTAGAAAAGTGTGGGAATCTGAAGGGATGCTCATGCATTATGGAATGGCTGGACAAGCTACGATACATAAATATGATGGAATATTATTGTACTATAAGAAATGATGACAGGGGCAGAGAAATGAGGCAAGACTTATATGAACTGATGCCAAGCAAAGTGAGTAAAACAGAACAATTTAAACAAAGACAGTAATATAGTAAAGACAAATGACTTCAAGAGAATTAAGAACTATGATCAATGTAATGATCAACTGTGATTCCAGAGAATTAATGATAAACCATGTTATCTTCCTCCCGAAAGAGATGAAAGATTCAGAACACAGAATGAGTTGTATTTTTTTTTTTTGGACAAGAGCAATGTGGAAATCGATTTTACTTCATTATTCGTGCGAATAAGAAGCTGTTTTTCCTTCATTCTGTATAGGGAAGGATTTGGGAGAAAAGACAAGAGTTTTGCCTGATAGAAAAAAAAAATTAAAGTTAAAATATAAAAAACATAACAAAGTTAATAAATACAAATGTAGATAAAACATTAAATGTAAGGTAGATTGGGAAGAAGGCATTAGTAATTGGGAGGATTAAGAAAGGCTTTATGCAGATGGTGTCTAGGTTGCATTATAAAAGAAGAAATACTGAAAGAACAAAGTAAGAAAGAAGTTCTTACCAGGCTCAGGAAAATTGGAAAGTCACAGATAAGAGAAGAGTTTCTTGAATGAAGAGGCGAGAGAAGACCAGTTTGGTGAAATTAAAGAATATAGAAAGTTAGTAATATTTAATGTTTATTAAGGAGAGATTTAGCCTGAATCGTGGAAGAAGACACCATGTGGCATCTAATTGGCATAGTGGATAGTGTGATGGACTTAGGGTCAGAAAACTTGAGTTCAAATTCTGTTTTAGATACTTACAAGCTTAATGTCTGTCTTCCTCAATTTACTCAATTGTAAAATGGAGACAAAAATAGCATTGCACTCTTATGATTGTTGTGAGGCTCAAATAAGATAATGAAAATGTAAAGTGCTGTGTAAAGTTTAAAGTGCTATACATAAATATTGTTATTTTGTTCAAATTGATTTTGGAGAAATACTAAAGTACAGATATACTTCATTCTTGAAAGAAGAATCAGTCTTGTCTCCAGCTGCTAGAGGCATTTTCCACATTCATGATTATAACTGGAGAAAAAGCAAAACACAATAAACCAAATAATTTTAAAAAACACTGAAAGAGAAACTGGGAAACAGATTTCCATTTTTTGAAACACTGGCACTGACTGAAAGGTGAATATTTTCATTCAGTTCTGTGAAAAACTATTCTGGGTTTTTCTTCCCTAAAAGTAAGGGAGAAAAAGTGAATGACCTTTACATCTTTCCAGGAAAAAAATAAAAATAAAAACAAATCTCTAAATCCATCAGAAAGTTTCTTTACAAGGTCTTTCTTTTGTGTGTTTGTGTGTGCATGTATAAATTTCAGAATTCTGCTTGCCTGGTGTCCATGCAGCCAGAGCAGGATTCCACATATCATTATGAATAGAATAATCTTTTGAGTTCTTTTGGTCACCTTGCCCCAGATGACAAAAAAAGCCTAAGGATATTGAAAAAGATGGGTTGCTCATTATACTTTTCTAGCATAAATTCTGGTAGAATGAGTCTCAATTCAGTCAAAGAGTGTGATGTAACTGAAAATCACACAGGAAATAGGCACTTTTCCTAGATTGAGTCAGTGGAAAGCTACTGGTATGAAGGAGCTCTAGCAAGAGACAAATCATTAGTAAAAAGCAAACCAGCTACAGGAAGCAAAGATAATCTCCACAGAACAATAGAACATTGATAAATCACTGTTTTTATTTTTAAGGATTCACATTTGAGGAGTGCTCAATCTTGTATAAAATATTTTGCACACAATCTCCTTAAAAGTCTATTTCTGATGCTTATTATCTTGTTTTGATCTTGGGTGCTTGAAGGATTTTGTCAGCAAAATATAAATTCTAGCAGGTTCTACTATGCTGGAAAAATCCTTGTATATGATCTGGTTAATACATTATTTATGGTTTTACAACTATGAGTCCAGATAAGCATGATTGGCCAGGAATTTGAGTACTAACTAGTGAATTCCTTGGCTAAGGCAAACCATGGAGAAAAGAAAATTACAAACTGAGCTTTACTGTTCAGTCTCTTTCTTCCCTTGTGCACTGAGAACTCACAAAGTAATAGAAAAGGCACAGAAGTGCTAAGAAATGAACAATTTTTAAATTGTACATAAATGTTAACTGTCAATACTTTAAATATCTGATATCTGTTCAAAGGCTGAATCAACCTATCAGTGGAGAGATTGAATCATATCATAATGTATTCACATAATAAATCAGGAGTTCTTAACCTGGGGACTATAAAATAATAATTATAATTTATGACTGAAATCTGGATCTCTCAGTACTTTTGTAAAAGGTATATTAAGATATTTGTTGTGAACTTGACCATTACAAAAATAGTAGTTTTCAGAGTTGGTCTCATTATTCCTAATTTTGCTCCCCTGGAGAATTTGTATATTGTATTGGTTAATAATATTAGACATTTAAATGCTTATTGAATGTAGTTTCAACACATGGGCTGTGGATTTCAGCACAATAAAAATTCAGTTCAGTTTAACTCACTGGATTATTTAGAGACTTACGTGATGGAAATGTGTGTGAAGACATGCTGTACATGTTAATGTTAAACACCAGTCAAGGAGTTGTTTGCTTTGCAGATATAAACATTTAAATAATAAATGCAGAAAAAAAATCAGTTCTCTTTATAACAACCTATAGTTGTTATACTTTAAAATTATCTGTAGTTTTAAAAAAATTTGACAACTATATTTCAATATAATTGATTTGTTTTAAAGTCTCTATATTTCATTTTATGCATTTATGAGCATCATTCTGAGAAGGGATCCCCAGGTCTCATCAATTGCCAAAGGAACCCATAAAATAAAAACACTTAGGAATTCCCTACTATAAATGCAACCAAAGGACATAAAGGAAGGTGTGAAATATATGACCAGTGAGATGAAGGACTAGATGTTTTCTTTGATCCTTCCCACTCTCAAACTTCTCAAAAAAATGTTAAACAACAAAGATAAAATAATTTCAGGTATTTCCCTGGTATAGGATACTTAAAATCCAAAAGAAGGTTAACTACATAAACTAATGCTGAACTAGTGCTCACTCAATATACCTTTCATCAATGCCCACTACATGCCTGGCAGCAAGATTTTCATTAACCAAGCCAATTCATGGACTTGCAACAAAACATAAGTTCAAACCCTCAGCCTTTTCTCCCTCTTTCCAGAGCCATAGAGACTCAAGTTTCAAATTACAGAAATTTGCTGAGGCCATGACAGTCAGTGCTACGATTGCTTTCTGTGATGAAACAGAGAAAATGTTCAGGACACATATCTAGGCTTTTAATAGAGCTCAACACTATTCCTTGATTCGCCCCCTGATGACTTAGATAAACTCCAAATGGCAGATATTTGCCCAGAATGCAATAATACTAATATTGCAAGTGTTTATACTGCCAGCCAGAGAACTGAAGAATAGAGAGAATGGCACAACCTGTATGTATGTATGTATGTATGTGTCTATGTGTCTCTGTGTTTGGACGCTGTGTGGTCCTCCATTAAGCCTTAGAAAGAGAATTCATCAGTTAGCTGGGGCCAGTTTTATCTTTCCCAAAATCATTTGGGAGCAGAAACAGATTGAAAATTGTAAAATTCCCAGCATGGGAAGAATTTGAAATATTGTGGGATCCATCTCTCAGTGATACTATCATCTAAAGGGAGGAAATCAGAAAATGAGCATTATGGAGAAATAAGGAGAAAATATGTACTGAAGTCATTTCTCAGGTGGAAAAAACCCCCAAAGACCACCAATATAAACAGATAAACCAACAAAGAAAATATTAAAAGCAGTAGAAAATGTGACATTCTGATCTAGTTAATTGACTTCAAGCATCTATTAATAAATGTTACCAAAGAAAAAATGTTCAATACCTAATAAAGCAGAGGACCTTATGGATTTTGAGGAGCGCATGGAACCACAACACATTCTTCTTGGTTGATTTACAAAAGAAATGAGAATCATATAAGCAGATTTTTTTTTGCCTGGACAGCAGAAATAATTGGCAGAATAGAAAAACTTCTGAGATGGCAAGTCATACCAGAGAGATAAAAGAAAGAAGAAATGATTAGGCATTGAGGACAATCTGTAAAGCCAAAAACAATACCATGAAAATAAAATATGCTTTTTATACAAGCCTTCTTCATCTTGAAGACAGGAAGTATAGTGACAACCTAAAGATTATAGATATAGAAAACATGATGTAAAAAACCCCAAACACCGTAATGTAAGAAATAATACAAAAATTGCCCATGACTTCTGAATATAGAAAATAAAGTTCTTATTGAAAAGTTCAATAGATAGATTCCTCATAATTCACAAAAATAAAAAACAATAAAGAAAATTTTAAGAACTTTAGTGGTTAAATTTAATAAATCTATTGAAGAAAAAAAACCATGTTTCATAAGCAATCAAGAGAAAGATATTCATATATGGGCTATTCTGTACCCATAAGAAAAAGAAAGAAGGATTGGAACAATACATTCTAAAGAACAATGGAGCACAAGCCAGTAGCTCAAAGTGATCTACTCTGAAAATCTGAGCTTAATCACAAACGAAAAAAGATTGATGTTCAAAAAAAGAGAGGGTTTCTTAGAAAGAAAATCAAAACTGAAAAAAATTACTTGCTTCTTAAATATTCCAGACAACAGAAATATAGGAGATTTGAATGAAATCAGTAAGCAAGGTCAGCAAATACAACAAAGTGACAATAGAGAGACAGACTAATAAGATACTTTTTTCTAAAGGTGAAGGTGGAAGTCAGATGGAGATGAGATCAAAAGCAGACCTGGGGCATTATGCATAGGACTGTGAATCAGTATTTTTTCTGGGACTAAATTTCAAAATGGTGAGGTATATGAAAGGGAAGAGGGGAAGAAAAGAAGAAAGGGGAATGTGAGATGCTTTGGTCAAATTGAGGACTAACAGTAAGGGGAGAGGAACTCCTGTGGCCTCTCAAGATGGAGAGTGCCCTTGCAAGAGAGTGGTAAAAGATATGAATAAAGAATTAAAAAGGCAGGGAAAAGATGAGGTCTTGTTTTAGTCATGGGATAGGGTTTCACTTATGAATTCTCTTGTGGATGAAGCCTTGTGTTGAATGCTGTCTACAGAAATATGGTGATTAAAGAGACCACTCATCCTGCCTTGGGAGGGAGGTACCTACAACAGCTCTAGGTAACTGACAACTGGGGAAGTAGAAGTGAATGGATGAATGAGGATTTGAAGCAAATGAGAACGAAGGTGTCCAGGGGGAGGGTATATTAAGGGAGTACTAGACCTTTGGTGTGAGGGCTTGCTGATCTTGGAAACCGTGAAAGTTTCGATTCTATTAGGGCTGCAGAAAATAAAGAGGGAGTAAGTAGATAGTATCGTATTTATAAACCGAGAATTAAGGTCTAAAGGAGAAAGAAAGGGAAGATAGGGATGAGAGTTATGGAGAAAAACACTTTTTAAAAAAGTGCAAAAAAAGAAATTTAAAAAATTTTAATGAATAATTGAAAGGGAGGGGAGAAAGGGGAAAATCTACTTAACTGAGAGAAAAAAGAAGTGTAGGATTAAAAATAAAACTAGAAGGGACAACTAGGTGGTATAGTGCATAGAGCACCAATCCTGAAATTAGGAGGATCAGAGTCAAATTTGACCTCAGCTCTGTGACCCTGGGTAAGTCACTTAATCCCAATTGCCTCAGCAAAAAAAAAAAAAAAAAAAAAAAGGGACAAAAACAAAAAAAAAAAAAAAAGAAAACTAGAGAAAAGCAGCAAAGAAAAGGAACTAACATGCAAAATTCCAAAAGGAAAATGATAACAAATGGGACAGGAATTAGAGTGAGGGGAAGAGAATCAGTAGTAACATGGCCATCTTAAAAATGATTAACTAAAATAAGTAAAGAAATTTGCTATCATTTTTACAGCAGAAGATGGGAAAATAATAAATAGGAAAAAACCAATATTAGAAACAAATAGAGAAAAATATAACCCTAATTTATAACTTTAAATTTAAATGGATTAAATGATCCAATAAAATTAAAAAGATATAATGAGATAAGAAAAATCCCAATAATCTCGTGCTTACAAGAAACTTTTAAAGAAAACAAAGACATACACAAAAAATGGAGGGAATTGGGGAAAATTTACTATGAATCAAGCAACTTAAAACAAGCAAGAGTTGTAATCATGATATCTGATAAAGTAAAACCAAACAAACCAAGCAAAAAAGCAAAAGCAAAAAAGAAATAACCTTATGCTGAAAGGAACTATATACAGTCAACTAATATCAGTTTTATATCTACATTTATAATGTTCTAACCTCCAAGATTATAAAGGAAACAGTAACTGAATTACAAATAGACATAGATGGTAAAACAGTAGTGACAGGAAATTTCAATGTTCCTCTCAGTTTTGGATAAGTCTAACAGAAAGATAAAACAAAAAAGTAAATGCAGTACTGAACAAATTCCTGGAGAAATGAGGTTAAAAAAAAAAAACTTGTATCTTCTAAATGGCTTTGCAAAATGATATACATATTCTTTAGTACTATTCAACTTTTACAAAAATTGAGCATGTATTAAGGAACAAAGACATCGCAAATTAGTGTACAAATACAAAAAAATGAATAAATACTGTATAGGTCATAATTCAATTAAAATAGTCATTGGTGGGGTAGTCAGGTGCTGCAGTGGATAGAGCATCAGCCCTGAAGTCAGGAGAACCTGAGTTCAAATCTGGTCTCAGAGACTTAACACTTCCTAACTATATGACCCTGGGCAAGTCACTTAACCCTAATTGCCTCAGGGGAAAAAAGTCATTAGTTCATGGACCAAAAAAAAAAGACACTAAATCTAAAAAAAAAAAAAAAACCTAAGTAATTGGGTCAAAGAATAAGTTATAGAAACACTGAATAATTATGTGAAAGAAAATGAAATGATGAAATGCTAAAATTTCAAGTCTTAATTCTACACTCCTCCTCAATCTCCTCCTATTCTTCTTCCTAGTAACACTTGGAGAGAAGATTTTGAGCTAGTTACCTAACTTCTCAGCTACAGGTTCCTTATCTTCAAATGAGAAATATAAGGTATTTCATAACTGTAAATCTTATGATCCTACATGCACATTTAAATTATAGAATGTTTCACAAAGCAATGTCATATAGTCATGTCTATGACAAAGGAACATTAGCTTTGATATCAATGCCAACTACAGCTATCTCTTTCATGTCATGGGGGTTACAGCTGTGGAGTCCTCATGATCTGGAAAATCCATGTAAATTTTTTTTACCCTTCCATCATACCAGAAAAGAAGTCTGAATTACTATGGTATTAAAATATGTTGATTTTTATATAATAATTTACATATATCCTATGCATTTTTGAGTTTTTAAACTTTTTTCTGTGTCTGTTGACCTTTATGTGTTATCTGCAGCTTCCACAAAACCCCCAAATTCCCATTTAATTTCTTCGACCAATCAATGATATATTGAAACTGTGATGGGGAAAGTCATGATGTGGAAGGGATAACTACGGATAGAAAGAAAAGTGTACTTGTAGTTAGAAAACATGATTTATTTTGGCCTCGTTTTTGCCACTAACTCACTGTGTGACTTTGGGGAAATGGTTTTATCTCTCTGAATCTCATTTTCTTTGACTATAAAATTAAAGCGATATAGTGTGGAATGGCAAAAATGAATAGTAATTTTCTAGTTAAAAGACCTGAGTACAAATTCTAACTCTGCTATTTGATTCCATCCCTACCTATAGTCCCTGTGATTGTAAACACATTGAATTTTTTCAATCTTCTTGTAAATTCACAAAATGTCCCTTTTTCATCTTCTAGGCTTAGGGATTGAGAATTTGTTATATGAGGCTTTCAAGAACTTAAAGTCATCATATTCATGCTTGAATAATTATACTTTCACCATGATGGCTTGATGGCTCCAAAGGCTCTCTTTGAAATCACCTCATTTCTTATTTTTTGTTTACTATCAAGTTGTCTCTTATTTGAGCCACCCAAGAGCAATGGGAATGAACAGCACAAATTAGAGAAAAGAGAGAGGGCCACCAAAGTTCACCAATAAAAGGATATTATCTGTAAAAGATTTGGGATGAACATCAGTAAACTGAGTTCTCTTTTCTTCACAGATGTAGCAGGTAAAGTCACTAGAAGTCACTATATACTCATGTGGCCAGTGACACATAAGAAAAATTATGTAAATATGGACCTTTTGTGATTTGAGGCTCAGACAATCTAAACGAAATAGTTAGTTCCTTTCCCTTTTGGGCAAGAGAGTTTTTCCCTTATACACCTGGGGCACCAGAATGGCAGATCCATTCTCTGTCCAACTTGGTTCTACTCTGTTCCAGAGACCATTTATGGAGTGAGCCTAGGAGGTCATGTATAACTTAAAAGATAGAGAGTGAAGGAAAATGGTGGGGTGAAATCAGAACTGTCCTATTTCCTTTGTCTTGTTTTTGGTTACTTTTAAGTCTAAAATATGATTCAAAAGGTTCGAAACTAAAAGCTGTTAACAGAATACAGAACTCGTTTTTTTTTCTTTTTAAAATAAAATTGTCTAGAAGTTTGGTATATTCTGTATCTTAGCTCTCAAGCAACTTATAGCAAAGTCCTACATATGAAGCTTACATTATCCAGAAGGACACTTCAAGTCTCAGATAAAGTTTGTTACTTCTCCTAATTTTAATCCTCTCTCTCTTTCTTAAAAATTATCTCATACCTCTACAGAATTTTTACATATTTCATTCCCGAATAGAATGTAGAAGTTCCTGGAGGCTTGTTTGGTTTAACTTGTTTCTTGTATCCCTAGTACTTAGAACAGTGCTTTGCACATAATAGGAGTTTAGTAAATGCTTGTTGAATTGAATGGTTCAATGAATTTGTGATTTTATCAACATGTAAATTCCAAAAAGTAAAACCCATGTGTCCTTCATCCCATCCAATTCTTTCCTCTGACTTGTTTCTATGTTCAGTTAAGGAATGCAGGGATTAGAATTTGGGTTTGTAGTAAGAAGACCTAAATTCAAATCTAATCTTAAATACTAGCTGTGTAACTCTGGTGAAGTTACTTAACCTCTGTTTGCCTCAGGAATGATAATAATAGTATTGTGAGGATAAAATGAGTTAATATTTGCAAAATACTCTACAAACCTTAAAGTACTATACAAATTCTAGGCTTTCTTTAGTCTCCTATAAATCTCCTATATAGAGTCAATCCACTATGTCAGAGAGTTGGCCCCTAGGTTGTTTTTGCATTTTGGTTAATATATATTGTCATTTGCTTTCAATGTATGATCAGTTACCTCCTTTACTAATCAGATTAGCTAATTTCCAGATTAGCTCCCTTATGCTACTTCTTTTGTAGAGGTCAGAGCTGGAAATGCACAAGAGTTTATTTATTTCTACATTTTCCTTTGGGTAGCCGTCAACTTGGATTCTTCAGAGATCATGATGTTCCAAAATTCAGAAGAACAAAAGCAAAAAAAAAAAAACAACCCAAAGAAACAACTGATCACTGCATCAATGGAAGAACATAGGATTTTTGTGTTGGAGAGCAATTTGAGATCATTAAAAGCATTATGTATTTTCCAAAATGCCACACAGTTTAATCCTTTCTCTAACTCACTTATGTCTAGGTCTTGGTATAATTATAGTGCCTGTCCTAGATATCTGTATTGATGTGCAGATTCAATGAACCAATTCTTCAAGTATATGCCTGAGTCTATACAATAGACATTTTCCATCCATTTCATTTTTTCCCTCTTTTATGGGTTGTTAAATTACTTCTTTAGAACAATCATAAATATCATTTAGGATGCCCTATGATATTCAGGGTCAGGATAAAATCAGTACAAAGTCATTTGCAAATGGAAGCATCTAGAGGGCCTCATTATATTTATAAAATAATTTTCCCTTTGGGATTTCATATAGAACATTATGGAAAAAATAGTAAATATTTTTAGTGTGCATACAGCTCTAGGTTTTATGCTTCATTGCATGTTAATAATCAGAGGGTGATTGGAATAGCTTTGTTTCCGTGGTTGCATTTGTAAAGGAGTCTTATGTTATCCTGAGAAATGTTTTTGAGAGAAGATTGGAGAGAACTTTTTAAGATTAAATTTTGTTATAGTGAATAAAAGGCTTTATAAAAAAGTCATCAACAAATAATAACACAGTAGGATTGCATATTCTTTTTACCTTTCAGTCTGTTGTGTGACTGTAATGATTCAGTCTGACATAGAAAATGTGTGTGCAAGTCTGCCTATTCCTATCTCCTGTTTTATTAAGAATACTCTTGATATATGTAAAAATCATTCTGTAAAATGAGAAAGGAGACAAATGTGGGCTTGTAGTTAGTGATATCCCATGCAGCATTCTTTTGGGGTAGAAATAACATCTGTGATTTTTTTTCCATTCTTTTCTTAAATTTTCATACTTAAGATTTTTGTAGTATGATTACTAAATGTTTTCAGAAAATAATAACACCATATTATATAACATTTTATGGATTCCCAAGCAATTTCTCACAAAACCTATAAAATAGGTATTGAAAGTATTATCATTCTCATTCTATTGAGGAGAAAATTGAGACTCGAAGAGGTTAAACAATTTTCTAAGGATCACTGACAAGAAATTTCAGAGCTAGAACTCAAGATCATAATTTTCCTACCTCCAAATTCAGGGATCTTTCCATTTAACTCATGCTATCTCTATAAGATTCTCCAAACCAGTAGGTCACTGTCTGAAAGTGCTTTCATTGGGCTGTCTTACTCTATCATTATCCACAGCAACATCTTATCCCAAAGAACAAATGAACCTTCCTAAATATCTCCTTTGAGGACTGATTTCTCCTTCCTTTTAAAGTAGCCTGTTATGTCTTTGAATGTCTGCTGGCCTTCCTGCTTTACACATCAATCTCCTTTCCTTTCTAAAATTGGCAACGACTATGACAGTAAAGAAAGAATTGTGCATGGTTTTTGCACCTTGGAAGGATAGCCAGAAATAAGTGATAAAGATAATTTTACATTGAATTAGTTAATAGAAATGTTGTAGTGGAAGAAAACAAAAAACCCATAAGAGTAAATGTACATGAATCTGGGGTTTTGTCATCAACATTGTAGAGAATATTAAAAAGGGACAAAAAGCAAGGGAAAGCATCCAGAAAATATTGAAAAGTAAGGTTCTAAACACGATAATAAAGGACAAATAGTAAAAAGCTATTTTGGAATGGGGAGTCTGACACTACCAGATTAATTATTCTTTTTGTATTAGCCCAGGAAGTAAGGTGGTTAAGACAGCTGAGCTGGAGGCAAAGGGAGTAACAAGAAGGTGGTAGCTTCTGACAAAAGCCCAGAGAACAATATGAGTTTTTTTCCTTTTCTTAACCAGAATGAAAGAGAATGTCTGGGTGAGTACTGTGGTCTGCTCAATTAACCCACTCTTACAGAGTAAATTATCTTTCAAGGAAGAGAAATAACTGGTTAAGAATTCATTTTGGCAAAACAGTGCAACTGCAGGGGTCTATTGTTTTTACATGGTTATATTATAAGTGTGTATCTATGTTCCCTCGTGTTATGTGTTTCTGAAAAAATACCAGATCAGGCTGACAGCATGACACACACATCACTCACTATGGAAAGGAATGAAAGGGGAGAAGAGAGAAGAGGCCATTACATGAATGTAGGTTAAGGGAAGGATTGGACAAAATAAACAAGTAAACAAACAAACCCAAAGGATGCCTAATTACTTTGGCTCAGAGAATTCTTATTTAGTATCGACTCTGTTTCACAGGAAGAGCTGATTACCTGAATCTATCAATAGATAGAGGGAAAGATATTACAGCACTATAGTCATGTATTTATGGATCAAAATCTACAAATTAGTGCGTAGAAAAATAGTAAAGAACAGAATTTTAATCACATGCAGACAGATTTAGAAGAGATCTAAGAACCATGAAATCCAAGCTGTACTTCAGTGAGAATCATTGCCTTCCTCTACAATATAGCCTTATATGGTTAACATGCAAGGTTTTCATAGAGGGAGTCCAATTAGACCTACAGCCTTGGAGTTAGATCTATTATATCTTATTGATTTTAAAAGAGGAATGGAAAGGGAAGTAAAGGGGACTTTAGTAGGAAATGGACTTTAGGAAAATTTATCTCATAATAAGGAGGCATATATATGTATAGAAACAGGCAGAAAGGGATCTGGCAGAAAGAAATAAAAAAGTAGCCTCATTCTAATTTGAACTGTTCAAAAGAGGAAAGAACATTGGATGTAATACATTTCACTCAATAAGGAAATAGGAGCAAAAGGGGAAAGTGGAGAATGTGTAATTACAGGGAGGGTGGGTTAAGGGAAGGATTAGGAGAAACAAAGTCCAGGCATGTATATAAATGTTTATAGTAATTCTTTTTGAGGTAGCAAAGTATGGAAATCCAAGGAAGATGCCCATAAAAAGCCATAAATGACTAAGTATATAAATGTGATAACACATTATATATATATAGAATATAAGAATAAATGGTATGTTATATAATACATACAGCATGCAACATACATAATATATAATAATATATTACAAATTTAGCATTTCTCATTGCTTCTGATTCTACCTTCTGGGACCAAATGGAGCAAGCCTAATAATCTACATCTTTCCCCTCTACATGCTGTTCCAGTCATTTTTCAGTTAGTCCAACTCTTTGTGACTTTATTTGGATTTTTTTTTGTTGGCAAAAATACTGGAGTGGCTTGCTATTTCCTTCTCCAAGTTATTTTACAGATCAAGAATCAAAGCAAACAGAATGAAGAGGCTTGCTTAATAAGCATAGATAGAAAGTATCTGAAGACAGGTTTGAACTCAGAAAGATAAATCTGCCAGACTCTAGGCCTAGCACTCTATCCACTAAGCTACCTAGATACCTAGCTACCTGTGATGGACCTTCAATTACTGATACTGTCGTGTCAGGTGAAGCAGTGGGTAGACTTGGACTTGGAATCAGGAAGACAAGTTCAAATCTAGGTTTGGACACTTACTAGTAGTATGACCCTGGGAAAATCAATGGCTTTTGAAAAATGAGGATAATAACATATCTACCAAAGTTGTTTGTGAGTATCAAATGGGAATATAATTGTAAATCACTGAGACTGACATATAGTAAACTCCACAAAAATATTATCTGTTATTATTATTGTAATAGTAATGGTGGTGGTGGTGGTTATGGTGAGATATTTGTATCTCTGTGTAGAATAATAAAAGATCTAGATGGGGATTTCAGAGTTATAAAAGTGAATAAATGAATGATAAAGCAATTAAATACTTAATAATTATGCTGTATGGTAAAGCACTGTGCTAAGTGCTTATAATATAAATACAAGCAAACAAGACAGTTTCTGCCTTCTGATTGGGAGAGACAACACACAGAGAAATTTAGGGAGGGTAAGTACACAGCACAGATATATTTTGGAAAGAATCAGAAAGTGATATGGAAACCTTATTTTCGGTGAGATAAGGAACAAGCTAATCTACCAGAGCTCAAAGTTCCCAAGGGTAAAGTACATGTTCCAATGAGGAAGGGATAAGAATGCAAAGGATTGCTTGAATGAAAGCAATATGGGCTGAAAATGGCTGAAATGTGTGAAAGAATCCTAGGATAATTTTATTAAATTAATATTATTACTATACTTTTAAACTTCAAAAATGGAGGGAGAGAGAGTGAGAGAAAGGAGAAAAAGAGAGAGAAAGAGCAAGAGAGAGAGAAGAGCAAAAGAGAAGAGAGAGAGAAAGAATTATCTATTGTAATCAGAATCAAGCATCTGTCTTGTCTGTGGTTGTTTCAATTAATTCTTATGTTACTGAGTAGGGGGTGGGAGTAGAGAAGGATGTAGAACAAATTAAGTTATGCTTTCTGAGTTTCCCAGTGAGAGGAAAAGGAGTCTGCTCCTCTTCTGTTGAGAAGAGGGAGTACAAAAATTAAAGGTCAAATCAAATCTTACAGAACAGTCACTCTTATTGGTTATAATAGTATAAGATAGTCAATCAAAAGCTTTGTTAAAATCGAAGTAAACTATTTCCACAGCATTCCATTCTTCTGCTAGTTTCCTAATCCTGCCAAAAAAGGGCAATGTGACTAATCTGACATGATCTGTCCTTCCTAAACCCTGTTGGTGCCATGTAATTACTTTACATTCCCCTGGATCATTTAGGAGGAACAGACTGATTGGGAGTTAGGAGGATTAGCTCTTAGGGCTAGTTCTTCTGTTAATTCACTATGTATCCTGGAGCAAGTACCTCTTTTTCATTTGGCCTCAACTTCCTTATCTATAAAATGAAAGGAGTGACTTAGATGATGTCCAAGCTCCAAATACTATAGTCCTTTCATTATGGTTCCTAGCAAAGAACAAAGCCAGACTGGTCTTTTAATTCTAAACTGAATGCCCTCTAAACAGGCTATTATCACATAACAAAAGGGATCTTTGCCTAGATTAGTATTGGTTATACTCTAAAATTTAATGATGTTTGACAAATATGGAAATACATTTTATATGATCATATAACCTATGTCAAATTGCTTACCATCTTAGGGAGGGGAAGGAAGAAAATATGGAATTCAAAATTTTAAAAAATTGAATGTTAAAAATTGTTTTTACATGTAGTTGGGGAAAATAGTATTTTTAAAAATATCATTATGTTATGGCTAACTTTTGATTCTTTGGATCATTTGCATTTGAAAAGAGGATGTTTCATGAAAAGAGGAAGGTCCTATGTCTAATGGGGAAGCTTTTGGAGCCAGAATTATCTTCAAGTGATCACATTGGTGATCATCTGCCCTGCTTGCACATATGGTTCTTAACTATGTCTGTTAACACCTGCCTCACAGAGTTGTTAGTGAATAAATTGAAGTATATGTAAGGTGCTTTTTAACCTCAGTAAAAGCTTGTAGAAACATTGGCTAGTACTATTATAATTACATTGGGGGAAATCTATTCATTTTCAATACCTGTCAGTTTCTATTTCATTGTGTATCCTAGGGTGGTCTCTCCAGGAGAGGTCCTGAGTTGCTCCTGGTATACTAAGCTATTATTCACTCTCCCCAGTTGAATATTATTCCTTCTTCTGTCTTTGCATCTTTCCTGAGATTTGACATTGATCTCATTATTCGACATTGTTGCAATTCATCAAGGGCCAATCATAGCTACTTCTGCTTTGCTCAGGGATTAGATGATGATTAAACCTTATGTTTTTCTCTCTCCCTCCTTCTCCCCTCTCCTTCTAGTGCGTTATTAAGAAAATAAAGAGAGATGACACAGAGAAGTTGATTGTCTTCTGAGGGGGGGGTGCAGAATGGCTTCCAGTGGGCTGACGTATGTTTTCTCACGTTATTCAGGTCCCTGACAGGAAGCTCAGTCACTCTAAGATCTAAAGAACTGCTTATATTATTTCACTAAAGGAGAGTCTGCATTTTAAAACAAGGAGGAAAAGTTTCATTTACATTTTTCTCCAACAATATATTAGCCAACACTTATTTAATGTCTAAACAAAATACGCTACTTTCTGGGGCTACAAGGAGAAATGACCCACTCCTAGATCTAAAGCAGTTTATAATCTAATGAGGTAAAGATTATATAAACTAGTTTGAAAGCTAAAGAAACAAAAACTCAACCTCCAATTTTTGCTAGTCAGTAGCTTTGTTGATAATATATAAACCACTCCTGATACCACACTCATAAGAGGAATACAGAAATATGTGTACTATATATTATACGATATGGTGGAATCTTTACAATCTGTAAAGTCATTAGAGTAGAGATGTTTTGGGCCAGAACCTGAAACAAGGCACTAAGTAGAACTAATTGATACAATGCTTGTGTTTACACCTTTACTCATTGGAATTCACAAGTATGGGAGATTCACAAAGTTAACTGTGTAACTTTGTGAATTCACACCTCCCTTGAAGCTCTTAGGGCCAGAGAGCGCTATGGGCGAAAACCCATAATCCCTCTCTCTTATATCCCACAATTCCTCTCTCTCATATATAAAAAACAGACAGAGGCTCTCGGAGAGAGCATTCCATTTTCCATTTGGATGGCTGGTGGCAGAAGAGAGTTCAGCTGAATTACATTGGAGATGATCACTCTGGGCCAGACACAGAGCACTCTGGAGAGTCAGAAGCCCTCTCTCAGAGGCAAGAAAGATTCTTTACAACTTTTACCTTGGTGCTGTCTGGAGGCAGAGGCAGAAGCAAAGGACAAAGCTGCAAGAGCTCCTTGGAGACAAGACAGATTCAACTTGGTGCTGGCTCTGAACGCTGAAGAAAGCAGAGGCAGAAGCAAAGGACAAAGCTGCAAGAGCTCTTAAAACCAAGCAGAGAGAGAGGCCTAAGCTAACTAGGCTATATTGGAGACAATAAAAGATCTGAACTTTCAGCACCTGACTGTGCTTGGGGTAATTATTGATCTGAACTGATACTAAATCTGCCTCCAGAAAACCTCCCCGAGAAACCTGCTTTCTCCCCCAGAGAGAATGATTATTATTATTATAAAGAAGAACAAGAACACCACATGATATATAATATAAGGACAGCTAGGTGGTGCAGGGGATAGAGTGCTGGACCTAGAGTCAAGAAGACCTGAGTTCAAATATTGCCTCAGAGACTTATTAGCTGTAAGATCCTAAGTAAGTCATTGAGCCTGTATGTTTCAATTTCCTCGTCTGTAAAAAGGATTATAATAGCATTGATCTTCCAGATTTATTATGAAGATAAAATGGAATAATATTTGTAAAGCACTATATAAATAATAACTACTTAATTAATAGCCACCTAAGTCTTAGATATCTACTCTAATCTATGTGAAATGAAATAATTCTGATGAGAGTTTTCCAAAGAGATTTATAAAGTTGTATCAACATGATCTAACTTTGATTTAAAAAAGAACTCTATATACAGGATATGGAAGCAAAGACAGGTGAAAAAATACAAAAGGATAGCATGACTCTAGGTGTTCAAGTTCAAAACAAATTGAGATTGGTATGGATTATTAAGTATAAGAAGATCCTTTTATTTGGTTAATTAGAGGGTTGAGATTCTGAGGAGGGATCACACATTGGTCCTGGTGGAAGAGATAATGATAATATATGACAGAGAAGGCAGATATATTCAACTCACATATTTTTTCCCTGCTAAAGAGAACAATTTCTTTGCCATTGAAATGGGAAGGACGGAACAAAAATTGCTAATAGGGATTTGAAATATATGTAAAATAAGATCCAAAAAGAATAACTCTTGATGAGTTCAAGTCATCAGGACCAGAAAAACAAAAAAAATTGTGAATATTATTGCTAAGTAACTGCAAGCCAAGTTTTGTAGCTTGGCAGGTAAATCAAAGAGTCCTGGGTGTGGTAGCATCTCAGTTATTTTGCCAGATTTGTTGGCTTTGTTGCCAGTTCTGTCCCTGCAGCAATCATGCAGAAAAACAATTAATGTGGTGAAGGGGCCAGGAAACCCCATCAGCTTCTGACCATCTACTATTTATGGTTGAAGCAAGGCTGAAGCAACAAGGTACCCAGAGGGAGAGAGAGGAGGTGATAAGTAGTAGACAACCCAAATTACCATAACTATTTTGGTCACTTATTCTCTCAGATCCTGATGGAGGATGCCTAACCCTGAACCTTAAGTACCCAGCCCTACTTCTAGCCCAAATACTAAGGCAATTAATTATTATAGGGAAAACAAGCACCTTCCTTGCCACAAAAAACAATGCCATTTGCCAGGAATGAGAAAGTACACACAAGAACCCTAGGAATGGTAGAACAACTTTCTTCCAGACCCCCTGGTTATAATTCCTGCTTTTCTCCAGTAGCAACGACCTAGGCAGAAACCTTTGTGGAGATTTAGCCTGGCAACTACTTCCGTAGGTGCTTTGACCACAGTACCCAAAGACTCAGAGAAGAGTGTTCTCACCGACAAATCCCTGACATTGTCAAATGATTCAACATATCATTAAACTGTAAGCTCCTTAAGAGCAGAGATGGTGTTTTTTCCTGTCCCCAGTGTTCAGTATATTGTTTACCCATAGAATGTGCTCAATAAATGTTTTTTTGACTGATATGAAAACAGAAATGGAGATCACATTAAAGAAGATGTATTGCCACCTGCTTTGCCAGCTCATGAGACCTTTCCATTGGGCGTTCAATTGAAACTGTTTACACATTTATCTCCTCCTTAGATCCTCATCATTAAATGCTTGAACTATTATAAGAACCTTCTGGTTGTAATCAGATTTCTCATAACTCCAGTCTATCTTCTATTCAACTATCAAATTTATCTTATTAAAACACAGATATGTCCTCAACAAACACCAGTGACTCCCTATCACTTCCAGAGTTAAAAACAAAACTTTCTATTTCAAAATCTTCAGAGCCCTTTACAAATTGCTCTCTTCTTACCTTTCCAGTCTTCTTATACTTTACTCATCTCCACATACTCTGAGATTTAGTGATATTTACCCTTGCTGTCCCTGGCACAAGATTCACCAATTCCATGTATTTTTGTTAATTGTCTCCCTTGCCTTGAATTCTCTTTTTCATTTTTGCCTTCTGGTTTCTACAACTTCCCTCAAGTCTCAGCTAAAGCCTCACCATCAGGACAGCTAGATGGTGCAGTAAATAGAACAGTGCGCCTGCAATCAAAAGGACCTCAGTTCAAATCTGGCCTCAGACACTTAACACTTACTGTGTGATCCTGGATAAGATACCACTTATCTCCACTGGACTTTCCAAAAAAAAAAGTTCCAATATCTGTAAGACTGCTCTCCCACTCCTCTTCAATCTTTATCAGCTTCCCAAATTATCCTTTATATATTTTCTTTGTATGTAGTTGTTTGCATGTTGTCTCCTCTTTTCAATTGTGAGCTACTTGAAAGCAGAAACTATTTTTCCCTTCTTTTTATCACAGCACATATACCACATAATAGGTGCCTAACACATGCCTGTTGACTGATCACTTTGAAACAAAATACTGTTTTGCTTTTCTATTTATTTTCTAGCACTTGTCACAGTCCTTTGCATATAATATGTATGCAATAAGTGCTTTTTCATCTTAAATTCATCTTTGCAAGATCATGAGAACTAGAAAGGTACCATAGGTTTGATGGTCAAACTATAGGGAAAATGCATAGTCTTTCATTTCTTTCAAAATTCTAGAATATATTTTAAATCATTCAGACATGGAGGTTGAGATCCCAGAAACTGCTTTATCCAGCAAATCTTAAGGATTATTTACTTTCTTAAACCTCAGTTTACCTAGCTATAGAATGAGGGATTGGATTAGATGTCCTGTGAGTTTCCTTTTATACTAGAAGCATAATATTATAGTTTTCTTGCTAACCAAAGAGGGATATCAGTTAACAGAAATACTGAGGCAGAAGACAGCCAAAAACTATGAACAGTTATCATCTCTTGAAGCATCAAGATGCAGAGGAAATGAAAACAAGTCTATAAAAAAGTTTTACATGAGAACTCATTGAACCATATCTTCTCAAGAGCAATCATGAGTTTCTGTAGGAGAGCAACAAAGAGATGGGAAACAAAACAAATTTGTTAATGCTTCTATTTTTTTCATCATTATTAGAAGAATTCCCATATTTGAATAGTCCTTGAAGAAGTAAAAAGGGCATTTATGATAAAAATCTGAAATAGCAACTGTTTCAGACTACAACAACCCAAGGAGCTATGTCTTGGAGGTGATAAAATCTTGAATTTTATAAGATATCTCAAAGAAAGGAAGATATCAAAAATAGGTTTAAAAAAACCTTTCTGATTATACTCATAAAGAAAGAGGGAAGCTAAGAGAATATTAATTATTATTGACTCATATGTCTATCATCTTTAATAATTTTCATGAGAATGATTTACATGTGATTCATTGGTATTCTTGACAATATGAGAAATGAAGCTTTAACAAATAATTCGCTGTAGTGGACTACTTCTTCATTGTCATTCAGTTAATAAAGAAGTTAAAAGAATACAAAATTCCACTTAATTTTGTTTATTACAAAAAAAGCATTTGAATTAGAACTTCAACATATATAGTGATGATTTTGCAAATAATCTAACCTCCCAGTTCCTCAATTTACTCATTTCCCTTAACCTTCTCCTCTATTCTACTCCAGTTACACACAAAAATGATCATTCCCTCAATTATACTATCACCCATAACTATTCTGTTTTTATGTTCATGAACTCTAAATTTTCATTATTTGATCCCTCTGCTTTCCGTGTTCTTTGTATACACTATGATCTCCCATCCTTCAACTCCTCAATTTTTACACAGGCAATCACCCTGCATTGACTACCCTCATCTTCCTTCCCATTTTGATCCTTTGGTGTACAGATTCAATTCTGTAGTTTTCTTCTCTTGAGTCTCTTGTCCCACTTTTTTGTCAAAGATGTTGTCTTGTTAAATTTTAGACATGGATCATTCTATCATCTGCTGCCTTTGCTCCTACTTGATGATGCTGAATGAAGATGAAAAAAAATGAAATAATGCTGACTGAATTGACTACAAATTTATGTTAAATCAGTTAGTCCATAAACATTTATAAAGTGTCTACTGGATGCCAGGCACTGTGTTTAATGCTGAGGATACAAAAAGGCAAATATTTAAGGAGATAACAATGTAATGGAGAGACAACAACCAAACAAATATATACAAGCAAGCTATATATATGGTTAAAATGAAATAATTAACAGAAGGCAGGCAGGCACTAGAATTAAGTATAGACTTATAGAATTACTGTAGAAAGTGGGATTTTAAGGGGGTACAAAAGCTCCCCAAGGAAAATAATTACTTAAAAATAGAATTGACCAAATGGAAGCTAATGACTTTATGAGAGATCAAGACACAATAAAGCAAAACCAAAAAACAGAAAAAATATTAAATATCTCATTGGAAAAAGAACTGACCTGGAAAATGGATCCAAGAGAGATAATTTAAAAATTATTGGTCTATCTGAAAGTCATGATTAGAAAGTCTGGACATTATCTTTCAAGAAATTATCAAAGAAAACTGTCTTGATATTCTAGAACCAGAAACTAAAATAGCAATTAAAAAAAAAACTACCAATCATTTCCTGAAAGAAATCCCCAAATAAAAACTCCTAGGAATATTATAACCAAATTCCAGAACTCCCAGGTCAAGGAGAAAATATTGCAAGTATACAGAAAGAAATAACTCAAGTATAGCGGAGTCACAGTCAGGATAACACAAGATTTAGGAGAAATAATGACTCAGGAATAAATAATAATAAATAATGCTCTCAGGAAGAAAAAAATGACTTATTAGTTTCTTCTTTTTGATATTCTCTTTTGTAGATTTTTGTCATACTTTCCCCACTCGGTTCTTCTCCTACTTATTTGACCACTCCTTCTCAATCTCTTTTTGTTGAACCCAGGTCATGCCCACTAACTATGTATGTCTTCTAGGTTTTGTCCTGTACCCTCTTTATTTTTTCTTCTTCAATATTGTGCTTAGTGACCTCATCAGTTCCCATTATTTCAATTATCATCTCTATGCAGGTGATTCTCAGATATTTTATCATCCCTAATCTTTCTCCTGACCTCTAGTCTCATGTTTTATATATCTGAAAATGGATATCCCATAGGTATCTCAAACTCAACCATAGGCATTTTTCAACTTTAGTTTTTCCTACATGGATTTTTATTTGACCTAAAGCATTAAATGAAATTAAGACTTTCTGGGATGAATTGGACACTTGAAATATGGCTCTGGAAGGACATACTTTATTCATAATGAAAAGTAAAAGAGATTGAGTATATTTATTGCTATTATAGCATTGTGTATAAAGAAGAACACCTAGGAGGAAATTCAGGACTTGGAATGAAAGGTAGGATTGGAGAATCACAGAAAATATGGCTAGTCAAAGTTTGCCTTAAAAGTTTCATAGGAAATATAATTCTAATGAGAAAGGAGAAAAATGAGTAGTGTCTAAAGAGACTGATTTGGATATTCAGAGAACTTGCTGAGCTACTTAAAATTTTAAAATATATACAGATATATTCAAGGATAGATAACAAGAGAAGAATACAAAATCATGACATAATACTCTAAGTATGTCAAGAGTGCTAAAGCTCAGAACAAATTGAAGCTGGTAAGGAAAGCCAGCAACAACAAAAAAGATTTCTCTCTCTCTCTCTCTCTCTCCCTCTCTTTTCTCTCTCTCTCTTTTTCTCTTCTGTCTCCTCTTTCTCTCTTCTCTTCTCTCCTCTCTCTCTCTCTCTCCCTCTCTCTTCTCTCCCTCTCTCTCTCTTCTCTTCTCTCCCTCTCTTCTCTTCTCTTCTCTTCTCTTCTCTTCTCTTCTCTTCTCTTCTCTTCTCTTCTCTTCTCTTCTCTTCTCTTCTCTTCTCTTCTCTTCTTCTTCTTCTCTCTCTCTCTCTCTTTCTCTCTCTCTCTCATAGATGTATCAAAGAAAGGAGAGTGACTGAGATGAAAGAGATAATGACAACTAATGACAGAGAGGATGAAGGTGAACATCTATTATTTTGCTTCTAAATTCTCTACCAAGTAGAATAATTTTTGGACTAGAGAACAAAAATGGCAAATAGCTAGTTGATACTTAAATTATAAAGGAAGATAACCCTAATGATGTCATTTTCTTACTTTAGTATTCCATCTTATTACACTAAAGGTATGCTAGATTTTTAAAAGATGGCAGAAATGTCCAAATATCTTTATTTAATATCCTTTTGGCTTAAACCTTCCATCCAATTCAGGCTTTGTGGTCTGAATCTTTAATTCAAAAGCTATATTGCAGGGCTCTGAAAAAAAGTATGAGGGTTTTGGAAACTTTCTAAGAATCATTAGCTGGCATGGACAATAGATGGTAAATAAAAGAAACGGGTACTGTTTGGGGTGGGGCAATATTGGTTTTACTACTTACTAGCTAGAGAGACATAACTAAACATTAACCCATAGGCCTTCACTTAGAATATCATTTGATTCCCATGCCTCACTTTGTGATTTTCTGACAATCCATAATGTTGTGGGGTACAAGATACACTAAGCCTCCACGCCTTAAATCCTAGTGCTCAGGTACTCTTTTCCTAGGACATGAATTCCTTCCATCCTCATTCAGGGTATCGCTCAAGGATGATTGCGGTGAGTGGATATTTTTGATCAAATCATCTCCACTCACATTTCTATCCCTATATTATATTCTCTTCAGTGTGGAATAATGGGTTTTGAGCAAACCTTTGAACTATTTGCGCCATGAATGAAAAAATCCCTACTTATGGCTCTGAATTGCTATGTCATCTTGGTCAAGTCATTCAACTTATTTATATCTCAGTTTTCTCATCTTAAAATGGGGATAATACTCATGCTATTTATTTCACAAATGTTTTAAACTACTTTGAATATAATTTTTGATAGCTATTCTTTTTCATTGTCATTATCACTGATGTGTCCTTGGATATGTCATTCATTTGTGGATCCAGAAAATATTTGGACCACAGAACAACATGTAGCCATCTGCCTCTTGAGCAATCAATTGCCTGTCCTCAAAAATATGATATATTCTTGTTACATTGGGTGCTTTAGTAGTCAGCATGACATTTATTTGCTATATAATTTTTTTCTCCTTTTAATGTGAACTGGAAAAGATGCCTTTTCTCTTTTTTCAATAAATCTACCGAAAGATGCCTTGTTCAGAAAGTCTCATTTCATGTGGAGTATCAGCTGGCATAAGAGTTGAATGGCAAATGTATCTCTTTCATCTGCATGTCTTTACTTATAACATTTCTACTTCTAGGATAGTGATAGGAGAATAGGATTTAGTTCTAAGAGGGATCTTAGTAAACAACTAGTCTCATTCTCATTTTATAAGGAAAGAAACTAAGACTCCAAGAACTTAACTGACTTATCCAAGTTTACAAAGCTAATTGGTGGCAGAGCTGTAATAATAATCAATAATAATTTCTCTAATTCCATATCCAGTGCATTTCCCATCAAACCATCGATGTCTGTGAAATTGACAGAACCTGATAAATTCATTTCAGATGATACAAAACCAAAATGGAAAGTGTACCTGTCCTCAAAGAGCTTATATTTTATGGGGGAGGTGTTGAATAATAATGAAAGATTAGCTCATTGTACAATTTCTTCAGAATAATTTCTGATGGGGAGTTTCTATCAACCAGAGGAATCCAGATAAATCTCATTTAGAAGGAAACACTAGAACTAAGCATAGAAAGAAGCTAAGAATTCTATGAGGTGGAGATGAAGAGGGAATGTGTTCCAGTTAATTACCTAACAAGTATTTATTAGGCATTTAGATAAGCACTCTGTTAAATTTGGGAATACAAAAAATAAAAATGAAAGCTACCAAGCAATTTTTAGTCTAATGAGGGGAGGGGAAGACAGAACATATAAAGAAACTGAAAAGTGGGAGAGGGGGTGCTCTGCCAAAAGTATGATGGAGAAGTTCCGAGTCCAGTCTCATGAGAACTGAAGAGATGGTTAGGTAATCTGGACACTCCTTAATTGAAAATTCTGGGAGAAGCTATCCAAGCAAAAGGAGGGGCTGGAGTAGGGGTGTGATAGACAGTCTGTGCAAAGGCTCAGGAGTTGGAAAATTGTGTATATAACATATTGAATGGTGGTCAACCAGCCTCTGCTTGAAAATTACTGAAAGCAGTCTTTCCCACCTTTAGACAGTTCTAATTATTAGAACATTTTCCCCTAAATTTTCCTTTTTTTTTTTTTTTTTTTTTTTTGCTATTTCCACTCATCAATCCTAGTTCCCTGTCTGAGGATGAACAACATAAATCTAATCCTTTTTTTCTTATGTTAGCCTCTCAAATACCTGGACACAACTGTTATTTTCCCCCAATCCCAATCTTTTCTTTCTCCAGGTGAAATAAAGCTAAATACTTCAAATAATCTTCACACAACACTAATTCAAGGCTCTTTATATTCTGGTTGTCCTCCTCTGGTTAATTTTCAAATTCTTAATGTCCTTCTTAACCTGTGGCACACAGATCTCCAGATTAGATTTGAAGAATTTAAAGTACAATGGGACTACCACCTTCATACTGCTGGAAGGTATGTATCTTTTAACTGCAAGCCAAGATTATATCAGTATTTTGTTTTTATCTGTCATATCACATTGCTGGCTCATATTAAGTTTACAGTTGAGTAATACACTCAGATCATTTTCAGAACAGTTGCTATCTGTCTATGCCTTCCCCATCTTGTCTTTGTAGAGATTTTTTTTCTTTTTTGAACTCAGGTATAAGATTTTACATTTACTCCCATTAAATTTAATTTTGTTAGATTCAGTCTATAGTCTGCCAAGATACTTTTGGATCTTGATTCTGCCAGCCAATACATTAGTTATGCCTTCTAATTTTGGGTCATTTGCAAATTTGATGAGCATTTGATGACTTTATCCAAGTTACTGATACATTGTTAAGTAGCACAATGTCAAGTTCAGATCTTTTTTTGATAGATTTAAAAATTTTACATGTATCAAGGTCAATGTCATTTGTTTATAATCAGCATATTCTGTTTGTTTTCACTGCTTAAAAAAATACTGAGATCAAAAAAATTGATCTTTTCCAATCTCGTGCCTCTTCTCTTTTCAGTGATGACACTTGGGCTAACTATATTAAACTGTATTTCTCTTCTCTGTGCATCTGGTCTGTCACTGTAATCTACAACCTGTATTACAACCTTACTTTTGTGACCCTGTTTGGTGAGAATTAACCATATGTAGGTCCTCTCAGTCTCATCTTTAACCACCATTGCCATCTCATTCTTGTACTTTCTTGCTCTACCTGTTGCGTTTAAAATCTCCAACTCTGAGGATCTTGCAGTTTCTGATTATTAAGAATTTAGTGTATTTAGTTTACCAAGAACTCTATCCTTTATATACACATATACACATTATATATGCATAGATTTATATTATATTTGGATGTATATATATAATTATATACATGTATATGTATGTGTGTGTATGTGTATTACTCTTTTCCCAATCTCCAAACTCTTTTCAATACATTGCTTGCACTAGGAACAGTAATCAACCAACATTTTCATTATTAAAAGGACATGTCAATCAATTCCTCTGTGATGCTATTCACCATGCTGGTTACTTTTAAGAACAAAGCCCCCTTCTCTGACTACCTCTCCCTTATATATGTAATCATTTCCTATTAACCTGCTCTTTGAGAGCAAGTTCTGAATGTCATGCTTTGTATTTGAATTCCCAGTGCATAACAAACGAAATGATTAAAAGTTATTGTCTTTAACTTGGCAATCTCATATTCTTCTGAGATTTATATAACAGGTGACGGCCATTGAAATCTCAGTCCCAGCAGTATATGAGTTCGGTGAGTTTACTTTTTGAAGTGGCTGGTAATATAGAACGCAACAGTCCTGCTCTCCATTTTAGAGCAACAACATGTTGGTTTATTAATTTTGAGGTCAAGAAATGAACTTTTGATGAGTTGCTGATCTGGCAGTAGTTGTAATGCATTCAAAAAGCTAAATAGATAAAAAAAGAATTTTTGCCTTTTTTTCTGCCTTGCTTAAGTTGAATGAGGAGGCAACAGTTTCTGTAAGCTTCCAGGCAGAGAGGAAGAACTAGTGCTGATGGCTTATTCTCCCTGTCCAATCTGACATGAAGCAATGAGCTCCTGGCCCCGTTATTGCTATTTTCCCTGTTGCATTTATTGTTACCTGTTTAAGTTGGCATATTGGTGACTGAATAGACTAGGCTGTGAGTTTTTGACATCAAAATATCAGGAAAGCCACTAATAGTCTGAGAGCTGGAATCCACTTCAGAGTTTGTGGACAGTCAAGAGTAATCTGGCACCACAGCCCTTAGGAGCTACCAGATACCACTTGGCAGTGAATTGACCCCAAATCAGTTGTGCTGGATCCTCCGAGGAAGGGGATAATTTCTCCATTGGCTATATCTCATTTGGAAATTTAGCTGGTGAGTAAAATGTTTTGTAACAGCTGCTTTAGTTTCAGCCAAATCTCAGGGATGAAGTAATATAAGGAAGAGTGTGTCCTTGGTTCAGGAGAATGAGTTTGTGCTTCTATTCCTGACTTATCTCTTTAGTAAAGAACTCTATTGTAAAAGATAACTTGTTAAATGATACTGGGATTCTAGAAACTGTCAACTGACATTACAGAGAATATACTAGAATGGGGACTTGAGCCAATCGCATTAAAAAGATGTTCCAATCCCTCAAAGTTATCCCTACAGTTCTGAGGGGAAGATAGAGCCTTGCTTTGGAGCCCTAATTTGTCATTTTAAGTGAGAGTTGGGATAAGGACACCCAGAATCTATAACTAGCTGGCTCTCTGGAGATCCATTTTGTCAATGAGAATAAGAGTTGGGATAAAAATGCCCTGAGCCTATAAAGGGTACATTTAGTATTTGTGACATTATTATTATAGGACAGTGACATTCTCCTATCTTCATCCTCTTATTTGGTTTTGCCTTCGTCTTCTATACATTTCTTTTAATAGGGGCAGCTAGGTGCCACAGTAGATAGAGCACCAGTCCTGAAGTCAGGAGGACCTGGGTTCAAATCCAGCCTCAGATACTTAACATTTCCTATCTGTGTGACCCTGGGCAAGTCATTTAACTCCAATTGCCTCAGGGGAAAAAAAAAACAGAAATCAAACAAACATTTAGTTAGTGAGTTTCCTGAGCATACAGATCAAGATTTTCCATACAAATTCCATTTTTTTTATTTGAATTGATTTCTTTCATATACTAAAATTTTTATTTTTGAACATCTCTTCATTCTCCTTTGCTGAGTTCCCATGTATCATATTAGGTCATGGGATATTGTCTTTCCTTTCAACCTTTTGAAATCTGATTTCCCAAAATCTATGTCTGTGCCAGATAATATCTGAATTTTCTTGCTTCTCTCATAAATTTATGAATGATTAATAATACCTTCACCTCAGAGTTCTCATCATTTTCACTGTATTAATCAATTCCTTCCTTATAAGTGAGACAGATTCAGAGAAAGAAAATTTTCTCTTGCTGGTTTCACCACCTTATTTTTGAAGGATGAAGTTATCACTAAGGCAATCTAGGAATTATTAACTATTCTACTTTTGATAGAGAGGGAACTCCAGCAATCATTCAATAAACAATTATTTATTGAATAGTTACATACAATACACATGCAGAGAAGATGGAAATTAATCTCACTAGCAACTAGAGCCACAAGGAAATATCTTTTTTCAGAAGGAGGCAATCGCATTGATTCTTGAAGCAATCCAAGAATTCTAGGTGAATGGTGAACATCATAAAGGGGAATATCCAAGACATGGGGGATCTCCAGGGCTGTTAGAGGATCCACTGACTAGTGGCTGCTGGAGATCTAATTCTGAGCAGCAGACTAGATCCCTTCATGTGAGAGGATGAAAACAATTCCAGGAGACTGACTTGCTCCTCTATACTTAGATGTGGTCCTTAACACAAGGCAATAGTACAGAGATGGAATTAAATGGAGCAGTGTTTGGGAGCACAGGAGGACAATATGGTTGGCTAGACCATAAAATTCATAGCAGAGATTAAAGTGTAAGAATACTGGAATTATAGGAAGGGCCCATATTGGAAAGAACTTTTCATAGTAAACAGGAATTTGTATTTGATCTTATAATTAATAGGGATTATAGTTTAATGAGGAGGGTGGGGGTGGACATGGTCAAACCTTCACTTCAAGGGAATCAATATGGCATCTATGTAGAATGGCTTAAAGTGAGGAGAAACTTTAGTCAGGGAGATGAATTAGAAGGTATTGAAATATTCTAGGTAGAGATCATGAGTGTCAGAATTAGCATGGTGACTTTGTGAATGAAAAGAATGAAATACATGAGAGATGGGCAGGAAGAAATTATGAAGTTTGGTTATTCATTATATATATGGAGAAAGAGTGAGAAATCAAGAATGACTGAGGAATGGTAAGACAGGTAAGAGTGAAGATTAAACATATATCACTATATGACAGGTTAGAAATCTTTTTTCAGGCCTTCAGAAATAGTAATAAAATCCCCTCTGCTCACCTCTAATGTTCTGTAAGTAGTAATAAACAAATCATTTAACTCTTTATCATGTCCAGTTTTGGGAAAATAATAGCTTGTAAATGCCAGAAAGACTCCCAATCAACGTAGGAATTGATACAGTATATTACATAAAAATAAAAAAAAATTCACAATAACAATGAGGAATTCCCCAGGAAAAAGAGAACCACATTATTCTACACAATATCTAAAAGTGGTAGGATATCAATTAGTAGATATTGCCTTCATATAATATCAAAGGATTAAATCTTTATGAGTGAATCATATTGGGTCATTTTATATATGGATTGGTTAGTATCTTCCCCTTTTGTAACTTTTCAATTACTGTTTAAATAAGGCTGAAAGACTAATCCATGTAGCTGTAGCTTGATTAAGGTATTCTGCTATACTCAGGCTGAACCTGGGTGTCATAATAACTTTTTGAGGGCTCACATTTCTATATCATTCTGTTAGAATCTGGTAAATGTCTTGCAAACTGCAATCATTGGGTACCTGTGAATGATATGGGAACTTTTAAAAAATTTCTCTCTCTAGGATGGGGTATGAATATTACTGCAGTAAAAACAAAAAAACAAAAAACAATCATTCCTAAATATTTAGCCTTTAGGTTGGATTCTCCTGACAACTTTCTAAACTCCCTTTATGACTTAGTTCTCTACTTTTTGCTAGGAGGTCCCCAAGCTCTTATGGTCCTAAAAGCCTGGTGTTGGTGGTCAGGGGCTCCTAAATTTGGTGCCACTTGCTTCTCAATCTCAGACTGCTCCCAAACTTTACTCAAGGATTGAACTATATAATAAATGAGTAGGTATTCTTTGTAACATAGAGTCCTAAAGGAAAAAGAGTGGAGACATGGGATAAAAAGCAAATATTTTATCTCTTCTATTTTTTACAACCTTAGACTAGGCAGGAAATCGATGCATCAAATGTATAATGGCTGAATATTTAATGATCTTAGAAATAGGATCCTACAAAATAAGAGTGGTCAGAAAAATCTATTTAGTATTCAGTTAATATTGATAGTGAATCAGATTGAAATACATTATTGGAGCAGGGAGAGCTGTACTCTGGGCTGTCATTACATTCACATTGTTCTCTTATTAAAACCCTGATTTTGCTTCATCAATTCTTAGCTTATAAGATCCCACCTATGGATACAAATCCTCTTCTCTGAGGTATGTTTCTGCTTCTGATGAGACAAGAGGATCTATGAATGATGAACTATAAGGCTAAATCTAAATAAAACCAAATCCCTAACTCAGAGATGCCAGAATCAGTTCAAACACAGCTTCAGTCTATTAACTGAAGGGAAAGGGAACTTAAGGAAGGGAAAAGAAAGGAACATGACCAATTTCTTTCCCTTCCCTCCATTTCTGTCTGCCTTTTAGTATAAATAGAAACTGCAGTTAAAATGAAGGCAAATTTGTGAAACCATTGTAATTCTGAATCTTCTTATTCTTCCTGACCTTTCACTTTAGTTAGTAGCTAGGTAGAATACTGTATTGTACTTGAGAGTCAAAAAGAGCTTACTACCTTTGTAAATCTTAAGTAAATTATCTAACCTCTTTTAGCCACATTTTTTTTCATCAGTAAAATGGGGATAATAATAGCATCTATGTAGGAAAACTTTATTGTATTGTTTAAACTAAACTTGCATAGCTGAGTGACCAGATATTGCTTAGAGGCCAGATATATTTAAAGCTTAATTCAATGCTGCAGGTAATATTGACCCTCTAAAAAAAAAGCTTCCTTGGGGAGTAAGAACTGAAGATTAATGCAAAAAATGTAAAGAGTTTCCTTCAATTATACATCTCAAGTAACCTATGTTTTTTATCTGGAAACTATCATAGACATTCAGTTGTTTTCTTGTCCCTTTGTTTGAATTCTATATAATATAAAATTTACAGAAGCCAACAGGAGCTGGTCACCCCTTCTTGGGCTCTTTTTTCTGCCAGAAGACTTAATGAATTTCTTTCTGAAACTTTTTTTAATCCTGAGTTTGCTCTCTAACACTCAGCTTACAGGAGTATTAAAATAATGATAGCTAACTTAATATAGCTATCTAATATGTAATAATAATATAGCCATATAAAATAACACTTAAGGTCTTCAAAGTACTTTATGAACATCTCATTTTATCCTCCCTGAAAGGTGGGTGCTAGTATTAGCTCCATTTTACAGATAAGAAACCTGAGACTAACAGAGGTTAAGGGACTTGCTCAGGATCACATGACTAGTGTCAGTGGTAGAATTTTAATATTTTTCTGACTCCAGTTCTGGTGTTCTATCTACTGTGCCACTTGACTCTGAGGATCTAATGAAACAACACATATGAAGCATTCTGCAAATCACAGAGGGCTATAGGACCACTAACTAAAATATTGTATTTTTAACTTTCCTAAAATTTGACTTTAGCTTTTCAGTTTTCCCTCTGTTTGGACTTTTCATTTCATAGTTATCCCTGATTGGAGAATATTTTTTCTGGGAGCAGAGCCCTTCTCTATAGCACTCAAACCTACTGTATTCTTATCTATAGATCTTATCTTGGATGACAACTAAACTGGGAAGCTGCTTCAAATTTCTCTACTTTTTTTTCATCCCTTCCAGCCCCGGGTTTTGTAGCCTTCTGGGTTTCAAGCATTATTATTGAAGAACAGAACCAGAGCTGCTTTATTAGACAATGGGCTGGATGGCTCTTGATACTGAACTACCCTAAGAATTTTCTTATAACCTTTATTCTTTTCTCCTTTGTTCAATCTGGATCAGAACTCTTGTTATAATCACTTTATCTAACTTTAGTCACTCATAAACTTACAAGCTATAATTATTTTCTCGTGAGTACATGCAATGATAATGAATGTATTCTGCAGCCTCTCCCCATCAAAGATTCACTGAGTTCTATACAGATTGTTGCTGTTCAGTCATTTGTTTTTTTTTTCTTTTCATGATTTTTTTAATTATAGCTTTTTATTTACAAGTTATATGCATGGGTAATTTTACAGCATTGACAATTGCCAAACGTTTTGTTCCAATTTTTCCCCTCCTTCCCCCCACCCCATCCCCCAGATGACAGGTTGACCAATACATGTTAAATATATTAAATTATAAATTAAATACAATATAAGTATATGTGTCCAAACAGTTATTTTGCTGTACAAAAAGAATCTGACTTTGAAATAGTGTACTATTAATCTGTGAAGGAAATCAAAAATGCAAGCAGGTAAAAATAGAGGGATTGGGAATCCTATGTAGTAGTTCATAGTCATCTCCCAGAGTTCTGTCCTTGGGTGTAGCTGGTTCAATTCATTACTGCTCCATTGGAACTGATTTGGTTCAACTTATTGTTGAAGAGGGCCACGTCCATCAGAATTGATCATCATATAGTATTGTTGTTGAAGTATATAATAATCTCCTGGTCCTGCTCATTTCACTCAGCATTAGTTCATGTAAGTCTCTCCAGACCTTTCTGAAATCATCCTGTTGGTCATTTCTTACAGAACAATAATATTTCATAATATTCATATACCACAATTTATTTAGCTATTCTCCAATTGATGGGCATCCACTTAGTTTCCATTTGTGATCACTACAAAGAGGGCTGCCACAAACATTCTTGCACATATAGGTCTTTTTGCCTTTTTAAAAATCTCTTTGGCATATAAGCCCAGTAGTAACACTGCTGAATCAAAGAGTATGCAAGGTTTGATAACTTTTTGAGCATAGTTCCAAATTGCTTTCCAGAATGGCTGAATCTATTCACAATTCCACCAACAATGTATCAGTGTCCCAGTTTTCCCACATCTCCTCCAGCATTCCACATTATCGTTCCTTGTCTGAGAATTGTCTGTTCATGTTCTTTGACCATTTATCAATTGGAGAATGGCTTGATTTCTTATAAATTAGAGTCAATTCTCTATATATTTTGGAAATGAGGCCTTTATCAGAACCTTTGACTATAAAAATGTTTTCCCAGTTTATTGCTTCCCTTCTAATCTTGTCTGCATTAGTTTTGTTTATATAAAAACTTTTCAATTTGATATAATCAAAATTTTCTATTTTGTGATCAATAATGATCTCTCATTTTTCTTTGGTCATAAATTCCTTCCTCTTCCACAAGTCTGAGAGGTAAACTATCCTATGTTCCTCTAATTTGTTTATGATCTCATTCTTTATGCCTAGTCATGAACCCATTTTGACCTTATCTTGGTGTATGGTGTTAAGTGTGGGTCAATGCCTAGTTTCTGCCAGACTGCCAGACTAGTTTCCAATTTCCCCAGCAATTTTTGTCAAATAGTGAGTTCTTATCCCAAAAGTTGGGGTCTTTGGGTTTGTCAAACACTAGATTACTAAAGTTATTGGCTGTTTTGTCCTTTGAACCTAACCTATTCCACTGATCAACTAGTCTATTTCTTAGCCAATACTAAATGGTTTTGGTAACTGCTGCTTTATAATATAATTTTAGATCTGATACAGCTAGGCCACCTTCATTTGATTTTTTAAAAATTAATTCCCTTGAAATTCTTGACCTTTTGTTTTTCCATATGAACTTTGTTGTTATTTTTTCTAGGCCATTAAAATAGTTTTTTGGAAGTCTGATTGGTATAGTGCTAAATAAATAGATTAGTTTAAGTAGTATTGTCATATTTATTATATTTGCTCACCCCATTTAAGAGCATTTAATATTTTTCCAATTGGTTAGATCAGATTTAATTTATATAGAAAGTGTTTTGTAGTTTTGCTCATAAAATTTCTGATTTTCCCTTGTTAGATAGATTCCTAAATATTTTATACTATCAGTAGTTACTTTTAATGTACTTTGGTACATTAAAAGTAGTAACTTTTAAGTTACTTTGTAACTCCAAGTATTAGATTTTGTTAGTGATATATAAGAATGCTGATGATGGGTTTATTTTGTATCCTGCAACTTTGCTAAATATGTGGATTATTTCTAATAGCTTTTTAGTAGAATCGCTGGGGTTCTCTAAGTATACCATCATATCATCAACAAAGAGTGATAATTTGGTTTCTTCATTACCTATTCTAATTCCTTTAATCTCTTTCTCAACTCTTATTGCCAAAGCTAGCATTTCTAATACAATATTGACAGTAATGGTGATAGTGGGCAACCTTGTTTTACTCCTGATTTTATTGGGAATGGTTGCAGTTTATCCCCATTACAGATGATGCTTACTGATGGTTTTAAATAGATGCTACTAATTATTTTAAGGAAAAGTCAATTTATTCCTTTTAATTCCAATTTATTATTTTTAATAGGAATGGATGTTAGAGTTTATCAAATGCTTTTTTCTGCATTTATTGAGATGATCATATGGTTTTTGTTAGCTTGGTTATTAATATGGCCAATTATACTGATAGTTTTCTTAATATTGAATCAGCCCTGCATTCCTGGTATAAATCCTACTTGATCATGGTGTATTATCCTGGGAATGATTTTCTGTAGTCTTTTTGCTAATATCTTATTTAAGATTTTAGCATGAATATTCATTAGGGATATTGGTCTATAATTTTCTTTCTCTGTTTTCAACCTACCTGGTTTAGGTATCAGTCCCATGTCTGTGTCATAAAAGGAATTTGGTAGGACTCCTTCATTCCCTATTTTTTCAAATAGTTTATATAGCATTGGGGCTAATTGTTCTTTAAATGTTTGGTAGAATTCACATATAAATTCGTCTGGTCCTGGCATTTTTTCTTCGGGAGTTGATTAATAGCGTGTTCTATTTCTTTTTCTGAAATGGAATTTAAGCAATTTACTTCCTCCTCTGTTAATCTGGGAAGCCTATATTTTTGGAGGTAGTCATCCATTTCGCTTAGATTATCAAATTTATTGGCATAAAGTTGGGCAAAGTAACTCATTATTTCTCTAATTTCCTCTTCATTGGTGGAAAGTTCTCCCTTTTTATTTTTATGACTAATAATTTGATTTTCCTCTCTCCTTTTTTAAATCAGATTTACCAAAGGTTTATCTATTTTATTGTTTTTTTTATAAAACCAACTCTTAGTTTTATTTATTAGTTCAATAGTTTTTTTTTTTCTTTCAATATTATTAATTTCTCCTTTTAATTTTAGAATCTCAAGTTTAGTATTTAATTGGGGATTTTAAATTTGGTCTTTTTCTAGCTTTTTAAATTGAAAGCCTAATTCATTGATATTCTCTTTCTCTATTTTATTCAAGTAAGCCTCTAAGGATATAAAATTTCCCCTTATTACCACTTTGGCTACATTCCACAAATTTTGGTATGATGTCTCATCATTGGTGTTCAATCATTTGGCAAAAATATTGGCATGGTTCCCATTTTTTTTCTCTGGGGGCAATTGAGGCAAGCAGGGTTAAGTGACTTGCCTAGTATCACATAGCTAGTTAAGTATCTGAGGCCAAATTTAAATTCAGGAAGTTAAGTCTTTCTGACTTAAGTTCTCTATCCAGTGTAACAACATAGCTGCCATGTATGTACTCTTGTCTAGGTATCTAGATCTATAGGAAGTGGCAATGGTTAGGAGAAAATATACTAAAGGTAACAACTTTTAATGCCTCTGGACATATCTGTTACTACAACTTAACCTTTGAATGAAATAATGTCTGAGTCCAGCACATCAAATGATATAGTCAGAGACAGACAACATTTTAGGACATACTCACTACAACTTCTCTGGCTTGTGGGAGAGTAGCTAGCAACACATATAAATATGCAAAGAAAAACATATTTGAGAGCATGTCCCCCCATGAATCTGGGGTATATTGGATTCAGTTCTACATGGACTATGAGAACCAATTGTTAAATTTTCAGTATGAGCATTTATACCTCAGAAATCTCAAATCCTACAAATCAGTTTAATTTATTGTTTCATTGATAGACTAAAGAAAGTGTTAACAATCCAGATTTAATTTAAAAGCGTATGCATACTTCTTTCTCTTTCCTTCCACTTTGGTAAACATTTCCCAATGCATGCCTGCATCTTTTTGTAAAAATTACTTATAAAAATCTCAGTACATAGCAATACTGAAGTCTCAGGGAAGGAAGTCATCACTAGAATGAAGACTTGTTGATGAAGGCTAGCAAATTAATAATAGCAATAATAGCAACTGGCATTTGTGTCGTGCTTTAAAGTTTCCAAAGTACTTTATATCTATCATCTCATTTGAACCTCATAATACCCTTGCCCCTAAGCCTTGAAACTGTGATCTTTGGGAGAAGGGTAGTCCTGGGCTAGAGAGCTCAAACCCCTCCTGGCCTCTGGTTGGGACCCCACCTTCCTGTTCACAGAGGGTACTTCCAGATGGTAATTTCTGCATACAATTCAATTGGAGATCTTGGCCTGGGGCATAATCACTGCCCTTTATTGAGTTGAAAATGAGTCCCTCAAATTTATTTGGAGATTGGTCCCCAACTCCTGGCCAAGAAGACCCTCCAATATAATCAAAGGATGAACCCCAAACCTCTGCTAATTCCTTTTGGAAGAGCCTGCTGAGTTATTTCTCAGTATAAACCCATCTTTGTTAAAAACAAACCTTTGCTAAAAATTCTTTCAGGAATTAGCCCACTGAAGAAATTATTTCTCAATGTAACAAACCCATTTTTGCCACAAACCTCACCTTTCGGGATTGCAAATTCTTTCACAAAGCCTGCAACACGGGCCAGAGGACCCCATTGCTGTCAGGGGATCTCAACCCTCCTTTCTCAACCTCAACATAACCATACCACCCAATTGATTTTGAAAGCTTTACTTTGTTCCTTTTTTGTAACTTTTAGCAAAGTTAGTATCATAGCACACTCTTAGCACACCTCAGCATTCTAGTGGCCAATTATCTCAAAAATTCATCAATCTCATTTACTCTTTCCTCTCTTAAGTTCCTGGTTAGACCCAAGTAGATAATTTTTTATGCTGTTTTCCCCTCTACTATTCAGAAATAGGCCTGCTCCTACTATTATATTAGTCTGGTGGAAATTATAAGAAGTTAGGGCAAAAATCCTGCCTTAAAATTTGATTGTGTTACTCCTTTCCTCAAAAAACATCAGAAACTTCCTGTTGCTTCTTAGATGAAATGAAAACTTCTTTGTTGGGTAGTAAAAGTCCTTTGCAATCTGTTTATAACCTCTCTTTCTGCACTTAATTGACATTACTCCCCTTATGAATTTTGCATTCAAGCTGTTCCTCATAACTACATTTCATTTTCCACCTCCAACTGTTTTCCTTCTCTACTAATTGCAATACTTCCCTTTAGACTTAGGTCAAGAACTGTCTCCTACAAAAGACCTTTCTTATTCCCTCCTATTGTTAGTGTTTTTCCTACCCCACTGGCAGAATTATGTAATCATTTTTGTATGTATTTGGAATTTGCTCATTTCTGTACAGGTTATTTTTCTCTGGTAGAGCATTGTTGTGGCCACAACTGTTTTATTTTCATCTTTGTAGTTCCATTCTCTCTCATAGTACCTAGTGCATAACTGGCAGTTAATGAATGATCATGGAATTGAATTGGGATTTGACATTCCTTAATTTCCATTGTTAGGGTACCTAATTACTATACCTGATTGCTCTTTACCTTTGGGATCTGGTTGCTTCCTTCTACTTTAAGTGCCTTTTTTTTTTTTTGGCTTTCCCATCTCTGGTCTACTTCTACTTGAAATATTCAAACTCCTTGATTTTGCATCCATTTGATGAGGACCAGTAATCCCTTAACATGTGCATGAAGTCTCAGGCACCTAGACTTTGATTATCATGAAAACCTTGATCTCTGTCATCTGTTTCTTGCCTGGATATAGCCAGCTTCTCCTAGTTTAAAGGGAATAATCCCTTTGTAAATATAGCATTGAAAACCCAAAGTAACCAATCTCACTTTGTTAAGTTCTATTTTTTTTTGTGGGGGGGAGCTTTCTAAAGTACTAGAAAAAAATACTCTTTCTAGAGTTTATAGACTCTTGGGAGTGAATAGGAAAAGGGAGGTTGAGAACCTTTGGAGACAATTATGCTAATGACCATTTTGAAGATATTTGTCTATGTGGTCTAAATGGAAATGAATGGTGACTTAGTGTTTAAATTTTACCAAGGATTATTCAGCAGTACAGGACCAATGAAAAAGGTATAATAATGAAAATCACTTTTTAAAGCAAGTCTACTGTACTTAAGTTAAGATGAAAAGGTAAGAATGAATGAGCAGCAGAACATAAATATCAGAAATCCCTAAGAGTCTCTGAGTTTTGGATTGACCTTCTATTGAAACCCTACCCTGATCTGAAGATCCAATTGATTTATGGGTTCTTCTACAATTTGAGATATATACAATCTTCTAATAAGATGGCAAAGTTAATATCATTGACCCCATTTTACAGTTCAGAAGACAAGTGACTTAATTAAAGTAACACAGCTAGTAAACATAGGATCATTGGATTAAAATTAGAAGACACTTCAGAAATTACTCAGTCCAGGTTTCTTACCTTATAGATGAGAAAATAAATATACAAAGAAAATCTAGGATTTGCCCAAAGTGACACAGTTACCAAATGGCTGAGCTTTGATTTATGTAAGGTCTTTCAATGAAAATCCAATTGACTCAGTTTGTACCTTGTTTTGGTTTGCCTTAATCCCTTTGGTTTTGAAGCTTCAATTTACATTTCCTTCTTCATGTCTTTCTATCCTCATCTCTCAGCCTTACTTTCTGATAGCAACAATGCTCATGCTCTTCCATGTGAGTTAATTTTGGTTATAATTATGCATTGTTTAATCCCTCATTTTCCACTGAACAGAACTATGAAAATGATAATTGACTTGGAATGGGCCTGTACTTTTCAGTTGAAAATAATAAAGACATAAAAAAATAAAAGGTTGATGAAATCACAGATAATTATAATAGCAATTGACCTTTATATTAAGTGCCTTAAGGTTTCCACAGAACTCTACATATATTATTATTTCATATAACTTTGGGCACAGTGACCTGTCCTTACTCCAAATATTAAGATATTATCTTAATTAAAGATAATATCTTAACATTTGGAAACATAAAAGAGGCTAATTTTGTAAAAATGAAAGAGGTAATGAGACTAATCATATGAAAAAGTAGTGTAAACTATAAATACAAATGACTTTAAAACAGCCTTAGAAAAATTCATTTATTTATTCATTTACTAATCAATATTTTCTCTGTGCCTCTTATGTGCCTAGTACTATGTTAGGAAAGGTATGGGGCAGTAGGATACAGTTTGATATAAAATCTAATCCCTGATCTCAAGATTTAGGGCTAAAACAAACACACAAACAAGTAAAAAACTGTGTTACAGTGGAATGAACTCGAGATTTAGAATAAGTTGTTCTTCCACTTTCTAGCTATGCATATTTGGGCAAGTCATGATAATAGAAATTTGGCTAGAAGGAATCCTAGGATAAATAAATGGATGGATAGATGGATGAATAAAAAGCGTTTAAGCATTTACTATGTGCCAAGCAGCCTACTAAATGTTAGGGACCAAAATATAAAGACAAAAGTAGTTCTTGCCCTTGAGGATCTTCATTCTTTTTTTCCAATCTATATTTTATTTTATTTTTTATAGCTTTTTATTGACAGAACATGTGCATGGGTAATTTTTGCAACATTGTCCCTTGCACTCACTTCTGTTCCAACTTTCCCTTTCCTCTTTCCACCCCCTCCCCTACATGGCAGGCAGTCTCATACATGTTAAACATGTTGAAGTATATCTTAGATATAATATATGTGTGCAGATCCGTACAGTTCTCTTGTTGCACAAGAAAAAATTGGATTCAGAAGGTAAAAATAACCTGGGAAGAAAAACAAAAATGCAAGTAGTCCACATTCATTTCCCAGTGTTCCTTCTCTGGGTGTAGCTGATCCTGTCCATCATTGATCAGTTGGAACTGTATTGGATCTTCTCTTTGTTGAAGATATCCACTTCCATCAGAATACATCCTCATACAGTATAGTTGTTGAAGTGTATAATGATCTTCTGGTTCTGCTCATTTCACTCAGCATCAGTTCATATAAGTCTCTCCAAGCCTCTCTGTATTCATCCTGTTGGTCATTTCTTACAGAACAATAATATTCCATAACATTCATATACCACAATTTACCCAACCATTCTCCAATTGATGGGCATCCATTCATTTTCCAATTTCTAGCCACTACAAACAGGGCTGCCACAAACATTTTGGTACATATAGGTCCATTTCCCTTCTTTAGTATCTCTTTAGGGTATAAGCCTAGTTGTAACACTGCTAGATCGAAGAGTATGCACAGTTTGAGAACTTTTTGAGCATAGTTCCAAATTGCAGAGAGATTATCAGAAAAATGGGGATAAAAGAACAAAACTTTGAAACTTCAACAGGAACACATTTTAAAAAGATAGTAAGTAATAGAAATGGTAATGCAATTTTATACAAGGCCATGTATATTTCCACTATTTATTGAAATACATAACATATTTCTTAGGAAACATTGTTAACACTAAGGCTAGTGGAGGTGAGGAAATTCAATTGATTTAATTTAAACGCTAAAAGATGTTAAAGTTTTATATTCAATATGCCAGCAAATCTGGAAAACTCAACAGTAGTCACCTGATTAGGAAAGATCAATTTTTGTCCCAGTCCTAAAGAAGTACAATACCAAGAAATGTTTAATTATCAAATGATTGTATTCATTTCACATGTCACCATGATTTTGCTTAAGCTTCAGCAATTTGTGAACCAAGAATTACTGGAAGAGCAGGTTGGTTTTCAAAGAGAGAAACTAGAAAGAAAACTGTCAACATTCACGGTTATGGAGAAAGCAAGGGAATCAAAGAAAAAATATACTGCTTCCTTGATTAGAGGAAAACCTTTGACAATGTGGATCACAACAAAATGTGGCAGAACTTCAAAGAAATGGTAGGACTAGATTATTTTGTCTCCTGAGGAACCTAATGTGGGCCCAAAAGCAACAGTTAGACCCCAGCATGGACAACTAATTTGAGATTGGAAAAGGAGTATGAAAGGACTGTATATTGTCCCCTTACTTATTTAATTGTTGGGATTTCCATATTAAGAGCACTTCTCTCTTTTAATTCCTCCCTTTTTACTAGTAGGAGACAGCCTATTTTCCAGATCTAAGGCCCAGCAAACAAGTTGTACCTTGAATTTGACATAACAACTATCTTTTTTGCTCATCCTTTTGCATGAACTCTGCTAGAGCAAAGTCACAGAATTATTTCACACCAGCTCCAGGTGTTCCTGAGCTTGAACAAGCATCTGTAGGAACTATATTCTTGTCATAGAACCCTAATATCAATCAGACTTGCCAAACTGTTGCTATCACTCCCTCATTTTGCCGTAGTTTCAGCTCATTGCCTTTATATATATATCAAAGCTCATCCTTGCTGCTTTAGGTCTCCTTCTAGAGGAGATCCTAGCATACAAGTGTAGTTTCCCTCCTTCAATGGAGTAAAGAAGGCTGTTTGCCTACAATCTCTGTGAGCTCTTTGGTTTTATTTTATTTTTCAGAGTTAACAATTGGTGTATAACCTCTGTGAGCTTTTTGGTATTTTCAGAGTTGATGATATAATTACCTTTTGACTCTTTGATTATTTATTTTCAGAGTTTAATACAACTTATATGCAGAACATATCATGTGAAATGCTAGGCTGGACCAATCAAAAAACTTGAATCAAGGTTTCTGGGTGAAATTTCAACAATTACTCATTCTGATGGCAGAAAGTGATGAGGAACTAAGAAGCCACTTTATAAGTATGAAAGAGGAGAAAAAAGCTTACTTGAAGCTTAACATTAAAAAACCCCAATGCTAAGATCATATCAACTGATCCCATCACTTTCTGAAAAAGAGAGAGAAGAAATAGAAACAATGTTAAATTTTATATCCTTGGGTTCAAAGATCATTGTAAATGGTAACTGCAGCCATGAAATAAAAAGATGCTTGCTTCTTAGAATGAAAGCTATGGCAAATATGGACAGAATGCTAAAAAGGAGAGACATGATCTTGCTGACAAAGTCTAACTTTTTGTATATCAATTTGACTGTGAGAATTAGACTATAAAGAAAGCAGAGAGGCACAGAACTAATGTTTTTGAATTGTGATTCTTTTGTGGTCCCTTGGATATCAAGGACTTCAAATTAGCCAAAATTAAAAAAAAATTAATTCAGGTGATTTACGGGAAGGTCAAATATTGAATCTGAATTTTAAATAATTTGACCACATAAAGGGAAGATGGGACTCACTGGACAAGATTCTGATATTGGGAAATATTGAAGGCTAAAGAAAAAGGGAATGGCAGATGATGAGATGAATATCTCATGGAAACAATGAACTTGATCCTGGGCAGACTTTGGAAGATAATAGATAATAGGACGGCATAAAAGTAATATGTTTCATAGGTTGATGAAGAGTTGGACATGATTGAACAACAAAAATGTATTTCTTAACTATTTAACATGTATAAAACTAGACAAAACTAGAATTTAAAGTTGGCTTGTTTGCTATTTCCTCTTTGAGAAATAACAAAAAAACATAGAAAATATAGTACTTTACAACTGATAAATTAAACCAGTGGTTCTCAAACCTTTGTTCTCAGTATCTTCATGTTATTAAAAAACTATTGAGGATCTATTCAAAGAGTTTTTGTTCACACGGGTTATATTTATAGCTATTTACTGTATTAGAAATAAAAAAAATAATTTTGAATTTGTAAACCTTCTGAAAGGGTTTCAGAGACCCCAATAATTCTTTGCACTACACTTTGAGGACCACTGAATTAAGCCTTTCATCACCCACTTCAACAAGCAAACTTTGGATCTTTTCCAAAGTAATGATTCATATTTAATGTTAGTAAAAGTTGTGGTTGGAAGACTGGTCTGAACCAACATACTCCAACCTTTTACTCCACTGACACCTTCTGCCCTAGACACTGGGTCCTAGATCCCATGTTTAGTTCAAGGCTGGACTTTTTACTATAGTGTCAAGTTACTGTATAAAATATAGAATGAGCAAACTTGAAATTAGAGTTATGTTCAAAGTGTTGCCTAATATATTGATCATATTGGAAATAAACTTGTTTTCAAAACATGCATTACAGCTGAATTATATTTATATATTTTTATCACACCCAAGTCACCCAGCCAATAGTTCCTTGAGAGTCTATTTAGTATTCACTAATTTTACTAAATAGCACTGTTTCCTCACTATTCAGTAAGGTGCTTATCTACATCATTTCACATTTCTACCATCACAAATTTGTTCTAATTATGTTATCTTGACACCCTATTTCATTAAGCTGGGAAGAATGGAATATCTCTCTGAAATATTAAAATTATGAAACCTCCCTATAACTTTTCACATTACACAGGTAATTTGTGTAACAAATTATGTTGAGGGAACTTTTCAAACCAAAGGCCTTAAATTCCTGCCACCTCTATTTGACTGAAGGTGAAAAAATTCAAAGGCAAGGTTAGAAAGTAAAGAATTTAATTAGCATTAGCTGATAGGCTGTTATTTGGCCTTCATTCTTGAAAAAGATCATAGCATCAGGTAGGTCATGATTTGTAAGTGAATTGGATGTAAGTGAGGAAGGGCTGTGCAAAGTCAGCTTTACTAAGTTTTGCCTCAATTAAAATGAAACCTGTTAAAGTCTTTAACTTATAAAATCCACAATCTGTTACTACATCTAATATCTCCAGCCCCTGGGCCCTGGAGGAGAAAGTAAGGAATGGTTTCTTCCACCTCATAAAAAATTAATCCGAGAAGGTAAGGCCCTTAGAGTTTCTGGCTCCGCCCCAAAAAACAGAAGCTATTCACATTTACTCTGAACCTTTATGTTATAGTTGAAGAAACTGAGAACCAGAGAACTTAAGTGAGATTCCTAATGTCACTCAGGCAGTAAATAGCAAAGCTAAGGTTTGAGCATTGGTTCTCTGATTTACAATTCAGCATTCTTTCTACAAAACCAGGTTGCCTTCCAAAGACAAAAGAAAAATCACAATGGTGGGCATTTCTGGCCATAAGCTATAACACTCCATGCCTGCCATTTGGGTGCCTCTGTCTTCTGTACACCTATGTCATCTATACTTATAGAAGGAATGAAGCTTGGACTTCCAGATGAGAGACATCAATCAAATCTGGATGTTTTGCTTAAATGATCCTGGGGGAAAGGAGAAGGGTTTTTTCCCCTTTCAGGAAAATCCTTTTCTGCCACTCCAAAAGTTGGAAGAAGTTTTATCTATTCGTTTTAATTTTGTTGATTTTGATTTTGCCTTTTTTTATTTGAAAAAGTGAATGCCTTTATGTGGGAATTATGGGATACTAAAAAAAATCTAATACAATTTTGGCTATTGTTTTCATTTCCTTCCCTTTCTGTCTATAATTTGGGAACTTTGACCTAGATGACTTAAGAAGTAGTGCTGGGAAAAAACAGGCTGTGTTTGGAGTCTGATAATGTAATTTTACTATTTACTTTTTATTTTTTTTGAAATATATGAAAAGATAGTTTTCAATATCCACCCTTGTAAAACCTTGTGTTCCAATTTTTTCTCCTTTCCTTCTTAACCTCCCCCCTCACTTAGACAACAAATAATCCAATATAGGCTAAATGTGCAATTCTTCTAAATAAATTTCCATATTTATCATACTGTGTAAGAAAATTCAGATCAAATGGGGAAAATGGTAAAGAAAAACAAACAACAACAACAACAAAGATCAAAATACTATCTTGCGATCCATATTTAGTTTCCATAATTCTCTCTCACCATTTAATATTAATATGACCTTAGACTTAAGCTTTCCAAACCCTAGTTTCTTTACCTCAAAATGAGAGTTGGGATAGATGACATTTAATTTCTCTTCTGACTATAAATATAATGATACATTCTTCTAAGGAAATGGAAAATTTTCAGTTTTTCAAAAAGCAATATAAAGTTTGCTTTTCCCTAGGATTCCTTAGAGAAGGACTTAGATAAAAAATATCTATCATAAAGGAAAACCCTTCAGGAGCTATTTTTCTATGAAGACCATGAGTTTTGACTTTTAGAAGAATCATTTAGGACAAAAGAGAACTGCTAAAAGAAAGCTTGCCGGTCCTTTTAAAAGCTTCTACTAAAAACTTTCCCCAGGATTTTTTGGGCTTCTAGAGATCCCAATTCATCGTGTTCATTAGGAAAAATAGCTTCTAGGTCTGTCTGTGTCAGAGACAAATGGGGAAGTAAGAGAGGAAATTTCTGATCCTAACCCCAAAGCAGTAACTAAAATACTTTGTATCTGTTTGAATCTTCATTATTCTTTCTCTTCTCAGTCCCTTCAATCTTTCTTCAGTCTCTTCCATTCTTTACTGAAACCACTTTTTCCAAGGTCATCAATGACCTGATTAATAGTTACTCAATAATAATCATAGTAATAATATTAAAAACAGACTAGTACACAGTTTGATAATTGATTATCAGCCTTAAAGCCAAGAAGACCTTGGGTTCAATTTCTAAATTGGACACATACTGGGAACAAACTGGAAATGATTCTGGGCAAAAAATTGCTCACCAATTTGCATTGATGAAGCTAGTAAGCAACAGATGTAGGATTAAATTTGGATATTCTTGACTGCCAATCCCTTATTCTATCTACTACATTGCTATTGACCAGCTCCTCTTTAGAAGGCTTTTCTCCCTTGGTTTCTGAGGCACAACATAGTTCTAACCCTACTTCCTTTCCTTTTTTAACTCATATTTTTTTCCTTTTATCCCCACATGGAATGTCTCTCCAAGGTTCAGTCTTTTGTATTGCATTTATTTTATATTTACTTCCCCCTTCTCCCAACTGTATGTATGTGTGTGTGTGTATGTGTGTGTGTGTGTTAAAATAATGAAAAGAAATTACATAGACATGATTTCCTCAAAGAACATTAAAGAAATCACTTATTTAACCCCAAACAAAAAACATTTCCAGAGCCAAATACAAGCCTTCTGTTGTTCTACCCCTTTGTGTCTCATAAGTGTGACATTCACAGAAAGCATGTGTCATCAAGTCCCATGTACCCACTTCAGATGATGGACCAGCCTGTCATCTAAAGTCAGGGACATTTCGGCTTTTTCTTTTTGACTCTGAGGATGAAAGTTGAGAGATATCTGCCTGAGGAGTGAGACATGTATGACAAGCAAAACCTCACAAAAGCTGCTGAGTCTTGGTCTTGACCATCTTGGGCATTAATCTTGTTCCCAGACAGGGAACAAGAAGTACAACTTGTTGGCAGTGAAGTGGGCATGATAAAATAAGCCTAATTGGAGGTAAAAGAAGAAACTTTTCATCTTGCATAAGAAGAAAAGAGAAGCCACAAAATAGGGACCATGACTTCTGAGTCAAACACTTTTCTGTCCTTGGATTAAAGTGCTGGTTTCTTTGATCCTCAGCCCAAATCTCTTTCTTAGCCAAGAGTAGGCAAGTGCTTCTTAAGACTGAAGCAGTCTTCCTCAGACAGCTCAAGGGTACCTACTCAGAAGTAGGAGCCATTTGGCCTCATTCCAAAGTTGCTTTTTTTCAATCAAATGCATCTTGTATTAGGTACAATTCAATCTCTGTTCCTCAGTTTCCTGTCCTATGAATGAAGTTTAATTTATTTTTTTTTAGGTAACTGACCTGACATACAGAGATCTGGAGATGAGCTGGTCCTTTGAAAAGGAATCGTCCTGGAATTAGTTCAAGCTAATTTGGTGCCTGGCATTGTATGGAAATAATCTGTTCATTTTGGTTTGTATTGTTCTAGAACCTTGTCAAGTCTCTTTTTCAGTTTTTACAGGGACCTAATGAAGCTTTGTAGAGAACTTAACTATAGTTTATAACAGAAAGACAATGAAAAAATCCACATTCTTTCTCATTGGCCCACAATCCTTTTCTTCTCAACTTAGCTAACAAGCAGTTATCGTTAAGGTTTCCACTAAATGTTATGGCTTTTATTGATTTTTAAATAGCTTTTTATTTATAAGATATATGCATGGGTAATTGTTCAGCATTGACAATTGCAAAACCTTTTGTTCCAATTTTTCCCCTCCTTCCCCCCCACCCCTTCTCAAGATGGCAGATAGCATGTTAATGTATAAGCAATACATGTTAAATATGTTAAAGTATATGTTAAATACAATATACGTATATATGTCCATATAGTTATTTTGCTGCACAAGAAGAATCAGACTTTGAAATAAAGTACAATTAACCTATGAAAGAAATCATAAATTCAGGTGGACAAAAACAGAGGGATTGGAAATGCTATATAGTGGTTCATACTCATTTCCCAGAGTTCTTTTGCTGGATGTAGCTGGTTCTATTCATTACTGCTCTATTGGAGTCAATTTGGTTCATCTCATTGTTGAAGAGAGCCATGTCCATCAGTATTGTTGTTGAAATGTATAATGATCTTCTGGTCCTGCTCATCTCACTCAGCATCAGTTCATGTAAGTCTCTCCAGGCCTTTCTGAAATCACCCTGCTGGTCATTTCTTACAGAACAATAATATTCCATAACATTCATATACCACAATTTATTCAGCCATTTTCCAATTGATGGACATCCACTCAGTTTCCAGTTTCTGGCCACCACAAAAAGGATTGCCACAAACATTCTTGCACATACAAGTCCCTTTCCCTTCTTTAAGATCTCTTTAGGATACAGGCCCAATAGTGAGACTGCTGGATCAAAGGGTATGCACAGTTTGATAACTTTTTGAGCATAGTTCCAAATCGCTCTCCAGAATGGCTGGATATATTCACAATTCTACCAACAATGTATCAGTGTCCCTGTTTTCTCATATCCCCTCCAACATTCAATGCTATGACTTTTAAAAATGAAATGAAAGATTCTTTTAGAGACAAATATTTTTATGGACAGTTGTTGCTCACAGGATTGGTCAATTTCTACAAATGTATCTAGTAGAAATCTCATGATAGCATATTAAGCAATATTTCTTGAGATGGAAGGCTATCCTTTACTACTATAAAAAAAAAGATTTTAAAAAGTTATCTCATAGGCTAGCAGGTGAATGCCTTCTTGCTCTTAAGAAAGAGTTCTGAGTTATTTAACAACCATTTTCTATTCCATTCCTGTGGTTTTAGCAGATTACTCCTTTCAAGGGATATCCATTTCTCATTCCTCAAGTGACAGGGGGAATGAGCTCTACATGTAAATAGAGCCACGGAGCAGCATCTGGACTATTCTTTATTCTTGCTTAGTACCCCATTTGAGTGTAACTTATATTCAGGATTCAGAGGATTACAATTATCCAATCACTTCACATTTAGGTATGTTTGTATAGGTCTGTAGAGAACACACATAGACTACATACATCTTTTATCCCCTTTTAATTCAATTCAGTCTAGAAGATATTTATTTATCATTTACTGCATTATAAGAATTGCAGTGGATATACAGGGTGTAATTTTCAAAAGGAAATGCTGAGTATCAAACAAATCTTTTAGTTTGGGCACCTTCATCTTAGAGGTAGTAAGGAGGCAGTGGAGTTTACTGAGCAGAGAATGACATGGTCAGATATCAGTTTTAGGAAAATCACTTTGGTAGCCTATGTACAGATGGATTAGAGTGGAGAAAGATTTGAAGAAGGACACCAATTAGGGGATATTTCAATAATCCAGATAAGACGTAATGGTAGTGTGAACTGTGGTAGTAGCTGTTGGTCAACTCTGCTAAATGCTGGAGGGAGGTTTAGAGAAATGAGAATTGAGAAAAGGCCATCAGATTTGATAATTAAAAGGTCATTGTAAATCATCATCACATATATATCACCCCCAATTAACCCTCCTCCCTACAAAAAGATATAATAAGATATAGTCCATTTAAAATAGACAACATAAAATATCTGGGAATACACATGTCAAGACAAAACTTAGAACTACATGAACATAATTATGAAATACTTTTTATGTAAATAAAACCAAATTTAAATAATTGGAGAAGTGTTAATTAATTGGGCATAGTCAATATAAAAAATCCACTACATTTCTACCAACAAATCTACTTAGTCGATATTATCCCAATTAAATTACCAAAAATATTTTATTGAGCTAGAAAAAATAATAATTAAATTCCATTTGGAAAAAAGATCAAGAATATAAAAGGAATTGATGAATAATGTGTAAAGGAAGGAGGTTTAGCAATACCAGATCTTAAATTATATTATAAGGTAGTAATCATCAAAACATTTGGTATTGGCTAGGAAATAGAAAGGTGAATCTCAAAGTAGACATATAATACGCAATACTAAATGATTATACTAACCTTTGTGTTTGACAAATGTAGGCATTTAATCTTTTGGAAATAAGAATTCGCAATTTGGTAAAAATTGTGAAAATTGGAAAACTGTCTGGCAAAAATTAGATATAGATTAAAATCTTATACCATTTACCAAGTTCAAGTTAAAATGGATAAATTACATATATATAAAGGGAGATATAATAAATTAATAGAACATATTATGATCTGTCATACTTATGGAGAGAGGAATTTATGAATAAACAATAATATTGTAGAATGCAAAATGGAAAAATTTGATTACATTAAATTAAAAAGAGGTTTTGCATAAATAAAACCAATATAACTAAGATTGGAAGGAAAGCAGAAATTTGGGGGAAAACTTGTTTTATAGACCATTTCTTAGATAAAGGTTTCATATCCTAAATATGTAGAGAACTTTGTCAGATTTTTAAGAACATAAGTTTCTCCAGTTGATAAATGGTCAAAGGATACGAACAAGCAAAATCATATGGAAAGCTCTAAATCATTATTGATTAGAAAAAATACCAATTAAAACATTTGAGATATAATTTCATACCTATTAGATTGGTTAAAATGACAGAAAGGCAAAATGATGAATGCTGGAAAGGATGAGAAAAAATTAGGATACTAATACACTGTAGAATTGTGAACTGATCTAACCATTTTGGAGAACAATCTGAAATTATAGAACTATGTATGCCCTTTGATCCAGTAATGCCACTATTAGATCTATTTCTCAGGGTCATCAGGGGAAAAAAGAATATATCTTTCCAAAATATTTATAGCACTTCACTTTGTGATGGCAAAGAACTAGAAATTGAGGGGATGCCCATCAATTGAAGGATGGTTGAACAAGTTATAGTATAGGATTGTGATGGAATAATATTATGCTGTAAAAAATGAATAGGTTGGTTTTAGCAAAAAACTTTCATGAAATAGGAGTGAAATGGGCAGAACCAAAAGATTATTATGTACAGTAACAGTAATATTGTTTGAAGAATAGCTGGGAATAACTAAGCTATTCTGAGTATCATAAATATTTAAATCAACTACAAAGGACCTATGACAGAAGATACTATTCACTTCTAGGAAAAGAACTGATAAATATAAATATGCACAATATAATTTTATACATATAAATATATGTATGTGTATATATATGTATTATTTATATATAATATCTGTGTCAAATTGTGATTTTCTCTAGTGTGAAAAGGGGAGGGAGGAAGGGAGGGAAGGAAAGAGTAACTTAAAATGTAATAAAAAGTAAAAAAAACAATTGTTTTAAATGAGGTAATTGCTTATTTTGAAGAGAGCATTTTCAGCTGAATGAGTTCAAATATCAGATTTCAAATGGTGGAGAAATTAGTAGGAAGAGAGGAAGTGGAGGCTATGAGTGTAGATAGTTTTTTTTTTTTTTTTAAGTAGCTTGGCTAATAGAGGAGAGATATATTGGAGGGTAACTTAAGGGTATATTTTTTTAAGAATAGGAGAAATGTGTTTGTATTTTCAAGAAGTGGTGAATGAATGTAAGTGAATGAAAGTAAGGGAGAGAAAGAAGATTACAAAAGGTTGGATGGTTGTAGAAGCCTCCTGAAGAAGATGCAGTCCAAGGTATAGGTAGAGAAATTGGCTTTGGTGCCAATTAGTGAAAAAGAGTAGGTATGTCAGAGAGAATCAATGAATGTTAAAGTTGGAATCTATAGTCCCAGCTGGTGATAGGCAATTTGATTAAAGTGTGAGAGCACGCTGACGAATGCCCTACTCTTACAATACATAGTAGTAATAATATATTAAGTTTCTAAATTGTAACCCTGAACATCTACTCATTTGGAGTTTAAAACTACTCCCCAATAATGCTATGAATCTCCATTTAACTGAATCTATTAGAATCTATTAGAATATAAAGTTAAGACTCCTGGGTCTCTGGTAAAATGACCACATTAGAGCCATTTTCATTCTATGAGGACATGATAGGTATGGTAGGACTGACCACAGATGAGCATTAAAAGCTCTGCATCTTATTGGTTGGGCTAGCAGTGCTTCTTGCACAAGAATAGGGTATCTCCATTTTGACTCCCTCTCCCATCACTTGTTCTCTCCCTCAGAGTTGTATACCACAGTATTTTACCTATAATTCTGTGATCTCAAGAACTGTGTGGTCCTTTTGAGACCTTGGGTCTGATATAAGCAGGAATAAAAGAAATCTCACTGATCTTCCAATGACTTATTTCATCAGTTCTCAATCTTCTTATGGGCAACAACAAGAAAATACACATCTTTTCCCTACTTTTATCTCTTTCCTTTTTTGCATCCCTTTTTCAATTTTCTCTTGAACTAGAACTTGAATGATAAGGTCAGCTGGCCAATCTTAAGATGAAGAGTCTCTGAGGCTATGCCAGAAATGTCCATTAATGAGGGCTACTGGAAAACAAAGCTCAGAGAAATTTGGGCATTTCTGTTCAGACATGCTCCTATGGGTATTGAGGAACTGTACTAAAAATGCCTAGTTAAATTCTATCTTGGATAGCATATTTAAAAAACAAATTTCTCTTTAGTCTCCATATTGGAGGGCATGAAGAGGACCTTGAATATGTAGTATAAATGAAAAACCCCCAATTCTTTTTTTTTGCAGGTCATCCTGACTTCAGGACCAGTGCTCTATCCACTGTGCCATCTATCTGCCTTCCTAATTCTTTTATATAGTCAGGTTTAATATTAGTTCATCTTTATTGAGTTATTTGGTCTCTTTACAGTTAAGCTAATTTTACACTGGTATAGGACTCTCAACAATCTGTCTGAGAATATAAGAATGAAGAATTTTTTTTTTATATAATCATCTACACCTGAATCAAACTCTTGTCCCATGTACAGAATCATGTAAGAAGATTGTGTATTATAGGAAAGAAGCACTTATTAAGTACCTTCTGTGTGCTAACAGATATTATTTCATTAGATTTTTACAACATCCTTGGGAGATGAGTGCTATTATTATGCTTGATTTGTAATTGAGGAAAAAGAAGTTGGAGGTTAAGAGCTCAGCTAAATTCAGCTAAGTGAGTCACAGCTAGGGAGTGAATATCTGAGTCTGGATTGGAATTTAAATCTTCCTAATTCCAGGCTCATCATTCTATCCAGGTAGCTTCTAAGTATCTCAAATTCATTCTGATAGCTGTTTTGTGCTGCTTTCTTATAGCATTCTTCCTATTCTTCTCCCCTGCCTTATTATGTGGCTCTGAACTCTGTTAAGGCATTATTTAATCCTATTCCCAAGCCCTAATAAGTAGTAGGACAAACCAATAAATGGCATAAATTTATATGATATAGGAAATTTATGTTTGAGACAAGTGTCATAGATTATTTTTTGTTTTAGCAGAGTTTAGAGGAAAGAGACATTAATGAGGAATGGAATAGTCATAGAAGTTTTCAAAGAAGATGTAGAGTTCAGGCTGGATTTTGAAGCCAGAATATGGTAGGATGAGAAGAGGTAATTTTCAAAAATATTTTTAGATTTTTCATACATGGCTCAGGAGTGATTCTTTTCCACCCACATTTCAGTGCTAATTGCTGGTCTCTAATTTAAGCATTATGATTATGCCTCTTAGTATTTACCCACAGTAGTCACAGGGATATGCACTCTAATGATACATCCAAGTTTAGTTAGTCACCCTGAATGATCTGCATCTATTATCAGGCACATTTTCCTTCTTAATAGATTTACAAGAACTCATTTTTTGCAATTTGTTGCCTGGAAGGAACGGCAGGAGCATCATTAAATCATTTCTGATGAGCCATTGCTTATGATAATGTGATCTTGGACTACAGTAAAAGAGGAGGGAAGATATTCTTGTTGCTGTATGCCTTGGCCAGACCACGTCTGGTGGATTATATTCCTTTTTGTTCCCACTAGTTAAGATACACTGATAAATGTGTAGATGATTATAGAAAAGCAATCAGGATGAAAAAGAAACTAAAAAACTTGTTCATGTAACAATAATAGCTTCCATTTACGGAATATCCTTCCTAATCTGAAGTAGGTAGGATAGTGAAAGAATCCACTTTTATGCCAAAGTTAAACTCTTCAAGAGTTCCCTTCATTCTATTCACTCTTCTCCTGTCTGGGACTTGTTGTCTCTCTCCATCTCCCTTTCTGTCTGTCTCTGCCTCTGTCTCTCTGTCTCTGTCTCTGAATATCTCTGTCTTTGTCTTTCTGTCTGTCTCTTTTTCTGTCTCTATCTTTGTCTTTCTTTCTCTCTCTTCCTAGCTTCTTCCCTTCATTGTCTATTATGTCCAGATCTTTCCTAATCTCAAAAATCTTCTTCTTTCTCTGTGATCTACCCAAATTATCATTCTACAGCTGTCTTGCCCTTCATTATGAAAATCATAAAAAGAAAAAATTACATTCATTGTTTCCACTACCTCACTATCCTATTCTTTCCTCTGCTGCTTCTGTCCCACCACTACTCAAACTGCTCTCTGAAATGCCATATTCAGTATCATTTTTATTCTTTATTTGATGCTATTGACCATCCTGTTTATGAACAATCTCTTTTCCCAAATTTCCATGTCATTACTCTCTTCTGATTCTACTCCCAAATTTTATCTTCATCTCTTTAAATAGTTCACCTTCCTCTTCCTGATGCTTAAGGGAAGACGATATTTCTTTACCCTTTTCCTATTCTGCATCATATAATACCCATCTCTTTACCCTCTCCATTTCTTTCCATAGGATATTTGTCCTCCATTTCTAGAATAGAATTTCCCCCATCATCTCCATATCCCTAATGTAGGGTCAGCTAAGTGGTAAAGTGGACTGGTTTGGGAATCAGGACTACTCACCTTCCTGAATTCAAATCTGGCCTCAGACATTTATTAGATTGTGTGACTCTGGTTAAGTCACTGAACCTGATTTGCCTCAATTTCCTTATCCCAGTAAAATGAGTTGGAGAAGGAAATCTTTAAGTATTATATATAACACTGACTACTGTGACCCCTATGGCCTAGAAAGAAATTTTCTTCCTACTCTGAGGATTTTCCTTGATCATCCTTGTCTATGTAATGTTTTCTTTCTTCATTTTGACTGGGGTTAGCCCAGTGCCTGGGACATGGTACACAATAAATATTGACTGACTAACACAATGCTTGGACTCTTTATCTGTTATTCCACACTCTTGGCACATGACCAGTCTACACATACTTCCATGACATCTTTTATGCTACTTTATTTGCACAAATATTTGCCAATAACATGAAGGACCTTCTGAGGATACAAGTCATTGTTGGTAGGAAGTCGATTTTCTATCGATTGCTCTTTGGATTACCCATGCTTTTGATATTTTTGGAAGCTGCAATTTTCATTTCTAAATTCACTTCTAAAAAATCATCAGGAAAATAATGTTAAAACAATTAGTAATTGCACCAAAAAATTATCAAACTGTACATAGTTTTTGATCCAGCAGTGTTACTACTGGGCTTCTATCCCAAAGAGATCTTAAAGAAGGGAAAGGGACCTGTATGTGCAAGAATGTTTGTGGCGGCCCTTTTTGTAATGGCCAGAAATTGGAAACTGAGTGGATGCCCATCAATTGGAGAATGGCTGAATAAATATATAAATATGTGGTATATGAATGTTGTGGAATATTATTGTTCTGTAAGAAATGACCAACAGGATGATTTCAGAAAGGCCTGATGAACTGATGCTGAATGAAATGAGCAGGACCAGGAGATCATTATATACTATATGATGATCAATTCTGATGGACATGGCTCTCTTCAACAATGAAATGAACCAAATCTGTTTCAATAGAGCAGTAATGAATTGAAACAGCTACACCCAGGGAAAAAACTCTGGGAAATGACTATGAACCACTACATGGAATTCCCAATCCTTTTATTTTTGTCTGCCTACATTTTTGATTTCCTTCACAGGTTAATTATACACTATTTCAAAGTCCAATTTTTTTTTGTATTGCAAAATAATTGCATGGGCATGTATACATATATACATATATATAGTATTTAACATATACTTTGCCATATTTAACATGTATTGGTCAACCTGCCATCTGGGGGAGGAGATGGGAGGAAGGAGGGGAAAAATTGTAACAAAAAGTCTTGCAATTGTCAATACTAAAAAATAACCATGCATATATCTTGTAAATAAAAAGCTATAATTAAAAAATACTTAATCATAAAAAAATCAATAATTGTGGGTGGGGATAATTTGAGATTGTTGAAAGTACTACATAATTTCTCAAATGCTGTTCAGTCCATTATCTTTTTATTTAATCCTAGAACTAATTCATCTCTCATTTTCAGTTCCTGCCTAAGATATATGCTGTTCATATAATTCTGTAGGTTGCTGAATTAACTATGTTGTAGACTGGATACTAAGCATTTTCATCCATTTGGTTTTTCTTGTGTAGATATCTTTTGAGTGAATCTCCTAGAGGAATCCCTAATAGAATTTTGAGGCTTAATGTAGCAACACAATGTTATTTCCAAATAGGGACATCTCTCTCTTCCTTAACTTCTTCACTTATGATTCTCCAAACCTAGAATTCTCTGCTTTCAAGGCTTAATTCAGCTACCATCTTCTGTTCAAAACTTTTTCTGATTGCTTTATTTTATAATTCCCTCTAACATCTTCTGATATTAACTTACTTTGTGACCTTGGGTAATTTACTTAATCTTCCTGAGTTTTGCTATTACAAAGGTGTATATTTTTATAAAGCCATTAATGATAAAAAGATATTCTCACTGAGAAAAAATCTCTCTACCAATTCATATCTCTCAGATTGGCGAAGATAACAGAAAAGGACAATGATAAATGTTGGAGGAGATGTGGGAAAACTGGGATGTTAATATCCTGCTGGTGGGATTATGAACTGATCCAACCATCCTGGAGAGCAATTTGGAGTTATGCTCAAAGGGCTATAAAATTGTGTGCATACCCTTTAATTCAGCAGCGTCCCTACTGGGTCTGTATCCTAAAAAGATCATAAAAAAGGGGAAAGAATTCATGTGTGCAAAAATGTTTGGCAGCTCTTTTTGCAGTGGCAAGGAATTGGAAACTGAGTGGATGCCCATCAGTTGGAGAATGGCTGAATATGTTATGGTATATGACTATAACAGAATATTATTTTTCTATAAGAAATGACCAACAGTATGATTTCAGAGAGGCTGGAGAGGCTTACATGAACTAATTCTGTCTGAAGTGAGCAGAACCAAGAGCACATTGTACATAGCAACTAGAAAATTATATAATTATCAGTTCTGATGAACTCTTTACTACAATGAAGTGTTTCAGGCCAATTCCAATGGTCTTGTGATGCAGAGAACCATCTACATTCAGAGAGAGGACTATGGGGACTGAGTATAGATCACAACATAGTTTTTTTCACTGCTTTTGTTGTTGTTGTTTGGTTGCTTGTCTTTTTTCTTTCTCATTTTTTTCCTTTTTGAGATGATTTTTCTTGTGCAACATGACAAATGTGGAAATATGTTTAGAAGAATTGCACATTTTAAACCTATATTGGATTACTTGCCATGTAGGGGAGGGAGGAGGTAGGGAAGAGAGGGAGAAAAAATTTGGAGCAGAAGGTTTTGCAGGAGTTAATATTGAAAACTATTTTGCATATATTTTGAAAAATAAAAAAGCTATTATTACAAAAGAATATAAATGCAAAATTTAAGAAATTTCAAAAGAGATAAAATCTCCCTGACCATCAGTTTTTCCATTAAACTTTGTATATCTTCCTCTGGGTTGTTATGAATTAAGGTTTTGTGAAGGATACAGCACAATAGAAATGTTATCTAATATAATCTCTGGTTATTAGTATCAAGTTTAAGACATAAAACAGAGAGATGAAGGCTCAAGAGAGATGTTTACCATTGTGGAGGATAATAGGCATCAGAATGATAGATTAAATCGGAAAGGGAATTTAAGAGACCATGTTATTCTCCTCTCCCCAATATTTTATAGCTGAGGAAGGGAGAAGGCAAGTGGCTTGCCCAGGATCACATAGCTAATGCAATGCAGGACCAATTCTCCAAACCAGAAGCAGAGTTTTTCCTATTACACTGCCCTATAGTGCGAGTTATGGTTTAAATATGGAGGCAGGCCATTGCTTTAGTCAAGATTAGGACCTGTGCAGTGATAATATTTTCGTCATAAGTAGGAACAGATCTCAGTATTTGGCCAGAATCCTTATAAAACCATAGAACAGGCTCTGAGAAGCTAATTAGCTTTGGATCATTGGGGAGGAAATGATGGCTTCTTCCTTAGATCTCTCATTGGAGGCAGGATGGTAATTGATAGACTTCTGAATGAAGATCTATCACAGGTAATTTTGCATGTGCGTCAAACTTCCCTGATTGCTTGGAATTCATGTGAGTATTATAACATCGATCATAGAAATGAGGAGCAATTGAATCCCTGTGAAAGAGCCTATAAAGAAATATCCCAGGTCAGAAGAAAGGCAGCAGTAATAGCTGTATCTAACAGAACATAATGAAGCTCTCTCAGAGGGAGGTCTGAGGCTCACTGAAAAGTAAGTGTCATTTCCCTTCCCATTTGGGAGATTTTACAAGTCACAAGTAGTAGCCTTTGGGGAGAGCAAAACCAGAAAGTTAATATTCAAGGACCCTAGAAACTGATTTGTAAAGAAAAAGCCTGAGTGAGAAAGGAAACTGGCATTCACAGGTGAGACAGATTATATTCACAAAGTTCTTTGTTTTCTAATCTGCCTTCATACTAGAGTTGGTGGCTTCTCACTGTTTGTTGAAAAGACATGGTATGGTGAAATTTGGATTCACAGAACTGCTATGAATGTGCCAGAATCAACTCAAACTGGCTTTAAAATGCCCAACAGTCTTAGAATTTGGCTGAAGACTTGAAGTGAGGGAAGAAAGAGTGAAACCAAGATAGAATCATGGTTAGAGCTTGATAAGGATTTAAGATGGAAGGGATTTTAATGGGCAACTATTTGATTTTACAGATAAGGCAATTAAGATATAGAATATGTGCTTGAGGACATTCAAGAATAAATAGTGGAGCTGAGCCCTGAATCCTTGACTTGTGACTTCATAACCAATGAATATGCTTTCTATCACTAGTGTCCTGAGCATGTTTCCCAGCTTTCATGTCACTTTGTGCCTTGTATGGAGGCAGGCTTGGAATCAGGAAGACTCAAATTCCTGAAGTCAAATCTGTCCTTTAGACACCTACTAGCTATGTGATTCTGGATGAGTCACTGAATCCTGTGTGCCTGTTTCCTCTTCTGCAAAATGAGATGGAGAAGGAAATGGCAAATCACTCTAGAATCTTTGACAAGAAAACCCCCCAAATGGTATGTCAAAGAATCAGACATTACTGAAAAGATTCAACAGTCACAAAAAAGGCTTTTTGGGGAAGAAGGTTTATTTGGTTGGGTGTGAGAAGCTGCTGCCTGGAGTTGCTTGCAATTGTTCAGAGATGGAGCAATGGAATGCAAAAAGAAAAGATATCCCATTCCTTTTCACCTTTCCTCATTCTAGCATTGCTCTATAGCATTCTATAGATGCTGTTTTTCATTTAGTAAAATCATAGATTCTGAAGATAGAAGCAGGGGTGTGTGACTTTTCCAGGATCACACAGTAAGTGTTGAAGATTAGATTTGAACTCAGGAAGATGAGTCTTCTCAAAGTGGTATTATTGTGAAAGAATATTGTCAATAAGAAAGTTATTGCGATTATGGATGCCCATGAAAAGTATCAGAGGAGAGGATCAGAGGAGGTGCTAGGAAAAGGAGGGACCACGTCTAGATGGGGGTTTAAGAGAAGGCTTCATTGAAGCCTTCATTGAAGTGGTGACATTTAAATTGGGTCTTCAAGACTGCTCAGATTTTGGTAGTGGGGATTACATGGCTCAGGAGTGATATAAACAAGGCTACAGAGGTACAAAAAGTTGAAAATAGCATTGGAAAAGAAAGTGGAATCCAGAATGAAGACTATTCTTTTCACTATATAAAGTTGTGACAAATATGCCAGCTAGGGTGCAATATCTTGCATTTATATTGTACTTTTTTGTATTTCAGATATGTATCATCACATTTAGCTTCATTGAATTTTGGTGGGGCTATGGGGGCAAGATGAGCCACTCATCTTTCTCACTGGTTGTTTAAGCTGGAGGGATTCTTAGTACAATCTCTCTCTTCCTCTGTCTCTGTCTCTGTTTCTGTCTCTTGCTTCTCACTCTCTGTTTCTATCTGTCTCTCTTTCTCTGTCTCTGTTTCTCTCTCTTTCTTCTCACTCTTACTCTGTCTCATTCTGTCACTCTGTCTCTCTGTTTCTCTATTTCTCCCTCCTTTTTTTGTCTCTCTGTCTCCTTCTCTCTTCTACCTTCTTCTCTTTCTCTTCTTCCTCATTCTTCTTTCCTCCCTCCCTTCTCCTCTTCATCTCTCTCTTTCTCTCTGTCTCTTACTGTCTCTCTATCTCTGTTTCTGTCTTTCTATGTTTCCCTCTCCCTCCCTCCCCCTCTTCCTCCATTTCCATCCCTTCCTATTTCCCTCTTTCCCACCTTCTCTCTTGGCCAGAGTCATACAGCTACTAAGTAGTTGATGAAATTTTTGTGACTTCAAAATCCAATTCTCTTGTTCTTGGATCTCACTGGTTCTGATAAATAGTATTTAATGAAAAACTTTGCCTGAATTTAGCAGTTCTTCTGCCTTGTTAGCTTGGTCTTTTAGGGGAAATGTCATACTTATCTATAAAGCAATTGATTTGCCTTTGACTTAACAAAGTCATTTAAAAAAAAGTTGTCTTTCCCATTATTAGAGAGTTTCTTTTTTTTTTTAATTTTTATTTAATAATTACTTTATATTGACAGAATCCATGCCAGGGTAATTTTTTTACAACATTATCCCTTGCACTCATTCTGTTCTGATTTTTCCCCTCCCTCCCTCCACCCCCTCCCCTAGATGGCAAGCAGTCCTATATATGTTGGATATGTTGCAGTATATCCTAGATACAATATATGTTTGCAGAACTGAACAGTTCTCTTGTTGCACAGGGAGAATTGGATTCAGAAGGTATAAATAACCCGGGAAGAAAAACAAAAATGCAGATAGTTCACATTCGTTTCCCAGTGTTCTTTCTTTGGGTGTAGCTGCTTCTGTCCGTCATTTATCAATTGAAACTCAGGTCTCTTTGTCAAAGAAACCCACTTCCATCAAAATATGTCCTCATACAATATCGTTGTCGAAGTGTATAATGATCTCCTAGTTCTGCTCATTTCACTTAGCATCAGTTCATGTAAGTTTCTTTTATAAGAGCATATACCTCTCACCTCTAGGATACTATACTCTCAAAGATACCCAAAAGAAAGTAATTCGGAAATCCAACAGAAGTTTAGCAGTTTCTACACTCCAGAATGAAATGAGGCTGATTGTAGACCTTGGAGTGGGAGTCCTGGTTGAGGTCCCCAAAGAGAAATCCTATTAGTTACACCATATTTACTGGGTGTGAAATTGTTTTTTAATCCTCTGCTGTTAAAAATGAGCACATTCTTAGTTGCAGTTCAAGCTACTCCATCTCCTCTTTTATTTCCTTCAAGAAGATTGCCATATAGCAAAACCCCTCTGGCAGACAGAGTACTGTTCTTTAACCTTCACAGCAGTTGTGGTCATGCACAGATGAAAGTCTCCCTCCAGCCCATGGCGGAGTTTATTTCCTATTCAAAGCTGACTGCCTGACAGGCATTTGTTAGAAAGAATGCTGAAGTCATGGACTTCTGGGCATCCTACTGGGTTTCCTCTGAAGTCAGAAGAATAAGAGCACATCACACTTTGAAAATCCCAAAGTCCTGTGTATGTTATCTTATTGGATATTCACAACAATTGAAGGTTTAATAATGCAAGAGTTATTTTTGTTTTGCAGAGTGGGAAACTGAGACTCAGAGAGAAGGGACCAGTTGTGTGGATCATAAGTCAGGATGGGATCCAAATCTGCATCTTCTGTTGTTAAGTATACAGATCCTTCACTTAAACCATGCATAGGAAGTTACATGGATTGTGAGTCGGGATTTATTGCATCCTTATTGTATCCCAGATACATTATCTAAGCTAGTTAAAATAAACTACAATGGATCAGTGATTTCCTTCTCTTTAAATTCAATTCATCATGAGATGAAAATTAAAGCTATCCAAACATTTGGATACTCACCATCAAAAATCATCTAAGAACACTTGTTAGTATTCTAGAATCATGGAGAGGGAAGGCAGATAGCTTAATGGTTGGTATAAAATAAAGCTACATTTTGAATTTATATAATACCATATCCAGCATTATGCTGGAACCAGCTGCAACTGACTACTTTGAGAGACAGCTGATGGTTAAATTTTATATTTTATATTGTAATATTAAATAGCATAAATGTATACCTCAAATATTGGCAATCACCTCAAATCTAGCCTTGTCTAGCCTTAAGAAATTGATGGAAAATATTAAACAGCGATCAAATTTTAAAGTATGTCATGTTTATTCTTTTTTTTGAATACCCAATTGTTAAATATTTACTAGCATACCACTGGGCCCATATCCCCTTTAAATGTGACTTGTCCATATAGTGAAAGTTAGTTCATTCTACAATATCAACTTAGTATAATGGAAAGAGTATTAGATTTAGAGCTGGGCTTGAATACTAACTTTACTGCTAATTACCCATGTGAGCAAATTATTTAAATCTAGCCTCTTTGGGCTTTAGTTTCCTTGTCTGAAAAATGAGAAGACAGATAAAATCTTTCATTTCTAAATCTGATTCTTAATAACAATCCCATGAAATTTTTTGGACAATACCTTTTCAGATCCTTTTGCCCTTTTGTCTCCTCTTTCCATATGCACACAAATATGAATGGGGTAGCATACTTAGACTGATATAGCATATCAAAAGTTAGTGTGCATACCTACTCACCCCTCTGTAATGTCCACGCTAGCTCCCGAGGGCCTCAGGATCAGTCAGAATCAGGATCAATCAAAGTCCTTGGTCTTTAGGAAGAGAAGTGGAGGAGGCAGGCAAGCTGTCACGTGGCTTGCCAAAGATGTAGTATGGATTCTGGAGTCCAGAGTCTCCAGCCTCTCTCCTCCTTGTCCTGTCACCAAATGACCCTGACCACTCTCCCTCAGCCCTCCAATCCTTGCCTATGATTACCTCACTACCAAACATTCAGCAAGTGCCAATCATGAGGAAAGCTATCACATTACCATATCATCTAAATATAAGCTTATAGAGCCATTATCTCACAATGAATAGATAATTAGCCTTAAGTGCTCTGCTGTCTGATTCAAGCACACCTTTTTAGAGTTTCAGCCCTCTACATCCCTCTCTGAATGGTAATCTCTCAAGCTTTCAATATTGTTGTCAGTGACATAATTTTGAGGGACACATCCCTATGTTATATAAAAATTATTTCCTTTCAAGAAATCCTGGAATGCTTAATTATTAATGAATTAATTGAGCAGACAATTCAACCAATCAAACAATTTGGTGGACATTTATTAGTTGACTACAGTCCTCTCTCACTTGTTGATATCATGGTCCTCTTCAAGAATGAAAAACAAACAACAATAACAATTGTATATAGAACCCCATTCCCCAAATTAGAGAAAATATAAAGGTTGAGTAGATTTTAAACTGGAAATGACCTTCAATATCAAGTTCAACTCTAATTTTATAAATGAGTTAAATAGAAATAAAGTGACACATACATAGCAAATCACAGAGCTGGGATTTAACTTCCAATCCTTGAATTCCACATCAAATGCATTTCACTATATGTTGAATTCTCTCATCTAAAGGAGTTTAAAGTTTAATAAGAAAATAAGAGACAGACATTGATAAGTATATCTTAATGGATTCATGATTTCATAAATGTGAGTGCTCTCCGCTAGTTCAAATTACAACCTATCCATATCTTCTCTTTTGTGATTATGATGATTTAATCAATTAATCAAAAAATATTTATCACAATATAGCAGGTATTATCCTAGACATTAGGGTTGAAAAACTACCAAAATCAAGGAAAGAAAAAAAAAAGAAAGAAACGGTGCCTACCTTCTCCTATTCCATATTGTCCTATAGCTCTCCTACAGAAAGGCTGGTCAACATGCTATTAATCTTCTAGGATCCAAATCCTTGTACATTTTGTGAGTGCTAGTAAACAGCCATGTTTTCTATTGGCTATTCTTTGCTCTTGATATTGACTTACCTCCTTTTCTGATTACATATTTCCTGGATGATGTTCCTGCTCTTCACTATACCTCTAGCATATGGGTCATTGTTATAATATAATGCTACTGATTTTTTTCCCCAGTGTGCTTCTTTCCAGTATTCTTTGAACTTTTCACAACTTTGATTCTTTTAGTTTGTTGTGTTCTAAGATGCATTCTCATTCAGTATTGTTAAGAAAACACTGGTGAGTAAAAGATGGATTGTTGTGTTGGGGCGAGGCTTAGGACTATTCAAAGCAATACACAATTTCTTAAAAGAAATTTATTCAACTCTCTTGCTCTTGTTCAGTTTTGGCCCTAGCTTATGTCTAGAGTGCCTATCAAAAATATCTGTATTAATGGATTAAATCAATGGATTGCCCATGGAATTGTAAACTTTAGACTTGACAAATCTATCTTCATCCATCTGGCTTTTCCTGTGTAGTTTGTTAGTGTGATATCCTTTGAGTATTAAGGATCTCAACGACCCATGTCACAGATGTCATTCCCTCCCTATAATGCTTTTGGTGAGTCATTTAAGCTCTTTTAGTTTTGATTTCATCATATATATAATAATGGCATTGAATTAGATAGTTTCTCAGGTCTCTTTCAACTCTAGAGGTATGAGACTATGATTCAATGAACTGCAATGCCCAATAATATATAAATGCATTATAGAGATGGAAAAGAAAAGGTTACCTGAGGGGGAATGTTGCTTTTGATTAAAAGGATCTTGGAGCAATAGAACAAAAAGAAATAAGTTGAAAATGTTGCTGAAGGTTAGCAATGTCTATGCCTAAATTTGTGCTTCTTTCTATGGTAGGAAATGTGGGTAAACTTAAAGACAAGCAAGCTTATTTAATCCAATAAGTATTTATTATGTGCCTACTATGTGCCAAAAAAAAGTACTATATGTGGGAAGGCAATTAATAAAAAGACAGTCCTTGTCCCCAAGGAACTTAGATTATAAGGAATTAATATCACACAAAAGGAGGCAAGAAAGCAGGAAGAAGGGAAAGGGGGAAAGCTGGACACCAGGGGTTTCTGTTATGGGGCCATCTTGTTCCAGGGAGTTGATACCAGATAGAACAGCACATGCAAAGTGGAGTTAAAGTTCAATTTCTGCCCTCTTTGAAGGAAAGCATTGAGAAGAGGTGTTACTCTTTCCTTCAGGCCTCAAATTAAGAAGGGGACAGGAGGTTGAGGGAGGTGGACTCAGTTAAGATTAGAGTTAGCAATGTGGTAGTGAGTTTAGAAGTGATGAGTTTATCTAGAGAAAGGCATCTTAGTTTCATAGCAATTGTGTATCAAATAATAAAAATAAAGCTGCCAACTAACATATCAGTTTGGCCATCAGTATCCTAGCAGATTTTCTACCTTCACTGTCAACAAATGAGAGCACGAAGTTCTTGTTTATACTTCTGACCTTAAGGCTGAAGCTTCCTGCTTCTTTCCTGTATTTCTCCTAATAAAGTCTGATGACAATCAGTATAATAGTGACATACTATCAGGTTAACCTTGAGAGCTACAGAATCATTGCTAAAGCCAAAAGGACATGGACTATGGGTATGTTAGGCAATTGTTAATCCAGATTGCAGGAACAGAGTCTAGTTTTGGCCAGCATGATAATCTACTTGGATTTTGGTCACCTGAGAGTCTTGAAATTTCTATTTGGCATAATGAGGTCAGACTACTCTTAAGTTCTTCCCGGAGCTATAAGAAATCTATGGGATGCAGTCTTAGTATATTGTAATATTCTACATCTATCTATCTATCTACCTACCTACCTATTGTAATGGTATCTTGATTAGATCAGGTAGAGGTTGAGAGATCTTTAACTATAAATTCTGGCATCTAGTAAAACTTCATTTGGAAGAAAGTCTGTCCTTTTTGAGCACAGTTAAGTTGGAAAAAGGGGAGATATAGAGCAGGTTGGGATGAGAAAATAGGAAAAATTGTGTAACTTGGCCAGGAATTGGTGAGTGAGAGGACCATCATGGGAAAGAATAATATTCCATAAGACCATCTATACTGAGTACTTTGGGATAAAACCCTGGTTTTCCTCTCTTACTTATATATCTAGCTTTTGGTCTCGTGTTCCTACCAAGTTTAAGTGACTTGGACAGATTAGGCTAGGCTTCAGTTTCCCCATCTCCAAAGGGGGATACTTTGACTAAACAATCTCTGAGGTCTTGTTCAATTCTTTAAAAAAAATTCTCTTTCAAGTTTTAAATACTGCTGTGTTTTGTCTAGGCTAAATTTCCTCTACTCTTCATCTTCCCTTCCATTTCCCAGCCTCATCATCCATGAAGAATCAGAATAGAAATACCAGTCTTTTTCTCTATAGCTTTGAATTGTTGACAGAGAGGTTATTGGTATCATTTTGAATAAAAATCCATCAAAGGTAATTTTATGTTTGCATCAAACTCTCCATCCCTGTGTCTCTGTTGGTCTTCTGAAATTAGTTTTCTCTAACTACCTTCTCCTCCTGTTAGACACCCTTATTACCCTTTGATCTACTATTCCCTGTACTCTCAGAACCAGCTCTACTCTGGGTCACAACTATTTTCAGGAGCTTTCATTTTTTTTTCTCCTGGAGTACTCAGACTGCTTTTGTTTGCCTCTTAGCAGTGAATCCTTACAATTAAGCTATTGCATGCATACACACAAATATGCATGCACAGACACACATCTGCTTTAGAAATCATCCCAGATGCACTCAAGGGTGATTCATCACAGACAGGATGATAAGATGACTCTCTAAGTGTCCTGGAAATGTGTGTTTACCCATCTTTGACTAAACTTTTGCCTGGTGAGTCTGAGTGAGCTATCATTACACATCTGCTGTGAAGGCATAATTGACCTCATAGGTGCTGATCTCTTAAAAACTTTCATGGATCCAGGAAATGGTGAGAGCCTCTGCTTTCCCTCAGGATTCTGTGCTTCCTTCCACAACTTAGCACTTTGTTGTCTTCTAGTTTCTTTGTTTTTGCTAAAGCCTCTTTTTATGATTTGGGAATTTTTCCTTCTTAATCTTTCCTCTCTGAATTCTAAATTGTGCCTTTGAGTCCAACTCAATCCTGCCTCATCCCAACTAGAATTCTTTCACTGATTTTGTTGTTTGGTAATGACCTTTTCTTCTTCAGGTCTCATAAGTATCTTCTTTGAATCTCTCTCTAGTGCCCTTATCACATAATATTGTATTGTATAGTTTTCTGTAGGTTTTATCCCCATTCTGGGCTAATAAAGCCAGAGATAACAAGGGCCACCTCCAACCTAAACTTTGCCTCTTTAAATATTGATGAAATTGAATTATGGAATAGAGACAATTATAGAATCACAGAATCTATAATTGGAATAATCCTTAACAACTTTTAAACTTGTGCTTTCATTTTATTGAGAAGCTTACTAAGGCCTAGAAAGGTTAGATAATTTATCCAAGTTCACACAGGTAAATAATAGAGCCAAGGTTCAAATCCAGATTGCTTCCTTTAACTACAAATCTAGTACTTTTTCTATTATGCTACATTCCTTTTCATTCTGTCTGTCTTTGACTTATGTCTGTCTATGACTGTCTTTCTCCAGATAATAATGATAGCTTTAAAAATCCATATGTAGTGGCTGTCAGAAAATAAGAATGGTTTCTGAGTATAGTCCAAGGATTAGTCTTATAATGTTATTTAAATGTCCCAGGAGGATTGAACATATAGTAGATACTCAGTATATATTTGTCAAATAGATTATAATTGAATTGGTTTCTAAAATATTAATTGCTGGCTCATTAAAAAGAATGAACCAAACTTTCTTATTGGAAAAGAAGTTCACATTGATAGTGTCTGAGGCAGGATTTCAATGTAGGTCTTTTTGACTCCATAATCCATGTTCTAGGAGAGGGGATAAACTCATGACATGTTGAGGGGAATCCATCCTTGTCCTTTCAAGATTAGCATCCAGGTTTGATTGGAAGTAACCAGCATCTTGTTAAGACTATCCTGAGGTACTTGGGTCATTAACTGAATTAAGTAGGATAAACAGATGACTAGTGAAATAAGTCTACTAAAGGCTACCAAGGAGAATCAAAGGACCACCATGAGGTGCCAAAGGGAGAGTTTCAAGTATGTACCAGAGCATGCACTAGTTTCCTAATATTCTTGGTAATTTCTTTTACCAAGCCAATAGTCAGTATTTTCTCCTGGAAACATAGTCTCTTGTCATGGGAATATTAGCTATGAAATCACCCAGACAATTTCCTCTCTTCCTTGCCCTTTATTCTAATTACCTTGGATAATACAGATTGGGAATAGGAGGACCCTACCAAATGCTATGATGATAGCCTTCCACAGACATCTCTTTTTTATTGACTGGAGTTTTATTTCTTGAGCTTAGGTAGTAAGGCCATCTACCATCCCAATCAGTTATGTCCCCAATAATTGGAGTAGGAAACCTTCCAAAAATAAAGATATCTACCAAAAAAGTCAGCAACAACAGGAATGTTAAAATAAATAAACAGATATATGCATTTAGCAACAAATAGATGACAAATAGAGGCCAAATACTCATTTAACTACTTTAGGATATAATGACTACATATTTTTTGAATTGTGTTCATGGTTTCTACTGATCATAAAAACTTGTTTTAAGAGAAAAAAAGGCAGGGGCCTGATTTAAATAGCACCAAAACTGGTTCTGAGAGCATATACATGATACAGGATAAAGCATTCTTAACTCAGTTTTACTTCAGATAATTGTCCCAATTTTCAATTAATCATATAGTAACAATTCCACTTTAAGCCAGACTCAGGAATAATCAGGTGTGTAATTATTCAAAAGTATACCACTGAGAAAATGAGTCAGACGGATCTTACCTTAAGTGAAGGTCAAGGTTATCCTCACAACTTTTGCCTAGATACTAACTTCCAGAGGCAAAGTTTAGGTTGGAGGTGGCCCTTATTATCTCTGGCTTTATTAGCCCAGAAGGGGAACAATTCAGGATCACATTCTCCTGGGTAGCTTGTGGCATATTCCTTTCAGATGGTAGGTCACTGACTTGATGATCCATCAGATAGTCAAACCTGAATTTAAAACTCCAATAATATCAGCTACAGTCCCAAGAGATTTTATCTCAAATAGCAAATCTCATTAATCACAGCTTCAGGTTAATTTAGCTCTCAAGGATCACATATCCTAAATAGATATTGACTATGACCTTACATTGATAACAGTAAGAGATTCATTCTAGAAAGTTCAAGCCTACCTTTCATATCTAAGTAGATGGTTTTAAATTCACTATTACACAAATCATTTTGTTTTTAAAATGTTCAATACATAAAAAAACTCTAAATTGCATATTGTCTATACCAGAAACATGTTCAAAGGGACAAAGGCAAAAACTATTATTCTCAGAGTCCCTTTAAATAATAGGTACAACTTTAAAATGACCCAATACAATCAATTAAAACAAAATTTGATAAACTTCACACACATAAGAGATTTCACTTAACATCTTTGATCCTTTTTATAATAAAAATTCATTCTGGTATGAGATAAGCATTAAAAATAATTTTTATATAATTAACTTGTAGATTATCAATAAACTCATTTCTTGTTTGGAGACTATAAAACAAACTCTTTTCCCAGGGCTGTCAAAATAGTAATTGCCCTGATGCAAAGTCAGTTTTTACAGCTTATAAATTGTCTTCAACAGTACATTCTTGAGGTTTCTCCACAGGTTCTTTAGTCTTGGTGTAAAGTCCACCTCTTCTCAGCCTCTGGACCACAATCTCAGTCATCAATAACATCTGATAAGGTTCTTCTTACTCCTAGCTCACCTGGAATTACAAACTCCAAAGGTGTTGTCTGGATCAGCAATCTTTACTTCCTAAGGTCTGCCCTTTCAAATCTTGACTACAGGGCTTTAAGAAATTGGCAGACTTTAGGTCCCTGGGGGAAGAGGGTGGGATAAATTTGGACCCAAGTGTCCAGCTACATGTCTGTGGCCCAGTGACTATCTTATCCTTTGTGCCAGAAATGCTGGGTAGGGGAACCCATGTCAAAGATGTTGGGGCACTAGCACAAACCCCAAATGAATTCAGGCCAGCCAGGGATACTTCCCTAAGCAAGATAAATTCTACAAACCTGAAAAGCATGGAAAATCCCAGAAATGCCAAGTTTTTTCCCTTGCTTTGTCAGTTTCCCTCAGAAGGCTTTTAATCATGTAAATTAGGACTACTTAAAAACACAATAGACTCACTCAATTTAGCTGATAGTGCCAAGCAACTTAAAACTTATTCTCAAAACCCCCAGAAGTCTACTAAAAATGTTTTTAACAGTTCCGTAACTTTTAATTATTTCTGCAGACTCAAATTGACCAGTTTTAGATCCACAGAAATGCCTATTTCTTTTAAAGGTGTGGTAATTGCAGATATCCCTATGATGAGTTAGATTCAGGGAACTAAAATGATAAGATTAGGGTTCCTGGTGATCAGGGAGTTAGATGATGAGATTTGTGGCAGGTTCAGGGTTCAGGGAACCACATGAAGAGGTTTGGCTCCCCTAAATCCCCTTAGGATCTGGCACATGGGTAGGGAGTTTTGGGAACCCCTCTTCTGGAGTTGCAGAGATCCTTTGTAAAGGAATTTATGAACCTGAAAAGCTAGACTGATAAAAAGAAGTTAATTATTGGCATTAGGAAGTCAGACTTTGCTATGCATGAATAGAAAGACTGAATTCCTTAGTGGCAAGGTCTGACAGAGAAGTAAAGTTTGTAGTAGAGAAATCCCCCCAGAGAGGTCTAAAATCTGTTAGGGAAATAGGTGAGACAGATAATGAGAGGGTAACATTGAAAGAGAATATCATTCCAGCGAGCAGAGGTTGCTGCTATACATGACATGGCATATTAGGTCCTCTGCCAGGACTGAGCCCCAAATTGACATTTTTCTAAGGAAATCTAATACAGAAGTTTCAATGGAATGAGATTCCCTCAATGCTGCCCCCAGGCCTAGATGAGATTACTTACTGGGAGTGATTTTGAGCCAACAATAAGGGTCAATAGAAATCTAGATGTCTAGCTAAATGAGATTACTTCAACTAGTCCTACCAAGATAAACCACTTTATCTTGGTTCCTTGGGGCGGGTCTCACAGAGGCAGGGTTCAAGGACAATTTTTCCTTGAAGGAGTTTTCAGAGAGTTTTGGGGTTCCCCTTCAGTTTCAGGCTCCCCTCGTTACCTATAAAGCCACATTTTCTGAAAAGATATCACACCTTGTTTGAGCAACCCAATGGCTTTCCTAATACAATACAATCAAGATCTTATTTAGCATTCTTCTCCCATCAATTAATTGCCAATACTCTTCAGGGGATTTTTATTGTTCCAATGTCTTCCAGTTTTTTCTCTTTCTCTTTAGAACATATCAGGGCTGCTTCCATTTTAGACAAAGCCAGGATAAGGACAGAGCTCACTATATTCAGAAAGCCATAACAAGTTTTGTCCAGGTTCTAAGTATACCCTTGCTATAGATTTCCAGTCATTAGGGGTTAAGATTTCAAAAGCCAAATTCTGTAATAACATCTTAACATAAGCTGATGTAGCCCCATAAAGAGAACAAGCCTTTTTCAGGTCTTTGAGGATTTCTATATCAAAAGGAGCTTATTTTCTACTTTCTTGACCTGAAGAGTTAAACTGTTAAATCACAGGAAAAATGTGAGGTCGGAGCTCAGTTACATCTTCTGTGGCTTTGAGTAGTGTCTTTTGCAATCTACTCATAGGAGCAGTTTGATGCTGGGGGGAGGTGCTGGTGCTGTCACTCTTCCCTTCCCCCCCCCCCCCCCCACTCCTCCTCCCTCCATTCTGGAAGATGGAGTTGATGGAGGAGAGTCAATTACCTGACACTTAGATGGGGTTGAAGCTGCCTCATGTGATAGAAATTCACCACACCCTTGAGCCTCACTTAAATTTCCATGCCCTGTGGGGATATGGTCATTAATTTGTTCATTGTCTTCCTCCTTTTCCTCAGGCTTCCTCATCTGGCTATTCCTAGAACTTTTCTTTTTTCTATAACTTGTAGGATTCTTTAAGGCCAACTGTATTATATTGTATATATAGCATGCCTCGATGGAAATTGAATGAGGACCTTTTTCATTGTTATATTGAGAAAGCTGTTGTCCTATTAAAGTCCAATTATCTGGAGAGATTTGCTCTTCCTCTAAGAACCAAGGGGAAGTGCGTTTTAATGTACCCAGAAGTTTAGCAATCTGTTCCCAAGTTATAAGTAGCCCTTGTCCTTCTATCAGCTTAAGCATGCTTTCTCATAGTACCACTCTGGGGCGGGGATGGGGGGAGGAGATGGAGGAGAATCTTTTCCTAACATCTGTCCCATTTCAGCCAGAAAAGGTTACTAGTTTAGTCCTTAAGAAAGTAAGTTCCCTGTTTGTCTATTAAAATACTCATCTAATTTCCTGGTCACCGGAGACTTCTTCAGTGAAAGTAGGGTCCTTGGTTCCCATGCTTGGGCACCAAATATGATGATCATGTATTTTAAAATCAGCTAGAGTCAGGAATTCAGGTTAAGGGAAAATTCCCGATCTTTATTCTTTGGGGAGGTGAAGGGGGATGGTGACAGGAAGTGTGAGCAGCCGCGACACGAACCTGGCCACCAGTCTCTCTGCCTCTCTCCCTCCACCTACCAAAATCGTCTCTATGTCATTTCCTATATGACACATTAAAACTTGCACAAAGAGTGAGTGGGGCTACATCAGCTTATGTTAAGATGTTAACCTGAATTCCTGACTCTAGCTGATTTTAAAATACAGATTTACTTTTATTTTATACTGAGTCTCTCTGCTTGGGTCACTTTTGCTCAAAGTGGGGTGAGGGGGCAACAAGGAATCTCACCTATGGCAAATTGCTGAAATTGGGTGGAGTATCTTTTGCCAAGTTCCAATAGCTGGTGATCCCCAATGATCCCATGATCCCAGATGAGCCCCCAAACTGTGTGGTACATAATCCGCCAATACATTTCATAGATCTCTCAGGTATAAAGAAAAAGTTTTATTCATTTGTCATGAGAAGCAGGAATCACTTTCACTATACAAGAGGTAAAAGTGATGCCTTCAGCATAAGCATCATAAGCAATATATATGTGTGTGAGTGTGTGTGTGTGTGTGTGTGTGTGTGTGTGTGTGTGTGTATCCCCTGATTCAATATTAATTTCCCTCATCCTCCTTTCTGGCTCATTTTCCTTGGCTGAAAATGTGTCTTTACATTCTAAGCACAAAAGCTCTTAAAAAAAAAAAACACAACTATATTAAGAAGCATCAATCATTAAAACAATCTGACACTGGCTGGGAAAACAGGTGCTAGATCAGTAGGAAACTGGGAAACAACACATAAATTCAAATTGAAACAAAGGTATGTCTTTTTCTGACCCTGAGATATGTGTTCTCAACATATGGGCTGAGTAGATATAGACTAGATCAGTTTGTTCTATACATTCCCAGAATTGTTCTGTCTACCCATATTCTGGGGATTGTTCACCAGGAAGGACAGGCAGGGGAAAATGGGAACCTAATCCTATAGATTCATTAATGTATAGTTTACTTTGAAGAAATATCAAACTTTTCCCATTCAAAGCCCATCATAATCTGTCATCAACTTGTCATTACTCAATTTTCTCATACTCCATTATTCAACCAAACTGTGCTTTTTGCTATTCTTTAAACCCAATTTTTCATATCTCATCTCTGCAAATTTTGAGCAGTCTATCCTCTCTTCCTGAAATATATGGGACTCTGCCTCAAAGAATCCCTCTTTTGCCTTCAAAATTTAACTCAAGCAACCCATTCTATGGAGTATTTCCTGATCCTATCCTCTGCTAATACCCGTCTTCCTAACTACCTTCTATTTAATGATCTTTTATTTATTTTATATCTATTTATTTATTTATTCTGGATACATATGTACATGTACACATTGTCTTCCCAAGTTAACAAATATATATATTAAGTGCCTACTATGCATTATGGATTAGAGATCTGATAAGGGGCAAAAGACTATCTGTGCTCTCAAAACTCACATTTAAGGGGGGGGGTGGCAACTTCCCACCCCCTAGAGTGTAAATTTTTTGAGAGAGGGACTGTTTCATTTTTTTTAAAGTGTATTCTTTGAGTCTAATACAGTGGTTGGCTGGCACATTAGGTACTTAATGAATATTTGATAATTGATTGATGATATGTTTCTTGTTTCAAAGTTATTTCAGAATCTAAAATTTTGTCTTTTTATCCTCCAAAGATTCCTTTTATCTTTGACATTTTATGTCCTAAAATCTTTCTGTTCTAGACTACATTTTATCTTTGACAGTCTATGCACTATGTTCTAAGTTCTCATCCAAGTCATTCTAGATTCTATATAATAGAACAGGGTAAATTCTAGTTTGGGTTTTTTTGTGCTACAGAAAAGGGGATTTTATCCATCTCTATGGATTAATCAACATTTGGTTTCAAATTCTCTACCAGCATAAGTCTAGAAATTAATTTTCCTTTGATCTTTTCTTTGATCCATTTGCTATTTTTCAGCATTTTCAATTTTAGACCTTGCAAATAGATATTTAAATTTTAAGAAAATAACTTCCTTACTTTTTTCTCTCTTGGATAAATTTGGGACAGAAAGCAGCATTGACACAAGATGATCATGAGAAGCAAAGTCAAGGGTTTCTAAAAGATTATCACCTATTGTAAAAGTGAGCAAAGTATTTCCTCATTCAACCAAGGAAATGTTTCCCAGAAAGGTGTCACTGAAAACCTCTACATCAAAAGCTCTTCTGAGAAAGGAATAACAATGTGCCTTTAGTGTTAAGCTTTTAGCTCAAGTTTGCCTGTTAGTTTAGGGGGATTGCAGAAGTGTGAGAAGGAGGGAGAGAAAGAGAAAAGAGGTTTTTGTGGGGATCGGGGAATAGCTTTAAGGGAAGGTTTTACTTTCTTTTCAAGTTTCACCCTTTGGATTGTAAATGAACTTAATTTTTTTTAATAGCTTAGTTGTGTGGTTTTTGGTTTGTTTTATCTTGAGACTGGGAAGAATAGAACAAAAGTGGTTTGGTTAATGTGCAGTGGGTGGCAATATAAGATGAAAACCAAGATAAATGAGATGGCTAGAGAACACTTAGCTATATCTCAGGCAACCTAGAGAGCTACCAAAAGCTCTTTGTCACCATAAACTTTTTCTGTCCCAAGAGCAAATGAGGTAAGGTCCTATCTTGGGACATATTATCTGAAGAGATGTCTTCACACCAACATTTTAATTAAAATCTTGGGGACTACTTAAGTTTATACCTCTGGTTACTATTCTCTCAGTCTCTTGAATAACAAATTCTTACCTTCAACTCTTTTAGGTTCTGTGGTTTAGAACCAATCATCCGCAGGGGTAAAAATCCTTTTCTTTAGTTACCTCTCCATGTTAATCTAAGTCTCTCTATCCTTCCTTATCTTCTTTCATTATCTACTCTTTCATTAGGTCTCTGGAACCTCTGTTCCATTATGAATCAATCAACCAATTAAGAAACATTTCTTGAATACCTATGTGACAGGCACTGTACTAGGCAATGAAAATACAGAGAATAAAATATAAATTTAAATATTTAAATAATTTAAATAGAGACAATAAAACATTAATTAATTAACATTTAATTCTAACAGGGAAACCACATCTATCCACACAAATGTATACCAAAAATATATAACATATAGCTTTGTAAAGAGCTATTATAATATATAACAAATAAACACAAACCAATTTTTTTGGGGGGGTTGGGAATAAATACAAATTACCTTGATGATGGAGAGACTACAAAATACCTCATGTAGGTGATGTGGATTTAAATGGGCTTTGAGAAAAATTAGAGATTCCAAGAGAAAAAAGAGTGTATATTCCAGACATGAGGGACAGTCTTTGCAAAATCAGTTAACAGACATTTATTAAGTACTTCCTGTGTGCTAGATTCTGTGCTAAGTGACAGGATTATAAAAATAAGCAACAACGAAGTCATTCCTTTATCTCTAGGAATTTACATTCTAATGGGGAGAGAACACATAAAAGGAACACAGTAGGGGGGGAGTATTGGTGGCAAAGTTTGAAGAGGAAGAAGTCAAAGAGTAAAAGTCAAAAATGGGTAACTTTGAAACTTCCTCAAAATGTAACTTCTAGGAAGTACTGACCAATAGGATAAACAGGCCACAAAAGTGGAGGGATCTTCTAAAATGAGAGGGCAACAAAGATATGGTGGCAAATCTGGAGATAGTAGTGAAGGATAGCTGGCTTAGATACTTTCTCAAAATAGATATCATATAGTGATATGAGAAACAGAGTGCATTGCATGAGGAATGGCAAGAAGGTAAATTTTGGCTGGATCAAAAGGGTGTGTGAAAGGGAATTATAAGTATATATGACTGTGTGTGTGTGTGTGTGTGTGTGTGTGTGTGAAAATGAGTAATAAGTCAGACTAAGAATAATTGAATCAAACTAAGAAGAATTTACTCCATTTCATTACTGACCTTCTGCTCATGTAATTTTTCCAACTTCTGCTGATAAATAAAACATCTTCCCCTCCTCAAAAACTTACATCTTTTAATGTAGCATTATATTACTTCAATGTAATATTGTGTTCAGTTCTAGGGGGTCATGTTTCAGGAAGGACATCTATAAGCCAGAGAAAATTCAAAGCTGGTAACTAAGATATAGAAGAGTCTTGAGATCATGTTAAAAAAAAATCATTAGAAGGAAATGAGAATATACAGTGGAAGCAATCAGAGACCCAGATGCAAGGATATGCTGGAGTCAGTTCAAATGTCACTTAATTATTAAATTTTAATGGGAACATTTACACCCAGGAAATTGGCAAGCACTATAAATCAGTATTTGACTTATTGTTTTGTTAGTTTCCTTGACTTAAGAAAATGATGGATAATATCTGTTAAACATTTACCAGCACACAGTTATATAGAAAAGGCATTGTAATTGTCTTCATATCAAGTATTTGTAGAGCAATCATGTAGGAAACCTCATTGATGAGGTTTGGCTTCCTTTGATTCCCAGTCAGGGAACCAAAAATGATAAGGTTAGAATCCCCTCAATTCCCAGTGATAATGAAGTTAGTGGCAATAAGAGAGTTGTTAAAATGCTCTTTTAATGGGCCACAGATTTAAAAAAGAATTCACTTATTTCCAAATTATTAATTGCAAAATGAAAGTTTATTGTTGGATAGAAACCAGTTTGCTAAGAGATTGACTTCTATAGTGGCAGAGACCTATTAGGGAGATAGAATCTTATGCTGAGTGCTCAGAGGGCAGGATCCTAGCAAATTGCTTGGACCTTCTGCAAGGAGCTGAGCTGAAGGAAGCCTGCTATATGGGCATCTTGGTGGGGGGCTGGGGTAGCCTGAGCTGATCAGACCAGGATTTCTCAATAGAATGAGAATTTAGAATTTCAAAAAGATCAATGAGAGGTGATTTGTCCTTGAATAGTGTTACTTCTCTCATCCTGGGAGGATAGGACTTCTTTAGAACCCTTGGAGCCTGGGAGATCCTTATCTCTCAGATCAAAAAAGGGGGCACAATAAAGGGAATCTTAAAGGGAACACAGCTTCAATAAAAGGATCAGTTTTTGCTCCCTCTTCAATTTGACTTTTTTTTTTTGGCCTCAAGGGGAAGAACTGGGAACAGTGTTACAAAGAGGCATATTTTGATCCAATGTGATAATTAGAACTATTCAAAATAGATTGGAATAGAAGGAATAGATTACCTTTGGAGGTCACTGATATCCTTCAATAGAGTTTTTCAAGCAAGGCTGGATGACCACTTTTCAAGCATGCCAAGGAGACGATTTGGGATCAACTTCAGATTATAAACTAGAAAGACCTCTGTCTTATCCAAGTCTGAGATTTTCTGTATTACTGCTTCATTGTCAAGAAGTATGGTTTAAGCTTGAAGCCTCTACTTCCTCATACCTCATTTGCTTCATAAACCCCTTTTCTTAGGTTATTGGCCCCACCTAAGCAGGATCTTTTTTCTTCCTATAAAATATCTGAAGTGTCCTGATTCTGAAGTTGTCATGACCTTTAATATAAGGAGTTGCCTTGAAACTTGGACCCAACATTACTTGAAGAGTTTGGTTAATTAGGAGCCAAGAACCAAGAGCCACCTCTCACTAGACTAGCCTAGAATCCTTTATTCTATCATGACCAAATCTAGCATGTTTTCTGAATATATTAATAAATATAATAATCTCTTCCCTCCCATAACTCTGTGCAGCTTTAATAATCCCATTTCTTTTTTCTCAATAGTATTTTATTTTCCCAAATACATGTAAATTTAGTTTTCAACATTCATTTTTATAAGATTTGGTGTTCTAAATTATTTTCTCCCTTACTCCTTTCCCTCTTCCTTCTCCAAAACAGTAAGTAATGTGAGATAGATTATACACATACAATCCTTTTAAAAATATTTCCATATATGTTGTGCAATAAGAATTGGAACAAAAGGGGGAAAACCCACAAGAGAAAAAGCAAAAAAAAAAAAAAAAAAAAAAGCTTCTATTCACATTCAGTCTCCATAGTTCTCTCTCTGGATGCAGATGGCATTTTCCATCCCAAGGCTATTGATATTGTCTTGGATCAACACATTACTGAGAAGAGCTAAGTCTGTCATAGTTGATCATCACATAATCTTGCTTTACAATGTTCTCTTGTGCTCACTTCAGTCAACATCTGCTCATGTAAATCCTTCCAGGCTTTGCTGAAATTAGCCTGCTCATAATATAATAATCTTTTAATGCCATCATAATTGTGTAATTCTCAGCATGGATTGCCTCTAAAAACTTGGTCCAATCTATCTGCCATTCTTTATTCTTGCTATTTTTATCTCCCCTGTAAGTATATATTAGATGATACCTTTCTAGTGTCAGAAATGGAGATAGGCAATGCCCTTTTAGCACAGTCTTTATAAACTCTGAATCAGTCCCTAGTATGACAAACTGAGATATCTGTTTATTAAACTTATTTTATTCATAGATCTTATCTCAAAGTGGTATAATTGCAACTGATATCCTCAAATTACTCCAGGTGGAATAGGATTCTTGTCAAATGAACAAAACTCTTGAGTTAGACAATGATCTAAAATAGATAAAATAAAATTTTATCAAAATATTTTGATAAAATATAATATTGTAAAATATTAAATAACATTCTATTATCTAAGAATTTTTATTAGTTATAAGAAACATATATGAAAATATACACTCATTCTAAACATTCTTTCATTCATTCTTACATACACTCAGACTACCAGCAAAGTGAGTCCATTTAGAGGAGACAAATCCCATGAAAATAAGGAGGAAACAACAGATTAAGTGAGAGCTCAGTAACTTCTAGGTTATATACAATGGAATTCTCAAAACAATCTTATTCAAACAATTAAAAAAATCCTAGTAGATATTTAAGTTACTTTTTATTTCATCTGAGTTCAGTGCAATTGACTATTTTGTTTACATACCTTTGTCCTCTTTTAGGGGAGATCCTAGTTTTAGACATTAGCTTTAGCCAACATATATTGCTTAGATATTATCTCCAACATTTTTAAAACTAAAATAAGGCATAAAAATATGATTTTGTTGCTGATACACACACAGGTATATGTGTGTGTGTGTGTGTGTGTGTGTCTATATTAAAGGCAAGAATACGAGTAATCTGAATTGAGAAAAGTGATCTCACCTTTTTTACTTATATTTTGTTTTGACTCAAATTCATTTGTAGATCAAGCAAAAGAGGATCTTAGAAAATTCTAACCCTAAATCATCTTAGTCACGATTTCTTACTAGTTTACCATGATCTGACTATTAGTAAGGCTTTCTAGTTACCACACTCTTACAGACTGGAGCTGATATGATTGGCAGGTTGGTCCCAAAAGTCAGAAGCTGATATCAGTGAATATTGCCCGTCAGAAGCAACAAAACTAGTAAAGTGATACACATAGCACAGAAGGTCCAGAGAAAGCAAGAAGAGAGAAATAGACAACTGATGTTCAGTACATTAGCAAAAATATGACAGGACATAGGTACAGAATCAACCAATCAAATATAGAATTACTGTTGCTCCCCAATACTGTTACTATTGAGAAATCTTACCTTTTGGGGCTAGTTGGGGAAATTCTAGAATCATATTACCGAGGAAATTAATTTGCTCAAAACTTCCTTTACAAAGGAACAATTTTCAGAGTAATGTCCAAAGATAATGTTTGGCTATATGAGTGAGCTTCTTTGGAATAAATTCCTCACTGCCCTGGATGATACTATTTTTTTGTTGTTTTCTTGTTTAGACATATCCAACTTTTTGTGACCTCATGGACCATACCGTCCATAAGGTTTTCTTGACAAAAACACTGGAGTGGTTTGCCATTTCCTCCTCCAGTGGGTTAATGCAAAGAGAGCTTAAATGACTTCCCAGGATCATACAACTAGTAAAGCTAAGTTGAACACTGATCTTCCTGACTGCAGGGCTGGCACTCTATCCATGGTGCCACCTGGTTGCCCATTACTTCTTACTAGGTTTATCAAATTTATCACTTCTTTAATAAACTCCTTATACAATGAATTATAGAATCAAAGAATTTCAGCACCAAAAGGGCCTTAGAGTTCACTTAACTGATTAGTTTAAACTTTGCAGATAAGGAAACTGACATGCCCAGGATCATATAGATAATGACTTTCAAAGTTTCTTGCTATCATTTTTTTTTGCATTGATTTATAATTTCACAAGTATGGAGAATTCTTAAGTCTTGTAACTCCTTTTATCTGTAACTTGTAGTCATCATAGTCATAGTAATTATAAAATGTTTAGCACAGTGTCTGGCATATAGTAAATGTTATGTAAATGTTAGCAGTGATGACGTCAGATCACTGTTAACATTTGAATGACATTTACTATATGTCAGGCACTGTGCTAAACACTTTACAATTATTTAATCCTCACAACAACCCTGAGAGGTAGGTATTGTTATCATTTCTGTTTTGTAGGCGAGGAAACTGAGGCAAGCAGAGATTTAACTGACTTGCCCAGGATCACAAAGCTAATATGAATCTGAGGTGAGGCTAAAACTCAGGATGTTTTGAATCCAGATCTAATGCCATAACCATTGTGCTGTCTGGCTATCTTTTTTTCTTTCTTTCTTTTTAAATATATTTTATTTTATTTTATAATAACTTTATATTGACAGAATCCATGCCAGGGTAATTTTTTTTACAACATTATCCCTTGCACTAGCTTCTGTTCTGGTTTTTCCCCTCCCTCCCTCCACCCCCTCTCCTAGATGGCAAGCAGTCCTATATATGTTAGATATGTTGCAGTATATCCTAGATACAACATATGTTTGCAGAACTGAACAGTTCTCTTGTTGCACAGGGAGAATTGGATTCAGAAGGTAAAAATAATCCAGGAAAAAACCCAAAAATGCAAATAGTTCACATTCATTTCCCAGTGTTCTTTCTTTGGATGTAGCTGCTTCTGTCCATCATTTATCAATTTAAACTGAGTTAGGTCTCTTTGTCAAAGAAATCCACTTCCATCAGAATACATCCTCATACAATATCGTTGTCGAAGTGTATAATGATCTCCTGGTTCTGCTCATTTCACTTAGCATCAGTTCATGTAAGTCTCTCCAAGCCTCTCTGTATTCATCCTGCTGGTCATTTCTTACAGAACAATAATATTCCATAACATTCATATACCACAATTTACCCAGCCATTCTCCAATTGATGGGCATCCATTCAATTTCTAGTTTCTAGCCACTACAAACAGGGCTGCCACAAACATTTTGGCAAATACAGGTCCCTTTCCCTTCTTTACTATTTCTTTGGGGCATAAGCCCAGAAGTAACACTGTTGGATCAAAGGGTATGCACAGTTTGATAACTTTTTGGGCCTGATTCCAGTTTGCTCTCCAGAATGGTTGGATTCGTTCACAACTCCACCAACAATGCATCAGTGTCCCAGTTTTCCCGCATCCCCTCCAACATTCATCATTATTTTTTCCTCTCATCTTACTGGCTATCTTTCTTAAAGAATAAGCTTATACATGAGAGCTTAAAAGGCCCAAGAAATATGTCAGAGGGAGGACTTGAACTGGTCTGGTCTTCCTAACTTCAAAGTTGGATTGCTATCCCCTATGTCATGCTATCAGGATGCAAATAACTCATCTCTTATCTTCAAATGAAGATGTTCTTATTTTATTTAAAAACACTATAAGCCTTGGTTTTTTTAATCTACAAAAAGGACATAATAATCATAGTTTCACAAATTTAGAGCTGGAAGAAGCAATCAAATCCAATTCCTTCAGATGAAGAAACTGAGACATGTGGGAGGAAGGAACAAGCAATTTATTAGGTGGCTACTGTGTGCCAGAAATTGTGCTCAGTATTTTATAAATATTATTTCATTTGAGTCTCACAACAACCCTGTGTAGCTGATGCTTTTATGATGCTTGATTTAGTGAAAAGTGAGTTTATGAGGTGTTCAGGGAGGACTAATACCTCTGATATAAGAGCTTATTGAGCCCTTTACAAAGTTGCTCATCTACATTTGGTGTCTACCTTTAATCCCAATTCTCACCTATGGCTCCAAGGAGCTATAGCATGTACAGCAGCCACATCCCAGTAAAACCCTCTGAGCAGATGGGCTAAACCAGGTTAAGGGTAATTGATCAGCCCTGTCTTGTGAGTTGGGAAATATCTTCCACAAGCATATGGAGAGTTACCCAGACAGAATGTAAGGGTAAGAACAGTTTATTCCAACAGTCACAAAGGCAGCTGAAGCAGGCAATGTGAAATGCTTAGATCTTGGTCAGACATCAAAGATGCCCTTAAATCCAGAGTCATCACCAGTCATCCCAATTTTTGACTTGTTACTGGACTTTGATGACTCTGGAAAAATGAGTGAAGTTGATGACTTTGTACCATTTCACCTTACTTAAATCCAATTCAGGCACAAGTATATAAAATGAGCAATGGCTATTGCTGTCGCTGAAGCATGCTTGGATCAGCCCTTTTAAAATGTCTTTGGGTCTTTACTGATATTCCCAAATGAGAAATAATTCATGACCAGCTGTGAAGGCAGCTAGTGAGCCAGACCTGACTGGGCTAGAAATTAAATAGCTTTCTGATGGTTAGAAAATCTTGGCATCTTTGCACAAAGGCACTCAGAATTAGAACATGTTATTCCTAAAAGCACTTTACCACACATAATATAAAATATCCAAGGTAGAAGGAACTTTAGAACACAGACTGTCAGAGCTTTAAGGAATCTTAGAGATCATCTAGTAATTTCCCTTCATTTACCAGAGAAGAGAACCAAGACCTACAAAAGTGAATTGGTTTTGCTCAAGATCACATAAACGTTACAGAGACAATAGAGCCAAGTGCAGAGTAAATGCAATAATCAGTGGCAAAGTGAAAGGTTTTAAACTCAATAAAGCATTGATCAGTACAAAACTATGAATCTAGAGTGAGAAAGTATCTAGTAATCTTTGCTTACTTAGGAAACTATATCCTCTCAAGAGGAAAGAATAATAATTAAATTGTGTCTTTTTTGGTTCCAAGTTTGATACTATTAATTTTATTATCGTAACTCTACAAAATACAGAAACTACTACAAAAGAGTAATCTCTGGTATTTACAATTTCAAAGCAAAGAATTTTTTAAAAGAAGTTTCTAAGAAGTGCTGGTAGTTGGAATTTTTTTTATAAAGCACAATAATAACATCAAAAATAATTTTTCTCTTTAATATTTTTAGTTTTGATTTTGGTAATAAACTAAAACTAAAATAGCAAATATAAGAACCACACTAAATTGCCTCATTTTTAACAAAAACAATTAAAAGACCATGGGTAACTATTAAAAGTATTTATATTTACAGAATATGAACAAATATTTGTGCCTGAGGAGATTGGTAATAAAGGAAGGTATTAAACAAAAAAAAATAGAGAAAGATATTGAGGAGAAAAGCCAAATTGTGGTTGAAAGAAAGAGTTATTAAAGTGGCTAAAATGTTCATATTCTTTGAGCCAGAAGACTGAAGTCAGTCAGGTATTTATTAAGTACTTATTATGTATCAAGCCCTATATCAAGTGCTGGGGGTGAAAAGAAAGGAAAAAACATATTCTGCTTTCATGGATTTCACAATATAATGGAGAAAATAACATGTAAACAATTGTGATCAAACATGACATGTTCAGGCTATATTAGAATCAAAGGAAGGAAGGCATTGGCTTGGTTGGGGGAGAATCAGGAAAGGTTTCTTGTGGAAAGAGATTTAGCTGTATGTTGAAAAAAGCCAAGGAAGCCAGAATGCAGAGATGAGAAAGGAGGACATTTCAGGCATAGGAGTAATTCAGGGAAAAGGACCAGTCAGGCATGGAGTGTTTTATTTGAGGAACAGCAAGAAAGTTAGTGTCTTTGGATAACAGAGTATGTGGGAGGTGAAGGGGAACAGGTTATGAAGAGCTTTGAATGTCAAACAGAGAATTTGATATATGCTCCTACAGGTATGAGGAAGCCATTGGCAATCATTCATTTATGGGGATGCAGAGCTTGGTCAGATCTGTACTTTCTGAAGATTAATTGCATAGTTTATTGAAGGATAGACTGGAGTAGAAGGAGAGGAGGTAGGAAGCCAAACAAAAGGCAGGGATAAAATGATGAGTCTGCCATCACCAGAGTGGTGGCAATATCAGAGGGGGAAAAAGAATATATACAAGAGATTCCGAGAAGGTAAAATCCATAGACCTTGGCCACAATTCAAACACAGAGTAGTTAGAATGAAAAGTCAAGGATTATACCTTAGTGACAAGTCTAGATTATCCAGAGGATTGTGGTACCCACATTTAAGAGTAAAAGGGAAGTTAAAAAGAAGGAAAAGTTTTTGGGGAAGGTAATAAATTCAATGTTGGACATGTTGAGATTTCTATACGACATCTGTTATTGATATCCAGTAGGTAGTTGGAGATGGGAATCTGGATCTTAGGAGAGTGATTAGAGCTGGATAAGTAGACCTTTGAATCATTGGTACAGGGTTGATAATTGCATAGGGTTAATGAGATGACCAAGAGAGATAATACAGAGGGAGAAGAGTAAAGAGCACAAGATAAAGCCTTAAGGCAGAGGGAAGAGAGAGGTGGGGCATGGTTGGTTAATATACATGACCTGGATAACCCAACAAAGGAGACTAAGAAGGAATATGAGTGGTCATATAAGTAGGAAGAGAATCAGGATAAAATGTGTTTGAAAACACAGAGAAGAGAAAATAAAGAAGAGGATGATCAATATATAGTGTCAGGCAATCTCACAGATATCCTTATCTGTTTTTATACATTTAGTGTATGTATACAAGTCTCTACATTTTAATGCTAGATGTGAGAGACCTTGAAAACTAGTGACCAACAATAGTCTCTGGCCCTAAAGTCCTGAGGCAGGGCAGGACACTTATCTAAGGATTTCTGGCCAGAGAAAAGGCCAGCAGAATGCCATTGTCCTCAGTACTAGGCAAATATTTTAGTTTTGGAGTTAGGTGTTTGATGTTATGTAATACAAGGGACAGAACACTGGGTTCAGAGTCAGGAAGACCTGAATTCAAATCTAGGCTCATACATTTACTAGCTATGTGACTCTGGATAACATATTCTTTTTGCATCTGTATCCTCCTCTTTAAAATGGGGATTAAGAATAGTACTTACCTTTTAGGGTTGTTGTTGAGATAAAATGAGATAATATTTTATAAAGTGCTTTGCAAAATTTATAATGTTATATTGCTAATTACTAATAATATTATAAATACTAATTATATTGTTGTTACTATCATCATCCTATGATATTAATCTTTCCTCAACTGAAATCACCCATAGGAAGGTTATATATCGGAGAACATTTTTATTTATAGAATGCTGGATATAGAATCAGGGAGACCTAAGTTCAACTTTAGGTTTAACTCTGACCTCAGACACTTACTACCTTTACGTTCTTGGGCAAGTCACTTTAACCCTGTTAAGTCCATGGAGTCATGAAGTTGGACATAACTGAATGACTGAACAATAACTAATTCACAAATCCAACAAAAATACCTCTCTTAATGTGCCTGTCTTTCTACAACTCCTTCACCTTTACTGTTCCTATCGCTGCCAATTTTCTGGTTGTCGGGTGAAATCTCAAGATGGTTTTGATTTTCATTTCTTTTATTATTAGTAATTTGGAGAATTCTTTCATATGGTTAATAACAATTTACAATTTTTCTTTTGAGAACTATTTGTTGATATTCTTAGATCAATTATTTATTAAAGAATGACTTTTGTTCTTACATATCTTGGATAGGTTAATTGTAATTTTAATTCTCCTGAGATCTTTCACTTCTTCAGAAGGAAATTTTTATCCATGGATACTCAAGATAATTTATTATCAGTAGTGCAGGCAGTGAGGCAGACCTCATGAATCCCTCTAAGGAAATATTGGCTCCTTGAAGAATTGATGAAGTATATGCAAGGGAACTTGCTGTCCTGAAGCATCTAAGAGAGAAGTGTAGTGAATGCATAATCCCACCTTGTCTATTATTTATTGATTTTTAAGAAAGCATTTGATTTGGTAGAACAAATGTCACCTTGAAGTCTCTTCACAGTAAACGTATCTCAATGGTTTACATTAAAACTAAGACTCTGTTGAATGTGACTAAGGAGATAGTAACAAAATATAACCAAAAACAAAACAAAATCAAAAAAATCTAGAGCTGTTCAACAAAACTAAGAAATACATCAACAATCTTATAGTGTCTTCAATGTTCTGTAGTTAAAGTCCATCTTCATTTTCTGTCAAGTTAGGCTTAGGCATTATAATTAGAGAATTCAGACATTTATTTTGTTTTTTGTTTTCTGCACTTACATTGAATGAATGAGTGAAAACATTTCTTAAGTACTAATTATATATCAGACAATCTATTAAGTAATGGAGATACAAATATAGAGGAGAGATATCCTTTATCCATATATTTTAATATTAATGCATTGAACACATATGGAGGAGTGATAGCTTCTATGTGTCAGATACTGTGTTAAGCATTTTACAGCTACTATATCATTTGATCCTTACAACAACCTGGGAAGGGAGGTACCATTATTTACTTCACTTTAGAGTTGATGAGACTGAGATGGACAGAAGTTAACTAACTTGCTAAAGGTTACACAAATAATAAGTGTATGAAATGATATTTGAACTCAATTCTTTCTGACTTCAGGCTCAGAGTTCTAACTCTAGACTACCTGGTTGCCTCCAGGATGTTTTTTTTTTTTTTTTGGAAAGAACAAGAATAGAGCCATACTAGTCATTATGTACATTGTTTTCCTGATTCTGCTTATTTTATTCTGTATTGGTTCATATAAGTCTTCTGATACTTTTCTGAATGTATCACAATATACATGTATAGTATCCCCTGAATTGAAATAAAACTCTGTTTATAGTTCTTTGCTACCACAAAAAATGCAGTTGCAGTTGTTTTTACCTTTTTCCTTTAACATTATTTGAATGGCTCTTTAGTCAGTGTAAAGGTAGCCAAGGGCCAAATTTGTAAATGCATATGTGACAGAGAACATGCAAATGATCATTTGTGGGGAGCTATGTCCAAATAAAGCAAATGTCAAGAGGGGATTTATTAGATGTGAAGAATCATGTGGGGGAATTAGATGCTCTGGATAGGCTGTAACCTCTATAGCACCCAGCCAATGTGGTATCAAGGAGGCACCAAACTATGTCCAAATAAGGCGAATGCCAAAGGAATATGTAATTAAGGGGTCACACTCACATAAGGGAATTAAGTGCTCTGCATTCCTGTAATCTCTGTAGTTCTCAGTCAGTGGGGAATTAGAGGGACTTGGCATTTTGGAAACAGGGTATAAAATTATGTTTTAGTGTTTCTAATTATCTATGCTTTTAGACATCTGTTTTTGTAAGATCATGAATAAAAATCTTTTCCTGGCTTTATCAATAAGTCTGCAGAATTCTTGGTAAAATGTTTGTCTCACAACCGTCCTCCTCAAAACTAAAATTATCTTTGTTTTTTCTTCTTTGTTTTTCCTTGTTGTTTCACTCCTCCCACCATGAAGAGTGAAATGAATTTTACCTATTTTAAATTAAAATAAGCTAATATTAATTATTTAAATTCAATGTCTTGACATACTACCAGAAGAGGCTTGCCAAGATTCAAGATTCATGGGATTATATATTTAGAGCTGGAAAATACTTCCATGGTCCTCTAGAACAATTCTCCCAGTTTAAAGATGGGAAATTTAAGCCAAGATAAGTAGATAAGTTAATTAATTTCTTTTGGGTCTTACAGGTAGTAAAGTAGTAAATGGCAGGGATGGGAACCAAACTTAAGTTTTTTTTTTTTTCTCCAGATTCTTTATTGATCTTTCTTCTGTAGCATACTATCTCTCAATCTGAGAATTCCAGTCTAAGAAAACAACAGCAAAAAAACTTTTGTAATTTGGGTTTTGGTCTAAAAGAATTATTTGTTAAACTCTTTTCACATGATAACTGAATTCTTATTTCTTTCTATTTAACTCAAACTAAGAGCCCCTCCTAGCCCTACAAATAAAAATTTACCTATAATGGCCACAGAAGACATCATCTGGAATTTATTGAGCAAGTGGGAAAGCAGTAAGTAAATCATATTAATATAAATTAGTAAATATGTTATTTTCCAATCAACGCTATTTACCAACCACTGTTTCCAGAGGATGGATAATGAAGTATGATATTCACCTTCTTATACAACATGAAAATTTTTTTTAACACAGAGTTAATGAGAAAATGTGTTTGGCTTTTCATACAATTTTTTTCTTAATGAGAGAGTTCAGGAAGAAAAGAAAAAAAGATTTTTTTGACAAATTAAAATTAAATTTTAAAAGAAAAAATAATAAATGTTTTGAAAGAAAGGTTTGTGAATCAGAAGAGAAATGACTTTCTGAGTTTCTTGTTTCCTAGATGACTGCATTTCTGGTCAACTCAATATACAAATCAGAGCACCTTGAATTGTAAAGAACTTAAATAACATAAAATAAAAAAGATCTATTGGTCAAAAGCTTTCAAATAGAAAATGCAGAGCTATTTTGCTTTCTCCCTGCCATTTTTGATTTTATACTTTATTCTTTTATGGAGCTAAGCTAATGCTGAAAATATAGCTCACCATAATATTCGATTTAGGAACTAGTAAGCATGGTGCTGAGCAGCATAATAAAGTGAAAATTGGACTTTTCTACTCTCTTGTGTTTTTATATCATTCACTTCTCTCTGAGATAATTCTTTCTCTGCCTGAAAAGTGCCTTAAGTGAATTATGTCTACTGGTCAGTAAGTAGAGGGCTGTGATAATATTTGGACAGTGTAAAAGACTGGGGAAAGGAAGGTATTTTGGTTGAATTAATTGTCAAGCTAATCATCAATATCAAACAGGTTATTCTGAGAGAAAAGGATTGTGTTCAGAAGGAAACAAGAACTTATTAAGCATACACTATATGTCACAATAGCCCTATTATTATCCCCACTTACAGGTGGGAAAACTGAAGCAGACCAGGGATAAATGACTTGCCCAAAGTCACACAATAAAGCTAGAAAGTGTCTGAAGTTGGTTACGAAGTCAAATCTTTCTGATACCAAACTCAGCACTCTATCTGCTGTTTCACTTAATTGCTTCTTTGGTTAGTTTGGCAGACATAATATTCTTTGAAGCAAGAGCTCCAAGCTTTCCAGCCACAAGTACAATCAGTTAGACTAAATAGATAAGGCCAGACTTATCTATAGGCACATAAAGGGGCTAAATACAAGGTATAATTTGGGAGTGAGATAATAGTTTTTGAGACTGTTATAAAAATTACAAAGCTTCTCCCCTAAATCTTAGGATTGAGAGTGGAAACCAGATGAATTTGGTTTTAGAGATGCAAATAATCATGCTAGTACTGATACTGGAAAAGTCTCACTAAAGCAAAAAAAAAAATCCATCAATAAGTATTTTTAAAAGTCCTTACTATATGCCAGGCATTATGTTAAGCACTAAGGATACAAAAAGTTAAAAATAGTTCCTGATCTCAAAGAACTTCCTTTTTAATGGTGGAGACAATATGTGAATAAATAGACATATACATGATACATACAAAATAGATGGAAAGTAACCAGAGAGGAGAAGATAATTGTAGCTAATAGAACTAGAGAATTGTTACCAAGAGAGAGGTGATTCCTTAAAGGGTTATAGGGATGGAAGTTGGAAGTGATATTAGAGTACTCCATAAATCTCTTTTTTTAATACTTCATCATGGTGTCAGAAGTGATAATGGGTTTTCAAAGTTATGAAGCAGACAAATTATGACCAGTCCTACCAAGCTGGAAAGGTTTTGAGAATGATCTCAGTATAGACTATGTGTCTTTTATTTGAAGATCTATCTAGCTAAGTACAAAGAAATTTACATCAGGTCACTGAAAGATGTATTTTTCCATCCATTTCAGTTCATGATATTGTCTATTAAATCATGGAAGAAATGTGATCTACATTAACTCAGGTTATATGGTCAATAAAGAAATTATATATATACATGACATGGAATTAAAGTTTTACAAAGAAGTGAAAAAATCTCTTAAAGCAAGAGAAAATGACTAAAAGAGGAACAGTTTGGGTGTCTATGCATCCTTACAATGGAAAAATGAAATAGAGTTAATTCTTTGGATAAAATCTCAGAGAGACTGGGCTTAAATGGAACTAAAAATAATTTTGATGCAAGAATGAATGATCTGAAGCTAATTAGAAAAATATGAATTAAAATACTGCGAGGAACCACTTTACTCCCATCAGAATGGTTAAAATAACTAACCCCCCCAAAATTTAAAAAAAAAAAACTATTGAATTCTATCCCAAAGAAATCAGAGGAAAAGGACTTATGTACAAAAATATTTGTAGTCTCTCTTTCTGTCTCTCTCTGTCTCTCTCTCTCTCTTTGTCTCTCTGTCCCTCTCTCTGTGTGTGTCCCTGTCTCTGTCTTTGTCTCTCTCTGTTTCTCTCTCTTTGTCTCTCTCACTTTGTCTCTCTGTCTCTCTCTGTCTCTGTCTCTTTGTCTCTGTCTCTCTCAGGGACAATGATTTGGGAAAAAAGAATCAATTGAGAAATGATTAAACAAGTTAAGTATGTGATGAAACACAATTATAATGAAGGGTGAAAAGAATGGTTTCAGAAAAACCTGGGAAGATTTGCATGAACTGATATAAAGTGAAATGAACAAAATGTGAAGAATGTATATTACAGCAATATTATAAAGATAAACAACTTTCAAATACTTAAGAACTCTGGTCAATATCATGATCACTCCAATTCCAATGGACTAACAATGAAACCTGCTATCCACCTCCAGATAAGAAAGCTAATGGCCTCAGAGTACAGATTGAATCATATTTTGTTCTCTTTCTTTCATTGTTTTTGACTGTGGTTAATGTAGGAACTTATTTTGCATGATTATCTATATTTAATGACTTGTTTTTCTTGCCTTCTCAATTGATGAGGAGGGTGGAGAGAGAGACTTTAAAATTTAAAATAAAATAAAATTGAATTTAGTCAACAAAAATAGATGTCACTTATTCTCTTATTACTACACCAGAATGATATGAAACTAGATGGTTTAGGGTTAAATCTGGGATCAGGAAGAATTGAATTCAGATCTGGTCTTAGACATTATCTGTGTGACTTTAGGCAAATTCCTTAACTTTTGATTGCCTCATTAGCTTTACCTATGAATTGGGGATAATTATAACATATTCCTAGGGTTATTTTTGAAGGGAAAATGAGATAAAATTTATAAAGTGTTTTGCAAATCTTAAAGTGTTACATAATTTGTTACTTAATTCTTTTTACTATTATCCACTTTTGATACTTACTGTTCAATTTGGTGACACTGGACTCTTGTCAATTACATAAATAAGGTATTCTGTCTCTCAGGTCTAGTGGTTATCTTTTCTCTGCCTGTACTCCATGTCTGAAATGCTTGTCTTTCTCTGTTAGCTATTGACCTCCCATCCATTTGAAAAATATTACCAAATTTTCCAATGCTTTCCTATCTATAATTCCCCAATGGTATCTTTGTTGAAATGGGTGAAATGGTATCTTTTGTTGAAATGGTATTAATCTAGTTCACTCTAATACAGGGATTCTCATTTTAAAGTCCCTGAAAAGGTCTTATTTAGTTTTTCCTTATTAGGGTTCTCATCATTTTTCAAGAAATTCCATTCTATTCTCAATACCTGTAGTTGAATTTCCCTCCTTACAATGAGCCAAAATCTGCTTGTCAAGAGGATTCAGTTTTATTCTCAGTTCTGCTTCTATTTTACAATCACATATATAGGTCATGATATATTCCTCAACGTTCTTGGATGGACCCATCTAAACATGTCCATCTAAACATGATGCTACATATATAATGAGGCTCAATATGTGTCAATATGTTGTGAAAACATATAATATGAGAGTATTGTGTGTTTCAAAGGAGGGCAGAACTGATATCTCTAGCTTCTTCTCTCTCCTACTTTAAGGGAAGCTAAATTTAATTTCTTTCTGGAGAGAAAGCAGGAACTTGGGGCCAGAGGTTACCGCTGCTCTCCTTAGAGTGAGAAGGTGCTGTGCTAGAATTATATCTGCCTTCTTTCCTAAATGTTATTAATCTAGGAAAATATAATTAAATTTAATCTAATTTCTGAACATGGTGTTATTATTAGAGGTAAAGAGAACCCTAGATTTTTTTATACAACAGTTGACTTCCATACTTCCAAATACCAGGTCCATAATGAACACACATAGTAAATAACAAAGAAAATATATTCATCCAAATTGATAGCAAAACAGAAATCAGAGAAAGCACACACACACACACACACACACACTTTTTTTCTGGACTCTGCTTTCAGCAGCCTAAAAGGGGATGACTGCTTCCATTTTTCCTTTCAAAGCTGTGAGTCAGAAGAAACTGAAGCAGTGTTAAGGTTGAAGAGTTCTGAAAAAGACTAAAGAAAGCTTGAGCTCTCACAGTCTCACCACATCCTATTCTTCACCCAGGGCAAATCATTCATTTCCACCAATAAGGAGAGAACCCTGTAGCACCAGGTTTTGGGTATAGGATTTTGTTCTCTTTCTTTCATTGTTTTTGACTGTGGTTAATGTAGGAACTTATTTTGCATGATTATCTATATTTAATGACTTGTTTTTCTTGCCTTCTCAATTGATGAGGAGGGTGGAGAGAGAGAGACTTTAAAATTTAAAATAAAATAAAATTGAATTTAGTCAACAAAAATAGATGTCACTTATTCTCTTATTACTACACCAGAATGATATGAAACTAGATGGTTTAGGGTTAAATCTGGGATCAGGAAGAATTGAATTCAGATCTGGTCTTAGACATTATCTGTGTGACTTTAGGCAAATTCCTTAACTTTTGATTGCCTCATTAGCTTTACCTATGAATTGGGGATAATTATAACATATTCCTAGGGTTATTTTTGAAGGGAAAATGAGATAAAATTTATAAAGTGTTTTGCAAATCTTAAAGTGTTACATAATTTGTTACTTAATTCTTTTTACTATTATCCACTTTTGATACTTACTGTTCAATTTGGTGACACTGGACTCTTGTCAATTACATAAATAAGGTATTCTGTCTCTCAGGTCTAGTGGTTATCTTTTCTCTGCCTGTACTCCATGTCTGAAATGCTTGTCTTTCTCTGTTAGCTATTGACCTCCCATCCATTTGAAAAATATTACCAAATTTTCCAATGCTTTCCTATCTATAATTCCCCAATGGTATCTTTGTTGAAATGGGTGAAATGGTATCTTTTGTTGAAATGGTATTAATCTAGTTCACTCTAATACAGGGATTCTCATTTTAAAGTCCCTGAAAAGGTCTTATTTAGTTTTTCCTTATTAGGGTTCTCATCATTTTTCAAGAAATTCCATTCTATTCTCAATACCTGTAGTTGAATTTCCCTCCTTACAATGCGCCAAAATCTGCTTGTCAAGAGGATTCAGTTTTATTCTCAGTTCTGCTTCTATTTTACAATCACATATATAGGTCATGATATATTCCTCAACGTTCTTGGATGGACCCATCTAAACATGTCCATCTAAACATGATGCTACATATATAATGAGGCTCAATATGTGTCAATATGTTGTGAAAACATATAATATGAGAGTATTGTGTGTTTCAAAGGAGGGCAGAACTGATATCTCTAGCTTCTTCTCTCTCCTACTTTAAGGGAAGCTAAATTTAATTTCTTTCTGGAGAGAAAGCAGGAACTTGGGGCCAGAGGTTACCGCTGCTCTCCTTAGAGTGAGAAGGTGCTGTGCTAGAATTATATCTGCCTTCTTTCCTAAATGTTATTAATCTAGGAAAATATAATTAAATTTAATCTAATTTCTGAACATGGTGTTATTATTAGAGGTAAAGAGAACCCTAGATTTTTTTATACAACAGTTGACTTCCATACTTCCAAATACCAGGTCCATAATGAACACACATAGTAAATAACAAAGAAAATATATTCATCCAAATTGATAGCAAAACAGAAATCAGAGAAAGCACACACACACACACACACACACACTTTTTTTCTGGACTCTGCTTTCAGCAGCCTAAAAGGGGATGACTGCTTCCATTTTTCCTTTCAAAGCTGTGAGTCAGAAGAAACTGAAGCAGTGTTAAGGTTGAAGAGTTCTGAAAAAGACTAAAGAAAGCTTGAGCTCTCACAGTCTCACCACATCCTATTCTTCACCCAGGGCAAATCATTCATTTCCACCAATGAGGAGAGAACCCTGTAGCACCAGGTTTTGGGTATAGGATTTATGTCTATATCCATATCTATATCTATATCTATTTACAGATAGATAGACATGTATATCTATATAGTTCAGTTATTTATGTTTTTAATTTACCATTTTAAGAATGATAACAACAAATCACGTCATCATTTTAAAGTACTTTGGGTACTTTTGACAGTAAATTACACCAAAAGAAGGTTTTATGCATGAAAATCTAAATATAAAATGGGTAGATTAGAGTGTATTTGCTCACTTTGCCAAAGGATTCTTTACTTTTTTGAAGTATCCATTTTATGATTTCTTTAAATTATGAGCTAACATATACTTTCTTTGACAAAAATTTGAATCATATGTAACTTTTCATGAGCATTTCTCTTGTTACATTATGTAAACATCTGCTTCAGACAGTCTTCTTCAAAATATTTTCAGTGCTCTTTTGAAATTTTGTTTGTCCTGAGAATTTTAATCATTTTCAAATAACCACTTTGTTTATGCTTTGTAAAATGCCTCATGATTCTCTCTTTCACTTGTTTCATCTATGTAGATAGTAGGGCATGGATAGAATCACATTCTTTGACAGATGGCTTATGCTGTTGAATGAATTAAATAATCAGGCTGGATTGAGGAGTTGGTAGTGAAGGCTGACCAACAAGGGACAGGAGAAACTCCTGTGTATGAGAATTTTCTGTGGGAAAAAACACATTATAATTGGACAGAAATAAGGTGAATCTCCTGCTCAAGCTATGTTGATCCACATGGATTGGAGAAACTATGATGAACTAAAACTATTAGGCAAATGCAATAATTATAGACACAAACACCTAGCAGAATATTTGAATGAAAGGGAATTGATAGACTCAGTCATTAACTACAGGAGTTAATATAGTAAGGGTATTTTATATAATTAAAATGATATTTTGTGATAAGGACATTAAAATAGTAAAGATTTATCACTAAAATAGGTTACTTTTAAAAAGTAGAGAAAAATTGATGGAATATCTGTTGGTACATTTTATAAATTTCTTTATCAGATGGAGAAAATGCATGATGAGTATCTGAAAAATGTACCCCTAATGACAGAATTGATTTGTGAGCAGGGACACTACCTCCAGAAATCATTGTCATAGACAGCATTGCCATTAAAATAGCAGCATTTTAGAGTTTACAAAGAGCTTCAAATAGATTATCTCATTTAATCCTCAAAGCAGTTCTGCAAGATCTTGCTTAGTTTCATTTTATGTAGGAGGAAACCAATATGAAGAAGAGAAGTATTTTATACAAAGCCGTACAACTAGTAAATTAAAAAGCAGTGATTGGGCTTAGATCTTCTGATTATAAGCCCAATGTATTTTTCACTGCAGCTTCTCCTTAACCTATAGTCTATGCCTTCTGAATGTCTCTTTCTGAGAAAAGTCAAGCATCTGATAAATGGACTCGGGTCACTAATAATTTCACATGGTATAAAGAAAACAAAAAAGAGCAATTTCTGAACCTGATTCTAGTAAACACAATAAATCTTGTCAGTGAAGCAAAAATGACAGAAATATCAAAAGAAAATATTTTAAACTTCATGATAGATAAGTTGACAAACTCTTGGCATTCTCAAATGTGTACCCTTGGTTTTAGGGAAAATGGTTTTTAAAATTCAGAGAAAATATGGGTGCCATCCTATTACCTGGCATTTAAAAGTGTAATATAGTTCACAATGAATATAATGCTTTTAAGAATGAAATTCTGATAATGAAATTTCAAATAATTTTGTTGATTAAGAAAGAAAAGAGATCTCTAGAGGCTACCATGGGTAGTTTTCCACTGATGCCAGATTTTTCAAGGAAGTTACAACCAATCAAAGCAAAGTATAATACTTGTGGTACAATTCCATAAGAATAGTGTCAATACATCTCTAAGATACCACTATACACCTCTCAGATGGATAAAATGACAAGAAAAGATAATGAATGTTGGAGGAGATGTGGGAAAACTGGGACACTGACACAGTGTTGGTGAAACTGTGAATGGATCCAACCATTCTGGAGAGCAATCTGGAACTATGCTCAAAAAGTTATCAAACTGAGCATACTCTTTACCCCAGAAGTGTTTCTACTGGGCTTATATCCAAAGAGATTTTAAAGGAGGGAAAGGGACTCACATGTGAAAAAATGTTTGTGGAAGCCCTTTTTGTAGTGGCTAGAAACTGGAAATTGAGTGAATACCTATCAATTGGAGAATGGTTGTATAAATTATGATATATGAATATTATGGAATATTGTAACAACCATGCTAACATCCAGGACTACCCATGCATATGTTTTGTAAATAAAAAGCTTTAATAAAAAAGAATAATGTCAATAATGCTAAAAATCTAGAAATATTTGTGATAGTATTAAAAGCAACTGTAGTCAGTTTTGGTTGGGTTCTACTATGACCCCCAAGTTCTTCTTAGAATTAGAGAATTCTGATGAGGAAAGAGTTTAGTAGGAAATTAATGAAATGGAGATAGACAGTTCCTCATGCATATAATACATTTTGACAGTTCCAGTGCTCTTTTGGCTGTGTTCAATCAATTAGCAGGAAGCCAAAAGTTAGATTTTTATATACTTTTGTCCAGCATCACTCTGCAATTTTGCTTTTAATATGCTGTGCTTGTTTTACAAATATGTTATGCCTGTCTTGTTCCATTGAGAGTATTTTTAGAATGTTATATTCAACATATCAACATATTGACAGAACAGTACAGAGAGAAATGGCCTTAAAGTAAGAAAAACCAAAGTCTAAATTCTGCCTTTGACACTTTTTAGTTGTGTAGCTCTGGACAAGTAACCAACCTATTTTAAATCTTACTTTGCTCATCTGTAAAATGGGAATAATAACAGTACCCACATCACAGAATTGTTATATATTCATATGCATGCATATGTATGTATACATATATATATTTATATGGCATTATATATTTTAAAGCTCTCTCTAAACACAAATAATAATAATAATTAGTAGTAGTAATCATGGAAATATAAGTTTTAGAAAGGACATTGGCAAGTTTTCATGTTCCAGGATAATGAAGTCTCTAAACAATGCCATGAAAAAAATAGTTGAACAAACTTAGCATGATCATTTAGTATAGAGAAAGGATAACATAAGTGAGATGTATCAGCTGTCTTCAAATATTGTAAAGTTTGTTATCTGAAAAAGTGATTAATTTTTTAAAATTGGCTCCAGAGAGTAGAATTAAAACCAATGAGGAAGAAATTACAAAGAAGTAAATCTCTAAATGTGAAAAGTTTCCAAAGCCTTGGAGCTGTCCAAAAGAAGATATGGTCTCAGATGAGTAGGGAATTCTGTCTCTGGAAGTCTTTAAATAAAAATTGAGATAATTTTCTTGGGATACTACAGAAAGAATTCCTGAAAGTCAGGAAGTTAACATATATGTTAGGTACTTCATCTTCATAAGTTCAAATGTGAACTCAGACATTTAATAGCTATGTGATCCTGGGTAAATCACTTAATCTTGTTTATTTTACTTTCTCATCTCAAAAACCAATTGGAGAAGGAAATGGGCAAGCCACTTCAATATTTCTGCCTAGAAAACCCCAAAGATTAGGACATGATTGAACAACAAAGACCTTGGTTTATGTCTGACATTGTGCTAAGTTGTTGGAAGTACAAAGAAGAGCACAAAGAGTCTCTTTCCTGAAGAAGCTAACAATCTAAGTCATAATAGAGAAAATAGAATGTGGGACCCCAGTCAAGAGATGTGACCTTAAATATTTTCTCAGACATTTATTAGTCAGGTAATCCTGTGGTAGTCATATGATTTCAAATTGGATTTGGGCTTTTGAGGTCCAAAAAACTTATTTTTTAACTCTTATTTTTACAACTGATGAAATTGAAGCTCAGAGAATATAATTGACTTTCCTTATCATTCAAGTAAAGAGAAAGTGAAGAAGGGTTCAAAACAAGGTACTCTGATTCCTAATCAATAATCTTTGCACACATCATCTGATTCATTTTTTCAACTGCAAAATGGGAGTGATAATATTTATACTACCCATTGCATAGGGCCATTATGAAAGAACTGTTAATAGTAATATGATTTTTATTCTTCTTCTTGGGCTTTGTGGTTTAGCCATTTTCAGTCATTGTTAAGTCTTTGTAATTGTCTGGGTGATACTGGGTAGAGATACTGAAATGGTTTTCTATTTCCTTCTCTAGCTCATTTTATAGATGAGGAAATAAGATAAACAGGGCTAAATGACTTGTCCAGTATCACATAGCTAGTGTCTGAAGCCAGATTAAAACTCAGAAAATTGAGTCTTCTTGACACCAGTCCCAGCAGGTACTTTATTCACTGCACCAATTAGCTGTTCTTCTTGGACTTGAATTGGTCTAGAATTCAGGGATACTCAAACTTTTAAAATAGGGGGCCAGTTCACTGTCTCTCAAACTGTTGGAAGGCTGGACTATAGTAAAAATAAAAACTTTGTTTTGTGGGCCTTTAAATAAAGAAACTTCATAGCCCTGGGTGAGGGGGATAAACATCCTCAGCTGCTGCATCTGGCCCGCAGGCCATAGTTTGAGGACCCCTGCTAGATGATCTCTGAGGTTCTTTCTGATTTTGAAATTCATGATCTTACAATTCTATGATAAATAACTTTATTCATATGTCAATGGAACCTTTTACCATTCTGTACCCTTTATGTGTTCCATTTTTTCTTTCATCATCTTCTGAGCAGAAATTTTCTGCATAAGATTCTGGAAGAAATCCTGTCATTTGATATATAACAGTATCTCTGGACCCACAAATTTCCATTAACATTCTTAACTTTTCATTGACAAGAGTGGGAACTTTGTGGGAATGGGAACAAGAGAAAATCCTGGATAAAATTTATCTGTGGGAATTACATTTATTTTTCTTTGATCCTTTGATATGTTTGACAAGTTTCTCATAATAGTGGATAAAATACTGCTGGGTGGTAAAGGTCTTGATCAGCATCTGACAGGTTGTTAAACCACCAGATGACAAAGCCCTAACAACACCATTGATAGTAAGAAGGCATGAAACTGAACCAAGCTGTAAAAGTCTTCTTGGAGAAAGAACTTTGGAAAACTTTGGCTTTATGTTCATATTGCCTCACAGTAACGTAATTTAATTTGAATGAACCAGGCTCATCACCGGGACATTCTTTCCATGTCAATAGCATGGTGTCTCAAATTTCCCATCCTGAAAACTATTGAAGCAGCCTTTGAAATTTCCATATTCAATTTACTACATTTTTGAGGATGCTACTTAAAGCCCAGAACGCTGAGGAGAATAATTACCAGGTTGGGTCATGTGCAATCAATCACAGACAATTTTCAAATGCCTCCCCTTCTAGCATATTCAATGGGACTGATTAGCAGAGCTTTCACTTTGGAACTGAAAACAAGGGATGAACTTCACAGGAATGCCAGGGCTACATCTGCACACTTGTTTATCAACCAGAGAGCCACAGCCATATAGTGCTGGATCAATCCCAATTTCCTTGATAATTGCCATCTCCATTTCTAAGCTACCTCTGGGTGAAGTGAACACAAAATCCTCTTGTTCACATATGTTTTTTTTCCCAAGAGAAATGCATAAGGAATTGTATTATACTTTGTAAGGTGTGGTAGATAGCATACTTGGCTAGGAATCAAGAGTTCTAGTTCCAGATCTCATAAATCAATCGATTGATTTCTTATCTCATTTTCCTCATCTATGAAGTTAGGGGACCAGAACAAATGATCTCTAAAGTTCTTTACAATTTTCTCTAAGAATTTATTCTTCTATCACACTTTAATTTTCAATTTAGGAGCTAGCTTAGCTAACTTGTTTTTCAAAACACATGCTCCAGAAACCTTCATTGTTCTATACTAATGGTTGAGATATTGTCCAATTCTTTCTTTCCTCCAGATCTCCTGGACTTTGTGCCACTTAAAATGCATTCAGAAAGATGCACAGAAGCCTTTGCTATTTCTAAACTGTTCCACACACATAAATTTACAAGCAAAATCCATTTTTTCCCCAAAGATACAAGGTACAGAAACAGGCATTGGTTTTTTCTTTGATGAATATAGCACCTCCAATGCAAATTGCTAATAGGAGAAATTGGGCAATCTCAATTGAAATCTTTTATGAAGTGAAATGCTTAAATTTTAAAATAAATAATAAATGTTAGCATTTATTTATGATTCAAGGTTTGCAAAAGCTTTACTTTTGTTAAATTATTTGGTCCTCACAAAAGCCGTGAAATAGATGCTACTATTATTTCATTTTGTTTATTAGGAAACTGAGTCTAATTGGTTAATCTAGGATCATGTAGCTGCTAAGTGTCTGATAAGATTTTAACTCAGTTCTTCTGGACTCCATATTTCATAATCCACTGTTTCACCTAGAATTGCATATTTTTTTAAGTCCTATTCTTTTGTGTCATATTGGCACAGAGGTAAACACCTCTAAGCTTTTTCCAAGACTATCCCAGTGGGAGTTTAAATTTTGGAAAATTCTACTGAGTGGAAAAGATTCTAAATACATATTTTCTCATGTACTACGTGTATCTTGTCTTAACATCAGACCTGCTAAGTTTGGAAATGTTCATTACCATGCTGCTGTCAGGGTGACAAATTTTCTTCTGTTCTAGCAATTCTTGAAAAATGTCTACTGAGTTGTAGAGAGAATAAAATATGTTGCAGGTAGAGAAAGGACTCACCTGATAGAAATTATAGCTTCTTGAAACACTGATGGCTATTGTTTGTCCTTCAGAATGTACAAATGGCAACAGGAAGTTGATGTCTTGACGTTAAAGTGAATTGGATTTAAGTGAGGCAAACCTGTGCAAAGTCATCAGCCTCAGTTTTTTCTCATCAGACTTTAGTGACAGGATACAGATCAGGACAATTGAAGATGACTACAGATGCAGGGGAAGACCCTGGGTTTTTAAAGCTAAAGTCTTTTCCAGATGTCAGTTTGTCTAAGGCAATACCTAGTTAGTGATTTAAGGCTAGGTAAGAAATGAAGGGAAAGATACCAGGTTTCTAATCAGAACAGAAATATTTATAGTCACTATGAACCAAACAAAGAGGCTTAGTCTGGGACCTATTATTGACCAATCTATGAGAGCTAGAGCAGTTTCCTTTAAGGCAAGATCAAGTCATTCTATTTAAATCCCAATAGATTTTTATCAAAGCCTGATTTTCCAGGACTCTATTTCAAGAAAACATAAATGAAACTACCTGGCACAAAAAGAGTTAATTGTTCCATTTTTAAAAAAATGATAGAATAAATAAGTATGGAAGAGAAAAAATCCTGCCCCAAACCTCAAGATATCTTGTGAGGTTTCAGTGATCAAAATTTATATTCCTTTGGGCATAGCACCCACATGTAAGGGTATGATTCCCCTTGTGGATAGAGGAAGAAAAGAGAGAGAAAAAGGAAGGGAGGTAGGGAAGGAGGAAAGGAAAAATGGAGATAAGAAAGAATAGAAGAAAGAAAGACAGGCAGGTAGGAAGGAATGAAGAAAGGAAGGAAGGAAAGAAGAAAAAAGGAAGGAATGAAGCATGAAAGGAAAGAAGGAAGAAAGAGGAAGAAAGGAAGGACAGAAAAAAATTGGAAGGAAAGAAGAAGCATTGCTCTATTAGAATTAGCCATTTGATTTCCCCCAGTGGGGCATTAAAACTAGTTCTTTAATGAATAAAGGAGATACTTTTATAATCACTGCATTTACTTGCATGTACAATGGATTCAGTGGTCTTAAAAACAGGTTATTCCACTAAATACATCAACGAAGGCTTTTAGAGTCTTATTTATATAATTCATTTGATGAAAAAACAAAAACATCATATAAAATTTAAAAAAAGGAAATCAGCATCCCAATTCTGGTGATATTATAATAGATTTAAAAAAAAATAGGATGCAACTTTTTAAGATGAATTTTTCCAGGGAATTGGACTTATTCAAGCAGGAGCTGGATGATTCCTTACCAGCAATGTAGAAGAACTGTATTCCTTGAGAGAAAAGGAATTCAAGGATTCCTATATCCAGATCCATTCATGAGTAGCAATTTTTTGTGGATGGTCTTTCAAGTAATCTCAAGTCCAAGAGTTTAGAAATTCATTTCCAAAAAATTGAGTGGAAGAAGAGTTCCTGAAATATTTGCCTTTTGGAAAGTAAAGAGAAAAGCTCATTTTGTGCCTATAGTTGGAGGGCAGCAAGGAATTTAATCAATGACATGGCAACCTCACAACCTATATTTTGATGCCTACTGTTGGAGTGAGTCAACTGAACAGTGGAAATCTAATGACAAAGAAGACTGACTGTTTAATAGTTCTAAGAGTGTTTGCCTTCTTTGGTGGTGGGTTCTAATCAAAATCTAATCTATGGTCTTGTGCAGTCATGTGGGGAAGAGGTATATTCATGAAGTATATTTATCATAATATCAAAGTGTGACCCCATTGACATCCTCAAATTTAATTTACTTCCAAGGAAGGAGAAGCTAAAAAGTATCTATCAATTGTAAGGACTTTAAGACTTTTATGTAAACATAAGACATCGCAAAAGGTATGGAGGATGGGGTTGATTGTTTATGATCTACAATAAGTTAGTATATTAGGAATTTTTGGTATTTGTTTACAAAGTTCTATAAATAATTTACACTTTTGGCCTTTTCTATAAGTTGCAATAAAATTTGCCCTGTATTTAATATGTAATTGTTAACTTGCATGCAGTTGTAGGAGTTGGAGACCTTGTTACTCACATAAACACAAGCTATATACATATTTTTTTTTTGGAGAGTTTCCCAAGTAAATCAAAGAAGGGGTAACTTTGAAAAGGAAATAATTTGACCTTTTGGGTCAACTCCCAAGGCAAGTACAATCTTTGTCACCTCAGATCTTACAGGATTTTGATTAGGTGACCTTGGATCTTACTTTGGTCTTTGCTATTATTTTTATTATGACCCTGCTTCCACTTCAGTCATTGCAAACTATCTCTAAACCATATTTCTTCTTCCTGGGCACTGATATTTGACTTTTGCAAAATAATTTTATTGCCTGCTCAAGTAGGAACTTCCTAATGTATCAAATCTTTCCTTCTGGCTAAAACTGGAAAACATGAATTGATACCAGTCAACATAAATCGATACAATATCAAACAATAGCAATACCAATTTCTGTCATACTCTAAGAGAAAAAGATCATACATTTAGATTTGGAAGGGACCTTAGAAGCTATATAATTTAATAGCCTCATTTAACAAGTATGTAAATTTGTATTTTAACTTAAGTCTTCCTGAGTGCAAGCCTATATTTGTACAAATTGTTAAATGAATTAGGTTTTAGTCCTGAATATATTATGGAAACTTTTCTCTTGTGTGGTAATCTATAATACAAGGGTACAAATCCTTATACCCTTAGCCTGTCAAAGCTTGTATCGATGGACACATATTCTGCAAAGAGATTCTTGCAGAACTCGTTTCAATAAACTGTGTTTCCCCTCTCCATATTGTTCTGGTTATATTACTCCTTCACTTTTGATGTATTGAATCTTATGTGATTTGTCTTGTGACATACTGATATATCCAAATGGGAGAAAATAATATGTGTTACTATTAAGAAAAGCCCTGGGGATGAAGAGAAGCAATTTTCTGAAGAAGAAAGAGAAAGATGCAAATCTCAAGAAGTGAGCATGAACGAATTAATCAATTAACAAATACTTATTAAGCACATTGTTAAATGTTCCAGGCTTTGTACTTAGTACAAGAGGTACAAAAGGAGGCAAAAGACTGTTCTGGCCTTCAAAAAGCTCACAGTCTAAGGGAGGGAGACAACAACCAACCAAACAAATATATGCAAACAGGCTATTTTCAAGATCAATAGAAAATAATTAATAAAAGGATGGCACTAGGATCAAGGGGTTGGGAAAGGGTTACTGTAGAATATGAAATTTTATTTGGAACTGAAAGGAAGCCAAGGAAGGGATTACATGCAGATAAGGAGGGAGAACATTTCAAGCACAGGAGATAGCTAGAGAAAATTAGTGGAGCCAAGAAATGGAGTGTCTTATTTGTGAAATCAAGTGTCACTAGATTGAAGACTTCAAATTGGGAAATAAGGTATAAGAAAAGTGGAAAAGAAAGAAGGGACCAGATTATGAAAATATTTGAATGTCAATGAGAAGATTTTATATTTTATTGTGGAGGCAATAGAGAGTCACTGAAGTTTATTGGGCGTGTAAGCAGGGATGACATAATTGCACCTGCCCTTTAGGGAAATCATTTTAGTGACCAAATGGAATATAGGGAGTGGGGAGAGATTTGAAGCAGGCAGACTCACTTATCTCTCCCTGAATTCATCAGATAGACACATGGTTTCTTTAATGTCTCCATCTAGGAGTGAGAAGTCTTCTTAAATAATGAAAATTCATAACAAGAGGTCAGAGTTGATTCAGCAGTCAAAACATATAGAGTGGCTATATATAGTGTTTGATTGAATCTGTCTCTGTAAAGCTTCAATCTTCAATTATAATTACGTGCATTTCCTACCTTATATTGGTACTAAGACATTGATTGTTTATATGATTTGGTCATGATCTCTATTTGCTCCCACTCAATCATACCACTGAATATCTGAGAAGTTGGTGCTCCTTTCTGAAGACATGTTATGTACATGAATTCTTTTTTTATTAATATTTTTCTGCTACATGTACAGCAGTTTTTTAAACTTTTATTTTTAAAACTTTCTGTTATGGGCCAGAACTCTGTACTTAAAACAAGGATTCTTACAAGGTGGAGAATTCTTACAATTCAGTGGAATTGATGAGACAATAGTTATTTAGTTTAGCATGGTGATTAATAGTTCTCTAAGTTCAGTATGATTGATTTAATCTTACAACAAATAATGGTTTCTTAGTGATATAATGATTGGTTTGTACTCAAAATGGAGCATATAAAGCTACAACAAACTCAGCCAGAGAGAGAGCCAGAGACAGACTCAGAAAGGCTCGGAGAGAGACTCAGAAAGGTCAGACACAGACTCAGAGGAGACTCAAAACCAGATTCATTCACTTCATCTTACAGCTCCATGGTGGCTGGCCTCCTGCATTTCCCCCACTGAGACCAAGGCTAGTCTGAAAGGCTCTCCAGAAAGCTGTCCTGGGCCCCAGGCAAGGAAATGAGATTGTGAAGGAGATAATAAAGGATTTCGACTTCAACACCTGGCTATTGTCATGGTGATTACTGAAATGAAGGCTGCTCCCAAGATCTCCAAAAAACCAACAAGAACCTTACAACTTTGAATTCCAGATTCTCTCCCTTGCTCCTTCCCACTGTACTCCCATTGAGAAGGCACAAGTGAAGTTATGCAAAGCATTTCTATAATTTCATTTTGCAAAAGAAACCATAGATTTCTCTCCCACATAAATCCATCAATATGAGAGGCATTACGCATAATTTACATAAGCACATAGATTGCTTAACAATAACACAGGCTAGTAGTAATGTAACAAATAACATGAATCATCCTGAAAATTTACAAATGTCCATAAGTCCTAGAAATAGTCCAAAAAGGATTCCATTGTCCATTAGTTCATATGCCAGGAATCCAATAGTTCCTGTAAGCCCTGAAGTACTGCAAAAGTCTCATCAACAATTTTTCATCTTAAGGAATGCAATGATTCTTGAAGATCTTCTATTTACCAAATTTGGGATTTCTCCTCATCATCTGGTAATTACATTGGAGCTGTTTGCACTGGATATTGCCTTGTTATCTTAAAAGGCCTGTATTCTTCCCAACTGTAATCCTGATTGCTTCTCTGTTGATTGATGACATCAGAGTCCTGAATTTCTAAAGTCTCTCTGGGTGTAACCTCAGCTGCTATCATGCCCCACCTGTCCTTTGATTGATACTTTGGAGCTGGGTCCTGCCTCTCATTTCTCTGAGTCAATATACATTTAGAGGCCCAGTGAAAGCCTTGGTTACATTTTGGACATGGGGTTTTGGGTTTTCTCTCACCCTGTCTTCTCACTCCATCTCCATTTCTACAATGAGCTCTCAAATGTGGGGCTCTAAAAATGTGGGGCATCTAGGTCACGGAGTGGAAAGAGCACCAGCCCTGAAGTCAGGAGGACCTGAGTTCAAATCTGATCTCAGACACTTAACATTTCCTAGCTGTGTGATCCTGGGCAGGTCACTTAACCCCAATTGCCTCAGCAAAAACAAAAATTTGAGGAGATGGCCATAAATTGAGTAATAACTAAATAAATTGTCACATGATTATGAGAGAATACTGTTGTTCTATAAGAAATGATGAGCAGAATACTCTCATAAAAACTTTGAAAGTCTTCTGTGAGCGCATGCAAACTGAAATACACTGTACAAAGTAATAACAATATTGTGGGATGATCTGCTGTGAATGACTTTGCTATTCTCAGCAATTCAATGATCCAACACTACTTTGAAGGACTTCTAATGACAAATACTATTCATAGAAAGAGAATTGATTGTGTCTGAATACAAATTGAAGCATTTTTTTTTTTTTTTTTTTTTTTTTTTTTTTTTTGCTGCACAGTTAGGAAGTATTAAGTATCTGAGATCAGATTTGAACTCAGGTCTTCCTGACTTCAAGGCCAGTGCTCTATCCATTGCACCACCTAGTTGTCCCCATCTCCCCAGTTTTCAATTCTTTGCTCTGAGAAAAAAAATGCTACAAATATTTTTGTACATATAGACCTTTCCCTTTTTAAAAAATTATTTTGGGATACATGTTTTATAGTGGTATTGTTAGATTAAAGGTTATACATGATTTTATAGCTCTTTGGATATAGTTCATATCTTTTGATCATTTATCAATTAGGGAATGATTCTTATTTTTAATAAATTTTACTCTGTTTCCTATATATTTGTGAAATATGGCTTTCATCAGAGAAATTTGCTTCAAAATTCTTTTCACAATTCTATTGTTAACTGAATTTTCCATCCATTTATTTTATTCTCTCCTTATCTCTCTTCAAAAGTATTTTGCTTCTGATCACCCTCTCTTTTATCACCCTTCCCCCTTCTCTTATCTCCTCTCCTTCCTACTTTTTGAAAGGTAAGACAGATTTCTATATCCATATAAAGTATGTACATTATTTCCACTTTGAGCCAATTGTGACCAGGGTAAAGTTTATTCCCCCCCCCCTCCCCGCCATCTTTCCACTTTTCCCTCCATTGTAAAAAGTTTTTTCTTGCTTCTTTTGTGGCAGATAATTTATACCATTCTACCTCTCTCTTTCCTTTCTTTCATTACATCCCTCTATTTTAAAGAGATATTATTCCTTCATATTCAACTCACATCTGTGTCCTCTGCCTATATATACTCTTTCTTACTGCCCTAATAATGAGAAAATTCTTCTTAGTTACAAGTATCATTCTCCCATGTAAAAATGTAAACAGATTAATCTACATTAATTAACTTATGATTTCTCTTTCCCAATTATCCCATTATGCTTTTACTATATTTAAAAGTCAAATATTTATTCAACTTTGGTTTTTTCATCATGAATTGTTGAAAACAATCTCTTTAATTGAATGTTCATCTTTTCCTCTGAAGAATTATGCTCAGTTTTGATGAGTAGGTGATTTTTGGTTGCTCTCCAGAATATCATATTCTAAGCCCTCTGGTTCTTAAATGGAGAAGTTGCTAAATCTTGTGTTATCATGACTGTGACTTGACCCTATTTGAATTGTTTCTTTCTGGATGATTGGAATATTTTATCCTTGACCTAGGAGTTTTCATCTTGAGAATTCTTTCAGGAGGTGATTGGTGGATTCTTTAAATTTCTAATTTACTCTCTGGTTCTAGAATATCAGGATAGTTTTCTTTGATAATTTCTTGAAAAATTATGTCTAGGTCTTTTTATTTTATCATAGCTTTCAGGTAGAAATAATTTCTCCTGGATCTATTTCCCAGGTCAGTTGTTTTGCCAATGAGACGTTTAACATTGAGTTTTTTTGATTTATCACTCTTTTGACTTTGTTTTATTGCTTCTTGATTTTTCATAAAATTATTTAGCTTCTACATGCTTAAATCTAATTTTTAAGTAATTATTTCCCTCATTGAACTTTTGTACATCCTTTTCCATTTGGCCAATTTTATCTTTTAAGGTATTCTCCTCATTAGTTTTTTGTATTTTCTTTTGCATCTCTCATTTCTCTTCTCCATTTTTCCTATCTATCTTACATGATTTTCAAAATTCCCTTTGAGCTTTTCCATGGCCTGAGACCAATTCTTATTTTTATTGGAGGCTTTGGATGTAGGATCTTTGACTTTGCTATCTTTTTTTAAATGTGCATTTTTGATCTCCATTGTTGCCATAGTTATTTTCTATGGCCAGAACTTTATTTTTCTGTTGTTTGCTCATTTCCCCAGACTATTACTTGGGTTTTAACTCTTTCTTAAAGTATGTCTCCGTTTCCAAGGAAGAGGGTACAATGTTCCACGATTCAGGGGTTTTATGAAGCTGTTTTCAATGATCCTTCTAGAAATCTGTACTATGAACCAGCAATGCAACCTGGATCTGAGTAATGGCAAAGTAACAGAGTCCTTCTTCAGGGCTAGCAAAGAGACTCCTGTAAATCTCCATCTGATCAATTGTTCTGCTCCCTTATCTATGGATGAAGCCTTTGGAAGCTGCTGTTGTTGCTGCCGCTGCCGCCACCACCACTGCTCCTCTTGATTCCAAGGCTCCCAAAGTCTACTTCCTTTTCTTAGTTAGAGCTTCCCTCTCACCCTAGAAGGACAAATGTTTCCTGACAAACTTCTAAGTTGTCCTAGGTATCTGTGGGCTGAGAGGTCTAGAAATAGCTACTACCACTACTGGTTCAGAGGCTCCAAGTCCCAATATTGGTTTTCTGGGACTGGGGCTGGGGCTGGAATACTTCTCAGTCCCACCCTGGTGCAAATGACATTCTGCTGACCTTCTAAGTTGTCTTTGGCTGGAAATTTATGCCACTACATATTTTTGTGTGTAGCAACTCTCTAAAATTTAGAGTGTATTATCTAAAAATATTTGTAGAGCTTTGGAAGAGAGCTTGACTTCACCTTAGATCTGAAGGTAGTCTTGAGACTTCAAGGGAAATAGGGTTTAATTCTAGGTTACTGAAACCACTGGTAGCATAGTTAATTAAGATAAATATTTTATCATGTAGGATACCACAATCACCAGTACCACCACCACCACTACTACTACTACTACTATTATTTCTTCCTCCTCCTCCTATGTAGTATTACTACTATTACCTACTACTACTAGCTTTTATATAGAGTTTATAATTTACAAAGCACTATTCAAATATTATCTCAAAAGTTAATCAATAGATTTTATAAGGGATATTGGAAATCCTTTATACCTAATTTTACAGTTGAGGAAAAAGATCTGTTGAGACTAAATGACTTGTTCAAGGTCACACAATTATTAAATAGTAATGCCAGGATTCAAATTTAGGTTTAATTTAACTGTAGTAATTTTTCAGTGTATCTCATTGATTCTCCCTGAACCTAAAAAAATAAAAATTATGTGTCTATTTAGTTTAGTTTAGCTTTTAGGCTTTCAAAGTGCTTTCCCTGCATCAGCCCCATTAAGCAGGTGTTACATGTATTAATATTCTTAATTCACAAATGGGAAACTAATCTTGAAAGAGATCAAATAATTTATTTAAGGTCATATAACTAGTAAATATCAGGATTAGAACCCTGTTGTTTTCCCTCCATATTCAAGCTTTTCCTATTATAACATAATGCTATCCCCAAGAATATCTCCATGAATAAGAAATCCCTTTCAGATATACATTTTGAGAATCTTCTCCTAGCTAACTATAGTGAAAGCAAATAGGGAAGTGCAAGAGCACTAACCTTGAATCATGATATGAAATCCCCAACAAGTAACTTTTTGTAATAAGCATATCTTTGGACTAAAGGCATCTCTTCAACAAGAATTATTCAGGCAAAAATATAAATAATCAGAGTTGTCTTCTCTGACTCAACCCCATGCAGTTCAGTGCATTTATAGAACAATAGAGTGCCCTCTCACAGTTTGTAACTTATCTTTTCACAGCCATTCAATGCTTTCAAATAATTGGCTCTTTGCTTTAATTATTTTCTGCATTAACAACTCATTGCTCTAGTAAGATAAACAGATTTGTGTATATTCATATAAGCACAATTAACAGAGTTTATTGCTGTAGTCCTCCACTTAAAATCCTTTGATTGCTCATCATGGTGTGGAAGCAACCCTGGGATCTTGAAAGCTATGCCATTAGACCACAGTTCTTGGCAGGTTTTTCAAAAGTGACAAAGCTGCTTGTATGGTCCTAATTACAGATTATTCCCATCTGAAGACCAAACTGCTTTTGGAGAGTCCACCAGATAATGGATTTTCTTTTAAACTGTGGTGATCTATGAACAGATAAAACTATGACATGGTCTTCTTTTCTATGTGGTCACTTTCATTTTCATGGTAAGGTGACAGAATGGTGGAAATGGGACAGAGAGTGATAAGAATTACAGTTTTTCGACCAACAAAAACAATTACTAATTGGGAAATAATGGAGAAATTCACTAATGGTAAGGCTTAAGGCAAGTCTTTTGATTTCCTTCTATAAAAATGAAATCAGTTTCCCATCTACAAAGTGAGAATGCTAATATTTGTGCAAGCTATCTCCAAGGATTTAGAGTTTGATGGGGGTTCTTAACCTAGGTTCCACGAACTTGTTTTAATTTTGTTTTTAAATTTGATAACTGTTTCAATATACAATCAGATCCTTATTAGATGAATCCCTTCAAGTAGTCACTTATTAAAGTTCTCACACTGTATTTCCATTAATGTAACCAATCCTCCTGTTATATAATTAAAACTTTGAAGAGTTAAAAATTTGAATAAAAAGAGACTATTACAGGGGTTTCTTTATTCACATTATTTGGGACCTAACTGTAATTGTTTTCCTTTGGAATCCTATGCATTTTATTTTATGTATTTTAAAAGCTCTATTCTCAGAAGGGTCCATAGGTTTAAACAGTCTGCCAAAGAAGATTAAGGATCCCTTATTTAGACCTATTTTCTCTGTGTTAAATTGCAAAGAAATTAAGGTCCACAGAAATTAAATTAATCCCTCAATTCACACACTTAGTGAGAGCTAGGATTTGAATCTAGGTTTTCTAGATCAAATTTTATGATCAACACCTGTGTTGGGAAATACTATAGTGATAAGTTTCTACCTAAATTCCTAAGTTTCTAACTGCTGCTTTGGTAGGAATTACATTTTTGGAGGGTGTGGGGTTCCTTTTTAATGTAGACTTTTCTCTCATTGGTCCAGTGTTCACTCTTACCTACATCTATCTTTGTTTCTCTTCTCTGTCACTAGTTCACTAAGAAAAGATCAGTAATCAATTACTCAACAGAATTTATACTATATCTTTGCTTTAATTATTTTCTGCATTAACAACTCATTGCTCTATTAAGATAAACAGATTTGTGTATATTCATATAAGAGCAATTAGTTTATTGCAACTTTTGTGTACTTGTATTTTGTGCAGTCTGATTAGCAACAGTGAAATGCCAATTTAGTTCTCTTTGAGCATAAAGGATAGCAACCAATGAATGAATCACCTATTTATATGATGTTGAGCAAGTCACTAATTTCCTGCAATCTTAGTTCCCTCATGTATGAAATGGGAAGTAATAGTAAATAGCTTCTGAAGATACTTTCAGCTTTAATTCTATAATCCTCTGATCAACATATTTCAGTGGCTCCCTATTACCTCTGGGATCAAATATAAAATATAAACTTAAAGAATCCTGTGTTTCCTTCATAACTTGGGCCCCTCTTACCTTTCTAGACTTCTCATGCCTCACTCAATCTCTTCCTTATTATTCTTTAGGATCTGGTGACACTGGCCTCTTTTCTATTCCTTATAAAAGACATTCCATCTCCCGACTCTGAGCATTTTCATTTCCTTTATCACTTGGATATATTCCTTTATCACCTGGAATATTCTCCTTCCTTATTTGTGCTTCCTAGCTTCCCTCACATCTTTGAAATCCCAATAAAATCTTACCTTCTATAGAAAGCTTTTCCTAATTCTTCTTAATGATTATGCTTTCCTTCTATTGATAAATTTTCTATTTATCCTATATGTAGCTTGTTAATACATAGTTGTTTGTATGTTATCTCCCCCATTAAACTGTCAACTTTCTGAGGGCAAGGATATCTTTGGCTTTTCATTGAATCTCCATAGCTAGGCATAATATCTGGCATGTTCAAAATCTAGTAATTTTCACTCATGTCTGACTCTTCAGGACCCCATTTAGAGTTTTCTTGGCAGAGATACTAGGTTGATCTGCCATTTCCTTTTCCAGATAATTTTTTTTTCAGATAAGAAAACTGAGGCAATTAGAATTAAGCCCAGGATTATACAGTTAGTAAATGTCTGAGATAGAGTTGAACTCAGGAAGATGAGCTTTCCTCATTCCTGATTGAATGCTCTATCAATGTGCCAGCTAGCTGACCTACCTGACACATAGTATATTCTTAATAAATCTTTGCTGACTCTATTTAATCTATCTCTGGAAGGACAGTAAGTTATGAAATTGGGTCATGTATTGTCTTTTCCTCAAGACCTTTGGGTGGACCCTAAATTGGAGTATGCAGTCAGACCATAGAGTATCATAGGAGCATAATTTTAGGATTAGAAAGAATACTTTACAGTTATGAAGTACAATACTTTCTTTTTATCGATGAGAGAACTGAGAACCACATAACTTGTGACTTGCCAAAGTACATACAGGTAAGAAGTGACAGAGTTGGAATTTGAACTCAGTCTCTGTTCCCTCAAATTCAGCCCTCTTGTTTCTGAACCCTGCCTCTCATACTGAATAGGGCTTCTCAATCTAAAAGGGATCTGAACAGTACTTCCATGTTCTACAAATTTAGTTCTCAGACATTTCTGTTCTTTTTCTCCCAAGCTCAATCTTTTATTCCTGAGCAAGATTGCCCAGCAATTGGTGTCTGTGACAGACCAATTGGTGTCTGATAAAAGGCACAAAGGACTCTCCTATGGAAATGAAACCAACTCAGCAGGCTTCAGATTATAGAAGATTTTCTTTGCTTATTTCCCCTCCAGTTACAGGTTCAAATTTGCCTGTATCTTTTATCTCACACAGAAAGAGGCACAAGCATTTCCCAAGTTTTTCTCTTATTTTCCCTGCCACATTCAAGTGACAGCAGATAAAATACTGACACTGGGTTGTCAGTTTTGTATCATTTCTATCTGTGTTGCCATCAAGGTCTCTCTGCAAATAAATGGAACAGAGAAAGCTAGTTAGGAGAAACAGCTCAGACCGTTGAGTTTTTAATTTTTTTTTTACTTATACTATTTCAAGCTTTCTATGCTTCTTCCCCAACCTTCTCCACCACCCCCTCAAATAATAGATACCATTTTCAACTTCAACTCTTTTATAGCTCTCTATTCTCAGTTGGAGCAAAAGGTTAATGAGGAGAAAGTCCTGGAGCATTTGAAAGGAGTCTGCAGAATACAACTTCTTCAATGTTCCCTGCTGCTATTTTCAAGAGGAAAGATCCTGTGGTTTAGTGAATCTGGGAATGGCAGAGAAGCTGCAGTGAGATTTATTTACCTGCTCAGTTGGAAAGACTAAGGGCATAAATGAATGTGCCTTTAACCCTTTTGTTAAAAATAAGGATTTCTGTCTCTGAATATATTACTAGGATGGCATTGGACAGGGAAGACACTAAGGGGAACTAGAGAGGTTTCTTTAAGATGGAGGTGATGTTTTGTTTTTCTGCTTGTCTATAATACACATTTTCTATTTCATACTGACTATTGCCTAGTGCTTATATTGTTGTTGTTTTTCTGTTCTGTTTTTATTAATTTGTAAGCTTTTGAAGGCAGTGATTGGGTTTTATTTTATTTTTTTTAAAAAATAATAATATGCTAATGATAACAAAAATGATATTTCATTTATAAAGATCTCCATCTCCATTAAGTAGAAACTCTTTTACATATACTATCTGACGACTCAGCAGAAATGAAAAGATACATGTAAAGCATTTAGTAAAATATCATTATATAAGGAACAACATGGCATAGTGGACAAAATCAGACATTAAACTAGAAAGACCTAGGTTCAAGTTCTTCAACTGACATATAATTATTGTTATCTTGACACCATGCTGCTTGCATGTTTAGCTACTGACCTCAAATCTTGTTGATTCCCAAACTTGGAACCAATATCTAGATGGTTTAACTCTTTAATTGAGTTGTGATCCATCTTGCCTGGGATCAGGTCTCCTTTAAATCATTTCTCTGTCAACTATATACTGAGTTTCAGTCTGATCTTTCTACCTCATTATTCCCTTTCCATCTTTTCTTTATGTATTAGTTCTCCCTTTATGAGCTTCTTAAAGGCAGAAACTATCTTGCTTGCTTATATTTAATGTATACTTAATTTTTAGCTTAGTGCTTAATAAATGTACTCTTTCTCCTTCCCTTCCTCTTTACCTCTCCCTTCCACCTTTCCTCTCCCTTCTCCTCCATCCCTCCCTCTTACTTTTCTTCCCTCTCCCCTCCTTCTCTCTCTGTCTCTGTCTCTCTCTCTGCCTCTCTCTCTGTCTCTGTCTCTCTCTCTCTCTCTCTCTCTCTCTCTCTCTCTCTCTCTCTCTCTCTCTCTCTCTCGCTATCTCTGTCTGTTTCTGTGTTTCTCTCTGAGGTCTGGACAATTCTTTAAAAGTGTAAGTTGCAGAGAAGGTGCTGAGCAGCATTGGTAGAGAGCTTCTTTATGTGGGACTTCTCTATACGTAAGTAGTCAGAGGTCTCTTCCTGTCCCTATTACTACACTGGTCACTACAATTTTTTGCAGTAGGTATTCAATAATTATTTCTTTTTTTTTTTTTAATTTTTTATTTAATAATTACATTATATTGACACTCATTTCTGTTCCGATTTTTTTCCCCTCCCTCCCTCCACCCCCTCCCCTAGATGGCAAGCAGTCCTTTATATGTTGGATATGTTGCAGTATATCCTAGATACAATATATGTTTGCAGAACCGAACAGTTCTCTTGATGCGTAGGGAGAATTGGATTCAGAAGGTATAAATAATCCGGGAAGAAAAACAAAAATGCAGATAGTTCACATTCGTTTCCCAGTGTTCTTTCTTTGGGTGTAGCTGCTTTTGTCCGTCATTTATCAATTGAAACTCAGGTCTCTTTGTCAAAGCAATCCACTTCCATCAAAATATGTCCTCATACAATATCGTTGTCGAAGTGTATAATGATCTCCTGGTTCTGCTCATTTCACTTAGCATCAGTTCATGTAGGTCTCTCCAAGCCTCTCTGTATTCATCCTGCTGGTCATTTCTTACAGAACAATAATATTCCATAACATTCATATACCACAATTTACCCAGCCATTCTCCAATTGATGGGCATCCATTCATTTTCCAGTTTCTAGCCACTACAAACAGGGCTGCTACAAACATTTTGGCACATACAGGTCCCTTTCCCTTCTTTAGTATTTCTTTGGGATATAAGCCCAATAGAAACACTGCTGGATCAAAGGATATGCACATTTTGATAATTTTTTGGGCATAATTCCAGATTGCTCTCCAGAATGGTTGGATTCGTTCACAACTCCACCAACAATGCATTAGTGTCCCAGTTTTCCCGCATCCCCTCCAACATTCATCATTATTTTTTCCTGTCATCTTAGCCAATCTGACAGGTGTGTAGTGGTATCTCAGAGTTGTCTTAATTTGCATTTCTCTGATCAATAATGATTTGGAACACTCTTTCATATGAGTGGTAATAGTTTCAATCTCATCCTCTGAAAATTGTCTGTTCATATCCTTTGACCATTTATCAATTGGAGAATGGCTTGATTTCTTATAAATTTGAGTCAGTTCTCTATATATTTTGGAAATGAGGCCTTTATCAGAACCTTTAACTGTGAAAATGTTTTCCCAGTTTGTTGCTTCCCTTCTAATCTTGTTTGCATTAGTTTTATTTGTACAAAGGCTTTTTAATTTGATGTAATCGAAATTTTCTATTCTGTGATCAGTAATGGTCTCTAGTTCATCTTTGGTCACAAATTTCTTTCTCCTCCACAAGTCTGAGAGATAAACTATTCTATGTTCCTCTAATTTATTTATAATCTCGTTCTTTATGCCTAGGTCATAGACCCATTTTGATCTTATCTTGGTGTATGGTGTTAAGTGTGGGTCCATGCCTAATTTCTGCCATACTAATTTCCAATTATCCCAGCAGTTTTTATCAAATAATGAATTCTTTTCCCAGAAGTTAGGGCTTTGGGTTTGTCAAACACTAGATTGCTATAATTGACTATTCTGTCTTGTGAGCCTAGCCTTTTCCACTGATCCACTAATCTATTTCTTAGCCAATACCAAATGGTTTTGGTGACTGCTGCTTTATAATATAATTTTAGATCAGGTACAGCTAGGCCACCTTCATTTGATTTTTTTTCATTAATTCCCTTGAGATTCTCGACTTTTTATTGTTCCATATGAATTTTGTTGTTATTTTTTCTAGATCAATCAATAATTATTTCTTGATAAAGATAAAGCATCACTGATGGAGTGACAAAAGTGCTGGTCTTAGATTCAGGAGACCTGGGTATAAATCATACCTCTGATATTTATTAGATGTGTGATCTTGGGTAGGCTCAGTTTTATTTTTCTACAAAATTAGGGTAATAAATCTTATAATATTTACTTCACAGCATAGTTCAAGAAAAGTGGTTTATAAACCTAAAAGTATTAAATGTGAGTTATGATGGTGGTGATGATATTGTTTTTGATGATAATCATAATTTTGAGGAGTAAACCTCTAAACCAAACATAATTTTATCCAAATCATTTGATTTCAAGTATCTGAAATCTACACTTGAGTTTTAGCTAAGTGACAAAGCAATCTGATCCCTTTTGGTTAGCAAAAGTACTTTCAGACTGAGTACTTTGGAAATCAAATGGTATCTCTAAGGTCCCAAAATAAATGGAACCAGTAAAAATCAGGAGACCTCTGATTTCACCCTTTAATGCCATGTAACTTGAAAAAGTCACCTTTCTTCTTCAGGTTTATTTTCTTTTGTGAAATGAGAGTGTTAGACTAGATGATCCCCAGACTTCTTTTTTATTTCTCTGTACAATTTCTATGAAATATCTAAAACTTAGGTGATCCTTCAATACAGCTTCCACTGTATGTGAATTCCAGGAGACAAATAAAGTGCAGTTTCAAAAATGCTCTTTAAAAACTGAAAAGAAAATCAGAAAAATTGCTTCCCTGTTCAGAAAGGATCATTAGTCAGCATTTCAAAGGGGAATGATAATAGGTTATTTTACGATAATTTACTCTGAATTTCAAAACCCTTTTGATCAAAAGGATAACATGTGATATCCAACACTGACACAATCACTTCCCATTCTACCATGTTCCATTTTGCCCCCTAAATATTAGAGAATGGGACTATTTATTTAAGCAAAGAAAGAGCTATTATCTATCTTTTAATATGTTCAAGAATATTTTTGTTACCTGTTACTTATCTAGACAAACTCCTACTTCTGTCCTCAGCTTAACCTGTCTGATTTACCTTAGTCCAAGATCTCTAACTTTTTGCTAGGCATTTCCACCTAGATTTCCCAAGGTCATTTCCAAATCAACACATTAACTATTGAACTCATTATGCTCTTTTGTCAGTTCTTTCATCCAACTTCCTTGTCTTCATTCAAAGATGGCTGCCCATCACATATCAGATGGGAGAGAAAAAGGGCATCAACACTTTTCTCATACAATTAAACCATCAATAAATTGAGAGCCATTTCCAAAGTTTCTCCTATGGACTAGGTATTATGTTGAGTGCCAGGGATATGAGATAAAAAAAATGGAACAGTTTTCACTCTCTGTGAATCTATAAGAATGAACAAATTCTATGAGAATGGACACAAGAAGGAAAGAACCAAATTGAGGCAAAGAGAAAATCATATAGTCACTTTGACAACTTTGTTTCTTATACTCATGTTTCTTTGATGCCCTTTCCTATTTGCTTCTCTTTATTTTCTTTGCTCTCAACAAGAGAGTTTTAAATGAGTTCAAAAATATGTGATCTGAATGAACTCTATCCATGACTACAAAAGATCTTGTACACATGATATCTGAATTGCTATCAGTGATCTCTGAAAAACTGTAAAAAATGAGAAATGCTTCAGGACAAAAGGACAAATGTTCCAGTTTTCAGAGGCATAAGGAATGAAATACATAATTCATTTTTTATGCTGGTGAGTATGGTATCCATTATCTAAAAATTACTTGAAATAGTTATTAGAAGGACAGTTTAGAGCACTTAGTGAATTGATAATCATAAAGAACTATAATAAGTTTATTATGGACAAATTATGTGAAAGCCATTTCCTTTTTTTATAGGGTGACTAGATTGATAGACAATGTGGATTTCAGCAAGACATTTGAAAAGATTATTTGTGATATCCTTGTATATGAGATTAAGAAATGTGAATTGGATGACAGTATAGTTAGATGGCTTCAGAAGTGCTTTGCTTACCAGATAAAAAGTCTACTGGTATCATCCTAAAGAGAGAGATCTAATAGTATGTCATAGAACTTTGGCAATAATTTGATTCTGTTCAACATTGTTATAAAGTAACTTTGGTGAATTCATAGGTGGCATACATATCAAATTGTAAATGTCAGCTAATTTAAAAGATCCAAAAATAAACTCAGGATAATAGAAAAATTTTGCTGAAGTTGCCATAATGGAATTTATAGGAATAATTTCAAGATCCTATTTGAAAAAAAAAAAAAGATTAAACAGTAAAGGCCATGGGAGTTATGATTTGACAGTTCCTATAAAAATGATCTAGGGGGTTTAGTGGATGGGAAGCTCTATAAGAATTAACAGTGTGATGTAGCAGCTGTAAATAGACTTCCAGAATGATCTTAGACTATATTAATAGAATTATATTTACCATAACAGAGAGCTGACAGCCCACTGAATTTTGCCCTTGGTCATACCACATCTAGTCTTTTGTTTAAGTCACAGAGTCACATATTAAGGTCATTATCTAGAGTTTGACTGAAATAATAAGAAAATTGGACATCATACCATTCAAGAATGAGTTGAAGAAACAAGGAGTGTGAGATGGGACAGGCATGCAGGCTATAAATATCTGAAAGATTGCCTTTGAAAGAAGGATTTAGCATGTTCTCTTTCACTCCACTGAGAGGAATTTGTAGAGAAGCAGCATGCTCTTTAGTAAGAGAAAAAAAAAAAAGAAAACCTCCTATTGGATTATAATTGTCCAAAATGGAATATATCATTCTGTAAACTTACAGTGTAAAAGAATGTTTCCATCATCAGAGCTCTTCAAGTAGTAACTTCTGACTTAAGCTTTTATCAGTCGAAACCAAGCTTTTTGCCAAGTACTTACTCTATACAAATCACTATGTTAGGTGCTGGGGCCACAAAGTCAAAAAACAGTTCTTGTCCAAAGGAATTTACTATCTACTTAAAAGATATACCACATAGACAAAGAAACATAAACATGATAATTTGAAAAGAAAAATTAAGAACATTTCTCTGTATCAAGTAACACATTAATTAAATCTTGAAATGAAGAAAATTAGGTAGAGTTCTAAGAGGTGAAGGAGAGGAGACAATGCATTTTATTCATGGGAGACCATCTATCCAAAGGCACAAAGACAAAAGATTGCCAAATTCAGGAAAAGCAAGTAGTCATATTTGGCTAGAATGTAGAGTGCATGTAGAGAAGCACAACAACAATAGAGATTGAATATGCAATAAACCTTGAGAAGAAGACTGGGAACAGATTGCTAAGACTTTCAAACATTCAACTAAGGTGTTTGTTTATCTTAGAGGCAGGAGAGAACAACTGAAAGTTCTTAAACAGAGCACTGCTGCAGGAAGCTTATTTTAGAAACTGTGTGGTAAATTGATTTCAAAGGAAAGACTGGAAGCCGGGAGTTCAATTAGGAGAGTCCTACAGTAGTCTAGCTGAAAGACAAAACCAAAAAAACTGAATTAGTTGGATTAGATAAGAGAGAGAGAGAGAGAGAGAGAGAGAGAGAGAGAGAGAGAGAGAGAGAGAGAGAGAGAGAATGAGGAAAAGAGGGGAAAAAGAGAGGAAAGGAGGGAGGGAGGGAAGGGGGGAGATAGACATAGAGGAGGAAGAGGAGGAAGAGAAGAAAACACAAAAGATGTTGTAGGGGAAAAACCAACAAGATTTAGCAACTGTTTGTATGTAGGAGGGGAGGAAGAAGGGCTAGTCAAGGATAATAACAAGGTAACAAAATTGGGTGATTAGGGATATTTAGATGAGGTTGTGTTTAGGGTGTATATGGATAGATATAGTAGTTTGCAAAGAGAAAATAATTGAATGCATGAGAGCTGATAACCAAGAAATTAAGATGAATACACACACATATAAAATAATGCCTAACACATATCTCAGGGACATAGTCATACTTAGGAGGTAGGAATTAGATAATGATTTAGAAGATATAATTAAGGAATGGTCAGACAGGTAGGAATAGAACTGGGAAAATATTTGCCATGAAATCCAAAGGTGAAGAAATTATCCACATCCAAAATATGTTTACAAAATATGAGCACCTGAACAGGCAGACCAAAGAATGGATTAAATTTTAGCCTTGGTTACACTCACTATTTTGTTTTGACTGCCTGGTTAGATATAGTAGCTTATAACTTCACATATATGCATTCAAAAAGCAAAACTTATCTTTGTCATAGTGTAGCTTTCTAACAACCCTACTTTAATAGATTGTCCTGTAAGACTAAACTCCAGTAGATAGTAGGATAGAAAGATTCATTTCTGGAGATGTGCAGGAGGGGTAGAACAGAGAAAAGTATCCCAGAGGAAAGCAGAAACACTGGCCATCAGAGAGGAGTCTAAGGATATATATTTCTCTGCAGTATCAAAGACAAGAGGTAAGTACCCTGGCCGTATGAATTCCTGACACTTTTCCCTTTATATGTGTTGCCTGGCTTCAAGTATTTCCTATATGTGTACATTAATTCCATATTCTATGCACTCTCCTCTGGTAGAGGAGAGCTGGGCTATGACCTCAAAAGAATCTCAGGTAGATTTGGTGCTAGCCCATTGTGACTAGGTACACCTAGGTGATGCAGTGGGAAGAGTCCTAAGCTTTGAATCAGGAAGATCTGAATTAAACTATGGCTTTAGACACTTACTGACAGTGTGAATCTGAGCAAATGACCTAACTTTTATTTATCTCAGTTTCCTCATGTATAAAATGGTTATAATATAATAAGAATACCTACCTCACAGGATTACTATGAAGACCTAATGAGATTATATGTGTATATATATATCTCAAACCGTAAAAACCACATAAAAGTCAGCTATGATGATGTCACTATGAACCACATTTGCTGGAGGAACCATAAAAGTTGGCACTCTTAATCCTTCTACTGTTATTCTCTTAGTGTGTGGTCCCTACTTGTCCCACTCAAACTATAGCTTCTAGACCATCTGATGAAGAAGTCTCACCCCCAGAGATATTCAAGAGCATTCTTAAGCTTTAAAAAACAGTGTTGGGTTAAAAGTTGATCTGGACTATCTTTACATTTGAAGTTACTGTGATTTTTAATTTATTGAATACCTGTTACCTGCATAATCCTTTCTCTAGGTCTATATGGAATAAAAAGACCTTATGCTCAAGAACATTATAATCATTATCTTTTCCCCCTATAGTTTTTCATAAATATATATAAACTATAGTCATAAAGTTTACAATAGTAATAATGTGTTATATTGAAATTGTCTCAGAGATTTCCATACAATTTCAAATGAGAAACTGATGCCATTGGTGAAGAAGAGGAAATTTAAGTTCAATTTGGGCATGGTGAATTTGATGTAACAACAAAACATTCAAATAAAAGTGTCTACTAGAGAGAGACGGATACATCAGACTGTAGTTTGGATAAGAGAACAGGACAGGAGAAATGGGAATCATGAACTGTGGTGATTTTTTTCTTTTTAAAATAGTTCTCTCTGGGAGAGAGCAGGTTTCTCGGGGAGGTTTTCTGGAGGCAGCCTTAGTTGCAGTTGAAAGTAATAGTGACCCAAAACCCAGCCAGGTGATAAAAGTTCAGATCTTTTATTGTCTCCAAGATAGCCTGGTTAGCTTAGAGGCCTATCTCTCTGCTTGGTTCCAAGAGCTCCCTCCAAATGTCTCCAAATCCAAAGATTTGTCCGTCAGTCCTCCAGCCAACCAAGTGGAAAATGGAATGGATCTCTCTTGCCTCAGAGAGAGGGCTTCTGGCTCTCAATCTCCAATATAGCTTGGTTAGCTTTTCTTAGAGGCCTCTCTCTCTCCTTGGTTCTAAGAGCTCTTGCATCTTTGTTCTTTGCTTCTGCCTCTACTTTTTTCAGCCTCCAGAGCCAGCACCAAGTTGAATCTGTCTCTCTTGCCTTACGAAGTAATTCTCTCCTGGCTCTAGTTCAACTCTGACTCATGGCTTTTTCTGACTTGATGCTCCCCTCTTCATGTAATTTGGCTGAATTCTCCCCACTGGGCCTCTGCTTTCTTCTTATATATCAGAGAGAAGGATTATGGGTTTTCTCCCATAGAGCTCTCTGGCCCTAAGAGCTTCAAGGGAGGTGTGAATTCACAAAGTTACAAAGTTTTCTTTGTGAATCTCCCATACTTGTGAATTCCAACGAGTAAAGGTGTAAACACAAGCATTGTATTAATTAGTTCTACTTAGTACCTTGTTTCAGGTGCTGTCCCAAAACACCAACTCTAATGAGTTAGTAATTTGTAAAGATTCCAACAATTAACATGAATTGCATTATTAAACCCACAGAAATTGATGAATTTTACAAGAAAGACAATGTAGAGAAAGATTATTGGTTAGAGTCCTCAGTAATTCAGTTTTCAAATTCTAAAATAGTTTTGCCTGAATGTGGTCCAGGGGATTCCTATTGAGTTTTAGTATCTACAATATAAAAAACATATTAGAGATGTGAGAAATGTAGCAATATGTCATGAAGTTTGGATGGAAATACCTGATTAATAAACAAATTCAAAATCTAATGCACACATATTATTTCAGCAGAGCAGTGTAGAAATTCATAGATCCAAGAAGTCTGAAAATTAGGACTTCACACTTATATATGATTTTGATTGGCCAATAAATTCCAACCTCACTATGTATTTTAACTTACAATGCAAATGTCCTGATGCTATTATAGCATCCCCTGAACATTTTCTCCAGGTTCTAACACCTTTAAACTTGCCTAGGAAGAAAATTTGTTTGGACATTGCTGGTTAAATGTTAAAAGTTAAACCAAGTTTGAGGTACATGTGTTTTTGGTGGCATCTATGCACATTCTTCTGGATTAGTGTGCCTTTTAAATTAATCAGCTAATGTAGTCACCATTAAGAAAAAGTAACTTAAAAAAATAGATCTTAGAGTTGTAGATGTAAGTTGTAGATCAAAGATGGTGAAGTAAAGTCAGGAAACTGCTCTAGCCCTTCCAGTTTCCCTCAAGGAAAACCACATGAAACCAAGCCTCTGAACAGAGAGAGATATAATGAAATGAATGATCTTTCTTGAAGTTTTTCTCAGGATAGACTGAAAAAAACTTCAAAAATATCAGTTTCACTTGGGTGAAAAGGGTGTTCATCCCAGGTCAGATAGACTCTGGGAAAGGTGGTGAGAGGGTCTTAACCACAGCAAATCAGCAACTAAGACAGTCAGTCCTGGCTAGGTAAAGGAGCAAACCAGTGGGGCAACCCCTAATATCAGCTCAGAAAGCAAACTTTTGTAAACCAGGCTGTTTCCTGGAAAGAGCAGCCAAGCTACCCTCTACAAACACAAGTGGCTCCTGTGCGCAAAGCCAAGGCTTAGAGCTACACAGGAAGCTTGGCACAACACTACCTTTACCCCAGCAGCAGAGTTCCACCAAACTAAGAAAAAAAGAGGAAATACCAAAAGAAAAGGAAAGAAAATAGCAAGAAACAAAAAAGAACCTTGACCATACAAACCTACTATGGTGACAGGACAGACCAAAACATGAACTCAGACGAGGACAGAATGTCCACAAAAGGAACTGCAAAGAGTGAGATAAATTGGTCTCAAGCCCAAAGAGATTTCTTGGAAATGATCATAAAAGACTTCAATAGGCAAATAAGAGAGATAGAAGAAAAAATGAGAAAAGAAATGAGAGGTATGTATAAGAGAGAGTCAACAGTTTGAAGAAAACTACTTAAATACTAAAATAAAGCAAATAGAAAAAGAGATATAAAAGATAACTGAAGAAAATCACACATTAAAAACTAGAGCAGGGCAAATGGAAGCTAATGACTTTGTGAGACAGCAAGAATCAATCAAACAAATTAAAAAGAATGAAAAAAATGGAAGAAAATGTGAAATGCCTCATTGGCAAAACAGCTGACCTAGAAAATAAATCAAGAAGAGAAAATTTAAAAATTATTGGCCTACTTAAAGGTCATGTCCAACAAAAGACTGGATAGCATTCCACATTAGATCATTAATAAACTGCCCCAATATTCTAAAAACAGAGGGGGAAATACTCATTGAAAGAATCCATCATTCACCTCTGGAAAGAGATCCCATAAGGAATACCCCAAGAAATATTGTTGTGAAACTCCAAAACCATTATGTCAAGGAAAAAATATTGCAAGCTGCCAGACAAAAACAATTCAAATATCAAAGAACAACAGTCATGATTACCCAAGATCTGGAAGTGTCTACAATAAAGGACAGGAGAGCCTGGAATACCATATTCTGGAAGGCAAAGGACCTAAGATTACAACCAAGAATTAACTACCCAATGAGACTCAGCATCATCTTTCAGGGGAGAAGATAAGAGTTTCAAAGAGGTAAGAGATTTTCAGTCATTTCTATTGAAAAACCAGAATTAAACAGAAAATTTTATCTACAAAGACAGGACTCAAGAGAACCATAAAAAAGTAAACAAGGGGAAAATATATATTCAAAGGTTAAACTGTTTACATCCCTAGATCGGAAGACAATATCTGTAACTCTTGAGAGCTGAATCTGTTACTGGGGCAGACAGAGAGGGGAGGTGCATAACATGGATGCATGTGGTCCTGAATGGACTTTGATGTGATGATATCAAAGAAAAAGACATTAAGGACTAGGAAAAGTCTGTACTGGAAAAATAGGAAGGGGGAGGAATAATGGCACAATTAGTTTATATGAAGACCTGCAAAAGACCTAAGAGAAAGAAGGGAGGGAGATGAGCATTGTCTGAAGCTTGATTTCATTAGTTTTGGCTTTAAGAAGGAATAATTTAATCATTAAATTGGGTATAGAAATTAATCTGACCCTATTAAGAAGTAGGAAGAGAAAGAAGACAAAAAAAGGGAAGGGCAGGCTAGAAGGGAGGGCAGAACCACTAAAGAAAAAGATAAGAGAAGGGGGAGAAACGTGTGATAAAAACTCAAAGGAGAGATCAATAAAATAGAAACTAAAAAAACTATTGAACTAATAAACAAAACTAAGAGTTGGTTTTATGAAAATACTAACAAAATAGATAAACCTTTGGTAACTTTGATCAGAAAAAAATAAAGGAAAAAACCAATCACCAGCATCAAAAATGAAAGGGTGAACTTACCACCAATGAAAAAGAAATTAAAGAAATAATTAGGAACTATTTTATCTAATTCACTATTTGACAAAAATTGCTGGGAAAACTGGAAAATAATATGTCAGAAACTCAGCATAGACCTACATCTCAGAACCCATACAAAAGTAAGGTCAAAATGGATACATGATTTAGGCATAAAGGATAATATTCTTAAGAAATTAGGAGGACAAGAGATAATTTTTCTATAGGATCTTTGGAGAAGGGAAAAATTTATGACTAAAGAAGAACTAGAGAACATTATGAAAAGCAAAATGGACAACTTTGATTATATATATATATTTGGAGAAAGAATGGCCCCCACCTACTCTTTGTGCAAGTCCTGATGTGTTGTATAGGAAATGACGATTTTGGTGGGTGGAGGCAGGGGAGTGAAGAGAGAAGTGGAAAGAGAGACTGCTGGCTGGTTTCTTGACACAGCTGCTCACATTGCTATCGCTACCCCCCTTCACCTCTGATCCCCCTTCATCTGCAATCCCCTTTCACCTCTGCTGGCTGGCTTCCTGTCGCAGCTGCCCATATTGCGATCGCAATCCCCCTTCATCTCAAAAAGAATGAAGTTTGAAGATTTTTCCCTTAACCTGAATTCCTGACTCTGGCTGATTTTAAATATGCGGTCATCACAAAACCCAATAAACTTTTGACAGAAAATGCCATCTGCATCCAGAAAAAGAACTAAGAAGAGTGAATATAAATCAACACCTGCTATGTTCACTTCTTTTTTCTGTTTTTTAATATTTCTGATGGGTTTTCCCTTTTGTTCTGATTTTTCTCATAAAGCAATGTGTATTAAAATAAATAAAATTCCTACAATAAAAAAGAATATTAAAAATAAAAAAAAGATCTTTATTGATAGGGAAAATTTATAAACATTCATTTTGAACTTATTGTGGGGCAGGCATTATTCTAAGTAATTTTTAGCTATTATCTCATTTGAACTTCAAAACAACGCTGGAAGGTAGCTGCTTTTATGATTTTATTTTTATAGTTGATGAAACTGAGGCAGAAAGATGTTTAATGATCTGCCTAGGGTCAGATAGTTACTAAGTGTCTGGGAATGGATTTGAGTTTAGGGTTTTCTGACTCTAGGGCAAATGTTCTATCACTATGTCATGTGGAACCATGCTAAGATCTAAATGATTTTTTTTTGTTATGTAGATTCAGAGATCCAATTTTCTAATGAAAGAAAGAGGTGAAGAAGAAAAGAATTCAGTAAAATTGACCAATACATTGAAAAAGATTTTTATTTTATATGCAATGTGTCATATCCAAGAACCCTGGCTTTGATAAAAGATATCTTCTATATTTCTTTTTAAATTCAGTCTTTATAATTCCATAGCTTTAGGTTTTTATCATTGTTCTTTCCATTTAAATTGTTGTAGCTTGTAGAGATATGTTGCAAGTTTCCACTGCTTCCTTCCATTATCAGCATTGTTCAGTAAATCTACATTCCTTAAGGATAAACTATCTGTAAGTTCAGGTTTGGAATTCTTATCAAAATCCCCTCATTTTCTATCAAAAAATCTTCACAATTCAGTCATATATTCTACCTTGCCATCTGAATTGGTGGATGTGATACACATTGTGAATATTTTGTACAAAGCATATAAACAATAAGTGATTTGTATTTCATGGTGTCATCGGTATTTTCTTTTAGTAATAGAAATATCATGCATTCTATTAAGAAAGATAACATCATAACCAAAGCAGTAAGAAGGGAAAATCTTATATCTCTAGAGGATTACTTGCATAAAATAAAGAGAAGATCAATGAATTGGGCTCACAACAAAAAAAGCTAGAAAACGAGCAAATTAAAAATCCCCAATCAAATACTAAAGTTGAAATTCTAAAAATAAAAGGAGAAATTAATAAAATTGAAAGTAAAAATAACTGAATTAATAAATAAAACTAAATGAAAAAAACCAACAAAATGGATAAACTTTTGGTAAATTTGATTAGAATAAGAAAAGAGGAAAATCAAATTGTTAGTCTTAAAAATAAAAAGGGAGAACTTTCCACTAATGAAGAGGAAATTAGATCAATAATTAGGAGTTACTTTGTCCAATTTTATGCCAATAAATTTGATAATCTAAGTGAAATAGATGAATACCTACAAAAATATAGGTTGCCCAGATTAACAGAGGAGGAAGTAAATTGCTTAAATAGTTCCATTTTGGAAAAAGAAATAAAACAAGCTATTAATCAACTCCCTAAGAAAAAATCCCCAGGACCAGATAGATTTACATGTGAATTCTACCAAACATTTAAAGAACAATTAACCCCAATACTATATAAATTATTTGAAAAAAAAATAGGGATTGAAAGAGTCCTACCAAATTTCTTTTATGACACGGACATAGTACTGATTCCTAAACCAGGTAGGATGAAAATAGAGAAAAAAATTATAGACCAATCTCCCTAATGAATGTTGATGCAAAAATCTTAAATAAAATATTAGCAAAGAGATTACAGTGAATCATCCCCAGAATAATACACCTATATAATATAATCCTACCAAATAGGATTTACACCAGGAATGCAGAACTGGTTCAATATTATAAAAACAATTAACATAATTGGCTATATCAATAACCAAATTAATAAAAGCATATGATCATCTCAATAGATGCAGAAAAAGTATTTGATAAAATCCAATATTCATTCCTATTAAAAACACTAGTAAGTATAAAAATATATGGACTTTTCCTTAAAATAGTCAGTAGCCTCTATTCAAAATCATCAGCAAGTATCATACGTAATGGGGATAAACTGGAACCATTCCCAATAATATCAGGAGTGAAACAAGGTTGCCCACTATCACGATTACTGTTAAACATTGTATTAGAAATGCTAGCTTTTGGCAATAAGAGATGAAAAAGAGATTAAAGGAATTAGAGTAGATAATGAGGAAATCAAATTATCACTCTTTGCAGATGATACAATGGTATATTTAGAGAATCTACTAAAAAGCTATTAGAAATAATCTACAACTTTAGCAAAGTTGCAGGATACAAAGTAAATCCACATAAATCATCAGCATTTTTAAACATCACTAACAAAATCCAAAAGCAAAAGATACAAAGAGAATTCCATTTAAAATAACTGTCAATAGTATAAAATATTTGGGAATCTATCTGCCGAAGGAAAGTCAGGAACTATATGAGCAAAACTACAAAACACTTTCCATACAAATAAAGTCAGATCTAAACAATTGGAAAAATGTTAGGTGCTCTTGGATAGGGAGAGCAAATATAATAAAGATGACAATACTAACTAAACTAATCTATTTATTTAGTGCTATACCAATTAAGACTCCAAGAAACTATTTTGCTGACCTAGAAAAATTAACAACAAGATTCATCTGGAAGAACAAAAAGTCAAGACTCTCAAGAGAACTAATGAAAAAAAAAATCAAACGAAGGTGGCCTAGCTGTACTTGATCTAAAACTATATTATAAAGCAGCAGTCACCAAAACCATTGGTACTAGAATAGACTAGTTGGTCAGTGAAATAGGTTAGGTTCATAGGACAAAATAGTCAATAACTATAGCAATCTAGTGTTTGACAAACCCAAAGACCCCAGCTTTTGGGATAAGAATTCACTATTTGACAAAAACTGCTGGGAAAATTGGAAACTATTATAACAAAAATTAAGCATTGACCCACACTTAACACCATATACCAAGATAAGGTCCAAATGGGTTTATGATCTAAACATAAAGAATGAGATTATAAATAAAGTAGAAGAACATAGGATAGTTTACCTCTCAGACCTGTAGAGGAGGAAAAAATTTGTGACCAAAGAAGAACTAAGAATCATTATTGATCACAAAATAGAAAATTTTGATTATATTAAGTTAAAAAGATTTTGTACAAATAAAACTCATGCAGATAAGATTAGAAGGGAAGCAATAAACTGGGAAAACATTTTGATAGTCAAAGGTTGTGATAAAGGCCTCATTTTCAAGATATATAGAGAATTGACTCAGATTTATAAGAAATCAAGCAATTCTCCAATTGATAAATGATCAAAGGATATGAACAGACAATTTGCAGATGAAGAAATTGAAACCATTTCCAGTCATATGAAAAGGTACTCCAAATCATTATTGATCAGAGAAATGCAAATTAAAACAACTCTCAGATACCACTACACACCTGTCAGATTGGCTAAGATGACAGGAAAAGAAAATGATGAATGTTGGTGGGGATTTGGGAAAACTGGGAAACTGATACATTGTTGGTGGAATTATGAACAAATACAGCCATTCTGAAGAGCAATTTGGAACATGCTCAAGAAGTTATCAAACTGTGCATACTCTTTGATCCAGCAGTGTTACTACTGGGCTTATATCCCAAAGAGATCTTAAAGAAGGGAAATGGACCCACATGTACAAAAATGTTTGTGGCAGTCCTTTTTGTAGTTGCTAGAAACTGGAAATTGAATGGATGCCCATTAATTGGAGAATGGCTGAATAAATTGTAGTACATGAATGCTATGGAATATTATTGTTCTGTAAGAAATGACCAGCAGGATGATTCCAGAGTGGCCTGGAGAGACTTACATGAATTGACATTAAATGAAGTGAGCAGAACCAGGAGATCATTATACACGGCAACAATAAGATTATAAGATGATCAACTCTGATGGGTATGGCTCTCTTCAACAATGAGATGATTCAAACCAGTTCCAATTGTTCAGTAATGAAGAGAATCTGCTACACCCAGAGAACTATGGGAAATAAGCGTGAACCACAACATAGCATTTCCACTCTTTCTGTTATTGTTTGCTTACATTCTTGTCTTCCTTCTCAGATTTTTTCTTTCTTTCTCGATCAGATTTTTCTTGTATAGCAAGATAACTGTATAAATATTTATATGTATATTGGGTTTAATATATACTTTAAGATATTTAACGTGTATGTCATCTGGGGAGGGGGTGGGAGGAAGGAAGAGAAAAGTTGGAACAGAAAGTTTTGCAAGGATCAATGTTGAAAAATTACCTATGCATATGTGTTATAAATAAAAAAGCTATAATAATAATAATAATAATAATAATAATAATAATAGAAAGGTAGCATCAGAATTACATGTTTAGAGGAAACTGGTAAAATGACTTCATAGGAATTTATTGTCCATTGTGAAGAACCAACTAATAATTATGAGTTCTATTAGATATTGCTGCTTTCCACTTTTGCAGAAAAGTCAGAATTTCAGTAATCTTGCTTGATGTTATTACTTTGTCATTCATACTGTAAAGGGTGAAACTTAAACTCTTGAGTTAATGCACTGAGGTTGGACAACCAAGCACTTAAGGCTAATTACCAATTGGATAATACTCTATAAGCCTATGCTTGGAAAATGTCCCTTCCCACTATTCTGTGCTGGCTTGATAATTGGTGTATACAGAGAATTGTAGGAGGAACTGGGCATGGAGAAGGACTAGACAGAGTCACTTCTGGGCAGAGAGATGAAGAGAAGAGGTTGTGGAGATTCTGGGTCCATCCAATTCACTCTTACCCCTAAAGACCAAGAATAAAGACCAAGGACTTTTGTTTATCCTGACTCTGGTTGATTCTAAGATAACCAGGGTGCTGATTTGGTCTTCACACATAGTATTAACAATATATACCATTTGTGTTTTTAAATTTGTTATAACTTTCTCTCTCTTTTGTGAGTGTTGGATTGATCACAACCATATCAGGCATCTAGGTGGCAGTGAACAGAGTGCTGGGCCAGGAGTCAGGAAGACCTGAGTTGAAATCTGAATTCAGATGCTAACTGTAGGTCTCTGGAATGTCACATAAAACTATTTTTTCTCAGTTTCCTCACCTATAAAATGAGCTGAAGAAATGGCAAACTACTTTAGTATCCAAGAAAACTCCAAATGGGGTCATGAAGAGTTGGACATGATTGAAATGACCAAAAAGCAACATACTTTCTATACCTTCCTCCTTCAAAGATTTTCTATCACTTTTTTATTTCTCAAGCCTGTAAGGTAAATTTTTTGATTAATGCTGAAATATTTGCTTTGCTTTTTATATTCTAAAGGTCCTTGTATTACTTAAATGTTTGGTTTTTGTCAATTAATATAATAAATAATTTCTCATATGCTTTTGTTTTCAAGATTCCTTTCTACATTTATTTTTTGTTATTATTGAGCAGCAATGTACTCAAGTTTTCTATTGTGTGCACCAACTAGATATTTATGTAATTTTCCATATTATTTCTGTAGATTTTCAAAATAGCTCTCTCAAACTACTTTTATTTTGGTTTGTTGCCCTTAGGGTGGTTTCTTGACAGATCTAGTTTTTTCTTATGATTCTCATTGTGGAAATGGTCATTGAAAGCACTATATGCTTTATGCAGTTTGTCAAATATTGTGAAATGACATTTGTCATGTTGATATCAGGTTTTTTCATAACTTTGTTTTACCTTTGGTCCTCTAGTTAGACTCATATCATCAAACTCAAAAAAGTGTTTTTGAAATTTCAGTCTAAGTATGCCTTTGTGCTTTTTAAGTAATTTGAAACACCAATGCTGTGAAGACAGCATTAGCATCCTGGATACTTTAGAATCAGCTGGAGTCAGGATAAGCAATCTTTATTCTTTTTCAAACCCAGAGAAGAGATTGTGGACACAGGAATCTCCTCTTTCTTTCCCTGCCCTGGAGCCACCTCGCTGATCTTACTCCACCCTCTAAAATCCTTCATATCTCTCCATAGGCCAAAAGATCAAACCTGCACATAGTAATGGGCAGGGCCATTCTTTCTTCAAGCATATGCTAATAGAGTATTGTCCAATTGATAATTAGCCTTAAGTGCTCAGACCTCAGTGCATCAACTCAGTTTCAGTCTATTACACAATGCTATTTTTATTATTTATTTTGATAGGTACCGTTTCTGAATTGAATTTTCTTGCTCAAAATATTTAGTAGCCTTTCATTTCATACCAGATAAAATACAAGCACCTTGGACTGTCATTCCATTCAATTTGAAAAATCAAATCATGGATCATTTGAATCTTCATTGTTGGTATATGCAAAAGAAGGTATGACTTCAAGAATCTGGTTGATAAAATGGTATTAATTTTAAAAACGCTAAGGCTCATTCATCTGCCTAAATGTCTTAAAGGATGAATAGCATGTTGGACAAAGTCCAGAATTTTTCACATGATGCTCTTTATCTAGTCAAGAGAGTACTAGAATTGGTTTGTAGTATTAGATGATAGCACCAGAAAAGTTGTTTACCTGTATCTTGAACACTAAACAGATAGAATGGGATCATAGAAACAACCTGTTCATCTTGTATTTGCCACATGCCTTCTCATTATTGCTAACCTTCTAGCAAACAAGTCTGCCTAACAGTCTACAGATCTGGCTGCCAAGTTAAGAATTTTCCATGATGATGCTTCATTTTGTTAGACCCCTATATCTATATTTTTAAAGAAAAAATTTAAAATGACTTCTAGAATTTCCTATACCAGAATTTCACAGACACAGACTAGGTTTCTCTATAAAATCTATTCAATGCAAGTGCTCTATTTACCTTGGAATCTTTCTGAATAATAGTTGGGTATTTGACATGCTGATACAAGAGGAAGAGAGTGACCAGAGTAGAGAAAAAGAGAGAGAGAGCTGGGTAGAAAGGAAAAGAAATTTAATAAGAGCTAACAAAACTGGATTTTGGGAGAAATTTCTATTTCAATATAAACATACAAATCCATAAAAATGACTTCTATAAATTGCAAATATAATTCTCAATGATAATTCTAAATATGAAAGACATGTAAACATTCTTGTAAATCTGACGGAGTTGAATTACCTCTCCTGGGCCAATTTTAGCCTACTTAAATATGAAGCTATGCAGACTTCCAAGTTCTAGCAAAGAGAAAGAGGGAGGAAGAAAGAGAGACAGACATAGAGAAATAGTGAGGGACACCATAATAAGGAGAAATACAGAGAGTCAGAGACAAAGTGAAATGGAGTGAAAAACAGAAGGGGACAGAAATTGAGAGAAATTATTACTTTTCTGTCAGGTAGGACCTGATAGGAAATAAAGAGCAATACTTCTATTTACTTCTAGTTCAATAAGGAGAATCCCTCTTTCCCATTGGTTTTTTTTCTTTAGGAAAAGAGAAGAGAATCCTGATACTATATATAGAAAGGAACTTAGAGCTTATCCAGATCAACATCCTTGTTTTATAGATGAGAAAAATGAAGGCTAGGAAGTCATAATTATTAGAGGTAGAGAAATTATTAGAGGAACCCAAGTTCTGTGAATACAGAACCAATGAATTTTCCACTGTATCATAGAGCTCTTTTCATTAACCATTTAATAAACATTTATGAATTCCTTGATTTGAGTATTAAGGAAGTACAATTCTTTTAACAGAAAATCAACTCTTCAACACAGTGGCATGACCAATGGGAAATGACTTTTTTTTTGCCACTTGTTGGAGTTGAATATGGGGTGGGTAAGACATGATATTCCCCATTCCAAATAGATAGAAGGTAGCTTAACCAGGATGGTTAAGCATTTGACCTTCTAATAGGTTAATCTTGAATGCAAAAATCTAATTGGTCTTGACTGAGTCAAAGAATATTTTGAGATATAGAATTGGGTTGGCATGTTTGATAGCTGGCTGGGAGTCAGGACAACCTGGGTATAAGTGCTATCTTTTACATATATTAGCAATATATGCCCTAGGCAGCATTGTTTAGGTATAAACTGGAGCTACTGCTATGTTTACATTACTTAAAGGAACTTTCTCACCATTATTTGTACACCAACAAAGCCAAATTTAGACCAATTTCTCTGCCTTACAATATGAAACAAGATCCCCTAAGAAAAGGTTTATAGGGATAGGGAGGATATATCCTCCCTGAGGATTTATCAGCAGAGAATAAGTGCTAGCATCTCTTACTAGGCTGAAAAGGCCTTAACTGTGGAACTAGGAAGGGATTGTCTGAGGACCAATCTAATCATGTTTAGAGAGGATCTATATTAGATGTGGTCACAGGCTTCTGAATTTTATGAACTTAGCAATTTTTTCTATGAAATTATTAAAAATAATAATGATAATTAGCATTTAAATAGCAATCTAAGTTTTGCAACATATATATATTGCTTATTTGTTCCCAATCATCATTTTGTTATTTGGAAAATATAAGAAAGTAGATTGTATAAGAAGCTATGAATTTTATATATATATATATATACGCATACTACATATATGACCTTTTATATGTGTGTATATGTGTATGTACACATTATAATTTAATAATGTAACAAGATTGCTATGCTTCTTTGTGTCCCCTTCTGTATTCCTTTTTTAGTGCATTGAAATATAGTACATTGATACTTTTTTTCACATTTCGAGGACTACATACTACTCCTTTTTCCCAAATAGAAGCCCTTCTTTGTAACAAAACAAATCCAACTTACTAACTTCAGCATATTGGAAATATCTGAAAATACATTGCTCATTCTGTACCTTTGTCTAATAATGTCAGACAAAGCTTGCAATCTGATTTCAGTAAAAAGATTCTGTTACGAGGTTATACCAAAGAAACTATAGATCCTTGAAGTATAAAATTTAGATTACAATCAAACTATTGATTTTTAAGTATTCACCAAGTCCTTACTAAATGCCAGAAACTGTGTTAATGGCTGAGAGAAATAAAAAAGAAAAAGTGATGATGCATTCTCTATCCTCAAGATTCCCCTACCAGAAGAATGTTCATATACAAATATAACTTTATGCAAATGCATGCAAAATGCAAAGTTTTTATGCAGTGAGGAAGACACTAGCAACTGGGAGTGTTAGGAAAGACTTGGTATAGAACTTGAAACTTGGTCTGACCATTGAAGAAAAATATGACTTTTATGAGACAAGTATTTGGAGGTTAGCCATTGAAAAGGCATGGAGATGTGAGGAGTATTGGTATGATGAACAGCAAGGAGATCAGATTGGCTATATAGTAGATTGATAATGGATAAGAAGGTTGAAAAAGTGGATTGGATCTACGTTGCAAAGAGATTTTTCAGGTGAATTTTATATTTGATTCTATAAATAATAGGATGTTGCTGGAGTTTATTAAGTAAGGAAGTGAACTTGTCAGACCAATGATTTAGGAAAATCAGTTTGACAGTTCTGTGGAGAAGAGATTGGAGAGGAAAGAACTTTGAGGCAAAGAGACTAATTAGGAGACCTTGCAATTATTTTGGTTAAGAGATGCTGAGAATCTAGATTGTAATAGTGATTATAGGAATAAAGAGGAGGAAGAGACATCAGAAATTTTATAGAAATAGAATTGACAAGTTTTACAATTGATTGGATATAGGATTGAAGTGGAGTAAAAAGTGAGAGATTATGCTAAATCTGTAAGCATAGGCAACTGGAAGGATAGTGGTGTCCTCAACAAAAATAGCAAAGTTTGGAAGAGTAGGCTTGTGGAAAAGATAATAAGTCATTCTGTTTGATATGTGTTGAGTGTGAATATGAATTTTGATATATACAACAGATAGTGATGATCACATCACTGGAGTTTAGGAGAGAGACCAAGGTTACATACATAGATCTCAGATACATTTGGATAAATAAAATAATAAACTGATAGGAACTGATGAAGACAGAGAGAGAGAAAGGGGTGTGTGTGTGTGTGTGTGTGTGTGTATGTGTGTGTGTGTGTGTGTGTGTGTGTGTGTGTGTGTATGTGTGTGTGTAAGAGAGAGAGAGAAAGAAAGATCATGACAATAAGAAAACTGAGAAGAAAGTTTGTATGTCTGAACCAAAACCAACTATTTTAAAACTAAACCTGTGATTTCAAATCATTTAAAAGAATAAAACACTAGATCCACAAAGTCAATCAATATCAGAGGCAAAGGAAGGACCTGAACTAAAATCTTATTGAGCTTGAAGTTGGCTCTTAATCCATTACTCAAAAGTGAAATTCCCAAACATACCTTTAATGATCATTCTTTGAATTGATGACCTTATTAAATATACTTAGAAAGTAAAGTTTATGAAGATGTATTTTACTCTGGAACTATTGAATGAAGACTGATTGGATTTTTCTTATTATTATTGATTAGTTTTATTCTATACTATATCTTGCACCTAATATATTCACATTAAATAAAAGAACATGTAATAAAAAATAAAAATTTTCCCATAATGTTGCTTTAACTTACTTTTCCAGCTTTATGGCTTTTTAAGTCCAATTTCAACAAGCATTTAACAAATCTCAGTAACATTCTAAACTCTGATTATGCAGAGAGCAAAATGAAACAATCCCCAATGTACTAGTTTATATTCTGCTGAGGTCAACATACAAAGGTTAAACATATACAAAGATAAAATAGGAAAAGGTCATGTCAGTAGTAGGCCAAGTAGGTACAATTATTTTTGTAAAACATAGTACATAGGAATTGGGATGATAATGGCCAATAAAAGTGTGCTCCTTGATTTCTCTCAATTAGCAGCAGATTGTGAAAGAACAATCATTTGTCAATACTTTCTTAGAAAGACTAAAGAAGGGCATGAAGAGGTACTGAAAATGAAGTGGTTGGGAATAAATTAGATATCTATTTTTCACATGATAAAATGATATCTCTCCGTGTTCATAGTCAAGGAAGATGCCAACTTTTAAGTTGAGCACATTGATGAGTTGATGTATTTTCTGGACTTATGAACAAAGATTATGGTGGGACATGAAATAAAGATAGCAGAAATTATGTATCAATACAGTCCTGAATACAAAGAAGTCTTGGGACTCTTTGATTTTTTTTTTACAGATGCCAATACACCACATAGTGTTATCTGGCACCTGTACCTCCCAATAATATCCCAAACAAAGGACTGAGGACTAAATATTTGAGCAAAATCTATTAATCTCCCATTATTATCGGGTGCTTCTTCCTGGACACTGCCATATCTCATATTCTTCAAATCCTCAGTTATGATAAGACCTGGGTCAATTGTGTTCTAATCCAGAGTGATATTCACTTTAAATTTGAAAACTCATTCCATAAAACCTGTGGTAGAATGGACAGTCATGCATAATTGGAAAGTTTCTTTTTTTTTTTTTTCTTTCTTTCTTTCTTTCTTTTTTTTTTTTTTTGCAGCACACATTCATTCCTGCTTAACACTTCTTTCATCTCCAGGAACAAATCCAAATCTGGTTTCTTACACTCCCTCTCTAACTCTGATTCTCTTTCTTAGTTCTTGACTCTGGAGAGATAATTTTTTAAATCTCTTGTTCAGGCCTTCTACATTGGCTATCTTTTGTGCTTGAAATTTTGATAGATATGCATCCTTCTCCTCATTTACAAATTGTTCAATTTCCTGGAATTCAGACAAAATGTTCTTTTGAATTTCTATTTCCTCCTCTATCAGTGCAAATTTAGTCTTCTCATTTGCCATTTGTCAAACAATGTTTTTGGTTTTCCTCCATACACCAGTTACAATTTCATGGATTTTTTTCCCCTGAAGTTCTCAGCAGCCTCATCTATGCAAAAGAGTCTGTGAGCTTCATACTCTTGGAATTGAGAATAGGACATAAAGATTGTGCTCTGGTCATTTTCACAGAACAGCTTCTCCACTTTCTGATGTACCTTTAACTTGCCATGTCCATCAGGGTACTGCAAATAATGAGTCCCGAGATTTTTGGCAAGGGCTGTCAGTTTACCAAGTTGCACATTGATTTGTAAATCCTGCAGTTGGGAGACACTCCTGCATTCTGGACAGGAGAAAGAGGTCAAGTCTTTTTGACAGTTGCTGCAGAGTTGGCTATCGCAAAAACTGGAGTCACACTCAATGGTCACTGGAATTGTAAAGTATTCTCTGCATATGGAGCAGATGAACTCTTTCTGGAGATCTTGAAACAGTTCTGAGGTAGAGGTCATGTTTTGTTGTTCCTTCTGAGATGTTTTCTTCAGCCTTACAGCTCCCTTTTTCCTCTGCTCAAAGTATATACAGAGGTTCTATCCCAGTCTTATGTTTTGATAGTTCCCTTTGCATACGCTATATTCTTGTACCTGTAACTATTTGATTTCATTTTGCCCTTTTTAGCTTTTGTGACTTGTGTTCTTCAGATCTCACCTCATTTCTTTCCACTGATGTCTTTCAAATTTCTGTCTTCTCCTTGAAAACTATTCAATTAATCGATTGATTAACATTATGGGTATTTGTTAACATTATCACCTTCTTTTGGCTAGAGAGCCATTTCCCTGAGGGTAGAAATGTGTTGTTTTTCATCTTTGTATTCCCAGTGCATTATGGCTCCCTAGCAGTACTTTTTGCATTGTAGACACTTAAATAAATATTTGTTGATTGTGAACCAGTGTGGTCTAATTGGGATTAAGTCCAGGTTTATGCCTTGAATCTGATACTTGCTGACTAAGTCACAACCTCCCATAGTTTAGGTAACTCTCAAAACTATACTTGATATGGGGAATTTCCTTCTTGGGTTTTTTTATACCAGTGAGATCACAGGTCTAGTTCCTAATCCTATTGTTGGCTTCATATGGCTTGAATAATGGAAAGAACATGGAAATTGGAGTCAAAAGAAGTGGTCCTACAATATGACTTTGATAATTATTACCTCTGAAATCTTGGACAAATCATTTTACTTTCTAGGAACCCAGTCCTTAAAATGTAGAAGTTAGACTCGATGGTCACTGGAATTGTAAAGTATTCTCTGCATATGGAGCAGATGAACTCTTTCTGGAGATCTTGAAACAGTTCTGAGGTAGAGGTCATGTTTTGTTGTTCCTTCTGAGATGTTTTCTTCAGCCTTACAGCTCCCTTTTTCCTCTGCTCAAAGTATATACAGAGGTTCTATCCCAGTCTTATGTTTTGATAGTTCCCTTTGCATACGCTATATTCTTGTACCTGTAACTATTTGATTTCATTTTGCCCTTTTTAGCTTTTGTGACTTGTGTTCTTCAGATCTCACCTCATTTCTTTCCACTGATGTCTTTCAAATTTCTGTCTTCTCCTTGAAAACTATTCAATTAATCGATTGATTAACATTATGGGTATTTGTTAACATTATCACCTTCTTTTGGCTAGAGAGCCATTTCCCTGAGGGTAGAAATGTGTTGTTTTTCATCTTTGTATTCCCAGTGCATTATGGCTCCCTAGCAGTACTTTTTGCATTGTAGACACTTAAATAAATATTTGTTGATTGTGAACCAGTGTGGTCTAATTGGGATTAAGTCCAGGTTTATGCCTTGAATCTGATACTTGCTGACTAAGTCACAACCTCCCATAGTTTAGGTAACTCTCAAAACTATACTTGATATGGGGAATTTCCTTCTTGGGTTTTTTTATACCAGTGAGATCACAGGTCTAGTTCCTAATCCTATTGTTGGCTTCATATGGCTTGAATAATGGAAAGAACATGGAAATTGGAGTCAAAAGAAGTGGTCCTACAATATGACTTTGATAATTATTACCTCTGAAATCTTGGACAAATCATTTTACTTTCTAGGAACCCAGTCCTTAAAATGTAGAAGTTAGACTCGATGTGGAAGACCCTTTTTATCTTTAAATCCCATGAATTTCTGAACTTATGGACTCCATTAGATTGTAATCTCCTTGAAGGTAGGAAATGTTTTTGCCTCTTTTTGTATCCCAAGCACAGTGTCTGGCACATAGTAGGCACTTAATAAATGTCTTTTTAATTGAATAGTTCACTTTCTCCTATAGAATTCTCTAGGAGTCCTTTTGAAAAATTTAAAGGTACATGAGTATTCATTTTACTCTCAATTTTTTTCTTGAATCTTGAGTATTCAGTTATATTTTTGTTTAATGTCACATCATATAGATAATCTAAAATAGAAAATGTTCCTTTAATTGCATTTGGTTCAATCATGTTGTTTTTGAATATGAATGTTTGTAAGAGTTCTCAAGAAGTCACAGCGGACTTTGTATAAAATGAAGAAGTTTCCATAAGACCTTATTCTAGAAAAGCTTGTAAATGGTATCTCCTGTTATTTCCAGTATTCTACTTTTCCTCTGCTGCTTATTCTATGCCAAAAATAAATGATATTGCCTCAATGACAGAGGGAAACCAGCAAAGCAGGAAGTGATTTTTTCTCTCAAAACTTGCTGACTCTTACAATCTTTAAAGGGCAGAGAGTAGAAATCAAAGTATTTCAGTATTTTACCCTAAACAAACATCTCTTCAAGATCATGCTGGCTGTACCAGATTTAAAATTATATTATAAAGCAGCAGTTACTAAAACCATCTGGTATTGGCTAAGAAATAGACTAGTTGATCAATGGAATAGGTTAGGTTCAAAGGACAAAACAGCCAATAACTTTAATAATATAGTGTTTGACAAACCCAAAGACACCAGTTTCTGGGATAAGAATGCACTATTTGACAAAAATTGCTGGGAAAATTGGAAATTAGTATGGCAGAAACTAGGCATTGACCCACACTTAACACCATACACCAAGATAAGGTCAAAATGGGTTTATGACCTAGGCATAAAGAATGAGATTATAAATAAATTGGAAGAGCATAGGATAGTTTACCTCTCAGATCTGTGGAAGAGAGAGGAATTTATGACCAAAGAAGAACTAGAGATCACTATTGACCACAAAATAGAAAATTTTGATTATATCAAATTGAAAAGTTTTTTGTACAAACAAAACAAATGCAGACAGGATTAGAAGGGAAACAATAAACTGGGAAAACATTTTTACAATCAAAGGTTCTGATAAAGGCCTCATTTCCAAAATATATAGAGAATTGACTCTAATTTATAAGAAATCAAACCATTCTCCAATTGATAAATGGTCAAAGGATATGAACAGACAATTCTCAGACGAAGAAATTGAAACTATAGACATATGAAAAGATGCTCCAAGTCATTATTAATCAGAGAAATTCAAATTAAGACAACTCTGAGATACCACTACACACCTGTCAGATTGGCTAGAGTGACAGGAAAAGATAATGTGGAATGTTGGAGGGGATGTGGGAAAACAGGGACACTGATACATTGTTGGTGGAATTGTGAACACATCCAGCCATTCTGGAGAGCAATTTGGAACTATGCTCAAAAAGTTATCAAACTGTGCATACCTTTTGATCCAGCAGTGTTTCTACTGGGCTTATACCCCAAAGAGATACTAAAGAAGGGAAAGGGACCTATATGTGCCAAAATGTTTGTGGCAGCCCTCTTTGTAGTGGCTAGAAGCTGGAAAATGAATGTATGCCCATCAATTGGAGAATGGTTGAGTAAATTGTAGCATATTAACGTTATGGAATATTATTGTTCTGTAAGGAATGACCAGTAGGATGAATACAGAGAGGACTGGCAAGACTTACATGAACTGATGCTAAGTGAAATGAGCAGAACTAGGAGATCATTATATACCTCAACAATGATACTGTTTGAGGATGTATTCTGATGGAAGTGGATCTCTTCGATAAAGAGAGCTAATTCAGTTTCAATTGATCAAAAATGGGCAGAAGCAGCTACACCCAAAGAAAGAACACTGGGAGATGAATATAAACTGCTTTCATTTTTGTTTTTCTTCCTGGGCTATTTATACCTCCTAAATTCAATTCTCCCTGTGCAACAAGAAAACTGTTCGGTTCTGCACATGTATATTGTATCCAGGATATACTGTAACCTATTCAACATGTAAAGGATTGCTTGCCATCTGGGGGAGGGGGTGGAGGGAGGGAGGGGAAAAATCGGAACAGAAGTGAATGCAAGGGATAATGTTGTAAAAAATTACCCTGGCATGAGTTCTATCAATAAAAAGTTATTAAAAAAAAGATCATGCTGACTATGTAAATATAATCAAGAATTATTGATTGATGCCTACTGTTTGCTGGCAAAAATTCTATGAAATAAATGCTCTAAGATTTTGTATATGACAGTTAACTTCCATAATTTGCCTGACTAAATTAACACTAGCATCAGGTTTACTTATGTTAAAATTCTTTTGGAAAAGTGACAATAAAATAGCCCAAATTTTTTTCATAAACTAAAAACAATGATTTAACATTACTAATTTCTTGCTTACAGAAGTTTTTAAAATAAATTATCTCAACTCCTTCCCCTCAAATTATAGGTTTTTAGTGATCATTTGGAAAATATAAGAAAAAAATAAAGTCATTATCGGAAGAAGAGCATGACAAAATTACTGAAATTAATAGTAAATATGAGTTAGAGAAAAAGTTGGAAGTCTTCCTCTACCACATTCTTTCTGCACAATTTTTCTGAAATTGATTTAACCTGATTGGGCCACAGTTTCCTCATAAAAATATTGTCACAAAATTAGATAATCTCTAAGGTCCCATTCAGGTTCATCGTGCTATGATTCTAATTGTAATTTTGTAATGAGATAGCTGAAAACACAACTTAAAGTTACTAAGCACTGGGTTATTAATTTAAATTTTCTAGAGGACATGCATGGATAGGTATGTGTGAACAGGAACCATTTTTAAGTCTAAATAATTAGGCTTCCTGGAAGAAGTACTGATATATAGTCTTGTCCTATATAATTACCAGAATAAGCATGAATGAAGGAAAGATAGTAGAAAAAGCTTGAAGCCACTCAGAATGTGTGTTCTACACATAGCGGATAGTTCAGAAGAGGCAGTGGACAGAAAGTTACACTGCCAGTTAGGACAAGAAGTTCAAATTTGTCCTCAAACACTTACTACCTGAGTAAATCACTTAACCTTTGTCTGCTTTGTTTTCCTCAATTATAAAATGACATAAATAATAGAACCTATCCAATAGGGTTGTTTTAAAAGTCAAATGGATAATATTGGTAAAATTCTTAGCATAGTGCCTGGAACATAGCAAGTGTTACATACATGTTTATTCCTTTACCTTTTTTGGATATGATTTGTGAATTCTTTCAATCTGGAATTTCATTTTCTATGTTTTAGAAGTTTTAGAAGTTCTAAGCAATTCTTCTTTATTATTTCTTTCACATGTTGTTAAAGTTTTTTTTTTTAATTTTCCTGTTGTGTTTTTCAGAGAGTTCTATGATCTTTAGGTTGTCTCTTCATATTCTGACTTAGAGATTAATATGTTTTGCCTGAGCAGTGACTATATTTTCTTTTAATACTATTGCTTTTTGCTTCTTTTCTTCTAGATTGTCTTCCTCTTCTGTTGATTTGCATTTCTAAATTAGTGTTCACTCTTCCATTTCTTTGGTGAATCTTGTCATGTATGGCACTTTATCTTTCCTGCCCATAATTTTTGCTGTACAGATCATAAATTCTGCTCTCATAATTCTCATTTCTCTTTTGAATTACTCAATAATAGGTTATTTGTCAATGAATATTGGATCATTTTATAGATTTTATTTATTTATGTATAGATACCTGAACTCATTTATTGGATATGAAAGTCATATTCCCTTTTGCTATCAGTGTTCTATGTTGATTATCTGTTCAAAGTTTTTGAACAGGTTTTTCTTTTTCCTGAGACCTTTAGAAATTTAGTCTCTCTATCTTTTCCCCCTTATTTACTTTTTGATTCTGTCTCTTCTGAAGTTGTTTTCCTGAGGGGATTGGGGACAGTTCCCATTCTATGCTCAATAGAAACCCTAATTCTGCTCTCATGTTTTTGATCTCTATACCTTTGATCTTTCTCTTAATGACTCTGGTAGTCCTCTTAACTTTTTATAGGCCCAAATCTTAGTCCCCAGATAAAGTTTCCAATATCCAGACACAATACCAATGCTTTCAATGAGGATATTTGTTCCTATGGAAAAGGAATAAAAGTTACAAATGATGTCATCACCATATTGACAAATTTACTGGTCCAACTTATTAAAGATTTATGAAAAATATAGACAAAAATCATTCAGATGAGAAAGACATGGAGAGAATGCAATCTGTATCAATAGAGAGAGCATCTGCAAAAATGGAAAGAACATTCACATCCTTGAGAACACAAATCCACCAGATTTGAGAATTTATTTATTTTTCTCTCCAAGGAAGGCAATATCATATATATATGTATATATATCCCAATTTCTTAAACTGTGATTCATGAATTCATATGAGGTCTTTTAACTGAATGTGGGGGGTCATGAAATTATAGTTTGTATACCAATTTAAGTTTGATTTGCATACCTGTTTTATTTATTTATGTACCCAAGGTCATGTATATTTTTTCAGGCGAAAAAAGGGACTATGAGAGGAAAAAATTTAAGAAATTCTGCTATCTAATATTAAGATAGCAATTAAGGAAAATAGCTTTAGATTTGGAGATAAAGATATACATCTGAATCTGACTTTTAGTTCTGCTCCTAATTACCTCAGCTATCCAGAACCTTTGAAATGTAGGTTCTCTTAGATAGTAAAAGAAAGCTGTTTATCTCTAGACTACTGAACTATAGAGGACTTGTTTTACTGATGTCTTCCCATGTAATTGTGGATAAAGAGCTATTTTCTTCCATAGAATCCCATTAGGTCATGGATTCAAAGCTTTAAGGAATCTTAAAAGTAATCCTGATCTCTACTATCAAGTTTATGAACTACAATTCTCCCCATATTGGGGATCTATTTTCCTTAGAAACTTCTAATATAGAAACTTCCAGTCCTAAATAATTGGCAACTCTTTCTGTGACACCAAAGGAATCTACCCCCCAGAGGTGATAAACTAATCAGATGCATGTGAGTAGCACCCCTTTCTATAAAAATTCATAAACACAAGAAACTGCTTTGATTTCTGAGTTATTCTGATGTACCCATTGATATCACTTTTTGTTTTCTTTTGTGGATTTTTATTTATTTTTCTTTTAAAAAATAAATTCTATTTATTTAAACATTCTTTTAAAAAATTGAGTTTCAACATTTCCTCTTTCCTCTCAATCCTCCTCCACCCATTGAGAAGGCAAGCATGATGATATTACACTTCTGAAATGATGTAAAACATATTTTCATATTAGCCATGTTGCAGAAAAGCAAAAAAAAAGTGAAAAAATACTGCAACCTGCATTTACAGTTCATCAGTTTTCTCTATGGAGGTGGAGAACTTTTTTCATCATGTGTTCTTATGAATTGTCTTGGATCATTGCATTGATCAGAGTGACTAAGTCTTTCAAGGTTAATCATCATTACAATGTTGCTATTACTTTATACAATGTTCCCTTAGTAGTGCTCATTTCCTTCAGTGGTTTTTAAAAAAGTTTTGCTGTTTGTTTTTCACTTCTATCTCTCCTTACTAATTTGTTTCCCCCACCCAACTGCTACCATGTAACAAATATGGGAAAATTTTGACAGGATTAAAAATTTCAGAGTTGCAGACTTTATTAATAATTTAGTCTATACTTTATCTAAAAGGAATTGCTGCACTTAACATTTTTGACAGATGGTTATCCACTCACTTCATGCTTAAAAATTTCTGATTTAAAGAAACCCTCTGTTTCTTGATGCACTTTTGTGCATATCTTATCATTAGAAAGTTCTTCCCAATATCAAGTCTATATTCCACATAGCCCAGCATCTTATTTTTTAGGTTGTAGAAAATAAGACTGAAGAGATGTGATTAGGGCCCAGTGTAAAGAGACTATTATCTTATCCTTGGAATTTGTATCTTTCTAAATGCAGCAAAAGATCACAATAACTTTTTTGGGAGGGAAAGGGATTCAAAATTACACTGCTGAACTATATGGTGTTTGTAGTCCACTATAATGCTGGGATCATTTTTAGATGCAAATTTCTATCTCACCATGCTTTTCCCATCTTGAATATTTCTATAATAATTGTAAAGAGATAAAAAGAAATTTGAAAAGCAAAAAGACTGTTCTACTTCACCCCAGGTGACAGAAATAGAGGCAATATGTGGAAGCTATCATGTGATAGGTTTTTAGCTCATTGAAAGGAATACTATTTCTAGTAGCTAAAAGTCAGGATGTCATGACTTTCTAATGATTGGAGATTTTTACACAAATTTTGGATTATCAATTTTGTGCATGCATATATGTGTGTTTGTATGTATGTTGTATGTATGCATTATAGAAGACACTTTTGTTGGCATAAAGAGAAGATCAGATGAATATTTAGGTCTAATTGAACTTTGAAGGTCTGGATTCTATAGAAAGCAGTCCTGATTGAGAAGTGGGGCTTTGAAATGGATGACTACCTCCAAAAATATAGGCTTCCCAGATTAACAGAGGAAGAAGTAAATTGCTTAAATAGTCCCATTTCAGGAAAAGAAATAGAACAAGCTATTAATCAACTCCCTAAGAAAAAATCCCAAGATCAGATGGATTTACATGTGAATTCTACCAAACATTTAAAGAACAAGTAGCCCCAATGCTTTATAAACTATTTGAAAAAATAGGGAATGAAGGAGTCCTACCAAATCCCTATTATGACACAGACATGGTATTGATACCTAAACCAGGTAGGTTGAAAACAGAGAAAGAAAATTATAGACCAATCTCCCTAATGAATATTGATGCTAAAATCTTAAATAAGATATTAGCAAAAAGACTACAGAAAATCATCCCCAGGATAATACACCACAATCAAGTAGGATTTATACCAGGAATGCAGGGCTGGTTCAATACAAGGAAAACTATCAGTATAATTGGCCATATTAATAACCAAATTAACAAAAACCATATGATCATCTCAATAGATGCAGAAAAAGCATTTGATAAAATCCAATATCCATTCCTATTAAAAACACTTCAGAGTATAGGAATAAATAGACTTTTCCTTAAAATAATCAGTAGCATCTATTTAAAACCATCAGTACGCATCATATGTAATGGGGACAAACTGCAACCATTCCCAATAAGATCAGGAGTGAAACAAGATTGCCCCTATCACCGTTACTATTCAATATTGTATTGGAAATGCTAGCTTTGGCCATAAGAGTTGAGAAAGAGATTAAAGGAATAAGAATAGGCAATGAGAAAACCAAATTATCACTCTTTGCTGATGATATGATGGTATACTTAGAAAACCCCAGAGATTCTACTAAAAAGTTATTAGAAACAATCCACACCTTTAGCAAAGTTGCAGGATACAAAATAAACCCACATAAGTCATCAGCATTCTTATATATCACTAACAAAACCCAACAGTTAGAGTTACAAAAAGAAATTCCATTTAAAGTAACTACTGATTATATAAAATGTTTAGGAATCTATCTGCCAAGGGAAAATCAGAAACTTTATGAGCAAAACTACAAAACATCGTACACCAAGATAAGGTCAAAATGGGTTCATGATTTAGGCATAAAGAATGAGATTATAAATAAATTGGAAGCGCATAGGATAGTTTACCTCTCAGACCTATGGAAGAGGGAGGAATTTATGACCAAAGAAGAACTAGAGATCATTATTGATTACAAAATAGAAAATTTTGATTATATCAAATTGAAAAGTTTTTGCACAAACAAAATTAATACAGACAAGATTAGAAGGGAAACAATAAACTGGGAAAACATTTTTACAGCCAAAGGTTCTGATAAAAGCCTCATTTCCAAAATATATAGAGAATTGACTCTAATTTATAAGAAATCAAGCCATTCTTCAATTGATAAATGGTCAAAGGATATGAATAGACAATTTTCAGATGAAGAAATTGAAACTATTTCTAGCCATATGAAAAGATGCTCCAAGTCATTATTAATCAGAGAAATTCAAATTAAGACAACTCTGAGATACCACTACACACCTGTTCAATTGGCTAGAATGACAGGGGGATGTGGGAAAACAGGGACATAATACATTGTTGGTGGAATTGTGAATAGATCCAGCCATTCTGGAGAGCAATTTGGAACTATGCTCAAAAAGTTATCAAACTGATCCAGCAGTATTTCTACTGGGCTTATACCCCAAAGAGATAGTAAAGAAGGGAAAGGGACCTGTATGTGCCAAAATGTTTGTGGCAGCCTTGTTTGTAGTGGCTAGAAACTGGAAAATGAATGGATGCCCATCAACTGGAGAATGGTTGGGTAAATTGTGGTATGTGAATGTTATGGAATATTATTGTTCTGTAAGAACTGACCAGCAGGATGAATACAGAGAGTCTTGGAGAGACTTACATGAACTGATGCTAAGTGAAATGAGAAGAACCAGGAGATCATTATATATCTCAACAATGATACTGTATGAGGATGTATTCTGGTGGAAGTGGATTTCTTTGACAGAAGAGATCTAACTCAATTTCAATTGCTCAAGGATGGACAGAAGCAGCTACACCCAAAGAAAGAACACTGGGAAATGAATGTAAACTGTTTGCATTTTTGTTTTTCTTCCCAGGTTATTTTTTACCTTCTGAATCCAATTCTTCCTGTGCAACAAGAGAATTGGCTGGTCCTGCACACATATCTAGGATATATGGTGACATATTCAACATGTATAGGATTGCTTGCCATCTAGGGGAGAGGGTGAACAAAGGGAGGGAAAAAGTAGGAACAGAAGTGAGTGCAAGGGATAATGTTGTAAAAAAATTATCCAGACATGAGTTCTGTCAATAAAAAGTTATAATAATAATAAAAATAATAAAAAAATAAAAACACCTCAAAATCAAATGCAGAAAGGCAAAAAAAAAAAAAAAAGAAATTATTGTTTCACTAAGAAATCAAGTGACTTGTTCATGGATACAACGATTGTTAATTTTCTAAGGTGGGATTAAACCAAAGTGACTTTTGACTCCCCCCCAAAAAAAAGAGAGAGAGAGAGAAGTGGGGCTTTACTTATTTAGCTAATTCTCACATTCTTTATCATAATCAGCCAGTCAACAGTCTGCAATTATTGTCATAAGGAAACATTCAGACCAGTCAAACCTACCTGGGATTGGTTCCCATGAGGAAGGATGGCGCACAAAGGTAGTTGAACTGGGACAGCAAGTAATCTTAGTCTCATAGTTCTTTCTTTGGAGTTCTGTGGGTGGGATTGTGCCAGGTATGTTTTCTTGTTCATCTTGTCTCTGCTCTCCTAATGCTTGAGACCTTTTGTTATATTTTTCCTATCTTTTCACCACCTTCTTCCATCTTGTCTCTCAAATCACCTGCATCTATTGCATCAAATTGTTTAGACTTTAGACCCACTGTTCTATTTTGCCTTATGATAGTTCTATGTTCTAAATTTCTGTTGCCTACTTAGTTTCTGGTTCATTATTTCACAGTCCCTCACAATTCAACTTCCATAGTCTCAAAGTAGTCCTGGATGCTTCCAGAATCTCCTATCTACTGCCATCTGTGAATTGCCATGTCTGCAGATAATCCAGTATACTAAAGAATAGTATATTAGTGGAACATCAAATGATCTGGTATGAGGCATTACAAAAGATGGTGTAGTGATTAAGTGAAATACATAGTAGCATGATACTGAGTACCCACTGACATGATTTGACAGTAAAAAACACCAAAGAACTCAGTGTCTGAGAGGAAAATGTTCCTGGAGGAAAGGAAAACACACAAGACAATCTGCTTCCTTAGGAAGGAGGATTTTATATCCCTGTTGGCTTTTTGATTTTAAAAAATTGTAGCTTTAATTTTAATGTTTTGTTTTTCCAATTAGATGTAATAACAATTTTAACCTTTTTTTTTTTTTACAGTTTTGAGTTCTAAATTCTCTTCTCCCTTCTTTCCCTTCCCCTTGAGAAAGCAAGCAATCTAATAAAGATTATAAATGTTCAATCATGCAAAACATATTTTCAAATTAGTCATGTTGTGAAAGAAAGTACAACTGATAAAGCCCTAAGAAAAATAAAGTAAAATAACAGTATGCTTCAATTTTCATTCAGATTCAATCAGTTCTTTTTCTAGAGGTGAATATCTTCGGTTTTGTTTTTAATCAAACTAAATCTTCTTTTATCATTGAAAAAGATTAGAGGATTTTTTCCTTCTCTTTCTTTTCCTTCTTAAATTAACCTCAGTTTAAGTAACCTTTCAAGCTTGGTCACAAGTCCATTACGCTGTTGTCCAAGTTTGCTGCTCATTAAATATCAAATAACATTTCTCATTAAAAATGAAAATAACTTTCATTTAGAGTCCATCAACAAGTCATCCAAGTAAGAATACCAAAGAAAAATGAATGTGACAAGAAGACAGAATAAATCAAAGAAGGAAAAAAGCCAATTGTCCTGCTATAGGCAAGGAATAAGTGAACAATGAATCAACATCATAATATTATTACTCTAAGATCATGAAAGCATCCAACTATGCTATCCTGGACTCTGAAGTTACAGAATATTAAGAAATTCAAAAGTAATAACAAATTATTGCATTGTCCCTTCAAGAGTATGCCCTTCTGCCAGCATAAATAAATAAAATCTCCTTCTTTGTCTGACAATCTCTTAACTTCTAATAGTGTCTGTATTCCTTTGTGAGTAAATCTGTGTTATGTTTTTCTTTGGTATGTTGAAAGATCCAGATTTTTGTCCTTGTACTTCCTTCATCAAAACAGAATATAACTCTTCCATGTGTTAGACCAGTGATGCTCAAAATTTTTGATCATTCATCCTAACAGTAAAAAAAGGGAAAAAAAATAAATCATTCAACTCCAATATATAAAAATTATTTATTAGTTATATAGAATTACTCATACTACATACTACATATTATACTTATACTATACTATATTATACTATACACATATTATACTTATACTATATACTACATACTTTATAAAACTTATATAAAAATAGAAATTAAGAAGGGTTAGATAAAGATGAAATAATTTGATCCTCGAATCAATAGTAAGTTAGTAGAGTTTAAATAAGCAAGTGATATGGTCTGACTTGACCTTTAAAAGCACTTGGCAATTGGGACAGAAGATACTTGAGAAAGAGAGACCAATTAAGAATACATTTCAATACTCTCTGCAAGAGATGATGAGGGTTTGAAATAAGATATTGACTATGTAAATAATGAGAAAAGGATGGATATGAGAGATGCCAAAATAAGAACTGCAAGATTTGGCAACTGATTCGATAAAGACTAGTATATAATGCTGAGTTTGGGAACTTGAGATAGTGAAAGGATGTTGAAGATAGAGAAGTTTGGAAGAATGTAGATTTTTTGGGAAAGATAATACAATGAGGTTTGTAGTGAAGATCCCAATCTATATATGTATATTTAATTGTTGTTTCCCAACAACCCCCCCACCAATGGTTTATGTGAATATTTTTTTCCTTCCAATTCTAAAGCCTTATCCATTAGCCATTGCCCCAGAATCTGCCCACTGAGTGATACCTGTGGCAACCACACTGTGATCTGGGAATAGGAAGTACCACAAGGCAAGGAATCCTGTCAGCACCACTGTTACAAGTACTTTGATATTTGGATTCACAATAGATTGTAGCTGTTCTGAGGAGCTAATGCTGAAAGTAGTTCTAGGAGTTCAGTGAGAGAGAGGTAGTATAGGGAAATAATAGATGAAGTTGCATTAAAAGCAAGACCTTCATTAGCTTTAAGGATTGCAAAATATTTTGCAGGTATAATTTCATTTGGTATTCAGAAAAACTCTGTGAATTTGATGTTATTATTATCTATTTACAGATAAACAAAGTGAAATTGAAAAAGGGAAAGTAGTTTCCTCGGTGTTTTCTAGTAAGTGTCTGAGACAGAATTTGAATTTGGATATTTCTGATTCCCAGTCTATGGTTTTATCCACTGTACCACAGAGGGATAAGTACCACAATGTCTACTTTTCTGATGAGACAGTTGTTTCACCTAAGTAATGCTTTATTGGTAATATATTGCATTCTACTCACAAATACTATATATCTCTCCATTGCTCTTTAGGAGACCTACAGATTTAGTTCTTTGAAATTTGTGGCTTTCCATTTGTAAAGGCAAAACAACATCGTTTAGAGGATTTTGCTATTAAAAATACAGGGCTTTGTTTCAGGAAGAAATATAACAACAAGGAGCTTAGAATCTAATGGGGGATACAACATGCAAATAAATATATACAAAACAAGTTATATACAAGACAAAAAGAAAATAATTAATGGATGATACCAGACTTTTGAAAGATCAAGAAAGATTTTCTTTAGAAGAGGATTTTAGTTATAATTTATAGGAAGCTTTGGAAGCTTATAGGTAAAGACAAGGAGGGAGAGCATGACAAGCACTTGGGGAAAGGCAGAGCTAATGACCAGAGTAGAGCAATGAATTGTCTTGTTTGTGGGAGATATAGTAGACTAGGATCAGTGTCATTTCTTCAGAAGTTGTGTTGACTTACATAGCAATAAGATATCAGTTAAGATGAAATGTCATCAACTTCTCCAAGTTGTCCATTATTGTGCTCTAGATAGATGGAAAACTGTATCAATAGTGCTAGTACCCAGGACCCACCAAGTCTCAAGAGCACATTCCTTGCCATTTATGATAAAACTAGCCCAACTTTATGGCAGAGAATCTAGTGGGAGGTGTTTCTATCACACAAACTGAATATAATAAATTGTCACCAGTTTCTACCAATTGTTCCACTGCTGTTCTTTTGGCATACATTCTTTAGTCCTGCTCTGACTTAGTGCCTCAGACTTTGACTTTAACTTTTATCTTTATCTCTAGATCCTGTTGTTGCCTTGTTCTCCTAACTTTTCAAATTCTTTTTTGGTCAACCAAACCATCATAGAATTTTAGGATTTAAAGCTTGAAGCAAATTTTGACATTGTCTAGTCTTGTGACAATAAAACAATAAAAGTGAGGGCCACCTAACCATACATACATGCCTTTAAACTACATGTTGAACTAGAAAACCAGATATTAATATTATGTTTTATTTTATTTTTATTTATTGTGGGAAATATTACCTTTATTAGGATTTTATGCTACATTGGGAATTTTATGGATTACAAGTAGCCCATGTGTTTGACATATTTGGTAGTTTATCATTGCTAGTCTTAATTTAAAGATGAAAAATTTGGGGTCTAGAGAAGTGACTTGTTCATAGAAATATGAATTTGACCCAGTGGAATAGGAATTCCAACCCAGACTTTTAGATTTTTAGTACTGTGTCTTTAACATTACATTGAGTGTATTGTAGTCCTAACTAATTTGTGTTCTTCCATGGTTTCATAATTTTCTGGCCTCCAATATTCTTATTTGAATGATCCATTACTGATTATTACAAACAACTCTTGAAATCCTTTAAGGTTTCCTAAAATGATTCTGAGCAATTAAAGATTTCATTTTTTTCTCCAACATTGCTTTGGTGTCTGGCCAGTGCATGACGTTAATGACTTGGCCATTGATGATTAATTCTCTAACACCATGGAGTGAAGCATCAATGATAAGAAGTAGGTTATATTTGATATAATGTATTAATTCAGGCTCAGATATCAATAATTTATTTATTTATTTTAATGATATCTTTTTATTTTAAAAACATATGCAAAGATAGCTTTCAATATTTACTATTGCAAAACCTTGTGTTCCAAATTTTTCTCCCTCCCTTTCCCCCTTTCCCCCCTAGAGAGCAAGCAATTCAATATACATTAAATATGGGCAATTTTTCTATACATATTTCCACATTTATTAAATGTGCAGATCAAAGAGAAAAACATGAGAAAGGAAAATAAAAAAGCAAAAAGGTGAAAATATTATGTTGTGATCCATATTTACTCCCCAGAGTCCTCTTTCTGGATGGAGATGGCTCTCTCCATTACAGGTCTATTGGAATTGGCTTGAATTACCTCATTGTTGAAAGAAGTTATCAAGAGAATCAGAGTTAATCATCACATAATCTTGCTGTTGCTGTGTACAATGTTCTCTCCAGGCTTTTCTGAAATAATTCTGCTGATTGTTTCTTATAGAACAATAATATTCCATAACATTCATATATCATAACTTATTCAGCCATTCTCCAACTGATGAGCATCCACTCAGTTTCCATTTCCCACAAAAAGAGTTGTTACACACATTTTTGTACATGTAAGTCCCCTCCCCTTTTTTATGATCTTTTTGGGATACTGACCCAGGAGAGTTCCTAGATTAAAAGGTGTGCATAGTTTGACAGCCCTTTGGGCATAGATCCATGTTCTCCAGAATGGTTGGATTCTTTCTAACATTTATCATTATCTTTTCTTGTCATTTTAGCCAATCTGAGATGTTTGAAGTGGTACTTCTGAGTTGTCTTAATTTGCATTTCTGTGAACAATAGTGATTTAGAGCATTTTTCATAACACTAGAAATGGTTTTAATGTCCTTACCTCAAAATTGCCTGTTCATGTCCTTTGATCATTGATTAATTGGAGAATGGCTTGAATTCTTTTAAATTTTGAATGAATTCTCCATATATTTTGGAAGTGAGGCTTTATCAGAATCTTTGAATGTAAAAATGATTTTTATACACTTTAAAATCTAGTGTAATTTTTAAAAATGAAAGGACTTACCTGTGATTTCAGGGAGTAGGGGAGTCCCAAAAGAAAACTCACTCTGAAAAGGCATTTGGCATCTGTCATGCAACTTATAGTCTGAATCTTGCTCAGGCCTTACAGGGTTTCTATCAGTGGTAAGATTTGACCATAGGACATAGGGTCATTGATTTAGAGCTGGAAGGGCCATCTAGAACAACTACTTTCTAGTTGAAAAGCAGAAGACATTCAAAGGATATGTACAGATAATTTTCAATGAAGAAATTAAAACCATTTTTAGTCATGGAAATGACGCCTTTATCAGAACCCTTAGTTGTAAAAAATTTCCCCTAGTTTTCTGCTTCCCTGCTAATTAAGTATTCATTGGTTTTGCTTGTACAAAACCTTTTAAAATTTAATATAATAAAATTATCTATTTTGCTACTGATTTATTGATATTATTAAAAAGATGCTCAGTGGTGATTCACAAATCATGTTCTCATGGTTTAGATTGCTTCAGTTTGTTTCAGTTCATATAAGTCTTCCTAACTTTTTCTAGACTCATTTCATTTTTCTGGACTCATTATAACACAACACATTCAGCTACTTTCCAATCAAGGGACACTTCCCCAATTTCTAATTCTTTGTTAGCACAAAAAGAGCTACTACAAATATTTTTGTGCTAATAAGTTTCTTTCTTTTTTCTTTCATCTCTTTAGGATGCAAATCTAATATGGATACTGCTGTATCAAAGGGGATGTACAGTTTTATAGCCCTTTGTGTATAGTTTCAAATTGTTCTCCAGAATGGAGCATTTCACAACAACCAACAAACCCATTAGTGTTTTTACTTTTTCCACATCCCCTACAGCATTTGTCATGATCCTTTTCTGTCATGTTAGCCAATATATTAGGTATGAGGTAAAATCCCAGAGTTGTTTTAAATTGCATTTTTCTAATCAATAGTGATATAGATCATTTATTTCATGTTCATATCCTTTGATCATTTATCAATTAGGCAATGGTGCTTATTTTAATTGTTATTATTTATAAATTTACCTCAATTTCTGTTTTTTCTAGAAGTGAGACCTGTATCAAAGAAACTAACTACAAAACATTCCCTCCCAGGAATTCACTTCCCTTATCATTTTTACTACATTCATTTTAATTTGTGCAAAACCTTTTAATTTCATAGAATCTGATTAATTATTTTATTTGTCATGATACTATTTATTTCTTGTCTGATCATAAATTCTTTTAGAGATCTGACAGGCAAATTTTTTCATACTCTCATAATGTACCTATAATGATACATTTTTGTCTAAATCATTAGTCCATTTTGACCTCATTTGGGTATATAGTATAAGTGGTTGGTCTGGGTCTAGTTTCCACTTTCCTCAGCAATTTCTCTCAAACAATAAGATCTCATTCCCAGAGTTTGAAAACTTGAGTTTATAAAGCAATAGATTATTATAGTCATTTACTATGAAATTTTTTGTACTTAATCTATTCCACTGATTCATCACTTTATTTTTATCCAATATCAGACTATTTTCATTATAGTTATTATTCAGACATTTCAATCATGTCCAAACTCATTTCAGATTTTCTTGGCAAAAATGCTGCAGTAGTTTTCCATTTTCTTGTCCAGCTCATTTAATATATGAGGAATTGAGGCAAACAGGGTTAAGTAACTTGCTCAAGATCACATAGCTAATAGGAGTTTGAAGCCAGATTGGAAGTTATGAGTCCACCTCTAGTGCTCTATTTATTGTGTCATCTATTTGCCTTTATATTCATGTTTACTGCTTTGTAATATAGCTTGGTTTCACAATCTCCTACTGCTGGAGCACATTCCTTAATTTTTTCCCCCATTAACTCTTTATAATTTTGTCCATTGTTATGTTTTCTAGCTCTATAAAAATTCTTTGGAAGTTTGTTTGGTATGACACTGAATAAGCAAATTAACTTAAGTACTGTCATTTTATTATATTGGCTTAGCCCATCCATGAACAATGAAGATTTCTCCAATTGTTTAGATATTTTTTTTCGTCTGAAGTGTTTTATAATTGTTTTCATATAATCCTTAGGGGAGTTTGTCTGGACAGGTATATTCCCAATGACTTCATCTATTTGCATGTATTTTCAATATATTTTTTTCTATTTCTTTCTTATCAGTTTTGCTTGTTGTATATAAAATAATGGGGTTTTGTGGGTTTATTTCATATTCCACAAGTTTGCCAAAGTTTTTAATTGTCTTAATTAGAATTTTTTGCTTATTCTCTAGGATTTTCTAAGTATACCATACTATCATTTGCAAAGAGTGATAAATTTGTTCCCTCATTACCTATTCTTATTTCTTCCATTTCTTTTTCTTATGTTATTGCTATAATTTCCTTTTCTAGTACAATATTGAATAATAATGATAATGGACACCCTTGCTTAATCTCTGATCATATTAGGAAGAATTGAAGTTTATCTCCATTACAGATTTTTCCCTTGGTTTTAGACAGACAGTACTTGTCATTTTAAGAAAGGCTCCATTTATTCCTATTCTTACTAGTGTTTCTTTCTTTCTTTCTTTCTTTCTTTTTTTAATAGGAATGGGTTTTACATTTTGTTAAAGTCTTTATAAATAAAGTGCTGTAATCATATGATTTTTTGTTGTTTTTGTTATCGACATGGTTAATTATGCTCATGATTTTATATATACATATATATTTAATAGTGAATGAGCTCTGCATTCCTGGTATAAATCATACCTAGTGTTAGGATATGTTTTGATATATTGCTGTAATCTCCTTGCTGGTATTTTATTTAAAATTTTGCATTGATATTAATTAAGGAAATTGAGCTATAGTTTTCTTTTTCTGTTTTTGTTCTCATTTAGGTATGAAAACCATATTTATGTGTTAAAAGGAATTTGGTAGGACTTTTGCTTTACCTATGCTGTCAAATAATTTATATAGTATTGGGGATGATCATTCATTAAATATTTGACAAAATTCATTTGTAGTTCTAGTTTGTGTAGGATGTTTGTTCTTAGGGAGCTCATTCATGATCTGATCAATTTCTTTTTTTTAAGAACATTAAGAATTCTATTCCATCTTCTATCAATTTGAACATATTTTTAAAATAAATTTTTATAAATATTTACCTATATCATTTACATTGTTATTTTTACTGGCATATGTAACTGGGCAACATGACTCCTAATAATTGGCATAGTTTATTCTTCATTGGTAGTTCATTTACCCTATTCATTTTTGATGTGGGTAGTTTACTTATCTCCTTTCTATTAAAAATACATTAAACAATGGTGTATCTAATTTATCACCCCCCCTCCATAAAACCAGATCCTAGCTTTATTTTTCATTAAATTTTTTTTTCAATCTGATCATTCTCTTTTTTGATTTTTTAAAATTTCCATTTTTGGAATTTATTGGGGATTTAAAATTTGCCCCTTTTCTAGGGTTGTTTTTAGTTGTAGGCCTGATTCATGGATCTGCTCTTTCTCTCTTATTGAAATATATACATTTAGAGATACAGTTTCCATCTGAAGCATTGATTTGGCCACATCTCACAAATTTTGGTATGTAGTCTCACTGTTGTCATTCTCTTTAATAAAATTATTGATTACTTCCATGGTTTCTTCTTTAACCCACTTATTATATAGGATTAGATTATTTAGTTTCTAATTATTTTTTTAATCTATGCTTCTGTGGCCCTTTATTGAATATAAATTTTATTACATTATGGTCTGGAATGGGTACATTTAATATTTGTGATTTTCTATTTTTGTTTGTGAGGACGGTCTAATACATAGTAAATTTTTGTCAACTTGGCATGGGTAGCTGAAAAAAAAAGATCTACTATTGACATTCAGTTTTTTCTCCCTAAGGATTATCATATCTAACTATTCTAAGATTCTATTCATCTCCTTAACTTCTTTCTTATTTATTTTATGATTTGATTTTCTAGCTCTGAGAGGGGAAAGTTGAATCTATCTACTATTATAGATTTAATCTAGATTTCCTTCTCTAATTCATTTAACTTTTCCTTTCTAATTTGGATGTTATGCCATTTGATTCATATATGCAGAGTATGAATGTCATTTTATTGTTTGTGGTACCTTTTAGCAAGATGTAGTTTCCTTGCTTATCTCTTTTAAATAGATCTATATTTGATTTTAATTTGTCTGAAAATGTGATCGCTACCTTTGCTTTTTTAAGTTTAGCTGAAGCATAATAAACTTTGCTCTAGCCCCCTTTAAAAATTCTTTGTCTCTCTGTTTCAAGTGTGTTTCTTCATGCAACATATGTCAGAAATATAAATAGTTTTACCTTATTCAGTTCCTTATAATTTCTCTTTCATATTAAACTTTTTATGCTTTTCAAGTATTGTATTTGAAAGTCAGCTTTGGTCTTTTGTAAAATTAGGAATCCTTGTCCTTTATTTCACTAAATACCCCCTTTTCCCCATGAAGAATTATACTCAGATTTTCTGGATGGTTTTCTAATGAATTTTGTTATTTACTTCTGTTTTATGTGTACATTCATCCCATTTACCTTTATTGTTATGATTGCTAACTTTGCATTTCCCTTCATTCTATTTTATTCTTCTTACCTTTTCTCTTCCCCTCCATCTCTCCTCTAAAGTCTGTTTTGTTTCTGATCATTGTTTTTCATTATATATACTCCATTTTATTACTCTCCCCACTTTTAGATCTTATGTAATCCTGATCCTGGTTATATGATATTGGAATGTTGTTATTTTTCCTGGCTGCTCAAAGTATTTTCTCTTTGACCTAGGCCCTCTTGAATTTGGTTATATTGTTGGGAGTTTTTGTTTATTTTTTCAGGTGGTGATCAATGGATTCTTTTAATTACTATTTTAACATTTGGTTCTAGAATATCAGGACAATTTTCTTTTAAAATTTTTGAAAACATGTTTGGAAATACCTGTCATTGATTGTGACTTTTAAATTGCCCAATAAACCTTACATTATCTCTCTTTTTTCCATACCAGTTGTTTTTCTGATGGGATAGTTCACATTTTCTTCTAATTTTCATTCTTTTGATTTTGCTTTATTGTTTCTTTATGTTTTGTGGAAGTCATTAAAATCCTTGTCCAGTACTAATTCTTAAGGGATTATTTTCTTTGGTGAGATTCTGTAACTTTTAAAAATTTGACCAGTTCTTTTTATTCAGTGAAGTTTTGTACCTTTAGTTCAGTATTTAAATTGGTTTTTCTTCAATATTTATGTGCCTCTTTTGCCAATCTGATAATTGTCTTGTGATAATTTTCTTCCCCCATTTTCATTTTCATTCTTATTTGATTTTTAAAATATTTCCTAACTTTGGTTGTAAAGATGATGTTACTATTATGATATTTATATCATACTTCACAGTTTTCAAAGTAACTTAAAATTATATTTTGATTGTTATCTTCACTTTCCAAGTTCAGTGAAATCCAGCTAAAAATGTAAAGACACAATTTAATTCTAATATAGCGAAGTTTCCATATTCAAACCTCTTTTTTGGTTTGTTCCATTAGAGGAAACACTTTGAGAATTTTACATTGATATTGACTCCAGGAGGATCTCAAAGGATAGCACATAGGCTGGCTGCAAAATCCTCATAATACAGAAAAAAAATACTAGAGATGGGAAGAGTGGATTTGAGGTAGAAAGTAATCATTTATCAATGAGGTTGTCAAATGTGTAACTACTGTAATTTGTTTTAAAACTTAACACCAGGAGCTATATTTGAGGAATTTATGCAATTATATTCTGCTTTCTTAATGATAGTTCACAGCCCTTTATCTGAGTGAGACAAGGCTTGGAATAAAATCATTTTTGATCCATAAATAACATGACAATTCTATTTCCAAGGTTCTATTATTACAGGGAGAACTTATAATTGTTTTTTTATATGAGGTTAACAAAAAGACTTAATTTAATTCCTATGGTTGATGAGAGTAATATTTGAATACTAGTGTACCTCCTGCAACTATTACTGTGTTATTTGAATTTAACTGAATGGAATGTGTCACTCATGTTGCTTCTAATGATTGATCTGTGTAATAAAAAAAAAATGCCTATATATACCATTCCTTGGAAGAATTAAAAATAAAATGGCCAGGATGAGTCAAAATCTCACAAATCAAAGTCTGAAGTTCTCAGTTCAGTGGGATCTTACTGCTCACGTGAATACAATTTGTTCATTTGATCCCTAATAGTCCTGACTTTGCTAAGAAAATATAGGCTATCTGCAAAGAAATCCCTCTTTTTCCCATTCTAGACCAAGGCTTCTTAAACTTTTCTTTTTCACAACATCTTTTCCCCCAAGAAAATTTTAATGATTCTGAGTGAATAGGTATATAAAATAGGTATGAAATTAAATATTTGCTGATGATAAATCATAATTTTGCAATCTCCACATTAAACTATAAGACCCCCATTTAAGGCCATGATGCACAGTTTAAGAAGTTGAGTTCTAGACTACATAATTTTTTTGCTGTGGCAATTGGAATTAACACTAGGAAGTGTTAAGTCTCTGAGGTCACATTTGAACCCAAGTCCTACTTACTTCAGGGCTAGTGCTCTAGCCACTGCACCACCTAGCTGCCGCTAGACTACATCATTTTTCACACACACATTCCCACTTCTTTTCCTCTGTTTCTAAGCATAATGTTTCTTTTTCTCGCCAAAGTCAACTTTTCCTTCACATCCCTATTTCCTCAATTTTGTTCCCCACTATCCTTTCAGAGAGCATTGATGATCTCTCTCATCTTACGTCTCTACTGGTTCCTTTCCCAATATCTATGAAGATGTTTGGGTCTACCCCTTGCTTAAAATAACTTTGCTTGATCTTCCTGTTGTCTCAAGTGATCAACCAATATCTTAACTCAGATTCTTTCAAGTTCCTTAAAAGAACTGGCTATACTTTTTTTGTCCAATTCCTTGCTTCCTGCTTCTTAATTCCTTCTAATTAGATTTCCAGCTATCCAGAGCCAAGATGGTGGAGAAGGGACATGTGGCTTTCTAAGTTCCTCTCGTGCCCTCATGACCAACATTAAATTCAGCCTCAAAAATAGCACTTGACTGCTAAAATTCATGAAGATTAGAAGCACAATAACTTATCAGCTGAAGATAATCTGGAATATTGCCAGAGCAGATTTACCCTGAGGGGTGGGAACAGATCAATGCAGGTAGGGTGTTAGGAGAGACTAGAGTCTTGAGCAGACCAGGGGTGGGATGACCTCTATGGCTAGAAAAGTTATAGAAACAACTCTGCCATAGGCTGACTGCTCTGCCTTGGTTACAAAACAGGAAACTGGCAGAGAATTTAAAGCCAAAGACAGAGGGTACTGTAAAAAGCGCCAGAACCTAACAAGATCTGGCTATACCCACCCAAAACTGGAAGTGACTCAGCACTGACCACAGCATAGCTGTGTAGCTGCATCCTGCAGGCAGTTACAAATATGCACAGTAGTGGGGCACAGCCCAGGGCATCCTCTAATCTGCACAGTAGGGGGCTCAGCCTGGGGCAATAGAACTTTTGCAGCTGACCATGCTTCCCTGGGCAGGGACACTTCCGGTTCCTGCAGCTGGTCAGCCGCTAATACCCACAGCTCCACAGCAGCTTTTACCTGGGATAGTGACACTTTCACTGCTCAGTGTCTAGGCTCAGGGCAGTTGTTAACTGGCACAGCAGGATTCTTCACAGGGTACTTCTGCAGCTCCTGGCCTGACTCACTTCCAGTGGGGAATTCTTTCCCAGAGCACTCCTGTACCTTGCTGCTCTTTGTAGCTGGTTGGTGGAACAGCTACCTGTCCATACACCTATCCTTGTTTTGCAGAGGAAGCTGGTAATCTCCTGGCCCTGAAGGCAGAACCTATAGGCTTTTTAAAAAATGAGTAAAAAAATCAAAAGGACAATTGATAGCATCTATACAGAAAGAGAGCAGGTTTTCAATCCCGAGGAGAATAATAGCAGACAGTCTCCAGACAATTGTTGGTCCCCAACACAAAAGGCTCTCCTAGAAGAGACTATTAAAAACCTTATAAGAGAAATAGAAGAAAAATGGGGAAAGGAAAGAGAAACTATGCAAGAGAGCAACAACTTCCTGAAATGTGAATTGGAAAAGGTAAAAAAACTCCCAAGAAGTGCAGGGAAACAGAATTTGTGTATTGGAAAAGGTAAAGAATTCCAAAGAAAGTAGGATTTGTGAATTGGAAAAAGAAAATAACTCACTAAAAAAAATTAGTGAAATGGAAAAAAATTCTAAGAGCAAAATAACTCATTTAAAAACTCAGTTGGATATATACAAAAAGAAGTAAAAAAAGCTAATGAAGAAAATAACTCACTAAAAATCAGAACTGAACAAATAGAAATGACTGATTCATTGAGACATCAAGTATCAGTCAAGCAAAACCAAAAAAAAAAAAAATGAAAAATTAGAAAAAAAGTTAAATATTTACTTGGAAAAACAACAAACTTAGAAAATAGATCTAGGGGAGAAAACCTGAGGATCATTAGACTTCCCAAAAATTATGATGAAAAAAAGAGCCTAGATACTATTTTACAGGAAATCATCAAAGAAAACTGCTCAGATGTAATAGAATCAGAAGGTAAAATAGGTGTTGAAAGAATTCATCAAATACCTTCTGAAAAAGACCCTAAAATAAAAACTCCAAGGAATATTGTGGCCAAATTTCAGAACTATCAGACACAAATATAACAAGCAGTCAGGAAAAAATAATTCAAATACTGAGGTGCCACAGTAAGGATCACTCAAGATCTAGCTGCTTCAACATTAAAGGATTGAAGGGCCCGGAATCTGATATTCTGAAAGGCAAAAGAACTTGGAATGCAGCCAAGAATAAACTACCCAGCTAACTTGAGTAGTTTCTTTCATGAAAGAAGAAGATGGACATTTAATTAAACAGAGGAATTCCATTTGTTTCTAAGGAAAAAAACAGACAAAAAAATTTTGATTTCCAACCATAGGACTTAAGAGAGGCAGAAAAAGCTAAAAGGAACTCTTGAGAACTGTATTTCTATTGGGGGTATACATAAAAACCACATGTATGATTTGATTTTACTGACATAACATAAAAAAGAGAAATAAAAATGGAAAGGGGATAGTGTCAGAAAAAGGTAAAAGGGGAGATTAAAAAAAAAGGGAAAGTACATCCCATGATGAGGCAAAGGAAACCTATCATATCTGTGGGAACTTAGAGAGGGGGAGAAACATTGTGTGAATCCTACTCTCATCAGAGTTGGCTCAAAGAGAAAATAATTGACATATTTATTTTACAGAAAATCTTCTCTCACCTCATTAAAAAGTGGGAGAGGAAAAGGGAAAAGGAAAAAGAGTAATAAGGAAAGGGTACAAGAAAAGGGAAGGGATTCAAAGGGAGGAGGGAGGGATCCTAAAGAGGAAGAGCTGCATGATGCAAGTGGAGCCCATAAATTTAATACTAGGGAAGGGGGTAAAAAGGGACAAAAAAAGAAAAGCATAATCTAGGGATATTATGATAGCAGGAAATACAGAATTAGTAATTTTAACTGTAAATGTGAATGGGATGAACTTTCCCATAAAGCAGAGGCAAATAGCAGACTGGATCAAAAGTCAGAACCCTACAATATGTTGTTTACAGAAAATACATTTAAAGCAGAGAGATACTTACAGAGTTAAGTAAAAAGCTGGAGCAGAATTTATTATGCTTCAGGTGAAGTAAAAAAAAAAAAAACAGGGGTAGCCATTCTTATCTCAGATCAAGCAAAAGCAAAAATTGATCTAATTAAAAGAGATAAGGAAGGAAACTATATCTTGTTAAAGGGTATTATAGACAATGAAGCAATATCAATATAAACATATATGCACCAAGTGGTATAGCATCTAACTTCCTAAAGGAGAAGTTAAGAGGGTTGTAAAAAGAAATAGACAGCAAAACTATAATAGTGGGAGATCTCAATCTTGCACTCTCATAATTAGATAAATCAAACCACAAAACAAATAAGAAATAAATTTAAGAGGTAAATAGAATATTAGAAAAATTAGATATGCTAGATCTTTGGAGAAAACTGAATGGTGACAGAAAAGAGTATACTTTGACCATATTCTAAAACATAAAAACCTCAATTCAAATGCAAAAAGGCAGAAATAGTAAATATATCCTGTTCAGATCACAATGCAATACCAACTACATTCAACAAAAAGTTAGGGGTAAATAGACCAAAAAGTAATTGGAAACTAAATAATCTCATCTTAAAGAATGATTGGGTGAAACAGCAAATTATAGACACAATTAATTACTTCACTCAAGATAATGACAACGATGAGACATCATACCAAAATTTGTGGGATGCAGCCAAAGCAGTAATAAGGGAAAATTTTACATTGTTAGAGGCTTACTTGAATAAAATAGAGAAAGAGAAGATCAATTAATTGGACTTGCAACTTAAAAAGTTAGAAAAAGACCAAATTAAAAATCCCCAACCAAATACTAAACTTGAAATTCTAAAATTAAAAGGAGAAATTAATAATATTGAAAGTAAAAAAATATTGAATTAATAAATAAAACTAAGAGTCGGTTTTATGAAAAAAAAAACAATAAAATAGATAAACCTTTGGTAAATCTGATTAGAAAAAGGAAAGAGGAAAATAAAATTGTTAGTCTTAAAAATGAAAAGGGGGAATTTTCCACCAATGAAGAGGAAATTAGAGCAATAATAAGGAGTTACTTTGCTCAACTTTATGCCAATAAATTTGATAACCTAAGTGAAATGGATGACTACCTCCAAAAATATGGACTTCCCAGATTAACAGAAGAAGAAGTAAATTGCTTAAATAGTCCCATCTTAGAAAAAGAAATAGAACAAGCTATTAATCAACTCCCTAAGAAAAAATCCCCAAGACCAGATAGATTTACATGTAAATTCTACCAAACATTTAAAGAGCAATTAGCTCCAATGCTATATAAACTATTTGAAAAAATAGGGAATAAAGGAGTCCTACCAAATTCCTTTTATGACACATACATGGTACTGATACCTAAACCAGGTAGATTAAAAACAAAATTATTGACCAATCTCCCTAATGAATATTGATTCTAAAATATTAAACAAGATATTAACTACAGAAAATCATCCCCAGGATAATACACCATGATCAAGTAGGATTTATACCAGGAATGCAGGGCTGGCTCAATATTAGGAAAACTATTAATATAATTGACCATATTAATAACCAAATTAACAAAAACCATATGATTTTCTCAATAGATGCAGAAAAAGCATTTGATAAAATTCAACATCCATTCCTATTAAAAATACTTCAGAGTATAGGAATAAATGGTCTTTTCCTTCAAATAATCAGTAGCATCTATTTAAAACCATATAATAATAGTATCTGCCTCCTAGGCATATTTTGGAGTTCAAGTGAAATCATAATTGTTATGCACTTAGCACTATATATAGTGTGATATATAAATATTAACTGTTATTATTATTATTATTATTATTATTATTATTATTAGCACTGTCACCAGCTTCATCCTTATGTTTTTTCAAGTGTCAGTCTCTCTTCCACGTAGCCCTCCTTGATCCTCTTAGTGTTTAGCACAATTTCTCTCTTCAGTTTTTTTCCTGTTTTAACTATTTGTTTATTGAGTCTTCTTTATCCCAGTAGGATATAAGCAACTTGATGACAGGGACGCCTTTATTTCATTCTTTATATTGCAAATTCTTCATATAAAACTTTATAGTATGAGGGCTGAATAAACATTTATTGGGCTGAATTGGCCCTAGAGGACATAAAAAAAATAAAAGCTCTATAGTCAGATTTGGATTCAATTTAAGGAAAAATATCTTTAATAGAATTATACAAAAGCTAAGTATATTTCCCTGGGAGATAAAGACTTTTTCACCCCTAGAGATGTTTAAGAAAATGTCAGATGTCCACTTATTACTTACCAATGACATTAAAGGATTCTTGGTCAAATATGTCTTACACTAGATGTCCTCTGAAGTCACTTACATCTTACAGATTTCATGATTCTGTCTTTGCTCTTCCATTGTGTCATCTCATACTCTCCTCTCTATTGTGGGTACTCCTCTTTCCAAAGATTCAAAGGGTTTGTGTTGACCCTTGGGTGTCCATTTTCTGGTACCACACTCAGGCCTGTTTCCCTCTAATGTTTTCCACCATCCAGTCTTCTTTCTCCTACATTCCCTATTTATACTTATCTTGTCATATTCAGTTTCTGCTGAGCCAGTTGTCATGTTGGAAAGCATCTGTTAATATGTGAATAAATCACTGGAGAGCAGAAAGTAATATGAAATAAAGGGGAAAGGAGTCCTAGAAAGAAATGTTAACATAGGGAGAGTTATAACTTGAACCAAATAAGGATGCCATCTTTAGAATTTATCAGCAAGGAAGCGCTAGCATCACAGAATCCCTGTCATGGAATTGCTTGTGAGGTTGCATTGAATTATTGGAAAAAAACTGACATCATCTTGTCCAATCTATTCTTGAAACTTTAATCTCTTCCAAATAATCCACAGGTGGTTATACATTCCTTACCTTGAGAATTTCCAGTTATAAGGAGTTCATTATAAGTTGAATCAGTTCATTCCATTTAGAAAGTTTTCCTAATGTTGTCAAAATCTGTCTTTAATTCTATTTACGTAGAATTATATATTGATAATTATGGCTGACATATAGTGGTTTCCCACTTTGAGAAGAATATATTAAGCTTTAATTCATCATTCATATTTCCAGCCCCCATAAAATGGAACCATTCCCAATAAGATCAGGAGTGAAACAAGGTTGCCCACTATCACCATTACTATTTAATATTGTATTAGAAATGCTAGCTTTGGCAGTAAGAATTGAGAAAGAAATGAAAGGAATTGGAATAGGTAACGAGGAAACCAAATTATCACTCTTTGCTGATGATATGATGGTATATTTAGAGAACCCCAGAAATTCTACTAAAAAGCTATTAGAAATAATCCACACCTTTAGCAAAGTTGCAGGATATAAAACAAACCCACATAAATCATCAGCATTCTTATATATCACTAACAAAATCCAACAGAGTTACAAAGAGTAATTCCATTTAAAGTAACAACTGATAGTGTAAAATATTTAAGAATCTATCTGCCAAGGAAAAATCAGAAACTATATGAGCAAAAACTACAAAACACTTTCCATACAAATTAAATCAAATTTAACCAATTGGAAAAATATTAAGTGCTCTTGGATAAGGTGAGCAAACATATTTTCAGCCCCCTTGGATTAAGCAAATAAAGTTCCAGCACTCTTTTATAGTGACAATTTTAAAACATTTGGAAATAGAGGCCATTCCTTTCTCTTTCCTCCCTCCTTCTTCCCTCCTGTCTTGTCTTCTTCAGATTAAACAGTTGTTTTTTTTCACCTGTTCAGAATGTGTGCCAGTATATTCTCTGTAAAATATGGCATCCAGAACTGAGTACAGACTACATAGTTTCACATATCTAATATGCTCTCAATATGTCCCCTATTAATACAGAACAAGAATACAGTAGCTAATTTTGGCTGCCACATTATGGAACTGATTGATATTAAGCCTGCAAGCTAGCTAGCTGTATTTCTCCCTGGCCTGATCCTACCCAGCCATGCACTTATGCAATTGATTTTTTGAACCTAACTGGAGGAGCTTCTGTCTGGGTTTGCCTTTGGCACATTTTCCTTCTGCCAATCTCAGCAACCTCAGAAACATGTGTTTCCATGTTTAGGAGGCCACCAAAGTCATTGACAGTGGCTCCAGGAGAGCTGAAGAACAGAAGCCTGTGCAGAGCAGGGCAGACATCATCTCTCATTAGCTTCTCGGCATTACAGCCTGTAGCCATGGAAGAAAAGTGGTAGCAATCTGTAAAGTTCTGTCTCTGCTTCTCTCTGAAAATCATTAACTCCAAACAGCACTTTCTGAACAGAATTAGGAAAGAAAGTTCCTGGTCTGCAATATTATAAAGACAGATCTGTTCAACTTGTTTGACTTGAACAGCAACACCACATTCCTGAGTTCCAATGATCTTTCTTTTCTTTCCTGAAAGCCAGTATTGACATTTCAGATTAAATTGTTTTTTTCTACTTTCTTTCAGCAGAGATTTTTTTATTGTGAAAAGGTTTCTAATGTTTAAGCTTGTCCTAATTTAGTGAGCTTGGCAGCAGCAGACATTCTCAGCAATGTAAAAAGAGAGAGAGAGAGAGAGAGAGAGAGAGAGAGAGAGAGAGAGAGAGAGAGAGAGAAGGAGAGAAAGGGGAAGAGGAAGGGAGGAAAGGAGGGAGAGGGGGAGGAAAGGAAGGAGAGGGAAAGGAAAAGAGAATCTGAGAGAGGAAAGGGAAAGGGAGAAGGAGAGGGAGAGGGAAGGGAGAGGGAAAGAGAGAGAATTGTCCTGAAATCAAACGACCTGAGTGTGAATCTTAGCTCCATTTAACTCTTAGGTGAATTAGGAGAAATCACTTTAAATCCCCTGATCTCAGTTTCCTATACAATATAGATTGGACTAGATGATCTCAGATCCTTCTAGTTCTAAAATTATACTCCCATGAACTTTTGATCTATAAAATGGGTTCAGTGCTATTGTTATTGGTATGAGAACTGTGTATATTTAATTAAATTCCTTCTCTGTTGCTTTAACATTCCCAAAGTTCTCATTGGTTTCTTTAAACATTTTTTCAGTGAAGAATAAGTTCTGATTGGTTTTAATCCATCACCTCTGTACTTCAATTCCTTCTCTTTCAATTGTTTGGTGAAGAATTCTTTCCGAATAGTATCTGGTCTTCCTCTCACTTATTTTTTATAATATAACCTACTATTCAGGTTGCCTAAGCATTTTGAGCCTATTTTTTTTATGTTATAAGATGTTGGTTTGAACTTAATTTTTGACAAATTATTTTACAGTTTTCTCTAAAGTTGTGATCAAACTTAAAAAATTAAGTAATTATTTTTCTTGTGTTTCCTGAACATTGGGTTATTTGCTTTGAATATTTTTTATCTTTCCTTGATTGTTTCATTGAATTATTTTTATTTTTTAACTAGTACTAAATTGTTTAAACAACTACTTTAAAACATAATTTGAAATTTAGAAAAACAATTCTCACTCCTTTACTACTTTTCTATAATTTCCCTCAATAATCTGGACCCTTTCTTTCTCCAAATGAATTGTGTTATTTTATTTAGTTTCCTGAAATAGTAGCTTAGTATTTTAATATAGTGTTAAATTTATAAATTAAATAATTTAGGCATTTTTGTTATGTTGGTGTGATCCAGCTGTAAATAATGAATATCCCTCCAATTATTTGTCATTCTTATTTTATTTATATAAGTAGTGAGAATTTCTTGGTAGATTGGTCCTCAGATATTTCAAATATTTTATAGTTATTTTGAGAAGTATTTACCTTGGGTCATTTCTTCCTTGAATTTTAGTTATATACAAATGCTAATTATTTCATAAATGTGTATTTTCTAATTCACTGAAACAAGTAATTGTTTTGATTTATTTTTTCTGATTCTTTGAGATTTTTCAAGTCTAAAATCATGAAGCAGGCTAGAATAATGGACAAGCAAAAAATGAATATCGTCATAATGAACAATTATGGTGGCAGGGATGCTCAGGACATAAACCCAAAAGAATATATAGATAAAACTTCAAAATATCTCAGGAAAAAACTCAACTTGGGTACAAAAAAGAACTGGTTGGATACTAAAATACTGGAGGACAATTGTGTCAATTTTCAGAAGGAAACAGCATTCAATTCAGTACACCAATCATTTATTAAGTGCAAGGATGCAGATAGCCAAGCAAAATAAGAACAATTTCTTTGACATTAAGTTACAATTTTAGAAGAGGTTATTAAGTGAATGTTTTGGGAGCCTTATAAAGGAGGAAATATGATCACTAGAAAACATTATGGGTTCACTAAGAAAAAGTCATGATAGACTTACTTTAATTTTTTTGAGAGACCTATAATTTATTAAATATTTTTATCAGGGGAAAATAATATATCTTGTACATCTAGATTTCAATAAGATAGTGTCTCATGATATTCTATGAACAAGATAATGAACTATGGACTGCATGATAAAACAAATTGATTAAAAAGTTATTGATTAATATATTAAAGGAAAGTCTCTAGTGTGATGATTCCAAGTTGTATCCTATTCTCTGTCCTGTACCATTAATTTGTTCTGTCATTGAATGAGATAAATATTGTAATAATTTGCATGTCTAATATGTAGATGACAGAAATCACTAACAGGAACAACAAATATTTTCAGATGCTACAACAATTGACTGTATAAAAATCAAATTTTAATTGGGCTATATCTGAAGTCTTGCACTTAATTTAAAAAAAAATTAACATCACCATTACAGGATGAGGGAAATATTTTTAGAATTAAACTAAGGCATGATACATGATTATGTTTCTTTGAAAAATCCCTGGGAGATTCAAGAACAGCAAATTCAGTGGGAACCAATAATGTGATGAGGCAACTTCTGAAGCCAATAAGATTCTAGGTCACCTTTATCAAATTAGAAATCCAAAATGAGGAAGGTGATAATTCCTCATAACAATGGCTCTCTGGTTTTGTTTTGTTTTGTTTTTCTAGAGCAAATATCACAGAATCACAATATCAAGAATTATATAGCTCTTTAATTTGGGGCCTGAATTTCTAGAGGCAATAGTATATTGGAATGTGACTCAGAGGGTAAAAGGATTCTAAAATATGTTACATGATGAGCATCTTAAGAAATTACTTGTTTATAGCCTGGATAAAAGAAAATTTAGGAAGACATTGTTGTCCTCAAATAGAAAAAGAAGTATTCTATAAAAAGAGATTACACCTTATCTATGTAACTCTAAAGAGTACCATAAGAATCAGTAGATAGATGTTTTACAGAAACACAATTTGTCTTAACAGAATTTTAAAAAATAATTTCAGCTTTCAAAAAAGTGAAATGTAACAAGTTCCCTTTTACTCAAAAAGAGGCTGGATGATGACTTGGTATGATCCAGACACTCACACACATTACCAGTTATCAACTAAAAAGAGCCTCCAAATGAAGACTCCTAAGAACATCATAACCAAAATCCAGAGCTTCTAGGTCAAAAAAATTCTCCAATCATTATACATGTCAACAAGATTATACAATGATCAATTCTGAAGAATGGGACTCTTTCCAACAATGAGATGACTGAGGCCAGTTCCAATGATCTTGTGATAAAAAGAGCCATCTACATCCAGAGAGAGGACTGTGGAAACTGAGTGTGGTCACAACACAATATTTTCACTCTGTTGTTTGCTAGCATTTTGTTTTCTTTTTCACTTTTCCCCTTTTTGATCTGTTTTTTCTCGTGCAGCACGATAATTGTATAAATATGTGTACATATATTGGATTTAACATATATTTTTAACATGTTTAACATACATTGGATTACCTGCCATCTAGAGGAGGGGTGGGGGAAAGGAGGGGAAATTTGGAACACAAGATTTTGCAAGGGTCAATATTGAAAAGTCTATGTGACTTCTGGCCAAGATGACGGAGAGGAGACACGCATCTATCTGAGTTCTTTCTTGCCCTCAGAATAATTTTTTTCATTACAAGACCTCAGAATTAGTTCTTGATTAAAAAAAAAAACAAATAATTACCAACAGAAGATATCCTCAAAATTCGCTAGAAAAGGTCTGTTTTTGCTCACAGGTGGGGACAGTTAGATCAGGTGCAGACTGCAAGCAGGCAGTGAGAGCACAAAATCAATAAAATAAATAAGAAAGAAGTTAAAGAGGTAAATAGAATACTAGAAAAGTTAGGTATTATAGATCTCTGAAGAAAACTAAATGGAGACAGAAAGGAGTACACTTTCTTCTCAGCAATTCATGGAACCTACACAAAAATTGACCTTATATTAGGAAATAAAAACCTCAAATTCAAATTCAGGAAAGCAGAAATAATAAATGAATCCTTTTCAGATCACGATGTAATGAAAATTACATTCAATAAAGAGCCAGGGGGAAATAAACCAAAAAATAATTGGAAACTAAATAATCTCATCCTAAAGAATGATTGGTTGAAACAGCATAGCATAGACATAATTAATAACTTCACCCAAGAAAATGACAATGATGAGATGTCATACCAAAATGTGAGGGATGCAGCCAAAGTGGTAATAAGGGGAAAATTTATATTTTTAGAGGCCTACTTGCATAAAATAGAGAAAAAGAAGATCAATGAATTGGGCTTGCAACTAAAAAAGCTAGAAAAGGAACAAATTAAAAACCCCCAAACACTAAACTTGAAATTCTAAAAATAAAAGGAGAGAGTAATAAAATTGAAAGTAAAAAAAAAAACTATTGAATTAATAAATAAAATTGAGTTGGTTTTATGAAAAAACAACAAAATAGATAAACGCTTAGAAAATCTGATTAAAAAAAGGAAAGAGGAAAATCAAATTGTTAGTCTTAAAAATGAAAAGGGGGAACTTTCCACCAATAAAGAGGAAATTAGAGCAATAATTAGGAGTTACTTTGCCCAACTTTATGCCAATAAATTTGATAACTTAAATGAAATGGAAGAATACCTTAAAAAATATAGCTAGACCAGATTAACAGAGGAAGAAGTAAATTGGTTAAAAGTAAAAATTGGTTAGAAAAAGAAATAGAACAAGCTATTAATCAACTCCCTAAGAAAAAATCCCCAGGATCAGATGGATTTACATGTGAATTCTACCAAACATTTAAAGAACAATTAACTCCAATGCTATATAAACTATTTGAAAAAATAGGGAATGAAGGAGTTCTACCAAACTTTTTTTTATAATACAGACATGGTACTGATACCTAAAATCAGGTAAGTTGAAAATAGAGAAAGAAAATTATAGATCTAATGAATATTGATGCAAAAATATTAAATCAAATATTAGCAAAAAGATTACAGAAAATCATCCCCAGGATAATACACCATGACCAAGTAGGATTTATACCAGGAATGCAGGGCTGGTTCAATATTAGGAAAACTATTAGGATAATTGACTATATCAATAGCCAAATTAACAAAAACCATATGATCTTCTCAATAGATGCAGAAAAAGCATTTGATAAAATCCAACATCCATTCCTATTAAAAACACTTGAGAGTATAGGAATAAATGGTCTTTTCCTTAAAATAATCAATAGCATCTATTAAAAACTGTCAATAAGTATCATATGTAATAGGGATAAACTGGAACCATTCCCAATAAGATCAGGAATGAAACAAGCTTGCCCACTATCACCATTACTATTCAATATTGTATTAGAAATGCTAGCTTTGGCAAAAAGAGTTGAGAAAGAGATTAAAGGAATTAGAGTAGGCAATGAGGAAACCAAATTATCACTCTTTACAGATGATATGATGGTATACCTAGAGAACCCCAGAGATTCTACTAAAAAGCTATTAGAAATAATTCATAACTTTAGCAAAGTATCAGGATACAAAATAAATCCCCTCAGCATTTTTATACATCACCAACAAAAATCAACAGCAAGAGATACAAAGAGAAATTCCATTCAAAATAACTGTTGATAGCATAAAATATTTGGGAATCTATCTACCAAAGGAAAGTCAGGAGTTATATGAGCAAAATTACAAAACACTTTCCACATAAATAAAGTTAGATTTAAACAATTGGGAAAATATTAATTGCTCTTGGATAGACACAGTGACTATAATAAAGATGACAATACTCCCTAAACTAAACTATTTATTTAGTGCTATACCAATCAGATTCCCAAGAAACCATTTTAATGACCTAGAAAAAATAACAACAAAGTTCATACAGAAGAACAAAAGGTCAAGAATTTCAAGGGAACTAATGAAACAAAAAATCAAATGAAGGCGGCCTAGCTGTACCTGATTTAAAACTATGTTATAAAGCAGCTGTCAACAAAACCATTTGGTATTGATTAAAAAATAGACTAGTTGATCAGTGGAACAGGTCAGAGTCACAGGACAAAATAATTAATAACTGTAGCAATCCACACAAAGATCCCAGTTTTGGAGATAAGAATTCACTATTTGACAAAAACTGCTGGGAAAACTGGAAATTAGTATGGCACAGACTAGGCATGGACACACACTTAACACCATACACCAAGATAATATCAAAATGGGTTCATGATTTAGGCATAAAGAATGAGATTATAAATAAATTAGAAGAACATAGGATAGTTTACCTCTCAGATTTGTAGAGGAGGAAGGAATTTGTGACCAAAGAAGAACTAGAGATCATTATTGATCACAAAATAGAAAATTTTGATTATATCAAATTAAAAAGCTTTTGTATACAAACAAAACTAATGCAAACAAGATTAGAAGGGAAGCAATAAACTGGGAAAACATTTTTACAGTTAACAGTTCTTGTTGGAATCTTTACAAACTGCTAACTCATTAGAGTTGATAGATCATTGATCTGATCTTACAAGAAGATGTTTGGGGCCAGAACTTGAAACAAGGTACTAAGTAGAACTAATTAATACAATGCTTGTGTTCACACCTTTACTCGTTGGAGTTCACAAGTATGGGAGATCCACAAAGTAAATTTTATAACTTTGTGAATTCACACCTCCCTTGGGTGTGCCTCCAGAAAGAGGAGTCAACCTTTGGGAAATCATGCATAAAGAGGCTCTTAGATTCGAGTGAGTGAGTTACTTCCGGTTAGAGAGAGATTCATTCCATTTTCCACTTGGCTGGCTGGAGGCTGAAGAAAGCAAAGACAGAGGCTGAAGGACTAACCTTTGGATTTGGAGACATTCGGAGGGAGCTCTTGGAACTAAGCAGAGAGATAGGCCTCTAAGCTAACCGGGCTATATTGGAGATAATAAAAGATTTTCACTTTTATCACCTGGGTGTGTTTTGGGTGATTATTACTTTTAATTGAAACTAAGGCTGCCTCCAGAAAACCTCCCCGAGAAACCTCCTTTCTCCCTCAGAGAGAACCATCACATATTATATTTTAAAGAAGAACAAGAACACCACATGGTCTGATAAAGGCCCCATTTCCAAAATATATAGAGAATTAACTCTAAATTATAAGAAATCAAACCATTTTCCAATTGATAAACAGTCAAAGAATATGAACAGACAATTCTCAGATGATGAAATTGGAAGTATTTCTGCTCATATGAAAGGGTGTTCCAAATCATTATTGATCAGAGAAATGCAAATTAAAACAACTCTGAGATACCACTATACATCCGTCAGATTAGCTAGAATGACAGGAAAAGATAATGATGAATGTTGGAGGGAATGCGGGAAAACTGGGACACTGATGCATTATTGATGAAATTGTAACAGATCCAACCATTCTGAAGAGCAATTTGGAATTATGCTCAAAAAGTTATCAAACTGTGCATACCCTTTGATCCAGCAGTGTTACTACTGGAGTTATATCCCAAAGAGATATTAAAGCAGGGAAAGGGACCTGTATGTGCCAAAATGTTTGTGGCAGCTCTTTTTGTACTGGTTAAAAACTGGAAAATAATTGGATGCCCATCAATTGGAGAATGGTTGGTTGGATAAATTGTGGTATATGAATGTTATGGAATATTATTGTTCTGTAAGAAATGACCAACAGGAAGAAGACAGAGAGGCTTGGGGAGACTTATATGAACTGATGCTAAGTGAAATGAGCAGAACCAGGAGATCATTATACACTTCAACAACAATACTATATGAGGATGTATTCTGATGAAAGTGGCTATGTTCGACAAAGAGAAGATCCAATTCAGTTTCAATTGATCAATAATGTACAGAATCAGCTACACCCAGAGAAGGAACACTGGGAAATGAATGTGGATTAATTGCATTTTTGTTTTTCTTCCCAGATTATTTTTACCTTCAAAATACATTTTTTCTTGTGCAACAAGAGAACTATATGGATCCACACACATATATTTTATCTAAGATATACTTTAACATGTTTAACACATATAAGACTGCCTGCCATCTAGGGGATAGAGTGGAGGGAGGGAAGGGAAAAGTTGGAACAGAAGTGAATGCTAGGGACAACATTGTAAAAATTACCCATGCATATGTTCTATCAACAAAAAGCTATAATTAAAAAAAGGGAAAAATTACCCATTCATATGTTTTGAAAATAAAAAGCTTTAATAAAAAAAGTATCAAATACCAAAAAAAAATTCTCCAAAAGCATTTGCAGTGGACTGAAACATATGGGTCAGGATAAAAACAAATGTGTACTGCTTGCTGCCTAGAGGTAGCAACACTTGCCATATTTGTAATCTGTCATAATCTCAAATAACATATGAAAATGAATGCAGTCCTGTCGGTTAAAAAAGGCAATTATTATTTGGAAGATGAACAAGGACAAAGAAGATGGTATAGAAATGAGACCCACCAATTATCTCAGACTATGTTTTAGAAATGCAATAATTTTACAAATTCAGCTAAACTTTAACTACCCTTTGAAATACAGACTATGTAGTTACAAGAAAAAGAACAAAACTTAGATCATTTGAATTTGAAATACAACTTTGCTTCTTAGTTGGGTAAACTTGCTGAAATATTTAATCTCTATGGGTCTTAGTTTTCTTCTCTAAAATGAGGGGTTTAGGCTACATGATGATTAATTTCTCTTCTAAGTCCTAAGATTCTTTTTTTTTAATTTGTAGTTTTTTTTCTAGAGATGATCTGTGAATTCTTTCAATTAATATGTCATTTTCTATGTTTAGGAGTTATAAACAGTTTCTTTTGTTATTTCTTCCATTTTGATGTTGAAATTTTTGGTCCTTTTCTTTTGGAAAGCCTAAGATCTGTAGCTTTTCTCTGTTTCTCTTGTCTTCAGGTTCAGTATGTTTTCCTTACATAGTAATCATATTTTCTTTTAGTATTATTGTTTTTTACCTCTCTGTCTAGGTCCTTCAGTTCTTTGTATTTGTATTCCCAATCTACATTATCTCTGTCTCCATCTCTGATGCTTGCCATTACAAACTCATGTTTTTCTTCTGCTCCTTGTTTTTATTGTGCATATAAATTTTGTATTCATAATTCTCATTTCTCTTTTAAACCACTCATAAACAGAATATTTGGTTATACAATCTCAAATTCTATAGGGTCCTTTGTCTTATTAAATATTTAATAATTTTGTTTTTTCTTTAGTATTTATTTATAGATTTATGAATTTATTTACTAGATTTTGAAGCCATATTTCCCTCGTGTTTTTCCTGTTTTCCTGTTGGTTTGCCTGTTTTTGTTCAAGGTTTTTGAATTTTCTGCTTCCTAAAATCTTTAATATTGTCAACTCCCCTCCTTCACTTTCCCCCTAATCATTCACTTTCTGATTCTTTCCTCAGTTATGGTAGTTTTAAGTGATGGCTATTAAAGAGATTAGTCTCCTCCCACACTGGGCAATTCATGGTATAACAACCTAGGACTCTGCCTCAACTGACTTTAAGTGTTCAGAACTAGTCCCATCTGTCTGCTATATTTTTTCCTTCAGACTTGGGTGAAGTGTTTCATAGTTCCCCACCCACACAGTGTCCTGTCATGACACTGCTCCCTCTGTCCTAGCACTGGCAGTTCAGAGATTGCTTTCCTGGGTACTGACAGGCCAGATCTTTGCATCACTGATGCTTCCAAAATGTTACTCCTAACAGATTTTTGCTTTTGAAGGGTTGTGGCCAAACAGGGTGTTGAGACATAAAGAAACTTCCACAGCCTAGAGCCAGGGTATCTATAAATCTGGAAAGTGGAAAGGGGAAGTAGGATACAGGGATGGATTTTTATAAGCCTGTATTATCTTCTTGGGTTTGTTAGTGTAGCCTTGCTGTTGGTAGTGTGGGAGGAAGGACAGGGGTACTGAGCTCAAGGTCAATGAATATCAGTTCCTAGTTTTGGGAAGAATTTTTTGTTTTACCTATTCTTGAATACTAGTTGACTTAGATAACAGAAACTTCAGAAGTTGATTTATCTTTGACAGTTAATTTTTATTTTGGAGAGGGTGCAAGGACACAGAGAAATGTCTAGTTTGTCATCTTGTTGCTCCCATGACTTCAAATAGTTGGTTAGGCTTTGCTTTTATGAAGCAGACAAATCTAATCAAATACACAAACCAACTACCTATATTTGTGTCTTCTGAAAACAGTTAAGAAAAACAAAATAAAAAAAAATTTTCTCTCACTGTTGCTAATATACAACTCAACTTAAACTTTTGTAACTGTTTGTTAATATAAAGGAAGAGTTTAGATTCTAAGTTTAATGTCAGTAATCATATCACAATTTAAAATTCACAGAACATGTAAGTTGGAAAAACCTTAATTACCATTTGGTTTCAGCCATGGACCTTTACAATAATCTCTGTTATGGTCCAGAACTTGAAACAAGATGCTAAGTCAGTGGAATTGATAGAGACAATGATTATTTAGCATGGTATTTAACAGTTCTCTAGTTTAGTACATGTACTTAGTACTTACTAGAGTTCTACAAGATTCACACCTTTAAGAGAGCATATATAAGCTAAGACCTCAACCAGGATTCAGTCAGGGAGATTTAGAAGCCAGAGAAGGCAGTCCGCGAGAACTAGGGAAGACAGAGAAGTGGTGGCAGGTTATCTTGTGGAGAACACTGAAACCAAGATCCAGAAGGCCTCCAGAAAAACTAGCCAAGCACCAAGTAAAGGAGACAAGACTTTGAAGGAGATGATAAAGGATTTGGACGTTAATCCCTGGCTGCACTTGTGATTCCTGAACTGAAAGGAAGGCTGCCTCCAGAAGCCCCCTATAGTCTAATCTGGGAGCTCCCTGCTCCCAGAGAACATTACATTTTAAGAAGAATATTGCAAATCCCCTCTACAACATTGTATACAGGTGATGAACTATTCTCTGTTTAGTGACTTAAAGCCAACTCACTACCACTTCCAAATAATGGCAATGATGATGATGATGATGATAGCTAATATTTACATAGCACTTACTACATGTCAGAAATGTGCTAAATAATTTAGAATTTTTTAACCTGAGTTGATCTTTATTATATCTTTGTGAAGTAGCTACTATTATTATCCCAATTTTACAGATAAGAAAATTGGGGCAAACAGAAGTTAATTGACCTAATGAAGCTCATCAGTTATAACAATAACAACAATCACCACCACCACCACCACAATAATGATAGCTAACATTTATGTTACCTTAAAGTTTGCAAAATACTTTAGAAATATGATCTCATTTTGAGCCCATGACAAACTTGGTAATTAAGTGCTATAATTTCTCCAATTAAAAGATGAGCAAACTGAGAAGAAAAGGCTAAATGACTTGCTTAGGGCCATACAACTACTAAGTGTCTGAGGCAGAATTTGAATTCCAATTTATCCAGTCAAGGATAGATTCTAGGGTAAATGCTCTATTCAATGTACCACCTAGCTGCCTCTTAAGATAAGTCTTTGGATGATTCCCCCCTCCCCCCATATCAAGCCTATCTTTATCTCCCTGTAACTTCTCATTACTCTCATTACTATCCCCTTGGGAATAAACATATCGAGTTTAATCTGTCTTCTACATTAGTGGTGTCAAATTTAAATACCAACTGTGAGCTGCATATTGACTTACAAAAAACACAAATAAAAATTATCTGTATTTTACTTATTTTGTTAAACATTTCCCAATCACATTTTAATTGGTCTCTCAGGGGCATATTTGGGAGTTTTGTTGGACTTGTGGGACAAGACTCTAAGACCTTTGTTCTATATGACAGACCTTCAAATAAAGATAGCCATCATCTTCCTCCCATTTTTTATTCTTCTTGCTAAATAGTCTTAGTCCATTAATTTGATGTTTCTATGCTCCAGACTAAGGGTTCTTCAGCATTCTGGTTGTCTTTCTTTTGAATGCTCTTCAATTTATCAATAGTTTTCTTGAATTCTTATATCCAAAATTGATCATAATATAGGTACAGTGTGACCAAAGTATACTGTGACAATCATCTCTCTGACTCTGGATACTATATCTCTTTTAATTAAACCTAAGTTTGTACTAGTAGTAGATGGAAAGATGATTTTGGAATCTGGAAGACCTGAGTTTAAATGTAACCTCAGACACTTACTAGCTGTTTGACCCTGGGCAAGTCACTTAACTCTGTTTGCCTCAGTTTCCTTATCTATAAAATGAGTTGGAGAAGGAAATGACAACTATTCCAGTATCTTTGTCAAGAAAACCCCAAATGGAATCATGACTGAAATGACTAAACAACAATAAGACTGTACTAGCTAATCACACTGTTGAAACATAATACATGAGTAGCCTATTAAATTCTTCAGATCTTTTTTACACTATTATATTGCCACACACTCCCATTTATGCTTGTAATATATGACTTTCTGAACTTAAGTAAAAAGGTATATTTTCCATATTAAATTTCTTCTTTTTAGTTAAATATTGTTTCCATTCATATAATTCTAGTCATTGTATTCTTTTGATTATACTTCCTTTACTCATCACTTCATACAAATCTTTCCATATGACTTTTGAATTATTCATATTTGGTATTAGTTATGACAGAATAATCTATAGCATTTATATATCATAATTTTCATTCATTATTCAATAAATCTCAAGATTATATATTATTTTAGCTATAAAGTTCAGATTACTTCACCTTCTCTTTCCACTCTACCATCAAAAATCTCCTAAGGAGCAATAGTGAGCTCCTTGCTAGGAAATTGCCTTTTTTCTTTAGGACTAATCCTCTAATTTATATGAGAGAACACACCAGATAGATCCTCTCAGGCTGATGATGACTCAGCAGAGACTGGTAGTGAACACCACCAAATATTCATTCTTATTGTGATTTCACAATACAAGTCATGCTCCTGGCTTACTCCTAAAACTGTGCTTGTTCTTTATATAGTGTGTATTATAGGTGATATTAACGAGTGAGAGGATATTGTATTGTATTGTAGAATTATAATGATTATGTATGTGTCATTCTATATACTGTATGTTTTCAAATTCTGTGGGGTGGAACAAAGCTATCTATACTATAACTTATCTTGACCTTGTATTGGCTCTGGGGATAATTTTGTCTACATCTGAAGAGACATAGACATAGACTAGACATAAAGACATAGACGTAGACTAATTACAATCAAATTATATTCTGGGATTTCCAAAAAGTTATAAATTATATGTCAAAAAGATATTAAATATGTTTTTATTGGCCCTTGGTATTGAATGTAGTTTGTCTAAATCTACAGTGTGAGAGTATTACGTAAAGGATTGTATTTGCTTATATTTTAAGATGTGTTACCTTTAAACTTGTATGATTTTATCCAGGGAAATATCAGAGTTTTTTTTTTTTTAACTCCTTCTTTTCTTTTCTTTTTCCGATAATTTCCTTGATCTCTAATTGTCTATTAGACATTTTAAACTAGATGTCCTGGAAACATTTTAAATTCAACATGTCTAAGATAGAATTCATTATCCTTAACCCTAAACTCTCCCCTTTTCCAGTCTTCTTTATTTTGATCAGAAGCACCACCATCCTTCTGGTAGTTTAGATTTGTAATCTCAGTATTATCCTTTATTCCTCCCTTTCTTTAACAGTCTCTTTCTCTTACCATAACTTTTCTGTTATCTGACCCCTTTCCTCCAAATCACACAGCTACCTTTTTTGTTTAGGCTTTCTTTATTTTTTGACTACTTTGTTACAACAGCCTCCAAATTGATGTTCTTGTCAAGTTTTTCACTGCTACAATCCAACCTACACACAATTCTCTAAGTAATTTTTAAGTGCAGATCTGACCATGTGACTCCATTACTCAGCCAACTTCAATGTTTTTCTATCGCCTTTAGAATGAAATAGAATTTCTCCACTTAGTTTTGAAAGTTCTAAACAACTGACCTCAACCCATCTTTCCAGCCTCATTGGATACTATCTCCCATCTCTTTACATTTATATTAACTGTCTCTTATACTGGAATCCATCCACCTCTCCTACCTTGTGCTTCACAGAGCTCCTGTCCTTTACTCAATCATTTTTTCTGAATCTCTCAATTATATCACACACACATACTATGATTATGCTACATATATTTTCATATATATTTGTTTCATTCATTATGATGTAAGGTCACTGCAAAACGATATGTCATTCTATTTTTTTGTATCTCAGTATCTAGCAAGGTAACTAGCACATAGATATTTAATAAATACTTGATCGATTAATTGTTTTCCTCTTTTATTGTAGTTTCTATCAATGATACTTTTCCTCTTTAGTAGTCTTTCTTCTTCTGGAACTTGAACTTTGTAGAGCATAAAATAAGGATAGTAACAATATCAGTGACAACAACAATCAGAATAACTCACATTCAGATTTCACTTTGAGATTTATTTACCTGGGAAGGTAAGCATTAAAAGGAAACTCAAAGATCGCATTCAATCTTATCACTTTACAAAGGAAGGAACTGAGTCCAAGACAGATGATGTGACTTGCTAATGTGATACAATATATACTTGTAAAGGACAGGATTGGTCTTCCTGCCCCTGTATAATGCTTTGTTCTTTCACTCCATGATTTTCTCTATAGTCCCCATTTTTTTCTTCTTCTGTAATGTCTAAACATAGCTGTCTATTTAGAAACAAATGTTTTCACTCTCCTGCTCTTTCCTAGAGGTATTTTCTTCCTGCTATTTTTCCTTCTGCACATTGTTTTACTTTCACTTTCTATATTTTCCTTCACAATTGATTTTTCTTCTATAAAAACCTGAAACCCATCATCTCCTTTATTTCCTCTATCTTTTCCTGAAGCTTTCTTTCCCCTTTCCCTCTTTCTCTCTCTCTTTTTTTTTTTGCAAACCTTCAGCAGAGATCTCAGAAATGTTTTATTTTTTGCTGTTGAGTAGGTTTTTATTGTAATTTTTGCAGTAAAACATTAGTAGGAGATGATTTATAACTAATGCTTTCTATCCTCATAGGTAGCATTAAAAGGAGATGAGTAAAGGCTGATCAGTCTCATAAAGGAAGCTGTTCTGAATCCTCTAGTGAGAACAGAGACCAACGGCCTAAAAACAAGTGTTTACTATAGAAGTCAACAGCAGGAGTACTTGGGAGGGGAAGATGGGAAAAAAAGATGGAAGATTTTGTTTGCAGCTGATTTGTAGAACTATAGATCTTTTTCAGGAGCCCACAGGGATTACATTTCTTTTTGTTTTCCTCCAAAGGACAGTTAACAACTTTACATGTGTTAAATATCAACTTCCCTCTCTGCTGGTAGAGAAAATAGAAGGGCTAGAGTAACTCAAGTGATCCTTGAAAAGATGGAGTGATATCTCTTCAGAAATAAAAGACAGGGAAGTGATAGTGTCTTGAACCTATGTAGTAGGTCCCACTATTTTCTTCTGTATTGGGCCCCTGAAATTTATGGGGAAGAGTCATAGTACTTAATAAAAATTTAAGTGAATATTTACAAAAATATAAAATTCAAATCAACAGAACAAGATATGGAGATTTTTAAACAATTCAATTCAAGAGGAAGGAATTTAATACAACAAAATAAACTTCCAAAGAGAAAATTTCCAGGATTAGATGGGTTCATAAGTAAATTCTTTCAAATATTCAAATGAGAGTACCTGTGTATGGACAAGTACAAAGTTTTCTTTCATACTAACAACTTCTGGGTCATAGACAGGGAGAACAGAAAAGGGAACCTGAAAAAGGCGAGTTCTATCTGCTGAGAGAGGCCTTAGGCAATATATTAAGCAAGGCATAAGTTCTGAAACTACCAGCAGCAAAAGCAAAAATAGTTGTATGGCTCAGAACTCAGAATCAGAACAGGGTCTCATCTGGATCTAGCCCAGTCTGCAGAAAAATAACGATGGGATGAATTCCACACCAAAAGGGAGTCTACAATTCTGTCACTAAACCAATACAGTGACTTCAGCAGGAATCTACTTTTGTTCAGACCCAAACTCAGGAATTTGTCAAGGAAGCAGCAATCAGTTTGCCCTAGATTAAACCACTGTAGAAATACTGGAATATTGCAAATCTCCAGCCTTTCCCTGAGATCTTGGAATAACCCAACACTCAAAGAAAGCAGGAATGAGACCATTTCAGAACTTCTCTTAAGAAGCATGGCAGAGGGCAGCTAGGTGGTACAGCCCTGGAGTCAGGAGGACCTGAGTTCAAATGTAGCCTCAGACATTTAACACTTCCTGGTTGTGTGAACCTGGGCCAGCCACTTAATCCCAATTGCCTCAGCAAAATAAATAAGTAAATAAATGAATGAATAAATAAATGAATGAATGATGAAAAAATAAGAAAAGAAGCATGGCAGAGCCTAGTTCTAATATCAAATCAACAATCAGGAAATAAACTGGAATATAGCAAAAATAATTCTGCCATAATGAACTTTTATAGGGATAGGGATATTCAAGACACAAACCTCCAAAAAGAGAATAACTTCAAGATATCTACAAAAAAAATACCTGAGCAGAGAAAAAGTGAAAATATCTTAGATACAAATGCAACTAGAATCTCTGGAAGAAACAAAGCAAAAGTTTTGGAGAAAACTTTTTAATAAAATTTTTATAAGCTCAGAGTTTTAAAAATGAATGTTAGAAATTGCTTCTACATGTAAATGGGGGAAAATAAAATACTAAATAAAAAAGAAAATGTTTAAAAAGGTAAAAATTAGAATTGGGCAAATGGAAGCTAATGTCTACATCAAGAAACAATAAAGCAAAGTCAAAAGAATGAAAAAAATAGAAGAAAATATGAAATATCTCATTGGAAAAGCAACTGACTTGGAAAATAAATTGAGGAAAGGTAATTTAGAATTATTGGAGAACCTGATAACCATGAAAGAAAACCTAGACAATATATTTCTTTTTAAAAATTAGATTAGCAAGAGTATTTTATTTTAAAAATAACTTTATTTTTCAAAATGCATGCAGATGTAATTTTCAACATTAGCCCTTGCAAAACCTTGTGTTCCAATTTTTTTTTCCTTCTCCTCCTTCCCCTCCCTTAGATAGCAAGTAGTACAATATAGGTTAAACACCTGCAGTTCTTCTAAACATATCTCCACATTTATCATGTTGTGCAACAAAAAAAATCACATCAAAAGGGGAAAAAAATGAGAAAGAAAAAACAAAAAAACAACAGCTAAGGTGAAAATATGCTGTAACCTACATTCAGGCTCCATAGTCCTTTCTCTGATTGCAAATGGTTCTTTCCATCAGAAGTTAGACAGTGTATTTCAAGAAATTATCAAGAAAATGTGATATAGAGGATAAAATAGGAAAAAAAAAGAATCCATAAATTACCTCTTAAAAGCAATCCCAAAATAAAAACTCCCAAGAATATTATAACTATTCCAGAATTCTCGTAAAAGAGAAAATACTTTAAGCAGCCAGAAAGAAACAATTCAATTATCATGGAGTCAGTCAGGATTACACAAGATTTAGCAGCTTCCGTTTAGAATATTATATTCTAGGAAACAAAATGCTAGGATTAAAATAAAAAAATAACCTACCCAGCAAAACTGAATGAAACCCTTCAGGAGAAAAGTGAATATTTAATTAAATAGAAGAAACATTTCTGATAAAAAGAACAGAACTGAATGAAAATCTGGGATTTAAATGCTACTCAAAAGAAATACAAAAAAGGTAAATGTGAAAGAGAAATTATAAGGGATTCTATAAGGTTAAACTGTTAATCTATGTTAACATCCTCAAAGTGAATGGAAGGATATGATAAAGAAAGGATATGATAAAGAGGGAGAGAGCAAGGAAGAAGAAGAAGAAAATATTATGCAAGGAAATATACATTAAGTAATCATAACTGTGAATTTAAATGGGATGATCTTACCCATAAAAATGGAAGCATGGATTAGAAACCAAAATCCAACAATATGTTGTTTGTAAGAGACATACTTGAAACAAAAAGACATACTCAGGGTTCAAATAAAGGGTTGGACCAGAATCTAATATGCTTTAGCTGGAGTAAAAAAGGCAAAGTAGCAATCATGATTTCAGACAAAGCAAAAGCAAAAATAGATCTAATTAAAAGTGATAAATTAGGGAAACTTCATGATGCTGAAAAATAATACAGACAAGGAAGTAATACCAAAAAAATTTTACTACAGGTTTCTCTGATGAAGGCCTCATTTCTCAAATATATACTAAGTATACAACTGAGTCAAATTGAAGAATAATTTTCTCACTTTGTTTTTCTTGCTTTTTTTGAGAAATATGACTAATATGTAAATATGTTTTCACATGTATAATTAATAACATATTGCTTCTCTTTTCAGTGGTTGTGGGCGAGAGTAGGAAGAGAGAATTTAGAACTCAAAATTAAAAAAGATTGTTAAAAGTAAATGAATTATAATTTGACATGTTTTTAAAATAATGGAATTGGAGAGGTGCTATGATTGTGTTGAATATATTTTCAGCTGAGTTGACAATATTGTTAAGTTTTTGATTGTTTTACTTTGTTATAAGAATCCCTGTCATGGAATGGGGGTAATATGTAAATGTTTGTAATATAAAAGCAAACATATTAATAACATTAAGATAGTCATATCACCGATCTAGAACTGGTAGGAATCTTAAAGGTCAGCTAGTTTTATCCTTTGTTTTATAGATGAGAAAACTGAATTTTTAAAGTGCTTACATGTACTTGCTCAAGATCATACATCTAGTAAATAGTGGAAATAGCATTAAAATTCAGATTCCTAAAATGAAATATTTTCATGAAATACCCATCTTTCTGTCTTCTACTAAGAAATAAGAAAATCACCAGTATTGAGAGCATCTATTACTAACCATAGGAAAGAAGGATGTCCTGTTGGTTAATGTCCACTTGATATTCTCAATAGGGAAGTGATCATTTCCCAGACACTTGCCAAATTTACAACCATAAAGTACTTATGGTGCCTTGTGGCAATGAGTGATTGGAGCATCAGGTGGAACTTTGCAAATATCCCTGCAACTTTAGGTCTTTATGACTTCATGATCTTCTTAGTATATACTCTTTCCAAAACAGAGATCACAATCCCTCTATGACTTAGTAAATAATTTTTCTGAATTTCTCTGGCCTAAGAAAATCAAACACTGTGGTCAACCTTGTAATATTTCTCTAAATTTGTCTAGTTTGTCTTTGAGTCACAAACATAATATGTTCTTGCAGTTTATCCACTTTGGTAGGTCCTGCAAAAACTTTATTCTGGGATAAGAACTCTGAATGACTTCAAGAGCATGTTGAGGCATTGGAAAAAAGCATTATAGTAGAGAAAAAAAAAATGTTCCTAAGAATTGTAAAACTCCATATAGGATAAAGAAGGAAAGTCAGAAAAGAAAGGTTTTCGTCTATCAATTGAAGTCAAAGTTGACAAATAAACAGCAATCTATGAGGAATGAAGCTTTGGTTCAGAGAATGAGGTTTGGTTTTCCTGGGGTCATGATTGAAGACAAAAATGTGAGAATTTTGGCTAGTCTAGTAAAACCAATTCCAACTATGGCCTTTAAATGGTATATTGGATAGAGCAGGGGTTTGGAGTGAGGAATATCTGACTACGAATCTTGTCAGATCATTGGTTTTGAATTGACCAGAGATCCTTTTAGAGGATCCATAACTACTTTCATAATGATACTTAGATATTTTCATTTGTAAAATGGTAGATATAGAGATAACCTACATACATGGGGAACTTTTAGGAGATGATCTTTAATAATTTTTAAGAATACAAAGAGGTCCTGAGACTTACAAGTGTCTTAGAAACAAATCTTTTTTTTTCTGATCTGTATTTCATTTTCCTCATTTTATATAGTGGGGTTTTTTAGGGGTGAAGCAATCAGAGTTAAGTGACATGCACAGGGTCACACAGCTAGTTGAACTATCTGAGACTGGATTTCAACTCAGGTTCTCTCGACTCCAGGGCTAGATCTCCATCCACTGTACTTCCAACTGCCCTTTATTTTCTTCATCTATAAAACAGATATAAAATTGGTTTACCCCTTAGTACCAACTTCATAGGATTGCTGCATAGATAAAATAAATTAACATATATAAAACACCTTCAAATTTTAAATAGCATATACTTAAAATTGAAAGAACTATATAAATGTTAACTATTTTTATAAAGACTTTAATACATTTTTATAAAGAAAGCTACCCTGCTACCCTGATATACTCATATAACCAAGTACAGAAGAGAATAAAAGCTATGATACATACATAAATGTGTGTGTGCACATATACATAAGTATACAATACACTCATATAATATATAATTATATATACTAAATTTTTACACATCTTTGTGTATATATACATATATAAGTATTTATGTATGTATGTCTTTGTCTATGTGTCTATAAATAATGAAGGTAATTGTTGTTTACAGAGAACTGGGAAGTAATAAGATCAATATTTATACCCTTTTATGTCTTATATAAGTGTTCTGAGTATGGGTAATAAATGAGACATAAATCTGAATATAAGTAGGCAAACATAATTATAGGAATCACTGAATTATGGAAGAGACTTGTGACAGGAGAGATATATAGTAAAAAGGTATGCTTGTAGAAATCTAAGAATCTAAAGGAGGACATGTGGTAGATACCACATACAGGTCAAGATAGGAAAGAGAAAAAGAAAAGATATTTTGGTGGAAATAAACTACATTACCTGGACACGAGGAGATATGTTAGATGCTGAATTCTTATTGAAGAATGCAATGCTAGCATGAGTTGGAGTTAACTTATAGAATACCTGCTTTAGTTTTATTGCCACAAAGAGCAACTAAGGAATCTTTGATTTTTTTTTTTTTACAGATGATTTTATCTTTTAAAAGGTAGAGGAAGTAAGGAAAGGAATGTAAGATAGTCTGATATGAGCCTTGACTTTGGGAAAGCAAATTACAAGGGACCCCAGAAAAAGGCAGATTAAATGCCTGAGTCTCTAAAAGAAGCTGTTTTATAGAAATCTGTGTCTTGTGTCAGTTTGTCAATAGGCATTTAAGTGCCAACTGTGTCCCAGGTAATGGGCTAAGCACTGGCAAAACAAAAAGAGGGGGGAAAAAACCATTGCTTTCAAAAGGTGTAGGCTAATGGGAAGATGCTACTATTAGGCTAATTAAGCAAGGACAAAAGGGGACTGTTGTGCAACTGAAAAACAAGAGTACTTTGATTCAAAACCTAATAATATCATTGAGTAGTTGTGTGACTTCAGTTAACTCACTTGACCTTTCTAGGACTCCGTTTTCTCATTTTTAATATGGGATTGGATTAAATGAACTTGACGGTTTCTTTCACAAAAATATTGAGTCTACTTTTAAAAGCATTTTGCTTTTTGATCTATTGTATTTTCTGAAAATATAAGAAAATAAAAGCAATTCAACCGAGTTTTAAATTTTCATTTCTACATTTAAACCTTATATCTCCCCCCAGTGTCTTATATAGTACTTAGTACATGTAGATGTTTAGTAAATGTTTATGTCATTGAAAAAAGGTGTGTGTGTGTGTGTGTGTGTATGTGTGTATGCAATCCTCTCATTGTATAGATGAACAAACCAAGGCTCATTTCTAAATTTTAAAGAGGTTGAATTTAGTTTGAATATTAAGATGAAAATTTCACCTCTGATAACAGTGGTTGGTTTAGATAAGCAGTTTTAAAAAGTCTTTGTCTTAAAAATTAACAGATTATTAACCTGCTTGTTAATAGTGTTTTCTTGAATGAACTTGGAAAACAATTTCTTTGAAATGTACAATAATATAGATATAATAATGTTGTGCCACTGTTCTCTTGTATTGTCCTGACTCAGTTTCCCTAATTATCCTGACTCAGTTTCCCTAAATTGTTCTGCCTTGATTACCCTGAATTGTTCTGCCTCAGTTTATAACTGTTCTGCTCAACCACCTCTCTCTCCTAATCATGATGATCCAGAGAAGGAAAGCTATCTTATGCATCATCAGAATGTTGGGAGTCTCTCCCCATTTTGTAATCCCATTTATCAGATATCCCCCATGCCTCCCCTCACCCTATCAGAACCAGATTGTTAGTCCCGTGTTCCTGCTCTCAGCACTTTGACTCTGCCCCTGCCTTAGTCTACCTACTGTGTCTGAGCCATGTGTATATATGTCATTGAGAACTCACATTGTTGGCTGGATTCTTGAAGACAATAGTCTCATTCAGCCCTGGGACCAAACCATGAATCCATTTGGTCCCAGTAAACCTCTCCCTTTCAAATAAATACTCTCTAATCTCTATCTTGTTTCAGTTTCTCTGGCATTACAATAAGAAAAATCTGAAATTCAGGAATAAAAACCCAGTATTTGTGGGTTGCTTTGTGATACTGAGAAACCTTCTTTTGGTAGGAATGTGATACTGTTTTAGTGATTCATTTATTAACTAGACAGCAATTGTCAATTCAGAGTTAGTTACAAATTACTCCCCTCTCATAGTAAGGAAAGAGAAGCTGGTTTTGGAAATATATAAATATAAAAACTAGGGGTTCAATTTTTTTCCATTCAAATGAGGGCCATTTAAAAAAACAGACAAGAACTTAATAGTTATTTTCATTCTGCCAGAGCATATTATCTTTAATGTCTCTTTTAGCTCTGATATTTTTTGATTCATTTCTAGTGCCCGCTTTTATTTGGAATTACTGAGCATTAGAACTGAAAAATGGAGAATTTTAGAGGAGAAAGTTGAGAGAACTGTTTGGAAATACTTTTTTTTTCAATCAGCAAAAACCTACCTTTTCCACTTTCTTCCCTTCCCCTGAAGTGAGAAAGAAAGAAAAACAAAATTTCTTTTACAAACAGGAATATTCAAGCAAAATATTAAAGAAATATTTAAGCAAAACAAATGATTACATTGGCCACATACAAAAAAAATATGACTCTTTTCTCTGAATCCCTCACATCTTTCACTGTGAATCCTCTGGAAGCATGGTCAATCATTATATCAATCAGAGTCCCTGGTCTTTGTAAGTTGTTTGTTTTTACAATGTTGTTATCATTAGATAAATTTTAATCTTGGTTTTGTTTACTTCACTCTGTATCTATTAATTTAAATGTCTAGCTTTTTCAGAAAGCATCCCCATCATCATTTCTTACAGAAAAGTATTTCATCAGATTCATATATCATAATTTATTCAGCCATTTCTCTTATTGCTAAAGCTAACATTTCTAGTACAATATTGAATAAAAGGGGTGATAATAGACATCCTTGTTTCACCTTGGTCTTATTGAGAACTTGCCTAATTTATTCTCATTATACATATAATGCTCATTGATGGTTTTAAATAGATGATGCTTATCATTTTTTTTAGTAAGGCAATTGGAATTAAGTGATTTGTCCTGAGTTACATAGCCAATAAATATTAAGTATTGAAGTCATATTTGAACTGAGGTCCTTCTATCTCCAGGGTCAGTGCTCTATTTACTGCACCATCTAGCTGCCTCCAATGTTGCTTATCATTTTAAGGAAAAATCCATTTATTTCTATGCTCGCTAGTGTTTTTTTTTTTTAAATAGGAATGGGTATTTATTGTTTTAAAAGCTTTTCTGCAACTATTGAGACAAATCTCTGTTAGTTTGGTTATTGACATGGTCAATTATATTGATAGTTTTCTTGATATTAAACCAACTCTTCTAGAACAAACCCCACTTGATCATAGTGTATTATCCTGTGATAAATTGCTATAATTTCTTTGATAATATTTAATTTAAAAATTTTTGCATGACTTTCATTAAGGAAATGGGTTTATCATTTTCTTTCTTGTATATGTGCATCATAAAAGGAACTTGGCAAAACTCCTTCTTTACTTATTTTTTCCCAAATAGTTTATATAGTATTAGAAGTAATTGTTCCTTAAATGTTTGGTAGAATTCCCCCGTAAATCCATCCTGTGCCTGGAGAATCTTTTGTAGGGAATTCATTAACGGCTTGTTTAATTTTTTTTTCTAAGATGGGGTTATTTGTGTATTTTATTTCTTCTCCCCTTAATCTGGGGCAATTTATATTTTGCAAATATTTATATATTTCAATTATATTATCAGATTTATTGGTATACATCTAGACAAAACAGCTCCTAACTATTGCTTTAATTTCCTCTTAATTGGCAGTAAGTTCATCTTTTTCATTTTTTGATGCTGATAATTTAGTTTTCATCTTTCCTTTTTTAATTTTTTTTTTCCTGAGGCAGTTGAGATTAAGTGACTTGCCCAGGTCACACAACTAGGAAGTTTTAAGTGTCTGAGTTAGATTTGAACTCAGGTCCTTCTGACATTAGGGCTGGTGCCCTATCCACTGCGCCACCTCTTTCCTTTTTTCTAATTAAATTAATCAGTTGTTTATCTTTTTTATTATCCACTACTCCTCCCTCCAACAAACTAACTCTTAGTTTTATTTACTACTTTAATAGTCTTCTTACTTTCAATTTTATTGATCTCTCCTTTGATTTTCAAAATTTCTAATTGGGTATTTAATTGGAGATTTTTAACTTGTTCTTTTTTTCTAGTTTTTTAGTTGCATACCCAATTCATTGATCTCCAAGTTTCTCTGTTTTATTGATATGAGCATTTAAAATATAAAAATTTCCTTAAAAACTGCTTTGGCTGAATCCCAAAAGTTTTGATATGTTGTCTTATTATTGTCATTCTCTGGAACAAAATTATTGATAGTTTCTATGACATGTTTCTTTAGGATTAGAGTATTTAGTTTCTAATTACTTTTTGTTTTATTTTTCCAATATTCTTCATTATACATCCTTTTTATTGCATTGTGATCTAAAAAGATGCATTTAATCTCTTTTTGTATTTGATTGTGAGGTTTTTATGCTCTAATATGTGATCAATTTATTCTCTGTGTATCTGAGCTTCTAATGTGTTTCTTGTAAACAACATATTGTAGTATTCTGGCTTTTAATACACTCTGCTCTCCACTTAGGTTTTATGGAAGAGTTCATCTCATTCACATTCATAGTTAGATTACTAACTTTATTTTCCTCCATCCTATTTTTCTACATTTATACTTTTCTTTCTTCTTTCATGCTTTTCTTCATCATCTGTGTTTTGCTTCTAACCCCCACCTCCCTCAATCTGCCTTCCCTTTTATCAGCTCCTATTTTCTTTTCCCTTTTCCTCTTACTTCCCTATAGGGTAAGATAAATTTTATTTTTTATATTTTTTATTAAAGTGTTTATTTTCAAAACATATGCATGGATATTTTTCAACACCAACTCTTGCAAAACTTTATGTTTCAAATTTTCCTCCTTTCCCTCTATCCCTCCCATAGATGGCAAGTAATCCAATATATGATAAACACACTAAAATATATGTTAAATCCAATATATGCATACATGTTTATACAATTATCTTGCTGCATGAGAAAAATCAGATCAAAAAGAAAAAAGAGAAAGAAAATAAAATGCAAGCAAACAATAACAAAAAGAGTGAAAATGCTATGTTGTGATCCATACTCAGTTCCCACAGTCCTCTCTTTGGATGTAGATGGGCTCTCTTCATCTCAAGATCATTGGAACTGTTCTCTATCATCTTGTTGTTGAAAAGAGACATGTCTTTCAGAATTGATCATCATGTAATCTTGTCATTTCTGTACAGTGATCTCTGGGTTCTGCTCATTTCACTTAGCATAAATTTATGTAAGTCTCTCCAGGCCTTTCTGAAATTATCCTGCTGAATGTTTCTTATAGAACAATAATATTCCATAACATTCATATACCATAACTTATTCAGCCATTCTCCAACTGATGGACATCCACTCAGTTTCCAGTTTCTTGCTGCAAACATTTTTGGAGATCATTTCTTTTCTCTCCTTTCAAATCTCTTTGGGATTTAAGCCCAGTAGAAATACTGTTGGATCAAAGGGTAGGGCATAATTCCAAATTGCTCTCCAGAATGGTTGGATTACTTCACAACTCTACCAACAATGTATTAGTATCCCAGTTTTCCCACATCCCCTTTATTTTTTCCTGTAATCTTAATCAATCTGAGAGGTATGTAGTGGTACCCCAGAGTTGTCTTAGTTTCCATTTCTCTGATCAATAGTGATTTAGAGCACCATTTTTATGACTAGAAATGGTTCCAATTTCTTCATCTGAAAATTTTCTGTTCATATCTTTTAAGCTTTTAATTTAAAAAATGTCCCAGTTTATTGCTTCCTTTCTAATATAATATAATATAAGCCCTTTTAATATAATATAATCAAATTATCTATTTTGTGATCAATAATGATCTCCAGTTCTTCTTTAGTCACAAAGTCCTTCCTCCTCTACAGATCTGAGAGGTAGACTATCCTTTGTTCTCATTTGCTTATTATATCACTCTTGATGTCTAAATCTTGAACTCATTTAGACCTTATGTTGATATACAGTGTAAGGTGTGGGTCAATCCTACTTTCTGCCATACTAGCTTCCAATTTTCCCAGCAGCTTTTTATTAGTGAGTTTTTAGCCCAAAACCTGAGTTCCTTGGATTTGTCAAACACTAGATTGCTGTAGTTATTGACTATTTTGTCCTATGAACCTAACCTATTCCACTGATCAACTAGTCTATTTCTTAGCCAGTACCAAATGATTTTGATGACTTTATAATATCATTTTAGATCTGACACAACTAGGCCACTTTCATTTGATTTTTTTTCTTTAGTACCCTTGAAATTTTTGACCTTTTGTCCTTCCAGATGAATTTTGTTGTTATTTTTTCTAGGTCAGTAAAATTGTTTCTGGGGAGTTTGATTGGTATAGCATTAAATAAATAGGTTAGTTTATTGCCATTTTTATTATATTTGCTCAACTTATCCAAGAACACTTAATATTTTCTCAAGAGAGCAATCATCTCACATAGAATAGGTAATTAGCCTTAAGTGCTCGGTTATCTGATTCAAACATATCTTTTTGGAGTTTCAGCCCTCTAAAGGTGTTCCCTCAGTTTTAGGGAACCCTTGTATATAAAGAAATGTTTACTTCAAAGGTATAATGAGCATGTGAGCAAAAGTATTATAGCAACACCTCTTCCCCCTTCTGCCTGGAAATGGGACATAATCACCCATTATATCTCATCAGTCTCTGAGAAAGAAGGAGATCTGATTTATAGTTTAATATAATTTTTATATTACATAATGCCGCCAAATTTCAAGTCCAAAAGGCATTCTATCCCCGACCAGCTTAAATTTCAGGTATCCTAGTATCTCAGGGCTTTCTTACTGGGCTATCAGAAATATTTTACTTGAAATCCTGCCTTCATGATTACCATAGTTCAAATGTAGGTATGGGGACTCAATGACTTCATCTAATGTCCAAGAGGACAAAAACAGAACAAAACTCCAAGTCCTATTCTCAGGGCCCCAGGGTCTCTGAATTGGATGGTGGAGAAGAGGAACAGAATTTATTTCACTGATTGGGGAGCTTTGTGTTATTTGTATATTAGGTAGATCTATTTGTCAGCAAGATAGGGGGAAAAGATTTGAGGCAGGGAGACTCAGTAAGCTATTACAATAGTTCAGGCATAAGGGGATAAGGATATACCATACAGTGATAAAAAATATCAGAAGAGAGAAAATGGAATATATGAGATGTTGAGAAGATAGAAGACAGGATTTTCTATCTAACTGGATATGGGGAATAAGTGAGGTTAAAAATCAAAGATGACACCTATTTTATGAGTCTTAATGACTAGGAGGATAGTGGTCCTCCAGATGGAAGTCATAATGAATTCAGTTTTGAGCATATTGAATTTCAGTGTATGGGACAATTAATTCAAGATGTCCAATAAGCAGCTGCAGGTTCAAGACTGATAGTTAAAAGAGAGAGATTAGGGTTGGAAAAATAGATCTGAGAATCATCTAACATAAGCCCCTACCTCCTGGTTATCTGCATGTCAGTTTGTTAAAATCTTGTCTTGTTCTGCTCTCTCTATTCCTCTTTATGTTTTCTAATTAGTATAATAAGTTTATTAATTGCTAGTATAAGGTAGCATTTGTAGAAAATAAGATTACAAAGGGTAATGTAGAAGTCATTTATAGACTGCCCAATAAATTAACCATATCAGTAACTTGCAAACTTTCTCGTAAATTAATAGAACACAGGAGTCATTAGAACTCATAAATGAACTAATAATACATCTTAAGACTATGTGCTAAATTAAGGGAAGTCAGATAGACTTCACAAAATGGGCTCTCATTCTTGCTAACTGCCCAGAATCTGTAAATCAGAGATAAACTCTAGAAATCCACAGTAAGAACACCAGCAAACCTTATGCTAATGAACTAATGTTAAAGTGCTACTCATTACTTTGAGATGATGTGAATATATTAATGAACTTACCCTAAAGTGATATGGATAAGCTTTACTTCATTCTCCATCACCAAAATCTATTAAAAAATTGATCCTCTGCTATAGGTCCATGCTGCCTGAATGTACCCTTCTCTTTTCTACAGTTAAATAAGTGACTCTCTGTATCCCTATTCCCTCTTTATTCTCTTTCTCCATGCTGTGTAACTCCCTTCACCACCTCATCCCTATATGATCTGCCTCTGTAACTCCATGCCACTTGTCTTTATACTTTATAAGATTAATTACAAAGGTATTGAAACATTATTCCCCACTTGCTGCCATCTTGGTATTTTTCTGTAAGTATCAAAAAATATGTGCCTGCAACTATATGAGCAAAACTACAAATCACTTTCCATACAAATAAAGTCAGATCTAACCAACTGGGAAAATATTCAATGCTCTTGGATAGGGTGAGCAAATATAATAAAGATGACAATACTACCTAAACTAATCTATTTATTTAGATTCCCAAAAAACTATTTTAATGACCTAGAAAAACAACAAAGTTCATATGGAAAATTAAAAGGTCAAGATTCAAAAGAACTAATGAAAAAAATCAAATGAAGGTGGCCTAGCAGTACCAGATTTAAAATTATATTATAAATCAACTTGGTATTGGCTAGTTGATCAGTGGAATAGGTTAAGTTCAAATGACAAAAGAGCCAATAACTTTAATAATCTTGTGTTTGACAAACCAAAGACCCCAGCCCAAAAGTCATTGTTTGACAAAAACTGCTGGGAAAATTGAAAATTAGTATGGCAGAAACTAGGCATTGACCCACACTTAACACCATACACCAAGATAAAGTCAGCATGGGTTCATGACCTAGGCATAAAGAATGAGATTATAAATAAATTAGAAGAACATAGGATAGTTTACCCTCAGACCTGTGGAGGAGGAAGGAATTTATGATCAAAGAAGAACTAGAGATCATTATTGATCACAAAATAGAAAATTTTGATTATATCAAATTGAAAAGTTGTACAAACAAAACTAATGCAGACAAGATTAGAAGTGAAGCAATAAACTGGGAAAATATTTTTACAGTCAAAGGTTCTGATAATTGCCTCATTTCCAAAATATATAGAGAATTGACTCTAATTTATAAGAAATCAAGCCATTCTCCAATTGATAAATGGTCAAAAGATATGAATAGACAATTCTCAGATGAAGAAATTGAAACTATTTCTAGCCATATGAAAAGATGCTCCAAGTCCTTATTAATCAGAGAAATGCAAATTAAGACAACTCTGAGATACCACTACACACCTGTCAGATTTGCAAGAATGATAAGGAAAGGTAATGTGAAATGTTGGAGGGGATGTGGGAAAACTGGAACACTGATACATTGTTGGTGGAATTATGAATAGATCCAGCCATTCTGGAGAGCAATTTGGAACTATGCTCAAAAAGTTATCAAATCGTGCATACCGTTTGATCCACCAGTATTACTATTAGGCTTATATCCCAAAGAGATTTAAAGAAGGGAAAGGGACCTGTATGTGCAAGAATGTTTGTGGCAGCCCTGTTTGTAGTGGCTAGAAACTGGAAATTGAGTGGATGCCCCTCAATTGGAGAATAGCTGAATAAATTGTAGTATATGAATGTTATAGAATATTACTGTTCTGTCCAAAATGACCAGCATAATGCTTTCAGAGAGACCTGAAGAGAGTTACATGAACTGATGTTGAGTGAAATGAGCAGGGCCAGGAGATCATTATATACTTCAAGAACAATATTATATGATGATCAATTCTGATGGACATGGCCCTCTTCAACAATGAGTTGAAACAAATCAGCTCCAATAGAACAGTTCTGAATTGAACCAGCTACATCCAGTGAAAGAACTCAGGGAAAGGAGTGTGAACCACCACATAGAATCCCCAATGCCTCTATTTTTGTCTGCCTACATTTTTGATTTCCTTCACAGGTTAATTATACACTATTTCAAAGTCTGATTCTTTTTTTTTTTGCAGCAAAATAACTATATGGACATGTATACTTATATTATATTTAACATATACTTTAACATATTTAACATGTATTGGTCTACCTGCCATCTGGGGGAAGGTGTGGGGGGGAAGGAGAGGAAAAATTAGAACAAAAGGTTTTGCAACTGTCAATGCTGAAAAATTACCCATGTATATATCTTGTAAATAAAAAGCTATAATTAAAACAAAATGTGTCTGCCTCCCCCCCACTCAAAGGGATACTTAGCAGTTCCATTCCCTTAATCATAAACTGAAAGAATCATAAACTAAACCATTCATAGTTGCCAATTCTCATTCTTTGTCACTGGGTTGTACTGAGGAAAGTATTTATAAATCTTAAAATTAAAAAAAAGCTGAATATTATGCTTATTACCCAAATAAACTCAGTTTCTATACCTATATATCTCACTATTCTAATATATCTTAGGCAATCACAGGAACTTTGTTTAGTCCTTGTGAACATGTACACTTCAATAATATATTATAGCTAGGTTAGAGTCTAAGAACAATCTTTTAGAGCAAAACTGCTAATGCTTACAACAGTAAATATTACAAAGTTATATATTATGCATTTTTAGGCCACAAGTCACGTCATCTCTTTGTGTCTGAGCCACAGTGAGCTTCAGTCTTTTATTTTTTTCTATTAAAAAAAAGGAAATTGGATGAGGTGAATAGTAAAATTCCATAATCAAAATTCTATAATAAATACACCATTATATGTGGTCTAGTGTGGTTATTTCAATGTAGTTTTGATGCTGGATCATATCTTAGATATAAAGTAGTCATAAGACCATTGCTTTGATATTGGAAAGATCATTAGAAGTATTGAACTCAATTCTTTTATTTTTAAAATTTTTAAAATTTATTTATCAACAAATGAGGCAATGCAAACATGAAGAGGTAAAATGACTTGCTTAGGGTTACAGAACTAGTAAATGTCAAAAGTAGAATTTCAATTCAAGTCATCCTAACTTTACCATACTATTTTACACACAAATAACTGAGATTGAATATTTTATTGGCTTGCCCCAAATCACCCAAATAATAAGGATCATAGTAGAATTTGAACCTTGGTCCTTTGCCTGCAGAATCAGGGTTTCTCCCCTCATACTACACACTTTTGTAACATATAGACATATTTTTGCCTCTCACAGTCTCTGATTGGGGGGGGGTTCAGTTTTTCAGATTTACAAGATTACCTCTTCCATACACATTTAATTGATGATTATGAAAGAACATGAAGTAGCTTTGAGGAATTGTGGGGTTTTCTCACAAGAAGACTCATTATTCTCCAAACTATGGCCACTGATTTTTGGCATGGAACAGAAATCTCTTTCTGATCAAATGTTATTATCTCTATTTTATAATTGAATAAACCTCATCCTTATAGAAACCACACCTGTGTTCTCAGTATCTAGGCTCATTGATGAAAAAGTGCTCATTTTGCCCACATTTTGATGCAATAGATGGTGGCTGTTGAAGGATTAATGTTGCATAGTTCCAAGAAGTTAATCTATTTCTCACCAAAGCAGGTGTTTTGGAAAAGAATGATGATGAATGCTCCCTCCTACCACAGAATCCCTCTCTTGTGTGCTTTTATTGTACAATGAAAGGATATCATCTTGAGGAAGTTCAGAACGTCCAGCCCTCTGGCCCTCCAAATTGGGCACAAAACCTGAAAGATACCCAGCTATGGGGGGAGAGGGCCTAGAGTGACCATGACCCATGGACTCTGATTCATGCTAGAATGGTAGAACTGGATGAAGCATTAAAAATAGTCTAATTCAATTTCATCATTTTATAGATGAGGAAAAAAGGTGATGAAAGGCTGCTAGATGGTGCAGTATATAGTACGGTATATACTTGAGCCTTGAGTCAGGAAGATTGGAGTTCAAATCTAATCTCAGACACTTAGTAATTGTTCAACCCTGGGGAAGACACCTCAGTTTGTCTCACTTTGTTCAGCTATTAAATGGAACTAATAACAGAACCTACCTTGAAGCACTGTTGTAAGGATAAAATGAAATAATTGTAAAATTGCTTAGTCCAGTGCATGGTACATAGTAGGTATTATATAAATACTTATTCCCTTCCTCTCTGGAAATTATGGGATATGACATTTATTGAAGAAACTGGGGATATTTAGTTTGGAGTAGAAAAGATTTAGAGGACAATATCATAGATCACTTACTTTTTTTGACTGCCAGTCATGAAGAAGAGGAATTAGATTATTTCTGGTTGGCCCCAGAAGTCACAATTAGAAAAAATGGGTAGAAATGTCAGAGAAGCAGATTTAATTTACTATCAGGAAAAGCTTCCTGATAATCATCTGTCCTAAATTGCAATGAGCTCCTTCAAGAACTAATGAGTTAATGAGCTTCCCCTCTGGAGGTTTTCATGGCAAAACTAGAGGAACAGTGTCCAGGGACAGATTAGATTCCTGAATACAGAATGATAGATTTTATTGATAAATTCATGACCTGTGAAGTCTATTCTTTGAGATTAGTTCTTAGAAAGTTTCCCCCTTCCTTCATCCTTTCCCTGTTTCTTTTTGTACTGTTCAATTTGCCTGAAGACTATTCAATTATCATTATTGAGGATTCTTCTACCCTTGGGTGAAATTTTATTTCATCACCTCTTTTTCTAAGCATTCATCTGGGCTGATCACAATTGTTAGTATATGGTCATGCTGGTGGATTAAATCTATTTGTTGTTGCTGTTGTTCGGTTGTTTAAGTCATGTTCAAGTCTTCTTGACCCAATTTGTGATTTTCTTGGCAAAGATGCTGGCATGGTTTGCCAATTTCTTCTCTAACTTATTTTACTAATGAGGAATCTGAGACAAAGAGGTTTAAGTGACTTGCCCAGGATCACATAGGTAGTAACTCGCTGAGACTAGGTTTGAACTTAGATATTCCTGACTCTAGTCCTGGTACTCTATGCATCATGTCATCTAATTGCCCACTTAAATTTGTAATGAGTATTTATTTCCTTGATCCATATATTCTCATATGTTGGGATTAATCCAATTTCATTGCCGTTCTTGCTTTGATCATAAACCCTAGTCCCCAAAAGGGTTGTTTGTCTTCAATTCAATTCAACAAATATTTCCACAAGCATTAATTAAATACTTACTATACACTGTGCTAGGTATTGAGGATACAAAGATAAAAACAAAATAATCTTTGGCCTCCAGGAAGTTAAATTAAACTTGGAAACAATATATACACAAGTAAATAAATTTATGAAGTAATTTCAAAGGGATTGAGTGGATCAGGAAAAGATGCAAGTAGGAAGTGGACCTGAAGTTGTGTTCTGAAACAGAATAAATACTCGGCAAGCCAGAGTTGAGTTAAGAAAACATGCAACTCAACTATGGGACCATGCAAAAAAAGCATGGGGTGTGTGAAGAAAAAGAATAGAAAATAAGACATAAAAGATAGGTGAAAATTAAATTCCAGAGGAACTTAAATGTGAAACTGAGTCACGAAACAGTTTTGAGTAGGGGATGACAAGGTCTGATTTTGGCTCTTGGAATAGTGATTTGGCAGCTGAGTGAAGAATGAATTTTAGAAGGAAAGACTGGAATCATAAAGGACAATTAAGAAGCTATTATAGGAAAATTGGTAGGCCAGGAAAAAGGTGATAAGGGCTTTTATGAGGATGGGGCATATGAATGCTATTTTGGATGTAAAATTAACAAGATTTGACAATTAATTGTATATGTGGGATGAGGGAAAGCTTGGCCATCATAATCTCATAGAATTAATTTTAATAGCTAAAAATTAACATGTATATAGCACTTAAAATGCTTTAGGAACTACGCTTAGCACTTTACAGTTATTATCTTAACCTCAGGAGATAGATGTTATTATTATCTTTGTTTTACAGATGAAGAAACTGAGGGAAAATTAATTAAGTGACTTGACCAGGGTCACACAGGTAGGTAGTAAATATCTCTGAAACCATATTTGAGCAGGTCTTCCTGACTAGAAGCTCAATGTTTTAGCCACAGCTAAATGTCCCATTTTGATTATTTGGTTATTGTTCTTCTTTCCATTAATGTCATTGTAGTAATTGAGTAGATTGTTTTCCTTTTTCTGCTTATTATTCATTGGTTCATATGAGTCTTTGCAGACGTCTCTGTAGTCATCATGTTTATTGTTCTTTCCTGTGTAATAATATTCTATTATAGTCATGAACTAAAATTTGTTTATTTATTTGAATTCCTCAATTCATAGATATACTATTTTGTTGCTAGTTCTATGTTGCTTCAAAAAGTGATGCTCTCAATATTTTGGTTTATATGGGACCTCTTTTATCATTTAGCTATGTTTAATATACAAGTGGGGCCCATAAGTTTAATACTAGGGAAGGGGGTAAAGGGAGGCAAGAAAAAGTGAAGCATAATCTGGGGATATTATGTTGGTAGGAAATATAGAATTAGTAATTTTAACCATAAATGTTAATGGGATGAACTCTCCCATAAAGCAGAGGCAAATAGCAGACTGGATCAAAAGTCAGAATCTTACAATATGTTGTTTACAGGAAACACATTTAAAGCAGGGAGATATATACAGAGTAAAGGTAAAAGGCTGGAGCAGAATCTATTATGCTTCAGGTGAAGTCAAAAAAGCAGGAGTAGCCATCCTTATCTCATATCAAGCAAAAGCAAAAATTGATCTAATTAAAAGAGATTAGGAAGGAAATTATATCTTGTTAAAGGGTACTATAGACAATGAAGCAATATCAATATTAAACATATATGTACCAAGCATCTAACTTCCTAAAGGAGAAGTTAAGAGGGTTGCAAGAAGAAATAGACAGTAAAACTATAATAATGGGAAATCTCAATCTTGCACTCTTAGAATTAAATAAATCAAGCCACAAAACAAATAAGAAAGAAAATAAAGAGGTAAACAGAATATTAGAAAAATTAGATATGGTAGATCTTTGGAGAAAACTGAATGGTGACAGAAAAGAGTATACTTTCTTCTCAGCAGTTCATGGAACCTATACAAAAACTGACCATATATTAGTACATAAAGACCTCAAAATTAAATGCAGGAAGGCAGAAATAATAAATGCTTTTTTTTTTCAGATCACGATGCAATAAAAACTACATTCAACAAAAAGTTAGGGGTAAATAGACCAAAAAGTAATTGGAAACTAAATAATCTCATCTTAAAGAATGATTGGGTGAAACAGCAAATTATAGGCACAATTAATTACTTCACTAAAGATAATGACAATGATGAGACATCATACCAAAATTTGCAGGATGCAGCCAAAGTAGTAATAATGGGAAATTTTATATCTTTAGAGGCTTACTTGAATAAAATAGAGAAAATTAATGAATTGTGCTTGCAACTTAAAAAGCTAGAAAAAGACCAAATTAAAACCCCCCAATCAAATACTAAACTTGAAATTCTAAAATTAAAAGATAAATTAATAATATTGAAAGTAAAAAACTATTAAATTAATAAAACTAAGAGTTGGTTTTATGAAAAAAACAATAAAATAGATAAACCTTTGGTAAATCTGATTAGAAAACGGAAAGAGGAAAATCAAATTGTTAGTCTTAAAAATGAAAAGGGGGAACTTTACACCAATGAAGAGGAAATTAGAGCAATAATAAGGAGTTACTTTGCCCAACTTTATGCCAATAAATTTGATAACCTAAATGAAATGGATGACTACTTCCAAAAATATAGGCTTCCCAGATTAACAGAGGAGGAAGTAAATTGCTTAAATAGTCCCATCTCAGAAAAAAAAAATATAACAAGCCATTAAGCAACTCCCTAAGAAAAAATCCCCAGGACCAGATGGATTTACATGTGAATTCTACCAAACATTTATTTTTATTTTTATTTTTTTTTTGGCTTCTGACATTCTCTTTAGCTGCTCTCTATGCTTAGAATTCTCTCCTTTTTTCATTCTTTTTTAAAAATTATAGCTTTTTATTTACAAGATATCTGCATAGGTAATTTTTCAGCATTGACAGTTGCAAATCCTTTTGTTCCAACTTTTTCCCTCCTTTCCCCCACCCCTTCCCCAGATGGCAGGTTGACCAATACATGTTAAATATGTTAAAGTATAAGTTAAATACAATATATGTATACATGTCCAAACAGTGAACTTGCTATATAAAAAAAGTTGGACTTTGAAATAGTGTACAATTAGCCTGTGAAGGAAATCAAAAATGCAGGCAGATAAAAATAGAGGGATTGGAATTCTATGTTCTACCAAACATTTAAAAAAACAATTAGCCCTAATACTATATAAACTATTTGAAAAAAAAGGGAATGAGGAGTCCTACAAAATTCCTTTTATGACACATACATAGTACTGATACCTAAACCAAATATGTTGAAAACAGAGAAAGAAAATTATCAACCAATCTTTCTAATAAATATTGATGCTAAAACCTTAAACAAGATATTAGCAAAAAGACTGCAGAAAATCATCCCCAGGATAATATACCATGATCAAGGAGGATTTATACCAGGAATGCAGAGCTGGTTCAATATTAGGAAAACTATTAGTATAATTGATCATATCAATAACCAAATTAACAAAAACCATATGATCAACCCAATAGATGCAGAAAAAGCATTTGATAAAATCCAACTTCTATTCCTATTAAAAACACTTGAGAGTATAGGAATAAATGGTCTTTTCCTTAAAATAATCAGCAGCATCTATTTAAAAACATCAGTAAGCATCATGTGTAATGGGAATAAACTGGAACCATTCCCAATAAGATCAGAAGTGAAACAAGGTTGTCTACTATCACCATTACTATTCAATATTGTATTAGAAATGCTAGCTTTGGCAATAAGAGCTGAAGAAGAAATTAAAGGAATTAGACTGGGCAATGAGGAAACCAAATTATCATTCTTTGCTGGTGATATGATGGTATACTTAGATTCTACTAAATACTATATATTATACTATATATGATGGTATACTTAAATTCTACTAAATACTATATACTCTACTATACCAGATATTCTACTTTTTAGTGGTAGAGTAGTAGAGATTCTACTAAAAAGCTATTAGAAATAATCCACACCTTTAGCAAAGTTGCAGGATACAAAATAAACCCACATAAGTCATCGGCATTCTTATATATCACTAACAAAATCCAACAGTTAGAGTTACAAAGAGAAATTCCATTTAAAGTAACTACTGACAGTATAAAATATTTAGGAACCTATCTGCCAAGGGAAAATCAGAAACTATATGAGCAAAACTACAAAACTCTTTCCACAAAAATAAAGTCAGATCTAACCAATTGGAAAAATATGAAATGCTCTTGGATTGGACAAGGAAATATAATAAAGAATGACAATACTAGCTAAACTAATCTATTTATTTAGCACTATACCAATCAGACTCCCAAAAATCTATTTTAATGACTTAGAAAAAAATAACAACAAAGTTCATATGGAAAAACAAAAGGTTAAGAATTTCAAGGGAACTAATTTTAAAAAAGTCAAATAAAGGTGGCCTAGCTGTACCAGATCTAAAATTATATTATAAAGCAGTGGTTACCAAAATCATTTGGTATTGGTTAAGAAATAGACTAGTTGATCAGTGGAATAGGTTAAGTTCAAATGACAAAAGAGCCAATAACTTTAATAATCTTGTGTTTGATAAACCCAAAGATCCCAGCCCAAAAGTCACTGTTTGACAAAAATGGCTGGGAAAATTGGAAATTAGTATGGCAGAAACTAGGCATTGACCCACACTTAACATCATATGCCAAGATGAGCTCAAAATGGGTTCATGACCTAGGCATAAAGAATGAGATTATAAATAAATTAGAAGAACGTAGGATAGTTTACCTCTCAGATCTGTGGAAAATGAAGGAATTTATGACCAAAGAAGAACTAGAGATCATTATTGATCACAAAATAGAAAATTTTGATTATATCAAATTGAAAAGTTTTTGTACAAACTAAACTAATGCAGATAAGATTAGAAGTGAAGTAATAAACTTGGAAAACATTTTTACAGTCAAAGGTTCTGATAATTGCCTCATTTCCAAAATATATAGAGAATTGACTCTAATTTATAAGAAATCAAGCCATTCTCCAATTGATAAACGGTCAAAGGATACGAACAGACAATTCTCAGATGAAGAAATTGAAACTATTTCCAGCCATATGAAAAGATGCTCCAAGTCATTATTAATCAGAGAAATGCAAATTAAGATAACTCTAAGATACCACTACACACTTGTCAGATTGGCTAGAATGATAGGGAAAAATAATGTGGAATGTTGGAGGGGATGTGGGAAAACTGGGACACTGATACATTGTTGGTGGAATTGTGTATAGATCCAGCCATTCTGGAGAGCAATTTGGAACTATGCTCAAAAAGCTATTAAACCCTTTGACCCAGCAGTGTTACTACTGGGTTTATATCCCAAAGAGATTTTAAAGAAGAGAAAGGGACCTGTATGTGCAAGAATGTTTGTGGCAGTCCTCTTTGTAGTGGCTAGAAACTGGAAATTGAGTGGATGCCCCTCAATTGGAGAATGGCTGAATAAATTGTGGTATATGAATATTATGGAATATTATTGTTTGGTAAGAAATGACCAGCAGGATGATTTCAGAAAGGTCTAGAGAGAACTGATGCTGAGTGAAATGAGCAGGACCAGAAGATCATTATATACTTCAACAACACTATATGATGATCAATTCTGATGGATGTGGCCCTCTTCAACAATGATATGAACCAAATCACTTCCAATAGAGTAGTAATGAACTGAACCAGCTACACCCAGGGAAAGAACTCTGGGAGATGACTATAAACCACTACATAGAATTCCTAATCCCTCTATTTTTGTCTGCCTGAATTTTTTATTTCCTTCACAAGCTAATTGTACACTATTTCAAAGTCTCACTCTTTACAGCAAAATAACTGTTTGGACATGTATACATATATTGTATTTAACTTATACTTTAACATATTTAACATGTATTGGTCAATATGCCATCTGGGGAAAGAGGTGGGGGGAAGGAGGGAAAAAGTTGGAACAAAAGGATTTGCAACTGTCAATGCTGAAAAATTACCTATGCATACATCTTGTAAATAAAAAGTTATAATAATAAAAATAATAATAATAGGGAAATTTTAGCAAAGAGATAATAGCAATATAATAAATAATTACATGCTATTAAAAAGAGAATATGTCTAATAGCATTATCTCTGAGTCAAATATGGGCATCTTATTTTCTTGAGGCAGCTTGATAGCTCGGTGGACAGAGTGCTGAGTCTTGAATCAGGAAGACCTGAAAATTATTATGTGTGTGATCTGGACAAGTCATTTAAACTCTGCCTCACTTTTCTCAATTGTAAAATGGGAAAATAATAACTTCTAGCTATTTTGAAGATTAAATCCAAAAATATTTATGAAGTGCTTAATATAATGCCTGGCAATAGTAGGCACCTAATAAATTATTTTTTGCTCTAACAAAATGTCAAATTGCTTTCCAGAAAAGTTGAATCAATTCACTAGATATACCAATAATGCATTTTTTTATCTTTCCACTAATCACTGAGATAATTCTTGTTCACATATGGGTAGGATTTTTCTTAAAACCCATCTAATTCTGAGATTCTGTGCTTCTTTATATGTTCTATGCTCTATCCAAATGGAAATACCACCATAAAACACACACTCTCTCTGTCTCTCTCTTTCTCATATCATTTTCCTGCATTCAAATATTTGCTCACACTATTGTATGTTTTCACTGTTTCCCTATTTCCTCCCTCTCATGGTTGAAATCTTAATTCTTCTGTATTGTCCAATTATGATTTACTTTTACTTATATGAAGCCTTTCACAATTAATGACTCCCTCTCCATATCTCACAGAGTACTTTATTTACATTTATCTTGGGCAATTTCCCATTATATTTTGGACTACTTCAAGGCATCATCATACTCAGTGTTCTCAAAGGCATCTGGTTAAGACCAGGAGAGTTTGGAGCTTTTCCTCAGCAGCTTGTTTACAGACAAGGAAATTGCATATGTAATCACAGCAATGTGCTCAGAGAATAACTATCAGAGGAATTATACAGGGTTCATGAATTAGTGGAGGGAATATTTGCTCATATAATGAAGTCATGGATCTTTATAATAATGGATCATGTTCTATTAGTTATTTGTCTCTGTTGCATTCCTTTCCTAGACTATAAACTCCTTGAAGGCAAAGACTGGGTTTTGTTTAATTTTATGTTTCTCTCAGCACTTAACACAGTTTTCTATACATAATATAATTGGTGAAAAAAATTGACTATCCTGAATTCCTAGAAATTTCTTAGATTTAGTTTTTGACTTGACTTTTGGGCAAGTATCTCCTCCCCAATATATTGTACTTTAAGCTGGAGTTTGAGGTCCTGGAGAGGCAATAAATAGTACTCAGAGGAGGCTGGGTACCACCATAGAGGCCTGAGGAAGCAGTAGATGCCTTGTGTACTAGGCTTAAGGCTGCTTTTAATGAATTCTGCTAGGTGGCATCAGGAAATGACATGTTTAATTAGTCCAGCTGAGTATTCACTGAGTATCACTATTTGATCCCCCTGGGGCCTTATAATTAAGATATTTATTGAAGGGATTGATTCTCAGAACCCCTAAATGAAGTCAAGATCTCACAGATTCTAGAATTGATCCCTCTAGTGATCAAAGACTACAGAGGTGTTTCTATGCAAAGGTTTTCTTTGGAAATCTTGGGTTCAAAACTCAGGAAATAGCCACAATGTGCAAATTATTAAATTATAAGTCACATCAAAGATTGCCAAGATACATTGGGTAAATTTACCCAACACTGGGTGCTTTATTAATTCCCTGAATTAATTCCACAGTTCATGGCTTTATCATTTATTCTGAATATGCAATCCACTTTTTAATGCTTACCCCCGCTGGAAAAATCCATTAAATATTAATTTCTTGGTCTCTGAATATACATCATAGGAAATCAAGAAGAGAATAAGTGTTCTAGAAAAGTGAAACTATATAATATGAGAAATATATCAGAGGGAGGGACTCTGCTTTTCATTTCTCCTAGAAGCCAAAAAAGTAACCTTCCCTTTTTAGATCTTTGAACTATTAACAATATCCTGCTGTTTAACAGAATTAGCGTGCCTGGTACATTTCCTTGTTTATCTCCTTGATCATGAACTTGCCTTTTCTTTTGAAATATTCTGAAATCTTATTGGCTTATATAACTATTTCTATGACAATGTGACAGGTTAATCATGTAAATTTTCTGTGCCTCAGATTACTTCTCTTTAAAAATTATTGCTACTGCTATGACTACAGCTGCTGCTACTGCTGCTACTGCTGCTGCTACTACTACTACTACAGTGATGACTATGAAGACTATGACTAATTACATCGACTAAGATCACTACTATAGGCAGCTAGCTGGCACATTACATAGAATGTTGGCTTTAGAATTATAAACATTCATATTCCTGAGTTCAAATCTAACCTTAAGACACTTACCAGCTGTGTGTCCCTGGGCAAACCACTTAACCCTGTTTGCTTCGGTTCCTCATCAGTAAAATGAGCTGGAAGGGGGAAAAGTGGCAAAATATTCCAGTATCTTTGCAAAGAAAATCCCAAATGAGATCACATATTACTGAATAATAACAAAAAAAGATCACCACTCCAATGACTATGCTAATCAAATACAAAATAAAAGTACTTTCACACACATTAAAGACACTAGAACATTTACACTAGTCTGATTCTTTGACATATACTGGACATATGTTGTAGTTTAGCCTAGGACCTCTTATCTTTTCTGATACCATCATAACTAAGACCCTTATCATCTCATGTCTGGATTATTATAATAGTTTGCTAGGTGGTCTTCATAGTTGAAGTTTCTTCTTTCTACAATCCCTATTCTCCCCAGCTGGCAAATTAGTCTTCTTAAAATACACCTTCCCATCCTCTGCAATTCAGTAATTCAGTAATCCATTGCTCTGCTTAATTGCTTCCAGGATAAAAATGAAATTTTCAGTTTCCTTTTACAACCCTTCTTAACTTCACTCCTTTCAGCCTTTCTAATGTTCTCATATTTATTTCCCTCTATGTAGTCTACAATACCTCCTCTCTAAGTTTTTGGATTTTCACTCTTTCCTGCTTCTCTTTCTACCTATCTGACTGTTTCTTCTAATTCTTCTTTGCTGAATTTTCACCCAAGTCATGACCTTTGAACACTGTCTCACAAGATGCTGTTTTGAGCCCTTATCTGTTCTCCATATATATAGATTCATTTAGTGATCTCATCAGATCCAGTGGAGTTAATTATCATCTCTCTGCTTATGATTCTCAAATCTAAATATCCTGCCCTTAAACTCTCTGGTCATCTCCAATCTTTCATCTCCAATTGCCTTTTAATTATCTCAAACTGGAAGTCCACTATATATCTTAAATTCATCATGTCTAAAACTTAGCTCATTATCTTTCCTTCTAAATCTTGCATACTTCCAAAATCTCTATTATTCTCAAACCTCCATCTTTCCAGTTTCCAGTCTCAAAACCTAGGTATCATCTTCAACTCCCCACTTCCTTTCCCTTCCCCTCCACTATATTCAATCTTTTGCCAAGACCTGTTGACTTTACTTTCATAACATGGCTTGAATAAACCCCCTTAACACCTCTTACATGGGTATCACTTTAGTAGAGACTCTTCTCAACTCATATTTGGACTATTGAAATAACCTAGTAAGTCTTTCCTGCCTCAAATCTGCCCACTCCAGTTCATCCACCATTCAATGAATAAAATTATTTTCCTGAAGTGCACATTTGACTATGTAATCCATTTTCAATAAATTCCAGTGTCTGTCTTCCACCTCTAGGACTAAATAAAATGTTTTGCTTGGTATTTGGAACCTTTTATAGTGTATTGCTTTTCCCCTTTTCTAGTCTTTTCATTTTTATTCCCTACAAAAGCTCTTTAATCCAGTAACACAGAACTCTTGGCTGATTCACAGTCAATCAAAGTCATCATATTATCTTAGCTCTGGGCATTTTCTGGGGCTGTCCCTTATGCCTGAAATGTTCTCCTTTCTCATCTCTTCCTCTTGGCTTCCCTAGATTCCTTCAAGTCTTAACTAAACTCCTATCTTCTATATGTGATCTTTCCCAGTTCTTTGTAATTCTAGTGCTATTCCTCCTATTTATCCTGTATATAGCCTGTTTGTACACATTTGTATGCTTATTGTATCCCTCAATGCTAGCTATTATATGTGCAATGCAGGTTCCAGGTAACCCAAGAGGTTGAGGAATAAAAAAGGAATACACTTGTAGCTAGGGTAACCAGGAAAGATCACCATGTAGAATGTGGCACTTGAGCTCTTTTTTTGTATCACCTGCTGTTTAGCACAGTGCCTGACACATAGTTTCTAATAACTTTTATTGACTGATTGATTACTCCTCAGAGGAGACACTACATTTTCCAATTTCTGGCATTGTCACTGGCTCTCTCCCATGCTTGGAACTTTCTTTCTCCTTATTGTTGCTTCCTAGCTATCCTGGCTTTCTTCAAATCCCTTTTATAAAAAATCATTCCTAGTCCTCCCTAATCTTACTACCTTTCCTTTAAGATTATTTTCAATTTATTCTGTATAAATCTTATTTGTATATAGTTATTTTGTATTTTCTCATCCAATGGAGTATAAACCTTTTGAAGGCAGAGATTTTATTTGCTTTTCTTCGTATTGCCAGGTTTTAGCTAAATGCCTAGCACATACATGCTTATTGACTTGAAATGAAATTGAAATCTCTTTATGATATTCAGCTTTATCTTCTTGATGCCCCAGATGACTCAGACATGAAAGATGCTCAACAGATTGTATAGTGAAGGAAACAAATGGAGCCTGGTGAGTGACCAAAATATAGTAGTCTGAAGGAGTAAAAGTCATGAGGTTTCATTATCAATACAATTACATGCCAGTCAAGTAAAAGGAACAATTAGTTAAATACAGGCGCTTTAGTTATTCAGCCTTCTGTATGCTTCAGGCATAACTGGCTAGCATGATGCTACATTTGTCTTTAGTCCTTTTTCACACAGAGATGAATGGAGAGAGCTAAATTTTAATATCATACACATCAACTACTACAATAACTAATAACTTGTGCATATATTTACATATCTATACATATACACAAATGTATATGCACATATATTTACACACATGCACTATATATATGCATATATATATATTTAAGTTTTGCAAAGTGGTTTTCTCACAACTTTGTGAAGTAGATGATACAAGCATAACCATCCACATTTTAAAAATAAAGAAACAGCTTCAGATAAGTTAAAAGGTCATTGAGATGTATTGGAAAGCATGCTGGTCTTGAAATGATCTACAAACATTTATTAAACACTTACTTTGTGCCAAGAGCTCACATGTTTTGCGGGGGGAGGGAGAATAAACATGCAAATATGAAGAAGCAACTAGTTAGTATTGGATTGAGCACTGAACCTACAGTTAGGAAGACCTATATGACTCTGGACAAATCATTTTATCTCTGGCTCAATTTTCTCATCTATGAATGGGAGAGAATAATAACACTTACCTTGGTAGAGTTTTTATGAGGATAAAATGAGATATTTGTAAACTATGTTGCAAACTTTAAAAGACTATATAAATACTAGCTACTATATTTGCAATGCAGGTGCCAGCTAACATAAGATATTGAGGAATAGAAAAGGAAGACTTTTGTAGCGAGGGTAACCAAGAAAGAACACACGTAGCAGCTGGCACTTGAACTGGAGTCTTGAAGGAAACTAGATAATCCAAGATGTAAATACAGGAAAAAGACTATTCTAGGTATAGGAGTAAGTCATTACAAAGGCACAGAGATGGTAGATGGAGCATTGTAAATTGATAACAGCAACCAGGATGATAAAACAAGATCACAGAAAAAGTGGAAAAGAGTAATAAGAAAGGAGATTGGAAAGATAGGAAGGGCCCAGTCTCTTTTAGGCACAAGCAGAGTTATGTGTTTGAACTTCTTTTTTCATATGCATCTTGTTCCAGATTATTGGTTCTCATTCTGATTCTCTGCTTCATCTCACCAGGTGTTTGTTCATCTGACAAAAGCTTCCCTAATGCTATCATAATTTATCACCCCGATTTTTTCCTTCCATTTCCAAACTCAACTATTGGATGCAGCATTTTGACCTTATCACCAGATCACAAATTTTGCTTCATTGTTTTTCACTGTGGTAAGATAGTGTGTTCTAGGCCAGACTTGCCTCAGACTTAGGCTCTCTATTGAAATGAAATGACATGCTTGTAGACAGTATAACATTTACTTAAAACATTTACTTAACAGGAGAGAAGAAGGCATTCAGCATTTCACTGAGTGCAGTTCTCATACCTTCACATTTTTTAAGATGGACTCCAAGAAAGAAGAGTATATAAAGCCTGAGGAAGTTTTATCCTGTGCTGGGCTTTTTATCTCATAATTAAAAGGAAAGCTATGTTAATGCTTTGAGCCTTAGTCCACAATCAGTTTCACTGTATCATTAGTAGAAAAACTATCTTCCCTATATGGCATTCATATTGTCCCTGATATAGTGGACATAATAATCATTTGGTTTAATAGAGAAGTTTCCAGTTGGAAAACTACAGGTCCCTGTTGGAGTTCTTGTTGTAGATGGAGATTATTTGGCAATGGAACAAATCCTTTAGCATAGCAGCTGTTTGGTCCATTTTGTCCAATGTTATCACAATTTAATCCTTACATTTCATTAAGCTCTTAGGTGAATGCCATCTAGAACTGTTCATTTATCTACATCTACTTTGTTAAAAACTAAAGTCTCATTCTAAAGTTTTCACTGGGTTGTGAAAATAATTCTGAGTTCTCACTGACTATGCTAGAAGGATTTAATTCTGGTCAGATTAATCACAAGGGAAGTCTTCAGTTATTGAACAATAACAGAATATGCATCCGTTGTTCAAAAAATAGTCAAGTAAAGCAGAAAGAGTATCATCACCACTGGGTGATGTTTTTTCTTGATTATAGCAACTTATGAAAATCTATCTGCTGAGTCATGGCTGTATTTTGCTCTCCATTTGTAGAAAGGCTATTACCTTATATGAAATCACTCATCTTTAAAATAATAATAAAAACAATAGCTAGCAAATATGTAATTATTTAAGGTTTGTAAAATACTTTACAACTTTCCCTTACTACAACTCTATGAGGTAGATGCCTCTTTTATAGATAAGGAAACTTAAACACAGTAAAGTTAAGTTACCTGTGCAGGGTCACATAGCTAGTAAGAGTCTGAAGTCGGATTTGAACTTAGATCTTCTGATTCATGTCCCACTCTGTATCCATTGTGCCACCTAACTAGCTATTAGTGCTCAAGTGTATATTTCTGCATTATTTAGGTCAAATGCAATTTATGAATTTGTAACTTTTATTTAGAATTTTTATCCCTGTCAAAAAGATAATTGGGGAATTTCCTCAATATCTTGCTCAGCTAAAATTGAGGCTGAGGGGAAGTGATCTCAGTGCCTCTGATACCTCATTTTCATCCAAGAGCTCTTTTTTTTCCTACCATGAATCACTGAGCAGGCCCATTGATTCTTGTCTGACTTCCTGTCTTTGCTATATTGAAATTGTTGGATGAACATGTCCTAAATAGTGTCATTCTGAATCAAAAATATGCTGCCTTTATTAACAATCATTACAATAGATTGCTTAATTAGCCTACTGATACTGCCAATAACAAAAGTCATTGTTCTCTTAGAAATGAGAGTTTTATGAACATTTTTAATAGCATTTGAGAGAATTGCATGAATAACTCCACTAATAAATGCTATACTAATCTAGATTGTTATTTGGGTTGGGGAGAGAAAAGGGTAATGATGGGTTCATATTGCACAATATCATGCTATGAGCAGTCTGCCTGCTATGCATTTAGTGAGGTTAAGAATGAACTTTATCATATTTTAACTGCTGGAGTTGGGAGAGAGGATACAAAGGGGAAATTAAGGCAGAGTAGAAATCTCAGGGATAAGATATACCCTTCTGGACTTTAAGACATGAACAGGATCTGATTTCAAAATCCTGCTTTTATATCTAGTACTTTTGTACTTTGAGCATTTCTAAAATGAAAGATTTGAGTTAAATTATTTTGAGGTAATTTTTAGTTCTAAATCTATGTTCCTATCATCAAAACTATCAGGTTAGAAAGAAAAAAGGAAAAAATAGAGCAATAAAAGAAAATTAAGATAATAAAGAATATTGAATATATATACAAGATTAATGTTTGATAAACCTATGGAAAATAGCTTTTGGAAAAAAAATTCATTGTACAATAAATGTTAGGAAAACCAAATAGCATTATAGCAGAAAATATATTTAGATTCAGATCTCACACCAATACTATATATCATAATAAATTTCTAAAGCTAAAACAGTAAAAAATTATAAAAAAATTTAATCAGCTGTGAAGAGGTTTTTAAAATGTGTTGAAAAATAAGATTATTTTTAAAAGTTTACAATTAGTCCTTTAAATTTTTTATTTAATATTTTATTTTCCCCAGTTACATATAAAATAATTTATAACATTTGTTTTTTTTTTTAATATAAATTTTATTTTATTTAATAATAACTTCGCATTGACAGAATCCATGCCAGGATAATTTCTACACGACATTATCCCTTGCAATCACTTATGTTTCGTTTTTTCCCCTCCCTCTCTCCTCCACCCCCCCCCAGGATGGCAAGCAGTCCTATATATGCTAAACATGTTGCAGTATATCCTAGATACAATACATATTTGCAGAACCGAACAGTTCTCTTGTTGCACAGGGAGAATTGGATTCAGAAGGTAAAAATAACTCGGGAAGAAAATCAAAAATGCAAATAGTTCACATTCATTTCCCAGTATTCCTTCTTTGGGTGTAGCTGTTTCTGTCCATCATTTCTCCAATGAAACTCAGTTAAGTCTCTTTGTCAGAGAAATCCACTTCCATCAGAATACATCCTCATACAATATCGTTGTCTAAGTGTATAATGATCTCCTGGTTCTGCTCATCTCACTTAGCATCAGTCCATGTAGGTCTCTCCAAGCCTCTCTGTATTCATCCTGCTGGTCATTCCTTACAGAGCAATAATATTCCATAACATTCATATACCACAATTTACCCAGCCATTCTCCAATTGATGGGCATCCATTCATTTTCCAGTTTCTAGCCACTACAAACAGGGCTGCTACAAACATTTTGGCACATACAGGTCCCCTTCCCTTTTTTAGTATCTCTTTGGGGTATAAGCCCAATAGAAACACTGCTGGATCAAAGGGTATGCACAGTTTGATAACTTTTTGGGCATAATTCCAGATCGCTCTCCAGAATGGCTGGATTCGTTCACAACTCCACCAACAATGCATCAGTGTCCCCGTTTTCCCGCATCCCCTCCAACATTCATCATTATTTTTTCCTGTCATCTTATAACATTTGTTTTTAAAACTTTAAGTGCCCTCTTTACTTTCTTTCCTCCTTCACACCAAGAAGGCACATATGCAGTTATGCAAAACATTTCCATTATGTTGTGAAAAAAATAGATTCTACCTTCACCCCCCAAAAAAAATCTTAAGAAAAATAAAATTTTAAAAAGCATGCATCAATCTACATTCAGACACAATCAATTGTTTCTCTGGGTATAGATAGCATTTTTCATTATAAGTCCTTAAAAATAGTCTTGGATCATTGTTTTGTTGAGAAGAGCAAAGTCATTTGCCACTGAATATCTTACAATGTTGCCGTTATCTAGTACATAGTACATTTCACTTTGCATGAGCTCATGGAAGTCTATTCAGGTTTTCTGAGAACAATTGTTCAACATTTCTTACAGCACAATAGTATTCCATCATAATCACATATCATAATTTATATAGCCATTCCCCAATTGATGGTAATCTCCTCAATTTGCTATTGTTTTCCCTGAGAAAAGGGTTGCTTTAAATATTTTTGTACATATAGGTCCTTTTCCTTTTAAAAATTCTCTTTTGGGGTACATCTTAGTGATGGTATTGTTAGGCCAAAGGATATGTATAATTTCACATGATGTATGACTTTGATCATAGTTTTAAATTGCTCTACAGAATGGTTGAAACAGTTTACAATTCCACCAACAGTGAAAAAAGTAGAAGAATTTAGAAGAAATGATGTAAGTAGATTCGATCATATAAATATTTCAAAATTTATATAACATGAATCAACAGACCCAAGGTAAAACAAAATTTAAGGGACTGGAAAATGTGGAGACATAAGAGACCAAAATTTATTTTATAAAATGTAGAAATTGCCCATAAATGTTCAAAACAAAGATCCATTTGAAATAGGCAAATTAAGTTCAATTAAAATAAATTCAATTACATTCAAAAGCATTTATTAAGCTTCTACTGAAAGTTCTTTTGTAGACTCCCTTTTTGCATTGGACTCTGAGCTGGATCTCTTCTACCACAGGGGTGCAAACACATATCTTTGTTTTATATCTCTCTTAGTACTCAATCAGTCAGCAAGCATTTAGTAAGTTCATATTTTATGTGGCATTTTGTTAACTGCCAAGAAAGATAAAAGTAGCCTCTACTTTCAAGGTGCACATATATTAATGAGGAAGATAACATAATTAAGTATATTAATGACATATACAGAATAATGTGAAAGAAGACAATATTAAGTTCCTAGGAGAACTGAAAAAGGCCCTATGAAAGGAGCAGAGTTTTATCTGAGCCTTAATGAAACCAGGGGAACTAAGAAACTGAGATGAGACGTTATAGAATTCCAGATATGAGGAATTATTAGTGCAAAGATGTGAAGATGAGAGATTCTGTGTTGGGCTTGAGAAGCTACAAAAAGGTTAAAGTAACCCAAATTATATGTGGAGTTTGTGCCTTTTAAATAAAAGAAAAGTTCAGAAGGGGAAAAGGTTAGAAGGAAAGATATTAGTTTCTGTTTTGAATATGTTGATTTCCATTTAAATATGGAACATCCAGTTGGATATAGCTAAGAGGCAGGCAGAGATATATGACTATTTAGTATAGTAGAAAGACTAGAATTGAATAAATCGATCTAGGTATCATCTACATACAGATAATAACTAAAGCCAGTGGAGCTGATGAAATCACTAAGACTCTACAGAATGAAAAAAGAACAGGTTCCCTTGGAGAATACCAACAATTAGTGGATATGACATAAAGAACCAGGGAAGAAGATTGAAAAGAAGCAATAATAAAAAAAGGGGATAATCAGGATAGAGTAGAGTTATGAAAATCTAGAGAGGAATAGTAGCCAGAAAGTTAAGTGATTGACAAAAGATAGGTGTTTTAGTGTTGTAATGGAAGAGCAGAATTGAAAAAAAGGCCATTAGAGTTGGCAGATCAAAAAAGGTCAATTAAATAAATTATTATTAGGTGATTTCTATGTGTCAGGAACTGAAGTTGAGTGCTGAGGGATATAAAAGTGACAAAAAAATGAATTTCTGCTCTCAAGGACCTCACAGTCTAACATGCAAACAGTTTTGCACATACAAGATACATGTAAGTTGAAATGGAAAGTCTTAGAGGGAAGAAGTAGAATTAAAATTAGTTAGAAAAATGATTCTTGCAGAAAGAGGGATTCTAGCTAGGACATGAAGGAAATCAGGAAAATCAAAAAGGAGAGATGAGCAGGAAGAGAATTCCAAACATGAAGGAAAAGCTGTAAAAATTCATGGAGTCAAAAGTTGGATGAGTGTCACTAGATCACAGATATGGAAGTGAGTAAAGTGTAAGAAGACTGGAAAAATAGGAAGGAGGCAAGTTATAGAGGAATTGAAAAGCCAAACAGGAATTTTATATTGATTAAGAGGTCATCCAGAACTCAGGAGAGGGCAGTTTGAATGAGAAGTTCACAAACAAGATTTAGATGAATGAAAGGAGGGCTAGATGCTCCATGATCATAGCGTCATCGGATTAGTTTATTTCTGCTGTTATACTTTTCAAAGTATCCTGAATTGTTTTTCTCTCCTATTTCTCTGCCTTTGTATAGGCAAAACTTGTCTGGAAAGTACTACTTCCTTATCTTTGCCTCCTAAAATCTCTTGCTTTCTTAAAAGCTCAAGATCAAATATTGCCATGTAAATGAGACCTTGTTTGATTTACTCTTAAACTTCCTTTATACAGATTTGGTTTATATTTATATAAGTGCATGTTGTTTCTCTTTACAGAATGTAAGCTTCTTGAGGGCAAAGCCTTTTTCATTTCTGTATTTGTATCCCGGCCCTCTGAACATTGCCTGGCATATCATAAACCCTTAATAAATACTTTTGGTTGCTTGAGAGACCTTGTTAGAATAAAACCTTTATTGTGGTATTTTGCTCTACAGAACAATTTCTTAAAATAACAACAAGAAAAATAGAGCACAATAGTTTTTTTTTTTTGGTAGGGGTGTGTGTGTGTGTGTGTGTGTGTGTGTGTGTGTGTGTGTGTGTGTGTTTCCTATCAGTCTGTTATCCAGTGTGCCAAGAATTGAGTCAGGTTAGGGTTGAGATATTGGAAACACATAGCCAGTGCACCTTAATGACGCCCTGCTGAAAATGCTGGGTGCCCTGAGACCTGAGTAGAAGGCCTGGAGAGGTTCCACGTGGCCATTCTATGCACACTACAATATCAAGAGAAAGAGTACCAAAGACTTTTTTCAATACATATTACTTTGGCTAGAGGATATTTGAGGCTTGCTATTACCCTGTGCTCTAGAGACACAATGAGGTGAAGTAGGAGAAAAATATCGTTAGTCAAATACTGAACACTTCAAAAAAAGTAAGGGGAATATCTATAGAAAACAACTACCAGGGTTTTGATTAGTTTGAAAATATAGATTATATAGACCTCAAAGCAGGAGAGCTAACATCCTATTTTCTGAAAGAAGCCCTTTGCAGTTCTTTAATCAATCTCTTTGAGACTTCCCTAAATATATCCTGCAAATATTTTGTTTATACATAGTTGTTTTTATTTTAATCTATTCTATTAGATTGTAAGCTCCTTGAAAGCAGAAATTATTATTATTATTTGCCTTTGTTTGTATCTCAAATTTCAGCAAAGTCCCTGGCACACAGTATGTATTTAATTTAAAAAAATGCTAATTTACTGATTGACAACTAGGACTGAAAGTATCTGCTCTCTACCCAAAGATGTGAATGTTAACTGAACAGGACTGGCTGCAGTTAACTATAGAGCTATCTGTACTCTTTGTTCAGTGATTCAGCTGATACATACTCCTTTGGAGGTGATCCTTATTACACATATAAATTGGGCAAGTCACCCCTTTTGGGTCTCAGGATCCTCATTCATAAACCAAAAGGGTTGTAGTTGATGATCTTTAAGTTCCCCTCTATTTCTTGACCTCAGATTCTATGATTCAATGATTAGCAAAGGTTATGATTAAATAATTTGCTATTTACTGGCATAGGTCAAAATAATGCTTTGGAGAGATTGGGGCTCAGTAGTATAATTTGAAGAGACAGTTAAGTTTTTTAATTGGGAAAGAATGCCATGGCCATGAAGGTAAGTCTCTACTTCCTTGTTTACAAAGGATTCCTTGGGATTTTGCTTTCCCAAGTGCTAGAAAGATGTATACAAAAGGGAAATATGTGCTGAGGAGCAATGAATCACAGAATTATAACAGTGGGAAATGAACTCATGGCCATTTCCTTGAACAATACCAGAGAGATCAGAGCAGCGGTGAACATCATATACCAAGAATGATGTGAACTAAAATAGAAGGCATACCCAGAGAGGAAAGGATAACTTGAGGAAAAGGAAAGAAAGTTTTCCATATTGTTGAAGGAACTCAAGTTTAAGACTTTCTTATAATTTCTGTTGGTTTAATAAATCTTGTGATATATTTAATGCTTTTGGAAAATGAGAACTTTTGGATCTGAGGAACTTTTTGGAGAGAGAAAAATGAGACAAAAATTGACATTCTAAAAGTTTTCCTATAATGAGTTAAGAAGATTTTATAAAAGACTATGAAGTACTTAAAAATATCATTTCTTGGAGGATGGTCTTTAAAGGAAACTGGACAGAAATAAAGGATTATATTAAAATATTCTCATAGTTTCAGTAATTGCTATAAATGGCATTTTAATTAGCACAACAGCTCCATCTCTACAAATATCCTTTTTTCATTAACCCCTTAAAATATGCTAATTACCTGAGTCATTCTGTTCCTTCACAATCCCTGGGGTTGGGTTGGCAATAGTTTGGTAACTAGAAACCTTGCCATAATTAGCTTCTGTATGTCTAAAACTGATCTGTGCTTCTGAAGATCAGCAACACATTTCCCAAGCCCAGGGGAAAACAGTATGGAACATATAACAGCTAGCCAAAGTAGGTGCCCACTCATAGAGTGAAAGGGTTGGAATGAGAAGAAGGGGTAGTAAGATCATGAGTACAGAAGAACAGGGGAAGAGGCAGGAATAGAAGGAGGATGAAGAAAGGGAGAGCAGCAAATACTTCAGAATGGAGAATACTTTTTAGGGCTAGGTTTTTCACTTGTTCCTACAAAATATTCAGTGTGTAAAACAAGGAATTACTCAAACAAGTAAAATATCACCTCACCTGAGCATTCAATGTTATTCAGTAATAATATCTGACATTTATTTAGTGACTTAAGTTTTGTAAATTGTTTCATATATATTATTATCTTATTCTAATAAGAACTTTTTGAGGAGGCTAATTTTCCTGACTTTATAAAGGAGAAACCTGTCTCAGAAAGATTAGCTGGCTTGTCCAGGTTCACAGAGGTAAGTATAACTGATGTAATGAGGGGCTATAAGACTTTACTCCCATTCTTTACTCTCATTGATTCATATTTCCCAATCTGACCAGATAATTTCTACTTACTCCAGTTTCTGAATCTTATTCACAAGTCATCTCAGCCTTAAGTTAAATAAAAAGTTTAATTAGGTTAGAAACATGATGGTAAAAACAGGATCATACACCAACAGGAAGCATGATAATCAGTCATTTCCAAGCAAGTTAGTTCAATTGTTCTCAATCTCTCTCAGTTGAAATTTTGTAAATGCCATTTATCCCCATAGTCTGAACCACTTCTGTGCCATGGGAGTGAGGAAGCAAACTCTTGTCTTCCAACATGAAAGAAAGAGTAATTTTTTCAGTCACAAGCATTAATTAACAATAATTTTAGTATTTGGGTGACTTGTGTTGAACCTACTGGGAATTGAAGTTTCCTCAAACTTCCAGCTATTGAGTCAACTATACACCACAATCTATTGGGGTATCAAGACTCCTGTATTGTAAGCCTTCTGAGTCCAGGGCTTACTGTACTCAATACACTTTCTTTTTGTGTGCTGCCTCTTTCTTCTCCTCTCATCTCTTTCCCTTTCTTTTTTTCTATTATTTGCCATTGATAGGAATAAGTCCTAAGAAGACAAAAGAATCATGCTGTTTTTGCTCTCAAGATGCTTCCATTCTACTGGAAGAGTTAATAATGACTTATTCATTATTAGCTCTATTAATATTAGTCCTGGCATATGGCTTTCAAAGGCTGGACAATGGAATGTAACTAAGATCAAATTGCTTTATAGTTTAAGAAATTATTAGTCCCACAAAGTTAATTTGCCTTGTGCTTGACTCAATGAAAGATTGGTTATCAGAACTTTAGTGATCTTAGAGCAGAGCTATAAAAAGAGTGAGGTAACAGTGACCTTTATTCAGGGGACTGAAATTTAGAGGATGCAAAGGTAATATATATACTCCTTCAACAATTTGGAGATCACTAGAGTAATTGTGCCCGCACAACTGAATTTGTCTAAAGTACTTTTTGAAATTTAGTACCAGACTTACAGCATCCTGTTGTAAAAAAGTATAACATCACAATCCTAGAAATAGTTCTCAAGAGCTAAGTTCAAGTCCAGTCTCAGACACTTACAAATTGTATGACCCCAGACAAGTAACCTAATATCTGTTTGCACTGACTTTCTCAATTCTAAAATGGAGATAACAGCTCTTCCCTCTTGATTGTGATGGAAATAAATGATGTAATATCTGTATTGCACTTAGTAGTGTCTAACACATAAAAGGCTTATTCCTTTCCTACTCTCATCTCCTTTAAGAAAATGAAAAAGGCACCAGGGAAAACAAATTATAATTATTTATGATGATGGTGTTGATGAATTCAAAGTGATTTAGAGCTGCAGACCTAATATGCACTGCCAGGTTTTCTCTTTGCATATTTTGTTTTCTATTGAAACAATGAATATGTTATAAAACTAGGAGCTTCTTTCATGTCATGGAAAAGATAAAAGGAAGGGAGGACTAGGATGAAGTGAAGAAAGGTTGAAAAATTTCTTTTTAGGCCTCCAAATATCCTTTTCATTGTGATTTAAAGAATCAAAGTTAGTCAGTAATTGCTATGTATTAAGTAGACATTGTCGTCTTTTTAATATTAAATATCTCTAGGAAAGATTGGATTTTAAATCTTCAACACATTAGCATCAATTGGTTAATTAAAATTCATTAAGATCAGAATAAAGTTAGCTTACAGGTGATGGTGGCTGGATAGATAGGAGAGGAATAAAAATGATGGAAAATAATACATCATGTTTTTTATAACCTCTTAGGATTTACAAAGCATTTTCTTCATAAAAACCAAGTAAATGTATTAATTTCATTTTATTTTTAGACATTTTAATAGTGTTTTATTTTTCCCCAGTTACATGTCAAGAAGATTTTACTATTCTTTTTGATAAAATTTTGAGTTCCAAATTTTTCTCCCTCCCTCCCTGCTTGCTCTCTCCCTTTCCAAAGATGGTAGGCAGTTTGATATCATTTATATATGTGTTATCCTGTAAAGCATATTTACATATTAGTCACAGTTATAAAAGAAGAAACAAATAGAAAAAACATAAAGAAAAGATGATTTTGATTTGCATAACTCTATCTAGTTATGAATAAAATTTTCTTTCTAAAATAAGTGGAGTCAATCAAGGTTGATTACACAGTGTTGCTGATACTGTGTACATGATTTTCCTGGTTCTGCTCAATTCACTTCACATAAGTTTACTTTTCAGATTTTTCTGAATTTGGTCTGTTCATCATTTCTTATTGTACAATAGTAGTCTATTACATTCATACATCACAGCTTGTTCAGCCATTTCCCAATTGATGAAATTCCCTTAATTTCCAATATTTTGCCAGCATATAAATGGTTGTCATAAATATTTTTGCACATGAATCTCCTTTCCCCATTTTGTATGATCTCTTTGGGATACAGGCCTAGTAGTGGTATTGCTGTGTTAAAGGGCATGCACAATTTGGTTACTCTTTGTGCATAGTTCCAAATTACTTTCCAGAATGGTTGGATCAGTTTACAATTCCACTAACAGTACATTAGTGTCCCAATTTTCTCAGATCCTCTCCAACATTTATCACTTTACCTTTTTCACCATATTGGCCAATCTGATATGTGAGGTCGTATCTCACAGTTATTTTAATTTCATTTCTTTCATCAAAAGTGTTAATTTTTATTTTAAAGTAGAGAAAACTGAATCTAAAAGTTTGGGTGCTTTTGCATTGTCATATAGCAAGTAAGTGTTCAAGTCAGGATCTGAATCCAGATTTCTCTAACTTAAAATGTAAGCTGTTAAGGCAAAGATTTTTTTTTTCACTTTTGACTTTATATCCCCAGGCCTCCTACATAATAGGCACTGAATTAATGCAGGTTGATTGGTTGATAGTCTCATATTCTTATCCTTGACAAAGTTAAATATATTTTTAAAAAGGTACCTTCATTAACTCTCAGATTTGGTATAGAGCTAGAAAACCTAAAGATGAAATGAGATTAGTCTGAACTTCTCAGACTAATGTCCAAGACCTATTACAAATTGACTCTAGCTATTTCTCATAGGAATTGGACTTTTTTACGCTGAAATAAATATTGGGTATCATTAAATGGAACTGTATTTTATAAATATAAACTGAAGATCAGGGAACTAAAGTCCCATAATTAGTTAGTTGTGAAACAAAGGCTAAAATCTAGCTTAGGACCTGATTGCATTCAATTAATATTGTTTTTTTCTCTTCCATTTTTTCCTTAGTCTCCAATTACCTCAACATTATATAATCATCTTGTTTACTTATATAATGTCAATAATACTGACCAATCCAATGAATACTGTTATCAGTTTGCAAATAACACTAAAGTTATGGTATTTTTCCTTAAAGTTGGCTCCACTTACACTCTTTTCTTGTCACTGGGACTATACATATTTGGGGAAGAATTTGTTCCAGGATTAAAGAAGAGATCTTGCCTTACTGTTATTCTTCTGAGATCCTTAAGAGGTTTAAAAGCCTTTGAACTGAGTTAGTTGTATCTTCTGGCTACTAAAAGCAAAATCATTGATGATGACTTCTAAATTATAGTTTTATAAATCAGAATCCACAGAGTTCCTTGAACTTAGGAAAGTCATATTCCTAGGGAATTTAAACTATGAGTGGTAAATTGATTGAATCAAGTCCATATTATTAAAGGACTCAACAATACTATTCATGACCAATCAGAAAGGTCTAGTCTAATAATATATATAGGAAAAACCAATGGAATGAATAAGTCAATTGATCATACCAGGACATAAAGATGAATGGACATAAAAAGGGACACGGAATAAAGATGATGTAGTTCACCAACATATTTGTCTTAAAGAGTCATTGGAGATGGGTAATGAGTTGGAAGCTCAGAATTGAATAGGACAAAATGGTCAGATAAGATGGATCAGAAATTGTACCATGATTTTAAAACAAAATTTTTATCTTTTGTTTTTACATTGCCTAAATTTACCTTTGTATCTCTTCTTTCCTATCCTTACAACAAAGATCCTTTTTTTTTTTGGAAAAAAGAAAAGGAGAAAGAAGAAAAAATTCAGCAAAACTGATCTATCTATCTATCTATCTATCTACTATTTATATATCTATCTATGTGTGTGTGACATTATATGTAATGTTCCACTGTAATATATACCCCTTCTCTGCAAATGAATTGGAAAAGAGGTTCCTTCTTCTATCTCTTCTTTATTGGGAAGCTTATTATTTATAATTTTGAAACATTATATCAGTTTGCCAAATTTTTGAATGTGGGGGGAACATCAGCGTTATTTGAATGTTCACTTCTCTTATTTGTGATTTTAAGCATTATTTCAATTATTCTTAAGAGTTTGAAGTTCTTTTTTTTTTTTTGAGATCTATTTGTTCACATACTTTGGCCACTTATTAACTTGAAGCTGACTTTGGGTATCTATACATCTATATCTATCTATCTATCTATCTATCTATCTATCTATTGTCTATTTATTTTATATGACAAAGCCTAATCTGCAAAATTTGAAACAAAGATTATTTTCCAAATGGGCAGCTTCCCATCTTCTCACAGATAAAGAATTTGTACCTTTTGTTTGTATATATGTGTGATGAACCCATTTATCACACTGGTAAAACTTCACTGCCTCCTTATCAGAATAATATTTTTAAACATGTAAAATTAAATTGAAAATTAGAAAAGAAATCAGATATATCAAAATAAAGATATGATTATTTTCATATTTCAATTCACGGATACCTTAAAATATATTTATGTATAGCTTGATGGTCCATGCCCCCCAGGTAAAGAACTTCTGTTCTTGTTGAACTAATTTTTTTATGTGTGTGTATATGTCTGAACAAAATCTTTTCAATTTCATTTAATCAAAATTATCCTTTTTTAACCTTTTGTTATTGCCTCTATTTCTGGTTTGGTTAAGAAATAATCTCTTCCCTACACCTATGAAATGTATATAATTTGCTTCTTAGCATTTTTAAAGTGTTTGATCTTTAATATTTTAAATTTATTGTAGAATATGTTGGTCTAAGCCTTATTACTTCAGACTTGTATGACTTCAATGACTTCAAATTGTTCCCTGACATAAGATTCTGTATTTAAAAATATTAGATATATTTCAAAAGACAAGAACATATTAAAATATTCTTTCAATGAAGGTATATGACTGGGAAATATAGAATACTATAACTTCTGAACAATCAAAACTGAATTAGAGAAAGGCCAATGGAGAGATTCCTGATGGAATTGTAGAATACTACTGATGATAAATTACATTAAAGAAATGGTATAAAAGTTATGATGTAGGAAATATATGATCAAAAAGGGAGATGAACTGATAATGTGATGAGAGCAAAAGATAAATAGTCTGAATGCTTCATTAGCACCTATAGAATATGAACACCTAAAAGAAAGCTCTAATACATGGTTGTATTTATGGGAGGTTGTATTTATGGGAGGATATGTATACGATGCACCCAGGATGAGAAGGCATAAATAGTTTGTGATCTGTTCCTACTCTGGTAAGATCAGAAATCCATTAATATTTTGAAGTATTATTTCTAAAAACTTAATCTCTGATGCCTGAGCTACTCTTGTTATTTTGCAAGCATATTAAGCTCTTTTCTACTCACAGGTTTCTTATATTCCCTGCCTGGTGGAAAATCACTTGATGATTTTCTAATTTTCTAATCATATCCAAACTACGAGAAACTTGGTCTTAAACTCTTGGGCCTTCCAGGTCAGACAAAGAAGCAAAATTTTGCTTTATACTACTGAGGTCCAGGCTTCCATGCTACTTCACATTAATTCAACCATTTCTATTCTATCAGAAACTTAGTTCCATCTCTGGATTTCTCTTGTCTGGTGGATGAATTTTGGCCTTTTGCTGGGGTCCATGATTCTCTACGCCATACTGCTTTCCAAACTGCCTCCTCTACCTTCCAACTCTTCTTTTAGGTGTTGTCTTATTCCATTAGATTGTAAGTTCCTTGAGATTTTGGACTGTCTTGCTTGTTCATATTTGTATTTCCAAGGTAGTAGAAAAGTGCTACTGAGTATTTAATATTCCTTCAATCTCTCTTTCTCTCTCTCTCTCTCTCTCTCTCTCTCTCTCTCTCTCTCTCTCTCTCTTTCATTCTATTTCTCTCTCCTTGTCTCTCTATTTGTCTGTCCTTCTCTCTCTCTTTATCTCATTTATTTTTTTTACAAACTTTACTAGGTTCTCAATTAATTGATTCATAGTCAATCATTAGTTCTATATATGACTTTTTTTTCCCGATTTGGGGACTTGCCAACGCTGTCCTTTTGCTGGCATAGAGTTTAAGGTTCTAGGGCCACCTTTTGGCCAGGATAAAGCACTAGGAAAGACTACAATAAAAGATTAAAATAGTCATGTAATGACAATAGCTCACATTTCTATAGAACCTGTCAGAATACTTTCTGCATAATTATTCTGTGAAGTAGATAGTGCAGTTAGTATAATTCTAATTTTGAAAAAAAGAATCTGAAGCTCAGAGCTCGTGTTGCATGACTTGCCTAAAGTTACACAGCTAGTCCGTATAACTTCATCTTAAAACTAGTCTTCTGACACAAAGTCCAAAGATTTAGGTGAAAGAGCTGGAAACCTAAACAGATCTTCTCAATAGATCATGCTAGCTCTTTATAAACTGACTTTTTGTGGATATATAAGCATTGGCACATTGATTAAACAGATGGCATATTTCCTAGACCTCTGCATGAGACTCAGGAACTTGGCTCAGTCAAAGTATGGTTAACATCTGCTTCTCCTGGCTCACAGATTTTCAAAATGTGCTCTCAGATTGGGTTGGAGATGTGGGCTTTGGCCTGTGAAACAATGAGATAAAACTTATTTCCTTGTCAATGTAACTGAAAGCTACATTAAATAACCAGGTGAAAAGCCAGATCCTTATCAAGCTTAAAGTATGCTTATATAGAAAATCTGATTAGAATTCCCCATATCTTCACTAACTTCTCATGAGTCCACAGCTTTATTTACAGAGTTTAAGAGATAATTTGCTGTTTGCATTATTAATAGCTCTTTTATATATTAATACCACGATTGATTTTGTAATGCTTTGAATGGTTCTCTTAAACTAGTTATACAGTACCTTGAGTAAAGTGAGTATAGTGAGTATATACATCAAATTTTCTTGAATACAAGTAACTAGCCATCCTGACTTTTCTGGACTCTTGGTTCTGATTTAAATGCATATTACATCTTTTACATAAGAGACCTTAGAGACCATTTAGGCCAACTTTTTAATGAAAAGAATTCCCTTAGTAACATATACAAATTGTTAGCTTTTCCTTAAAAACCACTAATGAATGGAATCTCATTATTTCCCAAGACAGTCTGTTTCACTTTTAGATAGCCTTTAAGTGGCACAGTGATAGAATACTGTATCTGGAGTCAGGAGGACCCCAGTTCAAATGTAGTATCAGATACTTATTATTTGGGTGACCCTGGCCAAGTCACTTAACCCTGTTTGCCTCAGTTTCCTCATTTGTAAAATCATCTAAAGAATGAAATGGCAAATTATTCCAGTATCTTTGCTGACCTAAATGTGGTCACAGAGAGTTGAAAGTACTCAACATCAACAATAACAACAATACTTCTCAGAGTTGTTGTGAGAATCAAATTCTTCCCTTCCCTTCCCCTTTTCCCTTTCCCACTCTCTTTCTTTCCTACCCTTCTCTGTCCTTTCCCTCTTTCCCCTTCCCTTCTCTTCTTTTCCCTTCTTTTCCCTGCCCTTCCATTCTCTTTCCTCTATTTTGGTCCTGGGCCCAGTACAAAGGAGTCACTAAGACCCTTTCCTTGTTATTCCTTACTTTTCCTTCATTCTCCTTTGAGTGTCTTCAATTGAGTTGTGTGACTTTCCTTCAAAACCTTTTTTTTGCAAAGTCACAATTGCAGCCTGCTACATCGTTCAGCAAGCCTGTTGTCTGTAAGTAGGCATTGTGCACTTAGAACAATAATTTCAGTTTCATCCTTGTTTTCCTTCAAATCTCTAAGGTTTCCTTATATCTAATTGTGTCATTATTAGGTGTAGAACATCATGCGTCAGTATTTCATTTCTTACCTCAACTGGGTAGGTTTGAAAAGTAGTAACAGCCTAGAGTAAGAACAGCTCTAAGCACAGAATAGTCTTTTCTCATATTTTTTGATACCTGAATTCATTGTTTTGAACTGTGATCAAGTAAGTGTTATGTATTTCTTTGGTCCTGCATATGTGAACCTCTTGATATTTATTCTGGAGTCCTTTGAAAAGTACTCTTTTGATCCTTCTGTGATTACCTTATTCATAATTTGTATTTGGCCTGATTTGTTGCTTTCATAAATGGGAAAATATTCCTTTTCTTTAACAGACTGCTGAAGGGAGTGGGAAAGATAGAGAGGAGTTTGAAGAAAATCTGAATTTTCTTAGCTGTACGTTAGGGGATCAGGAATGGTCTTAGACATTTATTTTATAAATGACATTTGGGAGGTATTTGAGAACCATAGCAACTTCTTGAACAGGGAAGTGGAATAATTAAGACTATGTTATCAACTTGGTAATTGTATTTTAAGGGAACTAGTTCCAATCCCTTTCTTCTAATTTTCAAATTGAAAATAAATTAGAAAAATTAAACTCCATGTTGATATAGATGACTTATAAACGATCATCTGTAATATAAAGGATAGTAGTTATCATCTAGCTTAATCCTGCCACTTTACAGATGAGTAAACAGAAGCTCTGTTAGACTAAGAAACTTTCCAAAAACCACACAAAGAGCAGTGTTCAGATTTTGAAGCAATTCCTAGTCTGATTCTGGGTTATCTTTCTAGGCTGATTAAACATTACTTCCCTTCACACACTTTTCTCCAGCCAAACAGGCCTACTTCCTGAACTCTCTGTGTAGCTTTTGACAGGATTTCCCCTATACCAGAAATATTCTGCCTCCTCAGCTCCATTTCTTGAAGCCCCTTTCAAGGTTCAACTCGACAGCCACCCCCTAGAAAAAATTCTCCCTGATTTTCTCAGTTTTTATAGCTTCACACTTCCCCATTTCTTTGTGGTCTCCTAGTAAAACATAGGGTTCTCAAGGGCAGTGAATACTTCTGTTTAGTCTCTGGATCCCTAACACTTGGCATAATATTGTTCACTGTAGCGAGATAATAAAAACTATTGAACTGAATAGTAATAACAAAACCAGGACGCTAAATCAGGTCTTCTAGCCCTTAGCCCTAAATTAGCTGGACAATTTACAATAAGGCTATTTGGATTGAAACAGATGTCTGAAGGTGATTCCTGAAGCCAAAAGAATGAATGAATGAAAAAAAAACATTAAACATTTATTAAGAACTTAATTTATGCCAGACACTGTGCTAAGTGCTAGAGATATACAGGAAGCAAGATGATCCCTACCCTCAAAGATTTTGCATCCAACTGCCCCCCCAATTCCTTTCTAGTCTTCTCATACCTTACATATGTCTCTTTCCCCCACACCTACCCTCCAGTAACACTGATTGCTTTTCAAATTTTTTTTATAAATTTTTATTGACAGTACATATGCATGGCTAATTTTTTACAACATTATCTCTTGCACTCACTTCTGTTCTGATTTTTCCCTTCCCTCCCTTCACCACCTCCCCTAAATGGCAGGCAGTCTTATACATGATAAATAAGTTATTGTATATCCTAGATACAAAATATGTGTGCAGAACCGAACAGTTCTCTTATTGCACATGAAGAATTGGATTCAGAAGGTAAAAATAACCTGGGAAGAAAAACAAAAATGCAAACAATTTACACTCATTTCCCAGTGTTCTTTCTCTGATTGTAGCTGATTCTGTTCATCATTGATCAATTGGAACTGAATTAGATCTTCTCTTTGTCGAAGATATCTACTTCTGTCAGAATACATCCTCATACAGTATTGTTGTTGAAGTATATAATAATCTCCTGGTTCTGCTCATTTCACTCAGCATCAGTTCATGTAAGTCTTTCCAAGCCTCTCTGTATTCATCCTGCTGGTCATTTCTTACAGAACAATAATATTTCATAATATTCATATACCACAATTTACTCAACCATTCTTCAATTGATGGGCATCCATTCATTTTCCAGTTTCTAGCCACTACAAAAAGGGTACCACAAACATTCTTGCACACAGTAACACTGATTCCTTGTTGCTCCTTGAACAAGATACTCCTCCCTAGTCCATACATTTTTATAGATGAACTTTTGTCTCTGTCTCTTGGTCTCTTTGCACTATTTCAAATTCTAGCTAAAATCCCTCTTTGAGGAGGTAAAATTATCTGGAGATAACTAGTCAGAGTGGCTAGTAGTGATCCATTAGACATTCCATCAACCTAGTGGCAAACCTATTTGTGGGTGTGTTTGGGGGGAACATACAAGTAAAGCAGTTATCTACTCTCCCAGTACTTAAGGTAGGTCTGGGGACAGAGCAGTATGCCTGTTTCTCTGAAACACTTTGGGGATTAAGTAAAAAGGAGAGATTCCATTTTCACAAATCATTAATCTCTCCAACTTTGTGCTTCTTACATAAAAAATAAAACAACAAACTTGTTCTTTTTGTATTAGAGACAGGCCCTAAAATTTCTAGAGTACAAGTGGTATAATGGGAGTCATGCTGGATTTTGAGTTGGGATGACCACATTTGAATATTTACTATTGTTTACTAATTGTGTGACTCTAGGTTATTTAGTAACCTCCCTATGACTCAATTTCCTCATATGTAATATAGGCATACAAAGTCAAAAACAGCACTGGCTTTGGAGGCAAATGAATCACAAAATCATAGAATCTGATAATTGACTTGGACCTCAGGGTCTAATTCAACTTGTATCAGAAAAGAGTTCCCACAGTCATGTGCCTAAAGAGTGGAATCCAATTTTTGCTTGAATAAAGGGGACCAACCTCTTCTGGGGAAAGCTGGGTTCAAATACTAGTTCCACTATTTACAACTTCTCTGAACTTGGGCAAATTACTTAATATTTTTTATTCTCAGATTTTTTTATCTGTAAAATGAGTAGTGAAGTTCCTTTCATGGCTAAACCAAATGATCTTATTAGTTATATTATATCCAGCCCATCAGTTGGAGAATGGCTGAATAACTTATGGTATATGAATATTATGAAATATTATTGTTCTATCAGAAGCAATCAGCAGGATGATTTCAGAGGTGCCTGGAGAGACTTACATGAATTGATGCTAAGTGAAATGAACAGAATCAAGAGAACATTGGTACACTGCAACCAGAAAATTACACAGTGATCAATTCTGATGGACGGGTCTCTTTTCAACAATGAGATGATTCAGGCCAGTTTCAATGATCTTATGATGAAGTGAACCATCTACATCCAGAGAAAGGACTATAGGAACTAAGTGTGGATCACAACATAGCATTTTCACTCTTTTTGTTGTTGTTTGCTTGCATTTTGTTTTCTTTCTCATTTTTTAAAAAAAACTTTTTGATCTGATTTTTCTTGTGCAGCAAGATAATTATGTAAATATGTATGCATATATTGAATTTAACATATATTTTACTATGTTTAGAGGGCTGAAATTATTGAGTCGATGCACTGAGGTCAGGACTGCTGAGCACTTGAGACTAACTACCGATTGGACAATACTCTATGGGGATATGCTTAGAAAATGGTCCTTTCCACTATTTGTACTGGCTCAATGATTGGTGTATATAAAGGATTGTAGGAGGGACTCGGGAGTGGAATAAGAGGAGCCAGGGTCACACTCTTGGTGGTAGATGAGGGAGAAGGCAGTTGTGGCGATTCTGCTTCCATCCTGTTCAATCCTGCATCTAAGGGCCAAGAATAAAGATTAAGGACTTTTGCTTATCCTGATTCCTGCTGATTCTGGGGTGTCCTGGGTGGTAGCACAGTCATCACATTTTAGATTACTTGCTATCTGGGAGAAAGGGGGGAATTGGAATACAAAGTTTTGCAAGGATTATCCATGCATGTCTTTTGAAAATTAAAAATCTTTAATTAAAAAAGAAAAGAAAAAGCTTTATAGAAAATTATATTATATCCATTTTTTTTTATCTATGCCAGAACAAGCATAGAACTTTATTTACCATAGGTGCTTAATAAATGTTTCTTGGCCTGAACTTATTTTAAAAAGACCACATTCATTTGTATAGTTAATTCTTGAGAAGACCAAAGTTTCTTTACAAACATGTAGGATGAAGATGCAGAAGAAAAGTTATTTTGTTTAACCAAGATTTAAAAAGTAATTTTTGTCTCTGACAATATTCATTTAGAAGAGAATGAATATATCAAATATATCTCAGAATGTTGTCTTAGAACTGTCAGCTGACATTCTATTTCTTGCTACACATGCTGTTTTGGGAATCTTTTGTTTCTTTCCCTTAGCCAAATGCATTTTCTTTTTACTCTTCTTTAACCTTAAGTAAATATATATGTGTGTATACACACACATACACACACACACACACATACACAGAGTCTTAATGAATCTCTCGTAGCTCTACATACTATGGATATTGATTCAGGTTGGGTCAAGAGACTTAAGTGCATTACTTATCCAAAATGTTGACCATGTTGATTGGCAAGAGATTAGCTATCCTCACCGTTTTATATTTTATACCACTCACTACTACCTCTTTCTGTACCAAAAATTTTACTACATTAGTGTGCCAAACACTGGGCACCATTTACATCTTATGCCAACTAACATTTTAGTAAGGTTATTTATTTGCAAGAAGGAAATTTAAATCAAAATATGCAAAATAATACAGTTTTAGGAGAAATAGCAGTAAATACCAATAGTTCTAGAAAGGACTACTACTTTTCTCTAAATAACAAGTGTAGCCATTATTTTTTGATTGAGGAATAATAACCCTTAAATATATAAACCATTGGACTTAGAATAAAAAAAAATTTGGATTTTAATGTCATCTCAGAAATTTACTAGCTATGTTACCCTGGACAAGTTAAACTTTCTGAGACTTGGTTTCCTTATTTGTAAAATAAAGATCATAATAAAACTTAATCATAAGATTGTAAATGGCAAGTGATATGTGCTTACACTCTTTAGAGTATAATATAACTATGAAACCTTGTTATTACCTCACTCAGATGATTATTGTAAGAAAATATTTTTATAAATCTTAATGATTTATTATCTACATGATCAGCAAGATGACTAAATAAAACATCAGAAAGGGAAATTATGTACAAAATATAAGGGAACCAAAACTGAATCCATAAGATAAGACAGAAATACTACAAAAAGCAAAAACATTATGAAATAGCATTTGAGAATTTTTTTTCCATAGGAGGAATTTGAGAGATTTTGTTGATTGCTTTGTTGGGCTCTATTATAAGATTCTTGACACCCAGGAATAAAAGGACATTAGTCTTAAGGTCCTCTACCTTGTTCAGACTTTGTCTGGTGTGCTATATTACATTATGCATACCAGTTTTTTTAAGACATTGAGAAGAAGAAAATTATCCAGAGGAAGGCAAACAAGATGGAGATAATAACAGAAACTAACAAACACATTTACATAATGCTTTTCAAATAAGTGTGCTTACTTTGTAAAATAAAATAAAAATAAAGACTTCATTTTTCACATTATATTCATTCAAATTTATGACTCCTAGTCCCTTTATCCACTATACTTACTCTTATAATAAATATTTTAAAAGAAAAAGAAACAGTTCAGTAAAACCAATCATCTGATGTTTCAGCAGCAAGCAACTAGGGCAGGGAATTTATATAGCTACAATCTTATAGGGGAAACAAAGGCAGATAAGTGGGTGAGGACACTAGATGAATGGACAAGCCATAATTCCAGGAAAGGATCATAACTTAAACCTGACAGAGTAAGGGTAAAGATAAGAAAGTCAAGGGCAGGAGACAATGAGGTGAAGGGCAATATTCAAACAGAGGGGAAAGTATCCTAGCAAGGATTGAGATAATGCACATGGATTGAGATAATGCACATGGATTTTATGATACAAAGGAATGTAAAATGGCTAGAGCTTCAAGGTTTCTTTTTTGACTCAGTTCTCCCAGTATTAAAGGCAAGGAAAAGAGGCAGAGGGCTATAATTTTATTCAGGGAATAACATTATGAGATAACATATAGCTTCTGAAGGTAAAACCCTTTCTCAAAGAAGGTGCTTTCTTAATGTTAACTACCTTAAGGTAAGATTCATAAAAGATCATTGTCTCTTAGGATAGTCATATATATCTTCCTAACATGGAAAAATTCTCCAAAGAAACCTTTTCCTTTTCTATTTAGGGATAAGATCCACCTCTCAATCCCATTCCTTCCCTTCAACTTCTCCCAAACTCTAAGTCTTTTGACCAACAAATTTGTTATCCTTTTTCTCCCTCACCCTTCTTTATGCTGCTTCTTTAGCTCCTTCTTTTTCTTATCTTCCTACTACCATTCATGCAACATCTCACAATGTTACACCTTTGATAAATTACATTTACTCAAATCATCACAAGATTTGGTCCATATAATATCAAACCAGCTTTTCCTCTTCTCTTTCTGATTAAGTGTTTCTTAAACCTTAAGTCTTTTAGGCCCTTTTTGGACTTTAATGACCCTTCTTTTATCTTGAATTTATTTTTTTTCTTATTTAAATGCTCTACAAATAAGAGAGCATTTTGTGTTTCTTTTATTTAGAATGTTTATAAGTCAAATATTTGTTCAATTCCTTTTTTCCCCTTGGGATGTGTATTTGGTGGGCAAATATATTCTTAATAACCACTTTTTAGGAAGAGGCCCAACTTATTTTTGCTAAGAATTAGGATAAGCTTAGCAGAATATGTTATTTAGGGTTATAGCTTCAGCTCCTTTGCTTTATGAAATAAATTATTCTATTCTCATCTCCAATTTAGGGTAGAAAGGGGGGGGAAGAGGGAAGAAAAAAAGAAATTTCCATGGTAACTTAATTATATATTTTAAAGAAATAGCAAGTTATACATAACATATTTGCAATTTCATGTATAAACAACATTTTAAATTATACCATGTTATAGAGATGATTATTTTATTCTATAAATTAAAAATAAATTTTTAAAAAGCCTGAAGTTTCTTGGGATAGGTTTATTAGTGTTGCTTCATGGTTACTGGTATCTCCCTTATTTCCTTGTAAAGGTTGTTGTTTCTTATTGAACTGTTTTATGCCTCAAATTTTTATATATCATGTTTTTCTCCAATGGTGATTTATAAATTAAATTGATTAGTATATTATTTGAATTCAAAAGTTGTAAGGAGCTTATAGTATTTCCTACCTTATGGCATTTATGTTTTTGTTGTAAACAATTTTTTGTTAATTTGCTTGTTTTTGTTTTTCTGGGACACCAATGATATTTCTATTATTTCTATTTGTCTTATTGCAATCAGTCACTTGGCTTCTACTGAGATCATGAATTCTTCTAATTGTCTGTCTTTAGTCTCTTTTGTATCAAATATTATTCATCTTTTGCATATTTCCCCCAAATTATATTATTTTCTTTCTCAGAGACCCCATTTATGTGATGAGATCATGTCTTCCATGTCTTATAATCTGTTTCTTATCAGCTTTAACTTCTGCATTGAAGGCTTTCATTTTTGCTTCAATTTCAATTCCTACCTTCTTTAAATAACTATTTATTTTTTGAACTACAGTTAAGTATTTTGGTGTTTTATGATCTCAAAGGAACATGCAATATTTTTTCCATAAGAGAATTTTAGTTTATTTTTCTTTAAAATTTGCTTGTAATATTTCAGTCTCTGTGGTCATCTCAATTCATTTTTCCTTTGGTAAATAACTTCTGTTCTAAGTTTTTTCTTAAGCTTTCATTCTTGGACTTTTGATCTTCTAGCCTTTCTCCTTGATTCCCAGTTTCTTGTCTCCATTTCCCCTCCTCACCCTTTGATCTCTATTTTACTGCCATATGGATTCTGCAAGGTTGTGTATTTTCAGACTACTCATTTTTGTGGGATGTTAGCCCAAACAAAAGTTTTGGACTCTTTTTTTTTTATAAAGTTAGGGTGAAAAGGACTGGTGTCAGATCAGTGCAGTCCCTTATTCCTTAAGCAGAAAATTCTTTGATCTTTATTTGGGAAGTAGATCTATGTTTACTAGGCACCCTACCCCACTTCCCTCAAACCTCAATAGTCTTCTTTCTTGAATGAGTGGGCAGAATCATCATCTGCTGCTCCTTATGGAATATGAGGATTTCACACTGAGGATTTCATTGCTTCTGTCAATAGTAGGGAATAAGTAAGAAATGAGTCCCTTGCCCAAGACAGATTCTAAAGCATAAACTTGGTAAATTGGTTTTATTTCCTATGGTTATTATGTTGGTTGGTTTGGGATGGGGAAACCTAAGTGTTGAAAAAATAGATATAGGTTAGCTTATAGGACAATTAGATGGATCCAGAACTAATGGAATGGCTAGATTCAAATCGTAGCCCTTAATAATTCTAATGTGCTGCCATTTTTGTTATATGAAGATCAGTTGAAGGATCTGGAGAAACAAGAAAAATAATGAAAACTTAGTGGAGGTTGGGGAGTAAATTGATAATTGTACTCAAGTATTTCAAGAATAAGTAGATGGATTGGATTTCTTTAATTTGGGTCTAGAAGGAAGAACTAGGAGCAATGGGTAAAAGTTCAAATTAGGCAATTTTAAACTTAATTTTAAGAAAAAACTTCCTAATAATTCCTAATAATAATAGATTTACTGAAAAGTGGAACAGACTGCACAAGGAGAAAGTGTATCTCAGTTCTTGAAGGAGTCTTCACATAAAGGCCATTTGATTACTGTTTAGTTGTTACAAAGATTATCTTCTTTTTAGGCATGGGTTGGTCTGGATCAAAGCTTCTTAGTCTTTTTTCCACTTGTAACCCCTTCTTTGCTTGAGAAATGTTTATGTTATTCCACATATGTAGGTACATAAAATAGGTATACAAATAAAATTTTCATTTACTGATAATAAATCATAGTTTTGCAATCCCCAATTCAGTTACAAGATCCCATATGGGGTTCAGGACACAGTTTCAGAAACTGGGGTCTAGATGGTCACTGAACTCTCTTTCTATATTTAAATTCTGTGATTCCTTGATTCCATATTTGTTACAAATAGTTCATATTTATATGGGACTTCAAATTTACAGTGTTTTTCCTTGTAACCACCTGGTGAGGCACATAATACAAATACTACAATTCTTTTAATAGGACCTGTGATTTCACCAATATTGTGAGTTTTCTAAAGAGGAACTTTCAATACAGATTTTATCACCTAACATGAAATCTATAAATTTAGAGAGTTACTGAGGAACACTTAGAAGTTTAGTGACAGTTACATAATCACCTATGTAGCAGAAATATGAGCTTTAGTCTTCCTTACTTTGAGGACATCCACTACAGTAACACAATTTACAGGTACAGTTCAAATCAATAAACACTTATTACAGATAGGATTATTTAGTGATCATGTCTGGGCTGTGCCAATATAATAAAAACAATGAATTCCAAAGTTCATTTACAATTTAGTTATGCTAATCAACCTAACACAGGAATATTTTTCAGAGCTAAATAAAAAAAATCAATTGGATTAATGAAAGATTTAGACTATTAAGAAGGAAAAAAGAAGGACTAGCACGTTCAGTCTTCATACTATAATATAAAGCAGGAATCATCAAAACTGTGGTATTGGTTAAAAAATAGAAAAGTGTACCCACAAAGTAGATGAGGGAAGGGAGAATCAGAAATAATGGAACTCAATAACTCAGTGTTCAATAAACCTGAAAACATAAATTACTTAGGGAAGAATTCCCATTTTAATTAGTGCTGCAGGGGAAATTGTAAAACAGTCTGGCAGAATTGTGCTGAGACCAACTCCTTCTACTATATTCCACAATAAATTCGAAATGGATACATGACCTGAATATTAAAGATTATGTCATCAAAATATTTGAAAATAAGCACATAATAGATCTTTCACGCTATGAATAGGTGAGGTATTCTTAAACAAACAAAAGAGAGAGGCAATTACAAAAGACAATACAGATAAATTTGATTACAAGAAAATATAAAGCCGTTCCAGAAATAAAATTAATGCAGCTAGCATAAGAAGGGAAGTTGTTATTAATATTTAGTTGTTTTAATCATGTTCAACTTTTCATGATCCCATTTGGGGTTTTCTTGGCAAAGATGCTGGAGTGGTTTGCCATTTCCTTCTCCAGCTCATTTTACAGATGAAATAAGCATGATTAAGTGACATGCTCAGGATCACATTGTCTAGGTGTCTGAGGCTAGATTTGAACTCAGTTTTGGTGCTCCATTCACCAACCCCAGGGTTGGCACTCTATTTACGAACTACCTATCTGTCCCTTGAGAAGATAAGCACTCAATTACAAAAAAACCCTAAACTTTTTGTCAAATTTCTCAGGTGTTTGATATCCCAAATAGACAACTAACAGATCTATATGACTTATAATAATTGTACAACAAATAATTTGTCAAGAGTTATAAACAAAAATTTGTAACGGTCATATTAAAGAATAATTCAAATCATTAGTAGGAACCCTGAGGTTTTACCTCATATCCAGAAAATTAGAATAATAAAAATGAAAAAATATCGAAATAATCAATACATAAGAGATAGTAGAAAGAACAATCACAGCAATTTAATATATTGTTGATGGAGCTATGAATTAGTATAAAGATTCTGAAAAATAATTGGTATTATAAAAACAAAATAACAAAATATCTATACCTTTTGCCCAGAGATTCTATTGTTAGTTATATACAAGAACAAAATCACGACAATAAGAAAATTCCATGTATTTCAAAATAATTCTAACAATGTTTTTGTGCTGGCAAAAAACTGGAAACAAAGAAGATGCCTATGAATCAGAGAATGGTTAAACATGTTGGATGATATTAGAGAATGGTAAAAGTTTTGTGGTACATAAATGTAATGAGAAAGATGATGAATATAGAGAAACACAGAAAGGCATACATGGTCTGATATAAAGTAAAGCAAGCTGAGCCAAGAAAATAGCATTATACATGATGCATCAAAATTATGTGTAATAAAGAGTTAGCAATGGTGTGAGATGAAGATGAATCTGGTTGTCCGCTGAACTCTCGACTCAGTAGCTTTTTCCTCTGAAAACTCTTCTTCTGCCACCAGCCAGCCAAGTGGAAAATATTCTCTCTTGCCTCAGAGAGAGGGCTTCTGGCGTAATTCCACTGAAATCTCCCAAAGTGCTCTGTGTCTGCACCAGAGTACTCCTCTCCAATCCAGCTGAACTCTCTTCCGCCACCAGCCAGCCAAGTGGAAAATATTCTGGAATAGATCACTCTTCACTGGCCTTATATCTGACTCTTCTGAGAGAATGGGATTGTGGGTTTTCTCCCATAGTGCTCTCTGGCCCTAAGAGCTTTAAGGGAGGTGTGAATTCACACAAAGTTTATTTTGTGAATCTGGCATACTTGTGAACTCCGGTGAGTAAAGGTGTAAACACAAGCATTGTACTAATTAGTTCTACTTAGTACCTTGTTTCAGGTTCTGGCCCAAAATATCTTGTAAGATCAGATCAACTCTAATTAGTTAGCAATTTGTAAAGATTCCAACAATAAAGGACCATTGAAAAATAGAGAGAAAATTAATTGGAAACTAAATAATTCAATCCTAAAGAATGAATGGATCAAACAAACAAAAAAAAAAACATAGAAACAATAGATAACTTAATCCATGAAAATTCCAATAATGAGAGCAAATCAGAACTTATGAGATGCTGCCAAAGCAGTTCTTAGGAGAAGTTTTATATCTTTAGATGCTTACATCAATAAAATAGTGAAAGAGAAATCAATGAATTAAGCATGCAACTAAAAAAGCCAGGAAAATAATAAGTTTACAAAACCCAATTAAATACCGAATTAGCAACTCTGAAAATCAAAGGAAGGATTAATAAAATTGAAAGTAATAAAGCCATTAAACTAAGAAACAAAACTAAGAGTTGGTTTTATTTAAAAAAAAAAAAAGATAAATTTTTGGATAATTTGATCAGAAAAAGGAAAGAAAAAAATAAATAATTAGCATCAAAAATGAAAAGGGTAAACAACACCAAATGAAGAGAAAAATTAAAGCAATTATTGGCTATTTTGCCCAATTGTTTGCCAGTAAATCTGACAGTCTAAATGAAATGGATGAATATTACAAAAATATAGATCGCCTAGATTAACAGATAAAGAAATAAATTATTTAAATAGTCCCAATTTAGGAAAGAAAAGACATCAATGAGTGACCTAAGAAAAAAAATCTTCAGGACCAAATGAATTTACAAGTGAATTCTGTCAAACAAACATTTAAATAACAATTAATTCCAATATGATATAATCTATCCAGAAAAATAGGAGTAGTCCTACCAAATTCTTTTTATGACACATATATGATGCTGATACCTAAACAAGGAAAGGCCAAAACAGAGAAAGAAAATTAGAGACCAATTTGCTTAATGAATGTTGATGCAAAACAAGGTTGCCCACTATCACTGTTACTATTTAATATTGTATTAGAAATGCTAGCTTTGGCAATAAGAGTTGAGAAAGAGATTAAAGGAATAAGAATAGGCAATGAGGAAACAAAATGATCACTCTTTGCTGATGATATGATGGTATATTTAGAGAACCCCAGAGATTCTACTAAAAAGTTATTAGAAACAATCCATACCTTTAGCAAAGTTGCAGGATACAAAATAAACCCACATAAGTCATCAGCATTCTTATATATCACTAACAAAACCCAACAGTTAGAGTTACAAAGAGAAATTCCATTTAAAGGAACTACTGATTGTATAAAATATTTAGGAATCTATCTGCCAAGGGAAAATCAGAAACTTTATGAGCAAAATGAATGTTGATGCAAAAATCTTAAATAAAGTATTAGGAAAGAGATTGCAGCAACTTGTCACCAGGATAATATACTATGGCCAGGTGGGACTTATACCAGGAATGTATAATATCAGACAAACTATCAGCATAGTTGACCATATCAATATCCAAACTAGGAGAAATCACATGATTATCTCAATAGATGTATTAAAAATATTTGATGAAATCTTACACTTTTTCTTATTAAAAAAACAAGAATACATAGGAATAAGTGGAGTTTTTCTTAAAACTATAAATAGCATCTATCATCAACAAGCATTTCATGTAATATATTATGTGAGCTAGAAACACTCCCAATAAGATCAGAAGTGAAACAAGGTTGCCCATTGTCATTACTATCTTTAATATTGTAAAAGAAATATTAGCTGTAACAATGAGAGAAAAAAATTGAAGGAATTAGGGTAAGTAATGAGGAAACAAAACTACCAATCTTTGCAGATGATATGATGGTATATTTAGAGAATCAACTAAAAATCTGTTAGAAACAATTAATGACTTTAGTGAGCTTTAGGACATAAAATAAACCCACTTAAATCACCAGCATTTCTATATGTTACCAACAAAACCCAGAAGCAAGAGATAGAAAGAGAAATCCCATTTAAAATAACTATAGATAACATAAAATATTTGGGAGTCTACCTGTCAAGACAAAGCTAGGAAGTATATGAATACAATTACAAGATACAATTAGGTCTAAACAACTGGAAGAATATCAAGTGCTCATGAGTAGGTTAAACTAATGTTAAAAATGACAATTTACCTAAATTGATCTCTTGTTCAGTGTCATACCAATCAAACTGCCAAAAAATTACTTTATAGAGGTAGAAAAAAAATACATCTAGAAGAACAAAAGTTCAAAAATTTCAATGGAATTAATTTAAAAAGTGCAAATGAAAGTGATCTAGATATTTGAGACCTAAAATTATATTATAAAACATTGGCCATCAAAACCATATGGCATTGGGGAAAAATAGAGTAGTAGATCAATGGAACAACCTAGATTCGTAAGACACAATAGTCAGTGACTATAGTAATCTAATATTTCATAAACCAAAGACTCTAGCTTCTGGTATAAGAACTCACTATCTGACAAAAATTGTTGGGAAAATTGGAAAATAGTATGACAGTAACAAGGCATTGATCAATACATAAACCTTCTACTAAAATGTTGAAATGGGTTCATGATTTAGACATAAAGGCTGATACGATAAGCAAATTCAGAGAACGAGAGATATCTAACTCTCAGACCTATGGAGAAAGGAAAAGTTTATGATCAGGGAAGAACCAGAGAACATTATAAAATATAAAATTGATTATCTTAAATTAGAAAGATTTTGCACAAACAAAACCAATGCAGTCAAGATTAAAAGGGAAACAGAAAGCTAGGAATTTTTTTTTTTTTTACAGTGCAGTGTTTCTAATAAAAGCCTTATTTCTAAAATATATAGAGAGTTGACTCAAATTTATAATACAAGCCATTCTCCAATTGATAAATAGCCATGATATGAATAGATGCTTGTGAGATGAAGACACTTAAGCCATTTCTAGTCTTATGGAAAAAAATGCTATAAATTACTATTGATTAGAGAGATGCAAATTAACTCTGATGTATCACTTCACATCTCTCAGATTGGCTAAGATGATAGGAAAAGAAAATGATGATTCTTGGCCAGAATGTGGGAAGACTGGGACCCTAAGACATTGTTGGTGGAGTTGTGAAATGATCCAGCTATTATGGAAAACAATTTGGTACAATGCCTAAAGTACTATAAAACTGTGCATATGCTTTGATATAACATCTCTACGGGGTCCATATCCCAAAAATATTACAAAAGAGGAAAAAGGACCCACATATGCAAAAGAATTTGCAACAACCCTTTATGTAGTGGCAAGGAACTGGATATTGAGTGGATGTCCATGAATTGGGGCATAGTTGAATATGTTAGGGTATATTAATGTAATTGAATATTATTGTTCCATAAGAAATAATGAGCAGACTGATTTCAGAAAAGCCTGAAAGACTTAAAAGAACAGATGCTAAATGAAGTAAGCAGAACCAAGAGAACATTGTACACAGGAACAACAAGATTATGTGATGATCAACTGTGGTGGATTTAGTTCTTTTCAATGATAAAGTAATGCAAGGCAGTTCCAATAGATTTGTGATAGAAAGTGCCATCCATATCCAAAAAGAAAACTATGGAGATGGAATGTGGATCAAAGAATAGTATTTTCACTTTTGTTGTTACTGTTTGTTGGATTGCTTGTTTTTTTTCTTTCTTGTATTTTTTGCCTTTTGATATTTTTGTGTGTAGCATGATGAATTGAAAATACGTTTAGAGAAATTGCACATATTTAATCTGTACTGGAATGTTTGCTGTTTTGGGGAGAGAGGAGAAGGGAGGAGAAGGAGAAAAATTTGGAACATAAAATTTTGCAAAGATGAATGTTGAAAATTATCATTGCATGCATTGAAAAAATTAAATATTATTAATTTTTAAAAAAAGAAAATAACATTATGACCACAACTACAATACAATCTATCACGAATGTTAGAAAATTATAAAGAACAAAGTTGGATCCAAAGAAAAGATGTGAGAATACAGTTGTCCTTGACTTCTTTGCTAAGGTGGGAGTTTTATAGATGTGGAACATTGCATATAATGCAAGATTTTTTCTAATGCATTGTTTTGAAGAATTTTATCTCTTCTTCCTCCTTTTCTCTATGAGAGAAATGTTTTGGGTAGTCACATGTGATTTCTTAATTGTGGATCGGGATAAGAGAGAGAATCTAGAACTCAAAAAATCTTAAAACCAAAGGTTAAAAAAAGTGTTTTGAGGGGCAGCTGAGTGGCACAGTAGATAGAGCACCAGTCCTAAAGTCAGGAGGACCTGAGTTTGAATCTGACCTCAGATACTTAATGCTTCCTAGCTGTGTGACCCTAGGCAAGTCACTTAATCCCAATTGCCTCAACAACAAAAAAAAGTTTTGAATGAAATTTGGGGAAAATATTAAATAAATTAATTAAAATGAAATCAAAACAAAAAGAAGTATGCAACATTGTTGTTGTTTAGTCATTTCAGTCATTCCTGACTCTTTCTGATCCCATTAGGGGTTTTCTTGGGAAAGATAGCAGAATGGCTTATCATTTACTTCTCCAGCACATTTATAGATGAGAGAACTAAGCAAACTTGCCCAGGGCTACACAACATGTAAGTATTTGAGATAAGATTTAAATTTAGAGGAATAATTTTTCCTGACTTCAGGCCTCTATCCATTGTACCACTGGGTGTTTGTTTATGTGTATGTGTATGTAGGTGAAACCCCAACATTTATACAAATAAATATATTAAGAAAATTGAAGAGGAAACATATTAACAATTGGATGTAAAAGGAAAGGCTTTGCAGATAAAACTATATAGCTTAACTTTGGAAGATGAGAAAAGAGCTGAGAATAAGAAATGAGAAGAAATACATTTTAGGTATGGGAGTTTGGTCTGTGCAACTTTATAGAGATAAGAGGTAAGGTAACAAGTTTGGGAAATAGTTAATAATACATTTTAACTAGAATCCAGAATTCATTAAATTGAATAGTATGAAATAAGGCTGTGAAAATAAGTATATATTGTATAGGACTTTAAATAAGATTAAGAAGTTGTCTTTTGTCCTAGAGACAATGGGACCACTTGCAAGGAAGCAGGGGAATGACATAGTTGAACCTGTATCTTTGGAATCTTATTTTATTTATTAGGCAGATAGTTTGGAAAGCCTGTAACGGAGGAAATCAATTATAGAAACAGACAAGAAATGATAAAGATTCCAAATAGAATGGGGACAATGTTAATTGACAGAAAAAGAGGATCAACAGATCTTGATAACTGAATGGACATAGGTAAAATTGGAGAGAGAGTTAGGAATGATTCTCAGGGTGCATGCCAGCATGACAAAGAGAAGGACTGTGATTTCAACAGACAGAATTTTTAAAAAATTGTTTAATCTGTATTCAAACACAATTAGTTCTTTCTCTGAGTATGAATAAGAATTTTCATTACAGGTCCTTCAGAGTAGTCTTGAATAATTGTATTTTTGAGAATAGCAAAACGATTCACAGTTGATCACCCTACAACATTGTTATTATTTTGTACACATTACATTTCAATATATTTGAGTTCATGGAGGCCAGTCCAGGTTTTTCTGAGAACATCCTGCTCATATTTCCCATAGAATAATAATATTCCACTATAATCACAGGTGACAGTTTCTTTAGCTATTACCTAGTTAATAGGCATTCCCTTAATGTCCAATTCTTTGCCCTGAGAAAAGAGCTGCTTTAAATATTTTTGTACATATATGCCCTTTTCTTTTAAAAACTATTTTCTTTGGATTCATGCCTAGTAGTAGATCAAAGGATATGCTTGATTTCATAACCCTTTGGGCATAGTTCATATCCTTTGATGATTTATCAGTTGGGGAATGTTTCTTTTTATTTTTGTTTTAATAAATTTGACTCATTTCTTATACTTGCAAGAAATGAAGTCTTCATCAAAAATCTTTTCACAACACTATTGCTAGGTGAATTTCCCACCTGTTTATTTTATTTGCTCTCTCCTTTCACCCTGTCCCTCCTCAAAAGTGTTTTGATTCTGACTGCTGTCCCCCAATATGCCCTTTTTTCTATCACCCTTACCTGCTTCTTGTGTCTCCTTTCTTTCTACTTTCCAGTAGCGTAAGATATATTTCTATGTATGTTATTTCTTCTTTGAGCCAATTCTGATGAGAGTATGGTTCACCTACTCTTTCTCCCCTCCCTTTTTCCACTCCACTGTAAAAATTTTATGGAAGATAATTTATGCCATTCTATATCTCTTTACCTTTCTCCTCAGTATATTCCTTTCTCACACCTTAATTTTATTTTTGAAAAATATTATCCCTTCATATTCAATTCACATCTGTGCTTTCTATCTATATGCACTCTTCCTAACTGCCATAATAATGAGAAAGTTCTTATGAATTACAAATATCATCCTCCCATGTAGGAATGTATATAGATAAATATTATTATCTCTTATGATTTTCCTTTTCTGATTCCCTCTTTATGTTTTTTTTGAGTCCTATATTTGAAAATCAAAATTTCTATTTAGCTCTAGTCTTTTCATAACAAATGTTTGAAAGCCATCTATTTCATTGAAAATCCACCTTTTCTCCCAAAAGATTCAGTTTTGCTAGGTAAATGATTTTTTTGTTGCAATTCTAGTTTCATTTCTCTCCAGAATACCATACTCCATGCCTTTGGATCATTTAATATGGAACCTACTAAATCTTGTCTTATCTTAATTGAATCAAGAAACTTGGATTGTTTCTTTCTGGATGCTTGCAATATTTTCTCCTTGATCCGGAAGTTCTGGGATTTGGCTATAATATTCTTGGGAGTTTTCATTCTAGGATCTCTTTCAGAAGATGATTGGTGTATTCTTTCAATTTCTATTGTATCTACTGTTTCTACAATATCAGGACTGTTTTTCTTGATAACTTATTAAAAGATGATGTTTAGGTTCTTTTTCTGATTATGGTTTTCAGATAGACCAAAAATTTATAAATTATCGCTCCTGGGTCTATTTCCCAGATCAGTTGTTTTTCCAATGAGCTATTCCACATTTCTATTTTTTCATTCTTCTGATATTATTATATTGTTTCCTAATTTCTCATAAAGTTATTAGCTTCCATTTACTCAGTTTTAATTTTTAAGGAACTATTTTCCTCAGTGAGCTTTTGTACTTCCTTTTCAATCTTGGACAGGTTTTGTTTTTTAAGGTATTTTTCTCTCCATTAGCTTTTTATATTTTCTTTTCAATCATTCTCATTTCTCTTCCCAATTTTTCTTCTATTTCTCTTATTTTGTTTTTAAAATCCCCTTTGTACTCTTCTATGGCCTGATGCCAATTCTTATTTTTCTTGGAGATTTTTGGATATAGAACTTTTTTTCTGAGTGTGTGTTTTGATCTTCCTTATCATCATAGTACCTTTATATGGTCAGAATCTTTTTTTCCTGTTTGCCCATTCCCAGCCTATTACTTGTTTTTTAATCTTTGTTAAAGTAGGGCTCTGTTTCTAGGATGGAGGGTGCAATATGCCAAGATTTAGGGGTTTTATGTAGCTATTTTCAGAGATTCTTCTAGGAATCTGTATGTTTTCAGTTCTTCTAAGAAGTGTGTTTGAGTGACCACAAGCATTCCTTTCTACCCTTGAATTGTGAGGAGGGTCCCTACTCCACTGTGGCTGTAACTTCTAGTGTGGTAAAACAACAGATTCCTTCCTCAGTGCTAGTAAAGCGGTCTCATTCTGACTGCCTGTTGGACCCCTTTACTGTCTCTGGGCTGAGACCTTGGGAAGTTGCCTTTGCAGTTGCTGCCACCTCTGCTGCCTCTGCTGTTGCTTTTTGCCAATGATTTTCCAAGGTCCTTTCAACCCAGTGAGACAAACCTTTCTTGGGAATCCTCAATGTTGTTTTTGATGTTTGTGGTTCAGGAGATCTGGAAACTGGTGGTTCTGTTGCCAGTTTAGAAGCCCATGCTTTGTTGGAGTTGAGACAAGGGCTGTGCTGGTCTATCCTGCACTGGCACTGGGACCTAGACTTCCAATCAGGTGTAATACACCTTTCCTGCTGACCTTCTAAGTTGTATTCAACTGGAGAATTGTTCCACTCTGTCTTTTTGCATGTTCTGATACTCTAAAATCTTTGTTCTGCCACTCAGAGAAATTGTTACAAGTATAGCCCTTGCTTCTCAACTTGATCTGCTATGAGCATCTCTCTCTCTCTCTCTCTCTGTCTGTCTGTCTGTCTCTCTCTGTCTGTCTCTGTCTGTCTCTCTCTCTCTCTTTCTCTCTCTTTCTCTCTCTTTCTCTCTCTTTCTCTCTCTTTCTCTCTCTTTCTCTGTCTGTCTCTCTCTCTCTTCCTCCTCTCCTCCCTCCTCCTCCTACTACTCTAGCGCAAAAACAAAAGGTATCATGAGAACTTTAAAAAATCTTCTATGTTTCTCCATCACCTTTTTCCTAATCCACCTGTTTCCCAGAATCCTCTCTCTCCATCAACTCTGGAATGTGAATGTTTCTTTTTCTACCAGATATCTTTTAAAGCACTGGACAACAGATTGCTTGACAGGTTTAACCCTACTGAATGAGCAGACAACTTTGCTCAAGGGAGAGGGAGAGCTATTTAATGAGGACAAACAAGTACATGAGATTTTGGGGAAATTTAAAGTCTAATATAGACATACCAATCCATCCAAAATTACTGCTATAAACTAAAAATAAAATTCTTAATAGTAACTCTAAAATGAAAAGACATATAAAGTTTCCAGTAAATAAGATAGAATTAGATTACCTCTCTTGGGTCCAATCAGGTCTGCTTCAACACAGGATGAAGCAGGCTGCTTAAGTATAGGACAAAGCAGATACACAAAATGATAGGAGGAGGGACAGCAGGAGAGGAGACAAATAGAGAGACAGAGATAGAGAAACAGAGACAGAAAGACACACACACACACACACACACAGAGAGAGAGAGAGAGAGAGAGAGAGAGAGAGAGAGAGAGAGAGAGAGAAGAGAAAGGGGGCAGGAATAGGAGCTATCCACCTTTCTGAGAAATAAGTAAATTTTGTAGCAGAGATCAAGAATCAAGGGTATCTTGGTAATAATAACAAATTGCTACTACCTCAGCCTAGTCATATTATTCATCAGTTAGTTCATTTTCTGGATTCTACTGTTTCACTTGGAACTTAATGGGTAAAGACTATAATTATAATCTCTTCTTTACAACTACCCTCTCCCATTTTAATCAACTAGACCTTTATTTGGTGTTGTTCTAATTTTAATATTGCCAAGAATAGCTACTTAGAATATTAACTGGTAAAGGCACCTGCTCAAGAAACGAAGAGCCAGAACTTGACACCATGAGCATGATGTCTTGACTTACCTGTGAATTGAATTTGAATGAGGTAGAGCTGCACAAAGTTGTCAGCCTCACTCACTCTTCAAATGACTGATGATAGTGGCAAGACAAAGGACAAAGTAACTTATGATGGTTCAAGATGTAGTTGGTGACCTTGGCCTTCCTAAATTAATGTCTTTCCCAGTTGCAGTTTGTCTGGGGCCAAGCCCATTCAATGACTTAGGACTAGATAAGAAATGAGACAAAAGATGGCTCAATTTGCCATCCCAAAGATATTCTGGGAAGAAAAGATCTGAAGACCCTAAGAGTTACTTGAATTAAATCAGGAGCATTAATTTATAACTGAAAGGAATTTTAAAGATCATCTAGTTCAAGACCTCAATATAGAGGAGAAACTGAGACCCAAAAAGGAAACTTCCTCCAAATCACACAGTTAAAATAAAGAAGATCTGGAATCTAAATCCAGATCTCCTAATTCCAAGTTTAGGGTTCTTTTCATTCTCTTTGCTTCTGAGATCAGCTTTTTTCTTTTTTCTTTTCCAGAACACTGTGCTATCTTTTCCCAGAAGTCCCCATAATTCCATTTGGTCATCCGTGAATTTGCATTTGGGATTTATTTTTATCTATATTTTGAATCATCTCTTAGTGTAATGAATTCTATTAGTTTATTCCCTACTGAGTAAAGTAGCACTCGGTATTTGTCTTAAAGCAACATCTTTCAGGACAAATGGAAAGAAGTCCTAGAGTCCTTACAATTATCTCAAGGGTTATTGAAAAAAAATCCCTAAATTAAGTTGATTTTTATTAACTTTCAAATAAACCTCTGCAGAGGGGTCAGACTCTATTTGGAGATTGTATCTTGGATATGTACTGATCATCTGGAATATGAAGTATGACAGAAAGAGGGAAGAAAATAGAAAAAAGCAGAGGAGAAGGAAGAAGAATAAAAAGGAGAGGAAGTGAGGAAAGGATCAGAAGGAAGAAAGGAAATGGAAGAGGAGAAAAAAGAGGGAAAGGGAAAGAAGAGAGAGTGGGGTTAACTAGAGTTATAGAAGTGATCTGGGAAGCAACAGACCTCTATTTTAGCATTATTATCTACACGATCAGGGACATTTTCTCTATCTAGATCTGTTTTTTGAATTGTAAAATGAATAAATCATCCTATTTTTTTTGGTCAGACCCCATACAAGAAGATTTGGGGGGATTATTTATGAAGGTGGGAGAAAAGAGAAGAAATTCTTTCTTCTCAAAACCTCCCCTCAGGAGACTTAGAAAAATATTTGTAAACACTTGCCTGCCTTTTTCCCCACTCCCCACCACCCAACAATACAATGAAACTGACTTTTGCTGTGCATACTGTTATTAATCAAAGTTTATTGGATTAAAAGAAGAAAAAAAAGGCAGAAATTCTTGAATGAGCTACCATCAATCCTAAAAATCCTTCAAGTCTAAATTGGCAATTTCAAGTCGCAAATATTAGATTCCCTCTACCTGGGCAGACCACATAGTCAATTTTTCACCATGTCTCTGCTCTTTCCCTGTGACTCAGTGGAACTAGGAATGGTCAGAGTAGCTCGAGGGAATCGGGGAGAGGGGAAGGGGTAATTCTGTGGGTAGGCTCACTTTTGACATTATTCTCTGCTGCTCCCAGCTGGCCAATTCTTGGTGTTGCTCTTCTAGTAGGCAGCTTAGCAAGGTAAGCACTCTGTTAGTTACCCCACTCAGCCAAGAAGGCAAGGGAAAGAAATCTTGAGTATTCTCTTTGTCTGATAGAAATTGTAGCTCTCCCTATTTCATTGCATTCACATTTAACATTTTGCTGAATCATTCTCTAAATGATGGCTACCTCTTGGGCTTATAATTTTTTGCTGTAACAAAAAGTGTGGCTATCAATATTTTTAGTGTATTTCCATTCACGCATATTATTTCTTTATTCAATTCACCCAAGGCTATTGATGATCTGTTAGTTCTTGGTTCCCTGTAGTCCAGGACTAAATTCTGATATGATGGTCTCTGGAGATGTAGCAGCTCCTATTTTCAAACTGCAACAGTAAGAATTAACTTCCTTGTTCCAGAAATACTAAGGCCTGAGGATGGCACATCGGTTGGGCCATCATGGACTCCCTCAGGACTGCAGGGATTCATTCCAGGGTTTTAGAAATGGCTGCAGCCTATAATTCTCTAATTGATTTGTATCAGTTTGTATCTGTATGGTTTATTATCATAAATAATTCATACTATGGGCTAGTGTATTTTGTTTGCATACACACTCTGTAGTTAGTTCCCTGCAGCCCTAAGAAACAAAGTATTACTCAAAAATACAGGCAGAAATGTGAGGCAGGCACAGAAATATGGGAAGATCTAGTATGGATAATGCTTCTTGCAATCCAAATTGCATATCATACTGTAATTTGTGAGTGTGTCTTGAGGGATAGCAGGTAGGCAGAATAGAAATAGGATATATAAGATCAATAGAATAGAAATATAAAACAATAACTGCAGCAGCAATAAAAATATATTAAAATTCCATAGCCATTAACAATTATTCCTGGACTCAAATCTCCTTTGATTGCTAAATATTGTCAAAGGGATGTGAGTGTACAACTAATCCACACTTGGTGGTGAGCAAGAAAGCCAGAGATCAGGCTCCTTTTTAGATACAACCCTACTATTTTTATTCACAGGGACTAATTATAAATGGACATTTGTACCATGGTATGATTATGTCTGTTTCTCACTGACCTAGGCTCCTAGGTTGATTTTTCAGAGGAAACAAGATAATTCTTCTTCCCTCCTCACATCCTTTTCTTTTCACTCCCTCCACCACCTATTTTATGAAATGTCAAATTTTCTTGTTACCCTGAAGACAATTATCTGAAATAGAACTTCACTTAAATAGAACTTGAATATTTTCCCATATTGATGGAATTTGGTATTTCCATTCTCTATTACTAAAAGGCTGACCTATAATGTATCCTGATGTAATGTTCAGATGACCCTGAACTCTAAGCCAGGGGTTCTTAACTGTTTTTGCATCGTGGACCTTTTTGTCATTCTTAATGAATATTATTGTGCAGTAAAAAATGCTAAATGTGATCCCTGGACCTGTGTTCAAACTTTTTCCAATTGAGAGAACTTTACTGAGCTTCCAGTCCATTTTCATTGCCTCAGAGAACCCAGAATCAGTTGCATACCACAATGAGTTACTGCTCAAACAACTGCAGCATCTATTATGCACTCAAAATATGATTTTAAGTGCTGTCCTATATATTGAAGGAACAAAACAGAATTTGAGACAGTCCCTATCCTGAAGGAGCTGACTTTCTGTAGTGGATATTACATGTATTCACACTTGTAGATATGCAAGACACTTAAAATGTCATTTTTTGAGGGGAGGGGGAAGCACTAGTAGCTTCCCAGATCCAGAAAGATCTTACATAGGAGGTGATAATGATTAAGCTTTGAAAGAAAACTAGAGAAAGTCAGTGAAGGATGAAAATTCTATTCCTCTCCCCATCAAAAAGAGGCAAAAAGCTAGGTTACTCCTGAGGCATTCAGGCAATTCCTAATTCATTGCCTTTGATTGGGTTGAGGAGCACTCCTACCTTCTGCTTCATACTCCAGTGCCTCTTCTTATCTTCAAGTGTCCTGGGTTGAAATATCCCCTTGATTTCTTCATTTTAAAGTCCTAACATTTAGAGCTACAAGGGACTTCAGGAATTATCCATTCTAACCTTTTTGTTTTATGGGTAAGGAAAATGAGACTACAATGGTGAGGTGGCTTGTTTAAGATTACTCAGGTTATAGAGTCCAGGAGAATTTCTAGTTCTGCTACTCTTTTCATTTTTCTACCTGGCGTCTTGGATTTTGTATGTACTATTAAAACTCCCTATTGTATGAGGATTGTGCTATTATTTTTTTTATCTTTGTTTCTTTCTTTACCTTTCTCAATGTGTTTCCCCCCTCTCTTTCTCCTTTTGCCTTCCTGCTTCTGTCTCTCTGTATCTCTATCTCTGTCTCTATCTGTTTGTCTGCTTCTCTCTAATCCTTTTTTATTTGACTTCAGTCATGTAACTTAGTGGGACTCTTATTTGGCCTTTAGAATCAGGGACTCAGTCAGACATTCTCAAGACAGGCATCCTAATGACCTAAAGGTCATTATTTGAAATGCCAGGCTAATGACAATTCCTTCAGCTGTCTGTCTTCTAAACTAGAGACCTGTCTCATCACCTAATTAGGTTAACTGTTTCAGAAATTAATCAGTTGTGCAAACAGAGGCTGTCCTTGGGAGCTAATGAACTGGCATGCTCTAGCCCATCAACAAGGGAAGAATATCAGCAAGATGAGAACTCTTATTGGCTTTTCAGGCTCATATCTAAAGGTGGCTGATGCCAGAAGAAAACTACAATCTTTCCTTTTGTGATCTTTAAGCCACTTTGTGACAATTAAGTGTGGTCCAGATTTGCAAATAGGGAAAGTAAGGGGAAGGGAAAAAAGATTAATTGAAATTCATCTTTTGTATCAAAGAATCTTAATGCATGCAATAAAAGGATTTTGAAGCAGAATAAATCTTTATTTTGTGACTGGGAAATCAGAGTGTCCCAGGCAGAAAAGATTTATATAATATATACATCTGGAAGAAGCCTTACAATATAGACTGTCTGAACTGGAAGAAACTTTACATCATTGAACACAGAATTCTAGAGTTGCGGAGACCTTAGGGATTATATAATCAAACCTTTCTTTCTAGATAAGATGAAACTGAAGTACAGACTGTCAAAGTGAGTTCTTCCATAGCACACAGTTGATTAATGGTAGAGCTAGGACAAGCACTCAGGCTCTCCCAACTCAATCAAAACAAGTTTATGCATTTATTATATTTTAATTTATTTTTATTGTAAAGTTAATCATTAAAACATGTCAATATACAAAAGAAAGTAGGAAAAAGAATTGTATAAGAAATTATCCATTTTTTCATATATATAGTTTTTTTTTTAAAAGACTGTACATATGTATATATATATCTGACTCTTTATGGCCCTGTGGACCATAGTACATCAATAATATCCTTGGGATTTTCTTGACCAAAGATACTGGAGAGGTTTGAGATTTCCTTCTCCAATGGATTAGAACAAGTGGAGATTGTTAAGGGGCAGGTTAATTCTCCTAGAGCCTCCACAGCTGTGGATCATAGCATCTGAAGGAGTTACGGCCTTTGCTGACACAGGTGTTGGGGACTGGAAATGAGATAAATTGGAGACAGAGGGAAGAGGAAAGAAGTCAGACAACACAACGGCCTCTCAGTCAGAGAGGTCAGAGAACAGTAATTACTTCTCAGTCTCCTCATATCATTCTCTCTCATTCTGGGTTGGATCCCCAGCAGCCACTGTCAGGTGGCTCCCGTGCATTCCAACAGGAAACTGTGATTTTTTTCAATCATATAATAAGTGTCTGAGAATAAATTTGAGCTCAAGTCCTCCTGACTCTGGGATCAGCAGTCTATTCATTAAGATATTTAGCTGCTTCTGTATGTGTGTGTTTGTGTGTGTGTGTTTGTGTGTGTGTGTGTGTAAATGCATACACACACATATACATTCACATATATACTATCTCTATAAATAAACACACATAATTTAATAAAGTAGGGACAACATTATTCTATTTCTTTGTGTCATCTTCTTTGCTTTTTTGTTTTCTTCTATTTAAAATTGTTTTAGTGAAGCTTAAAAAAATCTATCACTAACTACTATTTCACTATCTTATTGACATATAAATCATCCATTGAAACAAATATGTAGAATATAATCAAGTAAAACCAACCAATCAACATACCTTGTCTGAAAATGCATATCTGATTCTTTATCTCTAGCCCATTGTTATTTTCAAAGAGTCAGACAGACTAAGGGTAGCATTGTGCAGCAAACAAGGAAAGTGGACTGGGAGTTAGGAAATATGGGTTCTCATCCTAATTTTCTTAATTTAGTACTTTGTCCTGAGCAAGTAATTTCTTTTCTTTAAGGCTTCATTTCTCATCATTGAAAGGAAAAAGTAGAAGTAGATAATTTTTCTGGACTATTACATCTTTGTCCCATGGGGCCTGTCTATATTGGGTCTAGCATGCCTCTGTCTATATTAATCCTAGCATGCCCAAAATATCAATCTTCAATCACCCTCTTGTGCACTTCTGCTTCCTTGGCCGTGATTGAGGATTGGAGAAAATCACATGACCAAGTTAAGCTGACTCATCACAACTTCATTCTATCCTACATTACCTAGGACCTCACTCTTGCTCAATAATTCTTTTATTCATTTCTTATGATTTTTCTCCTAACAGTGAATATTCCAACCTTTTCTGCTTTTGTCAGGTCTCTCAATCACATGCATGCTTTATCAGTAATGCTAACATTTTCTCCTACCTTACAGAACGAATGAAGCACTTCCAATGTGAACTCCTCTATCATTCCCTTATTTAAATATCTTTGATCCAATAGTTATCCTTCCTTCCCATATTCTATGTGAGATGCTGAGGTTTCCCTGTTTCAAGCTAAACACTCTGCTTGTGCTTCCCTGTCCTTTAAAATACCTCTTATTCATTCTTTCAATTATCTTCTCAGAAATCTTACATCGCTGTCCAGGGACTTCTTTCTTTTTGTCTTCAAATGTATTCTAGATAACCTTACCTTAAAGACAATTTTACTCAATCTTGATGTCCCTTTTAGCTACTACCATATTTATATCCTTCCTTTCCTGACATATTAGTCTTGTTTTATTTCCCCATGATGTTTTTCAAAAAATTTAAACTTGCCACCTCCACTTGAAATCATGGATTTTCAGGGATCTTAGAAATCACAGAGTCAAGCCTGTAATTATAATATTCATACCAAATGGTCATATGCTCCTACTTTGAAACCCATCAGTGATAGGTGGAGGTTTCTTTTTGATAGTCCTAGATAGTAGGAAGTTCTCCATATGTACATATACATATATATTCCTATAATTTTCCCATCTTATGTTGTTTCTATGACCATAGGTTTAGAGCCAAGAGAGGCTTTTTGGATTATGTTATTCCACTCCCTGATTTTATAGGTGTATGGAAACCAAAACCCAGAAAAGTTAAGTAATTGCTGACCAGGATCACACAGGATATGAGTCTAGAGACAGGATTTGAACCCTGATCTTCTGAATCAAATTCAGTGTTCTTTCTAATTCAGTATGGCCCATTATGTTCGTAATATCATATTCTTTTTTCTGGAACTAAAGAGGAAAAGATTAATCACTATTCCACATGACAGAACGACAAATATTCGATGACACATACTTCTTAACTTCTGAAAATCTGACTTTTACTCCTCTACTCTTCTGAAATTTCACTCTAAAAGGTCACCAATGACCTCATAATCATAGAATCCAATTACCTTTCCCTCAGTTCTTATCCTCCTAGTTCTCTTTGCAGCACTTGCCATCAATGATTACTTCTTTCTTATAGGATGTGGGATCCTGTTTATCTTCCTACTTCTTTGATTAATCTTTGTATGTAGCCTTTCATATCTCATATTCTTCTTCCAATCTTTTAAATATGAACATTCTTCTATGTTTCCTCTACATGGCTTTCTTTCCTAAGTACTCTTTTATCCCACTGTTTCTCAAAGTATCAGGGCAGAGTAGAATCTTTTTTTAAGGCTATCTCAGATCACTAACTCAGAAGGGGCTTCTTATGTAACAGCTTCTTAAGAATAAGACTGGTTCCAGAATTTGAGACAGGACTGATCCCACTAGTAAGAAGTGATTCTGATTTCTAATTTTGGAGGGAGTATGGAGTCAAGCAGATAACATGTTACCTCTGATTCTTTCTTTTTCTAATTTTAATATTGATATTTAAAACAAGCCCTCATCCATGAGGAACTGTGGTAGAAAGCTTCATTATCAATTAACTGATTATTCATTAGTTCATCACATAAGATGGCTATGGTACTCAATCTAGATGCATATTCAAAATTAGGTAAGACCTAGCTACCCCTATCCACATGGAGCTCACTTGCTGGTAGGGGAAATCAATGACAGATCCAAAAGAGTGGAGAAGAATATGAGATGTGAAGGAGTACATAGAAAGACCAATCAAAGAAGTAGGAAGACAAACAGGATCCTACATCTCATAAGAAAAGAGTAATCAATGATGGTAAGTGCTGCAAAGAGAATTAGGAGGATAAGAACTGAGAGAAAGGTAATTGTATTCAATATTAAGCAAATTTGAGAGATAGTAAAAACTTAATAAATGTTTTTTCCCCCTAAGGCAATTGGGGTTAAGTGACTTGCCCAGGGTCACACAGCTAGAAAGTATTAAGTATCTGAGATCAGATTTGAACTCAGGTCCTCCTGACTTTAGGGCTGGTGCTCTATCCATTGTGCCACTTAGTTGCCCCCAATAAATGCTTTTTGAATGACTGAATGACTAGTAAGGTCTGAGGCAAAGTATATATATATTTGCATTTCTCAGAACACTATTTACTGAATACTATATTTGGATCCATTCCTATATTGTGTCAGATTCAATTTTTTATTCTGTTAGTGATACCTCCTAGATTTATATCAGTCACATATTTGAGGAGAATTCCTTTTAGAACATGCTTTCATCCTTATCATTGATTAAAAAATGTTCAATAAAACAAGACTAAGGCTAGAATTTTGAATCACTTTCCTGCCGGCCGACCTCCAGGTTGAGAATGTTCCATTTATCTCCATTATTTTGCCTGCTCCTGGCTGGCAAACAGTCAGATAGTTTTTACTACAGACTACTTGGAAACCACAAAAACTTGGAAAGAAATTCTATGGTATTTAGTATGCATCATTTACAGAGGAGTATGCTTGAGTACAGAAAAGGTGGAAGGAGAGACCTAAGTATGAGAATGGGTATAATCTTTTCAGTTTATAGATAAAGAAATTTGAGACATAGAGAGATTTGTGAGTTACCTAGTTAATTTATGAAAAAGCTACATCTAGAATACAAGTCTTCAGTTTAATTCAATTCAACAAATATTTATTACATGCTTCATAAAGACAAACTGTGCTCAGTGACTTTAGTCCTGAGGATACAAAGTTGAAGTGACATAATTCCCATCCTCTGTAAAGTTCTAGTCTAATAGAGATTTTACAATAGGGACAGAAATTATATACATATACAATATATGCATCAAACAACGTAAAATGTGATAGAGAAAGGGCAAAAGCATTTATTAAGCACCTACAATGTGCCAGGCACTTTATAAATTATATCTCATTTGATCTTCACAACAATCCTGTGAGAAGATTGCTATTATCATCCCCATTATACAGTTTAGAAAATTGAGAGATACAAGTCAAGTGCTTTGCTCAGAGTTGTCCAGCTAATAAGTCTCTGAGTAACTAGTAAGGTCTGAGGGAAAGTATTATATTTTTGCATCTCTCAGAGTACTATTCACTGGATACTATATTTGGACCCATCCCTTTATTGTGTCATTAGTTTCAATTTTTTATTCTGTTGGAATATCTGGATGTTGGAGCTGAATTCAAGGCTTCCTTACTCTAGAGTCAATATTCCACCCAGTACCAAGCTGTCTGGTACAAAGGAAATTTCTTTTTTTTTTTTTTTTTTTTTACTTTTAATTTTATTTTATTTAATAATAACTTTGTATTGACAGAATCCATGCCAGGATAATATTTACACGACATTATCCCTTGCAGTCACTTATGTTTCGTTTTTTCCCCTCCCTCCCTCCTCCCCCCCCCAGGATGGCAAGCAGTCCTATATATGTTAAATATATTGCAGTATATCCTAGATACAATACATATTTGCAGAACCGAACAGTTCTCCCGCTGCACAGGGAGAATTGGATTCAGAAGGTAAAAATAACTCGGGAAGAAAATCAAAAATGCAAATAGTTCACATTCATTTCCCAGTATTCCTTCTTTGGGTGTAGCTGTTTCTGTCCATCATTTCTCCAATGAAACTCAGTTAAGTCTCTCTGTCAGAGAAATCCACTTCCATCAGAATACATCCTCATACAATATCGTTGTCGAAGTGTATAATGATCTCCTGGTTCTGGTCATCTCACTTAGCATCAGTCCATGTAGGTCTCTCCAAACCTCTCTGTATTCATCCTGCTGGTCATTCCTTACAGAGCAATAATATTCCATAACATTCATATACCACAATTTACCTAGCCATTCTCCAATTGATGGGCATCCATTCATTTTCCAATTTCTAGCCACTACAAACAGGGCTGCTACAAACATTTTGGCACATACAGGTCCCCTTCCCTTTTTTAGTATCTCTTTGGGGTATAAGCCCAATAGAAACACTTCTGGATCAAAGGGTATGCACAGTTTGATAACTTTTTGGGCATAATTCCAGATCGCTCTCCAGAATGGCTGGATTCGTTCACAACTCCACCAACCATGCATCAGTGTCCCCGTTTTCCCGCATCCCCTCCAACATTCATCATTATTTTTTCCTGTCATCTTAGCCAATCTGACAGGTGTGTAGTGATATCTCAGAGTTGTCTTAATTTGCATTTCTCTGATCAAGAGTGATTTGGAACACTCTTTCATGTGAGTGGTAATAGTTTCAATTTCTTCATCTGAAAATTGTCTGTTCATATCCTTTGACCATTTATCAATTGGAGAATGGCTTGATTTTTTATAAATTTGAGTCAGTTCTCTATATATTTTGGAAATGAGGCCTTTATCAGAACCTTTAATTGTAAAGATGTTTTCCCAGTTTGTTACTTCCCTACTAATCTTGTTTGCATTCGTTCTGTTTGTACAAAGGCTTTTTAATTTGATATAATCAAAATTTTCTATTTTGTGATTGGTAATGGTCTCTAGTTCATCTTTGGTCACAAATTTCTTTCTCCTCCACAAGTCTGAGAGATAAACTATCCTATGTTCCTCTAATTTATTTATAATCTCGTTCTTTATACCTAGGTCATGGACCCATTTTGATCTTATCTTGGTATGTGGTGTTAAGTGTGGGTCCTTGCCTAATTTCTGCCATACTAATTTCCAGTTATCCCAGCAGTTTTTATCAAATAATGAATTCTTTTCCCAGAAGTTAGGGGCTTTGGGTTTGTCAAACACTAGATTGCTATAGTTGACTATTCTGTCTTGTGAACCTAACCTTTTCCACTGATCAACTAATCTATTTCTAAGCCAATACCAAATGGTTTTGGTGACTGCTGCTTTATAATATAATTTTAGATCAGGTACAGCTAGACCACCTTCATTTGATTTTTTTTTCATTAATTCCCTTGAGATTCTCGACTTTTTATTGTTCCATATGAATTTTGTTGTTATTTTTTCTAAATCATTAAAATATTTTCTTGGAAGTCTGATTGGTATGCAGATGATATGATGGTATACATAGAAAACCCCAGAGATTCTACTAAAAAGCTATTAGAAATAATTCATAATTTTAGCAAAGTAGCAGGATACAAAATAAATCCCCATAAATCTTCAGCATTCTTATACACCACCAACAAAATCTAAGAGCAAGAGATACAAAGAGAAATTCCATTCAAAATAACTGTTGATAGCATAAAATATTTGGGAATCTACCTACCAAAGGAAAGTCAGGAATTATATGAGCAAAATTACAAAAAAGTTTTCACACAAATAAAGTCAGACTTAAATAATTGGAAAAATATTAAGTGCTCTTGGATAGGCCGAGCAAATATAATAAAGATGACAATACTCCCTAAACTAATCTATTTATTTAGTGCTATACCAATCAGACTTCCAAGAAAATATTTTAATGATTTAGAAAAAATAACAAAGGAAATTTCTAAACAATCTAGACAAGTCTAACTCCAGGTCTGCAGGAGGCCTTTTCCAGATACCTCCATACATTCCCATCTCTGAGTACCTTCAACTCTCCTCCCCATTGAAATGTATTCTTTTATGCAGGGGACATGTTTTGGCTTTCTTTGAATTTCCAGTGCTCAGCATAGTGCCTGACACAGTTACTCATTCATACTTATTGTCTAACTTTCTATTCACCCATGCTTTTGCCTTCTTCCACTAGATCTCCACATATTAAGTGCTTTTTGTTCCAAATAGTTTGAAGACTAGGAGTATTTTCTCAGGCAACATCTATTAAAAATATTCTTAAACTGTCATGGATCATCATTATGTCTGGAAAATAATAAGGATTATTTTTTTGTTTGAAATCATGTCTAATTCAAAGGATTGCTTGTTTGTTTAATTCCCAAAGATATTTTGAGATTTGACTTTTTAGCATAGTAAGCAAGGTAGTACAGTGGATAAAGTTCTGGACTTAGAGTCAGAAAGAGATGAGTTCAAATTCTGCCTCAGATACTTACATAACCTCTGTCTGATTCAGTCTCTCTCTTTAAAATGAGAATAATTATAGCACCTAACTTAAGGGATTTTTATAAGGATGAATATTTGTACAATTGCTTGAGAAAACCTTAAAGAACTATATAAATGATAGCTATTATTAGTGTTGGTGGTAATTAATTACCTGCTATGTGCTGAATCTCATAAAGCTTACAATTTTAGGAGGATAAGACTCCAAAAAAGATAGCTATTATAATACTATATGATAAGTACTTTAGAAAGATATAAAACAAATTTCTGTATGAGAGAATCGGGTGAGAATGGGGAAAGACTGCTTATTGATAAAATTGGTAATATTGCTGAACTTGAGAAAAGAAAGATCTGATTTCAAATTTTCCTTCAGACAATAATTAGCTGGTTAAGTCACCTATTCAATCCTATCACTTGAACCCAAATCTTCCTAGATCTAAATTCAATCTCTTCCCTCTCCTCTATTTCAGTTGAGCCTAGAGTAGGGCTTCTTATCCCAGTACCCCTGAACTTTTAAAGACTTTTGATAATGATTTCAATATATTTGTTTACCCTATAATCCCATGGATTTTATTTTATGCCTTTAAAAAGATTATTTTGAGATCTGCCAGATGCCAAATTCTCCACGACACACACAAAAAAAATTAAGAACCCATGGAGCAAAGCTTCTTAAACTATGGATTGGTACCTCATAAAAGATTACAAAACTGAATGTGGGAATCACGAAAAAATTAGCAATAGTAAAAGGTTTCTGAATGCAATAACCAAAAATTAATTCAAAAATCAAATGTGTAATGAATCTGAGGTGTTTCTGGTAGCACTTGCTGTGTTACATTGTGTGACTTTACTGCAGCCCTGATTCTGAACATACATACAACATCCATACTTTGCACTGTGTATACATGAATGCTTCCAGACAAACTTTAACTCACATTCAAGATGGGGTTGTATAAAAATTTCTCCAGTGGAAAGGGATCACAAATTGAAAAAGTTTAAGAAGTTCTGCCCTAGAGTATATGAAATAATACTGGAAAGTAGACTAGTGCCTATCTAACCCCTCTTTACCTGAAGACAACTGTTATCTACTAGCTGAATTGTTTTACCATCAGGCTAAGTATCCTCAGTGCCTTCATTAAGATAAAGTTAAAGATGGGTCTCAAGGTAGTGGTTGCAAGGGTGGGAGCTTTTTTCCCACTCAGGCATTCAGGAGCCTGCTCCAGCACAGTAATCACATAGATGAATAATTACACGTGTTAAATCAAAATCATTCCTCCATCAACAAGCTACTAGAAGGCTCAATTCCTTCTGATGGGCCTGAAAGGAATAGTTAAGGGAAGGAAAGTATCATACAGAGACCAGAAAGAACTCGCTCCACAATGGAATTTTTTAATCTAAATTTCAAATAAGTAAGTGTTTCCAGTAACCAGGAAGGTATGTTAAGCCCCAAAGAGCCATTATCTGCCTCACCAAACAGTTGTAATGAAAGTGCTATGGAGTTAAATAATAATTGGCATTTGTTATTATTACTAATATTGGCATAGGGACTAGACCTGTGGTTTCATTGAAATAGATTGGTCTCAGGTCAGAAAATTCCTTCTTTCAATGAATGTTTTTTACCTCTTTTGTCATTTATACTCATAGAGAGTTGTCTGGAATAGTAAGTGATTTTTCCAGGGTCACATAGTTAACATGTATCAGAGGTTATATTTGAACTCAGATCTTCTTTGCAGGTCCTCTATCCATTATGCTACACTACAATACAGATGATACTCTTAATAGTAATACATAGCTTCAGTAATAAAGTTACATTTTCCTTAAGCTTCAGTAACTACAATTTAAATTTTGAAGTATCAAAGTAATAGAAACTTAAAACTAACTTTTGCAAAGTGAAGTCAGCTTCAGCAAAGAACAATGTAAAATATTTTGGAAACCTAGCTATTTTCTGCATCTGATCTCTCTTTTGCATTCCCTCTGGTTCCCTCAGACTCTCTCACCACTTCACAACTAGAATACTGAAGGAGCCTCCCACTAGGTTTCCTCACCTCTAGCCTTATGCTTTCTAATCCATTTTGAACTCTTTGATTTAAATGAGTATTGGACTTAGAATTTGAAAACTTGGATACAAATCTCAGCTAATCATGCATGATATTTGGTGATAAATCCTGAAACATTACATTTGTCTTGTCTCATTAACCTCATTGCCAAACCTTTATGGGTCACTGTCATTTTCCATGGATCCAAAGTTCAAAGGCAGTGGAAAGTTCTGATTTTTTTGAATGATGGATCTTCAGTTTGAATCTCAGCTTCCAATGTGTTTCAGTTAGCTCATATAGACTTTGCAAGCTGATTGTTAAATTTCCATTGGGAGTATTTATACTTCAGAAATAGGCAAATGATACCAATCAGACTTTGATTTATTATTTTGTTGATTGTCTAGCTATAAGAAAGTGATGAATAAGATATTAATGATGCAGATTAAACTTGAGGGTGATGAGGAAAATAATAATAATGAAGATAAAATTTAAAAGTGTGTAATGCTTTGGGGAGTGCCAGTTGTTAAATATTTATGAGCACACTGTTCCTCCCAACCCTATAATCTGCCTTAGCAAATAATACCCAATAAAATTATAGTGCCTATATGATTTAAACAAAGTAACAACTTCTCTGCTTGAGATAATATGTAAAATGAGAGATGATCTCTAAAGTATCTGGCAGCTCCAAATTTCTCACTACTTTGTTGTTATTCAGTCATTTTAGTCATGTTTGACATTTGATGACTTCACTTGGGCTTTTCTTGGCAAATATACTAGAGTGGTTTGTCATTTTCTTTTTCAGCTTCTTTTACAGATGAGGAAATTGAGGCAGGTAGCATTAAGTGATATGCCCAGGATCACCCAAATAGTAAGTATCTGAGGCTATATTTGAATCTGGGAAGATGAAATGCTCCTGACTACAGGCCCAACACTCTATGTACCACCTTGCTACCCTACTGCCTTTTCTAACGCTACTACCCCATAGGACAGCAAGATGGGTCAGTGGGCAGGGCACCAGCCCTGGAGTCAGGAGGATCTGAGTTCAAATATGACCTTAGAAGCTTAACACTTACTACCTGGTAACCCTAGGCAAGTCACTTAATCTCAATTGCCCCTCCCCTCCAAAAAAGAAGGAATATAGCAATACTATACCATTCCAGAATTTCAGCAGGACTGACTCTAGACACACCTGTTAGATTGGCTAAGATGACAGGAAAAAATAACGATAAATGTTGAAAGGGATGCGGGAAAACTGGGACACTGATGCATTGTTGGTGGAGTTGTGAACAAATCCAACCATTCTGGAGAGCAATCTGGAATTATGCCCAAAAAGTTATTGAACTCTGTATGCCCTTTGATCCAGCAGTGCTACTATTGGGCTTATACCTCAAAGAGATACTAAAGAAGAGAAAGGGACCTGTATGTGCAAAAATGTTTGTGGCAGCCTTGTTTGTAGTGGCTAGAAACTGGAAAATGAATGGATGCCCATCAATTGGAGAATGGTTGGGTAAATTGTGGTATATGAATGTTATGGAATATTATTGTTCTGTAAGAAATGACCAGCAGGATGAATACAGAGAGGCTTGGAGAGACTTACATGAACTTATGCTAAATGAAATGAGCAGAACCAAGAGATCATTATATACTTCAACAATGATACTGTATGAGGATATATTCTGATGGAAGTGGATTTCTTTGACAAAGAGATCTCAGTTCCAACTGATCAGTGATGGACAGAAACAGCTACCACCCAAAGAAAGAATACTGGGAAATGAATGTAAACTGTTTGCATTTTGGTTTTTCTTCCTGGGTTATTTCTACCTTCTGAATCCAATTCTTCCTGTGCAACAAGAGAACTGTTTGGTTCTGCACACAAATATTGTATCTAGGAAATACTGAGACATATTTAACATATATAGGACTGCTTGCCATCTGGGGGAGGGGATGAAGGGAGGGAGGGAAAAAATTGGAACAGAAGTGAGGGCAAGGGATAATGTTGTAAAAAAATTACCCTGGCATGGATTCTGTCAATAAAAAGTTATTACAAATAAATAAATAAATAAATAAAATTTTTAAAAAAGAACTGACTATAGAGTCAAAGGACTTCAGGTTTGAATTTCACTTCACTACTTATTACATATGTGACCTTGGTCAAGCCAAATAACAACTTCTGAGCCTCAGTTTCTTCATTTGTAAAATATGAGAGTTAGTCCTTGAAGTTCCTTGAATCACTGGATAACAAATCTCTTCTTTTCAATTCCTATGCTAGGTCAACTGATACTTTTTGTGCCACTTATCTTCAATCTTTGCTTTTCTATTTATTGGGTGCTTTTTTTACTACCTACAAACAATTCCTCTGATTTTTTTTTTTTTTGCAATGATGATAAGTGACTTGTCCAGGCCACATAGATAATTAATGCCTGAGGCCAGATTTGAAATCAGGTGCTCCTGACTTCTAGGACTCTATCCCCTGTGCTGATCAGGCGCCCACCTCCCTCATTCTTTAAAAAAAAAAATTGTCACTTTATCTGCCCTTCCCTTCTAGTCTCCATCCAATATTTATCCTTCCATTCTTGGCTAAACTCCTTGAGAAAGCTGGTAACAGTTGGTACTGCAACTTTCTTGACTTTCACTAGATTCTTAAGTTTCCTTTCATATAATTCAACAGAAGCTGCTTGTTCCGAAGTTACCAATGATTTCTTTTTTTATAATAGCTTTTTATTTTTTCAAATATATGCAAAGATACTTTTAAACATTTATCTTTGCAAAACCTTGTGTTCCATATTTTTCTCCCTCCTTTCCCCACTCCCCTTTTCTTTAGACAGCAAGTAATCCATTATAGGTGAAAAATATGCAATTTTCTAAACATATTTCCACATTGATCATACTGCCCAAGAAAAAACAGAACAAGAAGAGGAAAAAATGAAAGGAAAAAAACAAGTAAGCAAAAAACAACAAAAGGTGAAAATACTATGTTGTGATCCACACTCAGTCCTCATTGTCCTCTCTCTGGATGCAGATGGTTCTCTCCATCATAAGTCTATTGGAATGGGCCTGAATCACCTCTCATTGATCTCTTAATTGCCAAATCTTATAGCCTTTTCTGTAACCTCATTCTTCTTGCTCACTGTGATGACCACATATTTAAAATCAGCTGAAGTCAGGAATTTAGGTTAAGGGGAAAAATCTTCAATCTTTATTCTCAGTAGAGGTGAGGGGGGATTGCAATAGCAATATGGGCAAGAAGGATTGCAATAGCAATATGGTCAGGAAGGATTGTGATAGCAATATGGGCAGCTGTGACAGGAAGCCAGCTAGCAGAGGGAGATGGGAGCTGAAGGGCCATCTCAATGGCAATGCGAGCAGCTGTGTCAAGATGCCAGCCAGCAGTCTCTCCTTCTGCTTCCCTTTTCACTCCCTTGCCTCCATCCACCAAAAACGCCATTTGCTATACAACACATCAGGACTTGCACAAAGAGTGGGGGAGGGGGCATTCTTTTTCCAAGCATATATATTAATAGAGTATGGTCCAATTACTATTTAGCCTCACATGCTTGGGACCTCAGTGCATCAACTCAAGCCTCAGCCCATTACATCTCCCGCTTTCTTTTGTTTTAGAACACAGATGGTCATGCCATCCCTGACTCCTCAGGGAGGTCAGAGCCCCCAAGGGGAGGTGATCACACCCTCCCTGACTTCTCAGGAAAGGAAGTGAAAGCACTGAAAAGGAGGTGAACACGACCTCCCTGATGTCTAAAGAAGGGAGGTGAAAGCACTAAAAAGGAGATAATCACGCCCTCCAGGAAGGGAGATGAAAAGCACCAAAGGAAAGTCGGGGTTGCTAGCATGTTTCTGGGCTGAAGAGTCTTATTATGCACAAATCCATCAGCAAAGGAGGTATTACACAAGCACATAGCAATAACGCAGAGGCTATTAGTGATGACTCTCCCCACAGTCAGTGCAGGCTTGATGTGGTATAACAAACATGAATTGTACACTCAAGTAACTTTATAACAAACAATATAAATCAATATGGTGTTGTAAAAGATTGCCAGAAGACCTAGAAGGAGAGTATGTAAACAGCAGTCACACATATGCCTTCTTCAGCAGCCAAGAGATAGTCCAAAAACAATCTATTGTCCATTGCTTCACGTATCAGGGAATCCAATGATCCCCCCAAGTTTTTGAAGTCCTGCAAAAGTCTTTTTATATGTTAGGGAATCCAATGATTCCAGCAGATTTTGAAGTCCTGGAAGAGTCTTATCATTTCTCAGAAAATCCAGTGATTCCTGAGAGCTTTCAAGTCTTATGTCTCAAAGAATCCAATGATTCCTGAGGGTTTTGAAGTCCTACAACAATTTTCTATGTCCATGAGTCAAACGCCATAACTGCCACGCTCTTTCAATAGTGAGCACAATCAGCAACAGAACCACCCGCTATTTCTAGGGTCTTCTCCTTCGTTTCAACGGTCTGCTCCGTTTCTCTGCAATGGACAAGGTGAATATGGCTTGTTGGCACCCATCTGATTCCTTCTGCACCTGTAGAGATACAAGCAAACCCTCTCTCCCAAGCAGTTAGCCTATCTGGTCCCTTCCATTCACCACTTTCTGGATCTCTCCACATCACCTGGCGATTATCTAAAGATAGTGGAGCTGCTCGCACTGGACAGTGCCCTTCCGGTGGGCTATAAAACCTGTCTGCTGGAGCCAGTGTATCTTTGTCAAAAATCAAGAAGTTAATAGTATAAAAGATTAGATTTAGTAGTTCTCTAGGGTTATCTGTGGCTCCCCCTTTCTTTTGTTTTTGGAGCAGCGTCTCAATGTCTCTGTTTCTCCTCTTTACGATTGCCTGTCCTTGAGGATTAAAGGGTATGCCAGTGGTGTGTAAAATCTTATACTGTGCACAAAAGTGTGCAAAATGTTTGGAGGTATATGCAGGACCATTGTCTGTTTTTATTGCTTGTGGCACACCCATAATGGCAAATGCTTGTGTGAGGAATTCAATGACCACTCGGGCTGTCTCTTTTGTTGCTGGTATTGCAAAAGTGAATCCTAAAAAGGTGTCTACCACAACGTGGATAAAAAACAGATGACCAAAAGATTTATAATGGGTCAAATCCATTTTCCAGATTTCATTGGGTCTCAAACCACGAGAGTTCTTCCCTGGAGGGAGCATAGGAGGATGGAAAGGAAGGCAAGCTGTACAGCTTTTTACTATGCTCCTAGCTTCCTCTTTTGTTATCCCAAATTGTAAATGCAAAGCTCGAGAAGCTTGGTGGTATTTAGAATGGGATTCCTGGGCCTCCTGAAATAAAGGTGTTCTGGCTAACATAGTTAAAAGGCTATCTGCCTTTGAATTTCCATCAAAAATAGGACCTGGAAGTCCACTATGTGAGTGGACATGCAAGATATAAATCTTTCCTGAATGTTTTCTCACTTATTCCTGAAGTTCCTTAAAGAGCTGATATATATTAGAAGCTGCAAATTTTATTTGGGCTGTGGCAATTCTTTGCACCACACTTACTGAATAGGCTGAATCAGATATTATATTTATGTCTCCTGGGTAATAAGTGAGAGCTAGCGTGATCGCATATAATTCGTTCTGCTGAGTGGACTGAAAAGGAGTTCTGACTACTCTCTTTACAGTTAAGTCATGAGAGTATACAGCGCAAATATTGTGTTTGGATGCATCTGTAAAGATACTTGGTTCTTTAAGAGGAACTTTAAAAACTTTTTCTTCAAGCATCCATTGCCAATTATGTAAAAGTCTGGTTATCTTTAATGGAGACCCATGTGAAAAATTTGGAGCCATGGCTAATAAAATTTGCCACTCTGAGATGGTCTTACAGCACACATTAATTTGTGTATTGGGGTAGAAGGTGTATATCTTGTCAGGTCTTGTCTGAGATAATTGTATTGCTCGCTTAATGGCCTTTAATAAAATTCTAGCCACAAGCACTGGGTAAGGAGTAAGGCTTTATTCTGGTTGTGCTGGGAGGTTCACCCACTCTATCACACTGTCTCCTTGATGAAGGACTGCTGTGGGTGCCTCTTGTGTAGCAAAAACTGATATTTCCAAGGGTTTTTGAGTGATTCTTTCAACCACATTGGATAAAGCCATTTCAACTTTTCTCAAAGCCTCTTGAGTTTCTTTTGTAAGCTGGCGTGGTGAATTTAAAGCACTGTCTCCCCTTAAAATGTCATATAATGGTTGTAACTGATAGGTAGTCAAGCCTAACACTGGTCGTATCCATTGGCTATCTCCTATCAATTTCTGAAAATCATTTAAGGAGTTTAGCTTTTCTGTTCTTAAGGACAATTTTTGTACTGTAAACACCTTAGGGTATACTTCATATCCTAAATATTGAAAAGGAGCATGTCTTTGAATTTTCTCTTCAGCTATGTACAATTTGTAGTATCTTAGTGTTTCTATGGTCTTTTGTAGACATGCTTCTAGCATTTGTTCCTCAGGTGCACATCCCAATATATCATCCATATAATGTAATAGCATAACTTTTGGAAATGCTTTTCTTACTGGAGCAAGAGCAGCAGCAACATACATTTGACACATAGTGGGGCTGTTTTTCATTCCCTGTGGCAAAACTGTCCATTCATAGCCTTTATAAGGCTCAGCTAAGTTAACGCTGGGCACTAAAAAGGCAAATCTTTTCATATCCTCCTTACCCAGAGGGATAGAATAGAAACAATCCTTAATATCGATGACCCAAAGAGGCCATTCTCTAGGCAACTGAGTAGGAGATGGAAGTCCAGGCTGAAGAGTTCCCATAGTTTTCATCTGTTCATTCACTTTTCTCAAATCACTGAGCATCCTCCATTTTCCAGATTTCTTTTTTACAACGAACACTGGGGAATTCCAAGGACTTAGAGAAGGTTGTAAGTGCCCTTGTTCAAGCTGCTCCTGTACTATATCTAATAAAGCCTGAATTTTATCGCTACCTAAGGGCCACTGTTCTATCCACACTGGTGTATCAGTTTTCCATTGGATAGGAACAGCTGAAAGTGTTGGCAGGCCTTCAACAGCAGCCCTGCTTAAAAAAACCGAAGTACTCATTTTTAACCCTAATTGCTGTAAAACATCTCTTCCCCACAGATTGATGGGGACTTTTTCAACTATACAAGGAGTAAAAACTCCTGTTTTGCCTTCAAAAGTCCATCTCATAGGGCAGCACTAACTTCAGCTGCTATTGATCCTCCTACGCCAGACATGTAGGTGTCTGCTTTAATCTTTGGGCAGTGACTGGACCAATTGGCACCTCTAATGACTGTACGATCTGCACCTATGTCTACCAATCCTTCCAATGGTAGGCCATTTATATAGATCGTGAGCATAGGTTGGTCAGCTGTTAAAGCTGCTGTCCAGTATATTCCTAGATTTTGTGGTCTGGAGTCAGAATCTGGGTGACTATCACCAGGTTGCTTATTAGGATTCTGTATAAGTAAACTTGATGCTACTACTTCTCCTGGGTGATAAGTCACACATTGTCTACCTGTATTAGTGACTGGGATATTATCTACACATTCCCCAATTTCCCACAAATGTGTATGGATGGATACTGTTTTGTACATACAAAAAGGAGATGAAATGGTCAAGCCTACTGTTCCTGGAGGTAAGGGATCCATAGGCTGAAGAGGAACAGATTTCACCTCTCCAGGGGGTATCTCAGTTGTCCTAGCTGCATACAGCTCTATGCTCCCCAATTGTAATTCCTTTCTCCCATTAGGTTGCTTCCTGGCTAGTTGATTGTGTAATCCCCTTCTCCCATCATATGGCTTTCTGGCTGATTGGTTATGTCTGGGTACTGGACTTCTAGACACTCTCTAGGTACACCATTGGCTGCCATCATGCCTCAAGTGTTTTTTGCCTTGGGCTGTAGGGCTGGGCCCCTTTTCCCATTTCCCTGAATCTGTCTACACTCTGAGGCCCAGTGGAAGCCTCTGTTGCATTTTGGACGTGGGATATTGGGTCTTGTTCTCCCACCCTGTTTTCCCATTCTATCTCTATAACAACATTGAGCTTTCAGATGCCCTACTTTTCCACACTGAAAGCATCTACGAGTCTCTCTGGAAGTCCCTTTCCAGGAAACCTCTGTCTTCCCATGTTTGGATTTTGGGAAGTCTGCATCATAGTCTGGCTATAAAAGGCATTTGTGCCCACTGTGGCACAGCATCTTATGAGCTCCTCTAAAGGAGCATCCTTGTGCAGTCCTAGTATAATTCTTCTGCAAACCTCATTAGCATTTTCCTTAGCAAGTTGCCTTATCAAAATGTCTGTTATTGCATTTTCCCCATTTGTTCTTGTGATAGCTGTCTGCAAGCGTCCCACAAAGTCAGCGAAGGGTTCATTTGGCCCTTGTGTTATTTTTGTGAAGGCCCCACCCTTGTCATCTTTATTGTGGAGAGATGCCCACGCTTTGATAGCATTAGCAGCAATTTGCTCATATGCTGCTATAGAATAATTAATCTGTACTGAGACGTCTGCATAGGGATCTACACTCACTCTGCTGTCTTTGATGCTCTTAATCACCTTCTTCTCCTTGATAATGCTTCTCTTTAGGCTTTTGTGACATTGTATTCACCTGGTTTTCCTCCAGTCTAACCAACCACTTCTTCTTAGTCTTCTTTGTTGGATCTTTGTCCAGGTCATGTCCACTAATTGTCTGTCCTGGACCCTCTTCTCATCTTTCTCTATATTGTGTCTCTTGGTGACTTCATTGTCATTTCTAGGCCACTGATTCTCAGTCCTCTAATTGCTCCCCTGAGCTCTATCTAGTTTCATATCACCAACTATCTACTGGAGAATGCAAATTGCATGCTCTATAAGTATCTCAAATTCAGCATGTCCAAAATGGAATCTATAACTCTTTCCCACTAAACTGTTGCTATCCATGTCAAGGGCACACCATCTGCCTAATTATACAGGCTCACTATTTTGGTGTCATCTTTGACTCCTTATCTGCACCTATGTCCCATATACAGTCTGTTGCCATATTTTGTCATTTCTACCTTCACATCCTTTTTTGTATATGTTCTCACATGGCTGGCATGCTGCTCCAAATGCTTATTCCTGAACTCTTCATTTTCTGAACTATTGCAACAGCATGTTGGTTGGCTGTCTTGTCCCCATCTTCTCCTCAACCCAACTTATCATTCTCTCATTTGCCAAAGGGAAGATTATAAAGCTCAGCTCAGTATACTCTAGTGACTCCCTACTACCTCCAGGCTCAAATATAAACTCTTTTGACTTTTAAAGCTATTAATAAACTTTCCTTTTTTGCCTTCCTAATATTCTTTTATTTACTTCCCTCAACATATACTGCAATACAGCAACACTGGCATTCTTCATATTTCCAGCAAGTAGTACTCAATCTCCCAACTCCAAGCTTTTTCACTAACTGTATTCCATCATGCTATGAAGGTTCTCATTTCTCACCTTTATCTTTTGGTTTTCCAGGTTTTCTTCAAGATTCAGTTCATATCCCACTTTCTAAAGAAAATTCCAGCCCTATAAAGTATATTATTTTGAAGGAGTCAAGAAAACTTGAGTTAAAATTCTGTCTTTGACATTTATTAGCTGTGTAACCCTGGGCAAGACAATTAAACTTATTCAGCCTCAATTTCCTCACCCCTGAAATGTGGATGATATTAGCACCTGTTTCACAGAGCTGTTGTGAGGATCAACTGAGATAACTTGTAGGGTGCTTTGAAAAACTTAATAGCACTACATAAATTCTGGCTATTGTTATCATTATTGTTACTTTTTATCATCCTGTATATATCTTGTGTGTTCATAATTATTTACATGTTGTTCCCATCTTCCATTAGAATGTGAGCTCCTTGAGGATAAGGAATTTTCTTTTGTCTTTCTTTTTATCCCTAGCACTTAGCATCAGATTTTAAGTGTGAAAAAAGATAATTGATATAATATGGACATCAGGAAAAAAATTTAAGAAGTAATTTTTTTTTTAAATGAGTAAGCTACAGGGAACCTAGAGGCTCTTTCAAAGCATTTTTTTAATGCACAGGATAATTATGTGTCATGAATAAAAGAGAAAATGTACTTAGAAAAATATGAATAATTGAAAAAAGCCGAAGGGGATATTGGGGGGAGGAAAAAAGCCTCAATAAAAGCTCCCATAGGACCTTATAGTCAGCACCCTGGTGCTCCTACTCTTCTGTGACCACACTGATATATCAATGTGTAGCCAATGTGCCTGCCTTGCCATTGGAGCTTTTTGAATTTCATTATGAGTCTGGTAATACTATACTGGTAATATTAATAATGATAATTGAAATTATGATAATTTGAAAAGATAAGAGTGCCAGGAAAGGGACACCATTTAGAAAAGCAAGATAGTAGTAATAAATATGAGCAGCTAGGTAGCATAGTGCTGGGCCTGGAGTCAGGAAGCCATCTTATTGAGGTCAAATCTGGCCCAAACATTTCCTAGTTGTGTGACCTTGAGCAAGTTTCCTCATTTGTTAAATGAGCTGGAGAAGAAAATGGCTAACGATTCCAGTACCGTTGCCAAGAAAACTCCAAAAGGAATCATGAAGAGTTGATAAAATTGAAAGGACTGAACAACAAAAAGTGGAATATGAAAGCTTCAGGATAAAAGATGGCATCTTTTTTGCCAGCAGTCCTGGTAGTTTAAACTTACTAATTCTTTGCCTCTGGCTCAAAATGACACTGACTCTGGCTCAGTCTCAGTTCTTTTGCACTCTGATGCTCAAAAGAAATTCTTCTTATTTCTATTTTTTAGCCAGCTATTCTGATTGCTTCTATATCCTCTGGACCACTGGATATTACTCTATGCTCTAATCTTCTTAGGGGGTTTAGCTCTCTCATCTTTGGAACCTGAAACATGGGATGTCAAACTCTCCTCATTGTTAGGCTAGTTTGTCACCTGGCCTGAGTTATGCTTCATATGCCACCCATCATATTTTCTACGAACAGAGCATCATATGCTCTGTTCATGCCATGATTTCTTCCTATTCCCTAAACCCCTTTCCATATCTGGAAATAAAATCAAATTAATACTATCAAAAAAGGTATCTCCATCAGTCTCTCTGTGCTTCTAGTCATTATAACTATGACAAATAGTTATATTTTGTCTAACAAATAAAAAACCCCAGCCTTTTAGTCAGTACTTCTCCATTTGTGTCAGCTCCTATTAGAATATAAACTCATTGAGGACTGGAATCCTCTTTGATTTGTATCTCCAACATTTAACACAACCCTTGGAATGTAGTAACAAATGTCTTTTTGTTCAAGTGTTTATTCATTCATTCTTGATCCAAACTGGCATCTATTTTTTTCTCCCTTTCTTGATTGAATCTGTATGTGGACCTGACTCTTCCTTTTCCCAGGAAAGATTTTCCCTCAGGCTTGCTTTAATCATGGATTGACCTAACCACCAACACATGTTGACAAGGGAATCTAATATTTGCAATGTACTTTGCTCCTGGTAATTCTGTGGAATTGGTAGTTCAAATATCAGAAGATGATAAAATCATAGGATTATGAATATATAAGTAAAAGTAAATTTAGAGTGGCTCAAAGCTACCATTTAATTGAGTGTTTTTTGTTCTTAATTTCTAACACCTACTAGTTCCTGACTCACAAGAAAAGGGATTACTTGACTTGAATTCAGATGAAACTGAATCGAGCTAATCCAGTGGAGCAAAAGTGAATTGAAGTAATCTGAAAGCTGAAAAATCCAGAAAAATCAAACAGGTAGCCTTTGTTTTCAGAAATAGGGTCACCTAGGGTCACTTTGTGAACAGGAGATAAGGTAATGGTTGACCATGTTTGTAGACATGGGGAGGGAAACTTGTCCTTAAATTCTAGGGCTACTTGAAGAGTGAAGGTGCTTCTGTATGAATCATACTACTTATTTCTTAATATTCTTTATCAACAAATTCATGCTTATCTCATAAGGGATGGTAACTAGTATGAATGCCCTTGATCTTTCCTCCTATTGCAGTATCCTGCTATTTACTTTAATCACTGTTATGCTCTCACATTTAGCAGAGATATTAGGGCCCCAGGGACTGAAATCATTCATGCCTCTTGTTCTGTGATCAGGAACATAATGTAAAACTCAGCCAGTGAATAAGCTTAAAATATCCTCAAGAAGCTTTGCCCCTGGGATTCTGCCTTAAATGTAACTCCTGATTGCAGGACACAGAGTTAAAAACGTGGAACAAAGATAACATGCTCCACATGCAGAGGCAACTTATTAAAAGGCATCTTGGAGTGGCTGCCCAGGAAGGCAGGAAGTATGTACTGCAAAGAGACAGGAGTCTCTGACAATCTGCATCATCTCGTCATCATCAAAACATTCTATAAATGTGAACTTTTGTGGTAATCATCTTTATCATCATCATCATCACGATGTTCTTAATTTGGAAGGCAGCAAAGATTCAGGGAAGAAAGAAAGGGAAACATTTTATTGGTGCTAGGATTACTGTCCATTGCTTTTTAGGGAAGGATGATGTATTTTTATACACATTCTTTCTCCATATTTCAGTTATTATTATTCTGGTTTCTGCCTCTTTTGTCATGTCAGTTTAAATAAATGCAGATTAATCTAGTGCCTATTTTGTGCAAAGTATCATGCCAAATGGTTAGAGGCAGTTGGTGGTATGGTGGATAGAGCACTGGGCTGGGGGTAGCTCAGATTCTCTGGTCAAGTCACTGTTTCTATATACCCCAGTTTCTTCAACTGTAAAACAAAAATGTCTAGCAGAATTATTGTGAATAATTTTACAAATTATTTGATGATAATTTGTAAAAATCACTTATCATAGTGTCTAATAATAGAAGCATTGTAAAAATATTTATTTCCTTGTCTTGCTTGCCTTTCATGGAACAAAACCAAAGATGCAGTTGCTACCTTCAAGTAACATCATGTCTATTCTAGTAGACTGAAGAAGCTTAACTTTAGGTATCTCAAATTGAAAATGACTGGTCTAATATAATCAAGGGATATCTATAAAAAAACAAGAGTTTACTTAACTGATAAGGACACAGTTGTCACATAAAGCAAGAATACAAGAGTTAAGATCAGAGCCAATTGTCTCCCCCACAGAGAAACTTGCCCATGGTCCTGATCTCACTCAAGCCAGTAAAATGGAGTAACCAGAATGCCTAGTCAGAAAAACAAATGAGTCCTCTCCCTGCATTTGTCTTTCTCTCCAAATGCTAAATTCTGTCTTATTCTAGGAATTCATCGGCAATTGAAAAGACTAATAGCACACCTATTTAAAATCTTATTTTTTGACTTTTACCCCAAATTCCTCTACTTTATAATCATATTTTCCTTTTGCTCCTTCTTACTTAAATTCTTTTAAATTAATTAATTTTAATACACAGACCTTTATTTTTTGACTTTTACCCCAAACTCCTCTACTTTATAATCATATTTTCCTTTTGCTCCTTCTTACTTAAATTCTTTTAAATTAATTAATTTTAATACATAGACCTTTATGAATCATTTTGGAAAAGAAAAATTAGAACAAAATGAAAAACAATGGGAGAGAGGAAAAAAGCAGTAAAAAGAAGTGAACATAGCATGTGTTGATTTACATTCAATGTCCATAGTTCTTTTTACTGGATGCAGATGGCATTTTCTATCCAAAGTCTATCTTTGATCACTGAACCATTGAGAAGAAGCAAATCTTTCGTAGTTGATCATCATACATTCTTCTTGTTATTGGGTACAATGTATTACTGGTTCTGCTTGTTTCGCTCAGCATCAGTTTGTATAAATCTTTTCAAGACTTTCAAAAATCAGCTTGTTCATCATTTTTTATAGAAAAATAATATTCCATTACTTTCATATACCACAGTTTGTTTTGGCCATTCCCCAAATGATGGGTATCAACTCATTTTTCAATTTTTTACTAACATGAAAAGAGCTGCTACAAACATTTTTGCACATGTGAGTCTTTCTCCCCCTTTATTATTTCCTTGAAATACAGATCCAGTAGTGTCACTGCTGTGAAAAAGGGTATGCAGAGTGTTATAGCCCTTTAGACAGTTCTAGATTTCTCTCCAGAATGATTGGATCATTTCACAACTCCACCAACAATGCAATAATGTCCCGGTTTTCCCACATCCCCTCCAATGTTTAACATTGTCTTTTCCTGTCATCTTAGTCATTCTGAAAGGTATGAGGTGGTACCTTAGTGTTGTTTTAATTTGGATTTCTCTAATCAATAGTGATTTAGAGCATTTTTTCATATGACTACATATAGTTTTAATTTCATCATCTGAAAATTGTTCATATCCTTTGACCATTTATCAATTGAGGAATGACTTATATCCTTATAAATTTGATACAGTTCTTTATATATTTTAGAAATGAGAACTTTATCAGAAACATGGCTATAAATTTTTTTTCTCAGTTTTGTCTTAGTTAAATTCAAAAATGCTCCCAGAGCATTAATGTAAATATAGATATCAAGCCAAAGGAATTGCTACATGCCCTCTGGCTGAAACCCATCATACTCTCATTCTCTGGAATGCCATTTAATCTCTCCTCCTGATGCAATAGCTGAGAAAGGAGAAAAACTTTCATACCACTTTCCAGAAATGCCATCACTACTTGAGAATTGTTCCTAAGGCATGCCCTGCATTAAGAGAAGTGGACAATATATGTTGAAACTCTCTCCAGCATACCTCCAATTCATGCTCAGATGAATGCATGCAGAAATGAATTAATGGGAATCATACATTAAGAATCTAACTCCCTCTTTCTAAGATGGCATCTTCATTTACATACTGTGTCTTTCAAAAAAAAGTATGTACATAGGTGTTGTTCTCAAGCTATACCAGTAGTGTTGGTATCATGGGAAACTCATAAAAAAAGTGAAAGCTGGGATTCATCAAGGAGGTCAGGCAGGTAAGTAATAAAAGAGTCAAAATGCCAGATGTGGAGTCAGAAAGAGATGAATTTAAATCCTACCTCAGACACTGATTAGTCATTTTGACCCTAAGAATTCTTCACTTCTTTCAGCAATTTAATCTGTAAAATGAAAATAATAAAAAGCAGTCACCTCTCAGAGTTTCTGTGAGGATTAAATATATATATATATAATTTTGAGTACTATCAAGCACTATTTAAATTCTAACTATTTTTAAAATTAATAATTATTATTATTACAATCTCAGGAGAGACAAGAAAAAAATGAATTAATTAGAAACAATAGTAGGAAAAATAGTGTGGTGTTCCAGGAAGCTTCCTGAACTCAGGAAATCTGGCTTTGGATCCATTCTGCTGTTCTGTAATTTAATAGCTTATGACCTTATGCCTCAATTGTTATCATTATTATTAATTAGTCAATTCAGTTTTGTCTGATTCTTCATGACCCTATTTGGGGTTTTCTTGGTAAAAACTACTGGAGTGGTTTATCATTTCCTTCTCTAGATCATTTGATACATAAGGAAAGAGACAAACCGGCTTAGGTGACTAACTCAGGGTCATGAAGCTGGTAATTTGTCTGAGGTTGGATTTGAACTCAGTTCTTCGTAATTCCAGGGCTGGTGTTCTATTCACCATGCCATTTAGCTGCCCTTATGCCTCAGTTAACTTATCTAAAAAATGGAGATAATATCTTGCTTGTATGAAGGCAGGGAGTTGGACCAGACGATATTTTAAGGTATGCTCCAATTTTTAAGTTCTATGATTCTAAAATTCTGTTACTGTTAATATAAATTTCCTACTTAAATTTATTAAAGCTTAAAATTACAGTCAGACTTTGGGGACAATCTGCTCAATGAAGCCCCAGTGTAACAAATCTTGTGTAAAGGAAACATATTTCAAGCATGCTGAAGTGACTTATTGAAGGATTTCTTGGGTAGAGGGAGAGAGACAAATATACAGACATAGAAAGGCACAGACACAGAGACAGGCAGAGAGCAAGCAAATGAGAGATGGGGGAGGGGAAGAGACAGAGACAGAGACAGAGGGACAAATGGACAGGGACAGAGAGAGAAAAAAACAGAGAGAAAGACACAGAGACAGAGAGAGATACACAGAGAGGCAGAGAAGCAAGAGATAGAAACAGGTAACAGTATGAGTAATAGATATAATAATCACAGATGTAATGTGGTCCAGTTTCCTCTTTACATGTGACTTTATGAAATCTAATCTCTCTCTCTCTCTCTCTCTCTCTATATATATATATATAATTTTGAGTACTATCAAGTACTATTTAAATTCTAACTATTTTTAAAATTAATAATTATTATTATTACAATCTCAGGAGAGACAAGAAAAAATGAATTAATTAGAAACAATAGTAGGAAAAATAGTGTGGTGTTCCAGGAAGCTCCTGAACCAGGACTCAGGAAATCTGGCTTTGGATCCATTCTGCTGTTCTGTAATTTAATAGCTTATGACCTTATGCCTCAATTGTTATCATTATTATTAATTAGTCAATTCAGTTTTGTCTGATTCTTCATGACCCTATTTGGGGTTTTCTTGGTAAAACTATTGGAGTGGTTTATCATTTCCTTCTCTAGATCATTTGATAGATAAGGAAAGAGACAAACCGGCTTAGGTGACTAACTCAGGGTCATGAAGCTGGTAATTTGTCTGAGGTTGGATTTGAACTCAGTTCTTCGTAATTCCAGGGCTGGTGTTCTATTCACCATGCCATTTAGCTGCCCTTATGCCTCAGTTAACTTATCTAAAAAATGGAGATAATATCTTGCTTGTATGAAGGCAGGGAATTGGACCAGACAATATTTTAAGGTATGCTCCAATTTTTAAGTTCTATGATTCTAAAATTCTATTACTGTTAATATAAATTTCCTACTTAAATTTATTAAAGCTTAAAATTACAGTCAGACTTTGGGGACAATCTGCTCAATGAAGCCCCAGTGTAACAAATCTTGTGTAAAGGAAACATATTTCAAGCATGCTGAAGTGACTTATTGAAGGATTTCTTGGGTAGAGGGAGAGAAACAAATATACAGACATAGAAAGGCACAGACACAGAGACACAGAGAGACAGGTATGGGGGAGGGAAAGAGACAGAGACAGAGACAGAGGGACAAATGGACAGGGACAGAGAGAGAAAAAAAACAGAGAGAAAGACACAGAGACAGAGAGAGATACACAGAGAGACAGAGAAGCAAGAGATAGAAACAGGTAACAGTATGAGTAATAGATATAATAATCACAGATGTAATGTGGTCCAGTTTCCTCTTTACATGTGATTTTATGAAATCTAAGTTCTAGCCCTAAGGGCAGCTATGTGGTACAGCGGGTAGAGTACCTTACCTAGCATAAGATACATTCATTTTCCTGAATTCAAATCTGGCCCTAGATTTCAGATGGAAATGGTAAATCACTCCAATATCTTTGCAAAGAAAATCCTAAATAGGGTTATGAAGAGTCAGACATGACCCAAGTGACTGAACACCACCTAGTTCTATTCCAGAGGCAGCTACAATCATTACTAAGGGAAGGAACATCTCTAGATGCAAGTATCTTGCAAGGAAGAGTAAGTCTATATTTAGTGTGACTGAGATGATGTTATTTAACCAATATTATTTCTGTGGTAAGTGAATAATTGTCCATTTCTTTTCAGTAATTTATTATCATAACCATTCTACAATCATGTGCATGTGCCTGTTCCATAAATACTTTCATTTCCCAAGTGACCAAAGATATTAGCACATTTTTCATAACTTTCTTCCAGTGCCCTCTCCTGATTGAGCTTGAACAGAAATAGAAAAACAAAAGGTTTATGTTTCTCCTAAGATTTTTGAGTCCTGAATATATGAGGGCATTTAGAGAGGGAATTGACAATGTGTATTCAATAATTATAGGATAACAGCTTTAGATAAGGATACTTAAAAAGCCACTGAGTTCAATGTCATATTTTTTACAATGAAAACACTGAACCCAAACAGATATTAAGTGACCTTCCGAGGCTCACATAGGCAGAAAGCAGCAGAAGTTGAATGAGAACTCAGGTCTCTGACTTCAAATTTAGCCTCTTCACTGTTTCATTCTACCTCCCATTTCTTAAACTGGAGAAGGGCAAGGAAAGGAATATAATTCACTTTTACATACAGTTTCAAAGTTTGCAAAGAGTGATTTACATTTAATTTCCCAACAATCCTATAAAGCTGGTGATAACTGCTATCTACATTTTACAGGAAGGAATATTTAGGTTTAAACAATTTCTTCATAGTTGTTGAATTATAAAGTGTCTGAAATCGGCTTTGAACTCAGGAATCTCTGACATGTGGGCAGCTAGATGGTGCATTGGGTCTAGACTCAGGAAGACCTGAGTTCAAATCCAGCCTCAGATATTTATTAGCTATGTTTCCTCATCTGTCAAATTAGTTGGATAAAGAAATGGCAAATCATGCCAGTATCTGCCAAAAAATCCTAATGGGGTCAAACATAAGTGAAAAATGATTCAACACACCAACTTTTTAACTTGTAGTTTGAACCTGAACTCTAGGGATCAGGTAAATTCTGAGGGATTTGGACTATCATCAAGCCCTTTATTGTCTCTTGGTCTTTATGCCTCTACTTCAGAGCTGATATATGAAAACATAAAACAACAACCCTAATGCCTATTTTATTCTTCTGGGAAGTTAATACTTAAAACATGAAACAATTGGACTGTTGAATGGCCCTTTCCCCTTTACCTTAATTCTGTACTGAATGACTCTTTCCAGGCTTATTCTTTGAGCAGAACTCATCTTCACTGAAATAGTTATAGTTGCATAAAATTCCTATTTTGTCAGTAAATTCTAAATGAAAACCCAATAACTTTTAAACTCCTGAGGTAGTCACTCACAATAAATCTGTTTCTCTCTGTCACTTCTTGGTCACCTGAGCTCAGGAAAAGAAAAATAAGCAGAAAAGGAACCCAGGGACATTGAATCAAGGCTTATCTTGTCTAGGCAGCATGTGAATAGCTATCATAGCTTTAGAGTGGGAATTGGAAAACCAGTCTTTTTTCCAAAAGAACTTTGCAGAGTCCTTACAAGCTTGGTAGATGGAAAGAGAATATTAACAAGAAAATTACTCTTTTTAAAAATATTTATTAAGTTGGTTGCTTTTTCTGCCTTAGTGATCAGTTCCCTTTTTTATAAAACACCCCATAATGAGGTAAGGGAGACAGTACATGGAGTTGTACATGACATTTAATAAGGGATCAGATCTTTTGTTCCATCCCTTAAGGGTTCAAAACACAAGCTCCAATTGGATTGCCTCTATTCTTAGAAATAGAATTAAAGAATTCAAAGCTTGGGGGTAGCTCAGAAATTATAGTAGTATGGATTTAAAGTTTGAAATTTGAGTTTGATGTCTTTATTTTACAAATGGGAAAAGTGAAATACAATGATAAAGGTCATACATCTAATACAAATCCTATCTGAAGAAAAATCCTTCCTACAATATAATCAACAAGTGATCAACAAGACCTCCAGTGATATCTATACTTCTACTTTGGATGGAATTCCAATTGTGATGTGTTCATTTCAGTTACTCATTAAAAATATATTGATTATAACAAGACCAAAGGGAAAATGCTTTAGCACTCTATTAGATGCCTATTTCCAGATTAACAACTATCTCTTAATTACCACTTTTGAATGGCATACATTATTTTTGTTCATTCATTCAATTAGTTCCAAATCCATCTAACAATATGACTATCTATTCCTTCTCTTTCTATCTGCTACAGGGAGATTTATAAGTCTTTATCAAATACCTTGCTGAAATTCCATGCTTTATCAGCTTCATTACTCTGACTTACATATCTAGTAGTATTGCCAACTAAGAAATTGAGGTAAGTCTGACATAACTTTGAAAGGAACTCAGGTTTGTGCATTATGATCACTAAGTCTTTTTCTAAGTGCTCAAAACTTACTTAATCAACTTTAAATATATATATTTACTAGTGCCTGGGTATTGGAAATAGAAGCAAAAATGACCATCTCTGTCCTTAAGGAGGATATATTCTACTTAAAATATAATCACAGGGGAAAGATTTGTTTTTATCCATGTGAATAAATTCTTCACTGATGCAGATTATAAACCCTCCCTTCCTCCCCTACCTCATCAAAAAAATACTTTATTTGTCAACCAACACTGATAATAAGTCTTATCCAATTTATTTAGTAAGATGATTCCCCTGAGTACATATTATAAAACTTCTCCAGCTTGGTAGGACTTGATAAAGTTTATGCTTTACTATTATGGTCTTTGACAGAATAGACCACCTCCATGGTACCAAATTGGCACTTAGTGGAACAGAAGTTCACAAAACACCCCTTTGAGAAAATCTCAGAATTTCCCCAGAAATCAAGGCCAAATTTACCAGTCCATATTTGGGAGAATCTATCTTCTTCCCTTTTCCTTTTGTTTTTAGTCCTGGAATATCCTTCTGATCCTCTTGGCTAGCAATCATATCTTAAGAGTTCTTTGGTATTCTTAAATGTGACTTGTCTAGGTTTGACAATTTCAATTTATTAAGGGAAATTAAGTGCTCCCTTTTTTTATCACCTCACTTGTGAGACAATTTAATTTTTGTTCTTTCCTCTATTATATAAAAATCATTCTCTTTAGTTTAAAAAAAGGCAGAAGCAAAATTGATTTTGAGTAATTCTGCATTTCCTAGCCAATCCTACCCCTCCATTCCAAGCAGAAGTTCTATTATTTCATTTTTGTCCTCTTTCCCAGATAGGAAGGGAGTCATTTTGTTCATTACTTTCACATATGTAACAAATCTCAGTTTATATTGAGTTTTAGCTTTTAAAACATTTTTGTCAGACTATTCCATTTTTCTGTATTCATCTTGGTCCTTGCATCATTTCTAAGAGAATTATTAAAATTCTTTCTAGATACCATCCTCTTTTCAATCCCATCAGAATTATTTATGTTTCGTCATCAGATTTTCATCTTTGACAGCCATTCCTCCTTCAGTTAACTTTCCTTTAAGAAGTTAAGACCATGGAATCCTACCTATTTTTTCTCTGAACACTTTGAAATCCAGACTCTTTGAGTCTGACTCTTCCTGGCAGCCTTCTCCCAACCTATCACAAAGTCTTTATAAGATGACGTGTTTCCTGCTTTTTGGCTCGGACCAGAGTTCTCTGTTACTTGAAAAAAGAGGATTAGTTTTTCTTAGAAGGAACAAAATTGTCCCTGAGATCTGATTGACCCCTGTCTCCCTCGATGTAGCCTCCTAGTCACCTAAGGACATAAAAAAAATACCTATCCAGTATTTCCACTGACTTGGTGGATATTTGAAGATGACGGTTACCCTGCTCTAATGCCCAGACAAGATTTCCTATGTGGAGATAAGAAGGGTTGCCTCTAGAAAAGCTATGTGACATTGTATTCATATCTTTGCTGTGTTAAGGCAAAGTAAACCTTTTCTTAACTATTCAATGAGTTGCTAGTGTCTAATTTCATCCTTAAATTGAATCTGAATAGGGTCTTGGCATTAAATCTGTCCTTAACAACCTCCCAAAGTTCCTTCTTTTCCATTTAATGAACCAGTTTTTCTCTTTAATAGTCAGAACTAGATTTTTATAAAGCAGTTTATCTTGTTGCCTCATTGACTTGGTGAGAAATAAAGTCATTTGCAAGGAAAATAATTAATTTCTCGCAGTCTCTTCTTTTAGCAGCGAGAACTCTGACAGAAGAGCCGATAGCTAAAGTCACCATTCATTACTACCTTCATTTCCACGAAACATAAGTGATGTGTATTTTATAATCTTTCCTTTTATAACATTTGCATTTCTACTAGTTCTGTTCTATTAGCTGTATAAAACCTTTTTTATCTCACAGTATTTCAGATATTTGAAGGTGACCATTATGTCCAGCCCTATATACCATCCCAGTTTTTTTTTCCCCACCAGGTATGATTTCTTGTCGTACTGATTACTTCTACAACTCCAGCATGTCAGCATTTCTCTTCAAATTGTGCCCAGAACAGAATAGTAATCCCCTTAGGAGCCTGGGTACTTACTTAAATGAGGCTCCTAATGCTCAAAACATTTATAGGACTAATTTTTTTGTATTTGCCTTCAAATCCAGTTTGTGAAGGTCAGTCATTTCTTTATTGTCACATCTCTGGTTTATTTGTGAAAATGTTTGTTATTTGTTGTTTGATTTATAATCTTAGCTGGTACAAAAAGGATATTTTACTGAGATTTATCAAGAACAGAATCACAAACATTTCTTCTCAGCACCTAGGAACATACTCTTTCCTATATTACCTTGATTCCTAGGGAAAGTGGGCTCAAACTTCAAGTAGATTCTGCATATTCCCACCAAATTTACTTCTGAAGGTAATATAGATAATGGATGTCAATGTTACTTCCTCTCAGTTGTCTTTGATTCACTTCTCTGCTGGGCCAAGCAAGATGTTCCTTAAAGCTACACCACTATTTCATCAAACTTAACTTCTGACAAACTCCTTATGAGGCTGACTCATCTGAAAAATTCAGCATGGATTCCAACTTCCATGCATCTGGTGGTTCTTCTCCCAGTTTTTCCAAGCTCACAAAGGCATAACCTTATCTAGGATTAAGAGAGAACAAATGCAAAAAGCTAGAAAAGAGAAACCCAATATTCATGGCAATCTGTGGGTACAGGTTAGGATATTAATACTTAAGACCTTTCTTGTAATCCAGAGACTTACTAAGTATCATCCCTCAGTTGCAGCCAGGAAATCAAAATAAGTTTCTTTTAATGATGTCAATGAGCATGATCACACAGATCATTAGCCAGATGAAGTTAAGCAGCTTTTTACTGTTTTCAAAAATCAAATCCACTTTCTGGAACAAATGTGTTACTGTTGATGATGCTATAAAGAATGTTTTGTATCTAAAGACCCTCAAAAGCAGGAGCCCTTATTCCAATCCTTTCCCAGAACAGCATCATTGGGATAAGTGTGTTGTCACCTTTGGGTGCCATTTTGAATATGATGATACTCATTTAGATGTCTAAATCCTTAAAGATTTATAATAAAACCAATCTCATAATTATAGTCACACTTCTTAATTTTACCATTGTGGCTGATATTACAAAAAATCCTCCCATAATTATTTTGATGTCTTAGAGTCTAGTATTAGTTATATAGTGCGTGAAAGTTTGCAAAACACTTTAGATATATTATGTCATTTGAGCCTCACAATAAGCCTATGAGGCAGGCACTAAAAGAATTAGGAGGAACTTGGAGGGATAAGAGATATGACCTGAGATCCAAGAGGATGTGAGTCTAAGTTTTGCCTCTAACACACGCTGGCTCCATGGCACCTTGGATAAATCTCTTAACCTCCAGTGTGCTAGGTTAGTCTTACCCAGCTCACATAGAAATAGGGGTCACTAAGTTAAATATTAATTTTAAAAATCATATGTTAATATTATCTATGTTTCATGTATTTGTTAAATATTCCCCTATTTTATGTTAATCTCATTTGGGCCACACTCAGGAGTGGGTGGGCCTCATGAAAGCTATATATTAGATACCTTTGATCTAAGTAATTTTGGGTTATTTCCAAATAATGCCAACTGAACTCTGACCTTTTTCTTCTTCCCACCAATGGTACTCAGGCTGTCCCTCTGGGGCCCTGGGCTCTCAGAGCTTATCTTGTCAGGAATTAGGCTACCTTCTGGCTTTAAATAAAGTATGTCTCAATATAGATACTCTTTCCACTTCTTGCTAACAATAACTTTCCTATCTTGAGTGCTTTGTTTTGGTATTCTCAGCACATAGCATGATGTCTAGTACACACTAAGAGCTTAATAAATATCTATTCATTCAAACATTTATCCAATCATTCCAGGCAACTCTGTAAGACCATAGATTAAGAAAAGGTGCCAATCTATTTTGATGAAAAGTATTTTTCCATTCTAGGATTTCCCTATATCTATTTTACCGAAGTGAAAACGGAATTAGAAGTAAAATGACTTGCTTTGGGTCATATACTTAATAAATGTCAGAGATGGTATTTAAACACAGGTCTTTCTGATTGCAAATTCAACACTCTATCAACTAAACCACTCTGATATAAATAGAATGATATTTTACATTGATCATAAATTTATGATGCCTACTATATGACTAGAATACATTTAATAAAGATATGTATATAAAAGGTATTATGTAACTGAACATAAAGGGAGAATAACATTGTACATAATAATAAAATTAATCATAACTATTAGTAGTAGTTTTGATTTGAATTGCTCTCTTACATCTTAAAAACATTTTCCTGACACATTTCATTCTCATAACATATTCCTGTTAAACAGTAACAGCAGTAGCAGTTTCATTTTTACCACTGAGGAAACAAGAGATTAGAAAAGCTAAGTGATTTACCTAAGAGTACACAGAAACCAAGTCTAAAAGTCATGTCTCTTGGCCAGATTTAACTAAAAAGATCAAAATTTACCTTGAAGAACCAGGTTGCATCAAGTGACATATTATACTTTTCTACCTATATGGCAAAAAAAGAGTAGGGTGAAAATTTTTATTTAAAAGTAAAATTATAATAAAAATTGGTGTTGATTGATGAAAATTATCCTTCCAATGTTAAGATCAATATTCCACTATTTGCCCTTCTCTTGGTCATTTCTCTCTACTTAATGTGAGCATCTTCTTTCAGAAAGACAAGATTTGGAAAAAGGGAGCCAGGTAGGAGATTGAATGTACTGAATTAGGTGCGTTACCTTTAGCAGACTTCCAAGATAGATACATTTAGAGTTCATCCACAGCACAATATTTTTCAAGGACAAGAGACCAACATAATGGGGTAGGGAGAAGTTAGGTAAGACAGGTATTTTCCAGGATGTATAGGCCCAATTTTCCAGGATGTACAGGCCCAAAATTGAAAAAAAAAAAACAAAAAACAAAACTCTAGGATGAGAACATAAAAAGAATATTCTTGAAGCAGAAATATCTTAAATAGAAAGGAAGAATCCTTTCTAGACATGGTCAAGGGCAAATGCCACATATCATTAGTGAAAGGGTGGTATTGATTAATTCAGCCAAATGCTCTCTGCCTGGAGGACCACCCGTGTGGCCTGCCAGCTGCTATTGATTATCTGATGAATGATTTTCCCTGTTTGAGGGAAGAAAGCCTTTTATAACTGAACCAGCATAGGGGGTTGATTTGTTTGGGCTTTGCTAGTCCAGCTTGAAGAGTAGCTAGGTAGTGAAGTGGATAGGGGCACTGCACCTAAAGTCAGAAAGATCTGCATCCAAATCCAGTAGCAGACATTATTAGCTCTCAGTCATTTAAATTTATTTGTCTCAGTTTTTTATCTATAAACTGATTTGAAGAAGGAAATGACAAATCACTCCAATATCTTTGCCAAGAAAACTTCAAATGAGCTATGCCCAAAGGGCTATAAAACAGTGCATGCCCTTTAACCCAGCAATACCAATATTAAGTTTATGTTCCAAAGACATTTTTAAAAATTTGTACATTTGTACAAAAATGTTTATAGCAACTCTTTTGTGGTAGCAAAGAATTATGAATTAAAGAGATGCCCACAAACTGAGGAATGGCTGAACAAGCTTTGGTATATGCCACATTGGACTTTTACTGTGCTATGAGAAAAGACAAACAGGATGAATTCAGAAAAACCTGGAAAAACTTATGTGACCTGATTCTGAGTGAAGTGAACAGAACCAGGAGAATGCTCTACAGAATAATAGTTAATGAAGAACTGTGAATTATTTAGCTATTGTCAGTAATACAATGATTCAAGACAATCCCAAAGAACTAATGATGAACCAGACTCTCCACTTCCAGAGAAAGAACTGAAATTGACTGGATACAGACTGAAACACCCTATTTTTCACTTTCTTTCATTTTATCCCTTTGTTCAAATCTTCTTATACAAAATAACTAATATTGAAATTACTAACCTATTGCTCCCCTTCTCAGTGAGGGGCAAAATTTGGAATTCAAAGTTTTAAATAAAAATGTTTAAAAATGAAAAAGAAAATTCCAAATTGGAGTGTGGGCTAGTTCCTTGGAGGGCCTGGGGGCAGCCAGAATCAGGATAAGTAAAAGTCCTTGGTCTTTAGGAAGAGAAGTGAGAAAAGCAGGCAAACTGCCACAGGTTTGCCAAAGATTATCCTCGATTCTTGAGTCCAAAGTCACCAACTTCACTCCTCCTTGTCTGTTGCAAAGTGAGTCTCTGGCCTCTATCCCTCCTCCCTCTAATCCTTGCCTATGATTATCTTAACACCAAACATTCACCCCACATCAACTGTGAGAAGAGCCATTTATCCAAACATATGTTAATAGAGCCATTGTCTCATATGGAATAAGTAATTAGCCTTAAGTGCTCAGTTGTCTGATTCAAGTACCCATTTTTCAGAGTTTCAGCTCTTCACACCAAATGGGAACACAAAGAGTTGGATGCAACTAAACAACAAAATAGTCAAACCTGATGAGTAGCAGATGGGATTGATGTTATTCAAAAGTAAAAGCAAAATGATACCATTGCATTGACCTCTAAGTGGAAAGTTGGGAGAAAAGAAGGCTAAGAATTCTATCTTTTTTTTTTCTTTCTTCCATTATGTTTGCTCTTTTGCTGTCTAATGGGGCAAGAATACATGATGAAGAAAAGACTTTTGAATTGGGAGGATCAGAGACCTAGGGTTCAAGTTCCAGTTCTAATACTTAACATCAAGAAAATGACAACATCTTTGAACCAGTTTTCTTATCTGAAAAATGATAATAATAACCTTTCTTACATCCACCTCACAGCATTTTCCTGAGAAAATCACTTTGTAATACTCATAGATGGGAAACAAAATAAAACTTAAGGAGTCAGATAACCTTTTTTAGAGATAAATAATTGGAGGTCTAGTATAGGGCAATTAACTTGTCCCACATCACACTGGTACAATAGGAAGTAAGAGAGCTGGAACTCAAATCCAGTTTTCCTGGCTCCAAATCCAGAACTTTTTTATTGAAATTATTTTCTATATCCCCTACTATCAAATTCTTCACATATTAGGTACGTAATGAAATTGATTCACTATTTCATTCACCACTGAGGTTCTTTCAAACCTTTTTATTCCTCTTCAGATCTGTCATGGCTCCCCATCCTCCTAGCATCTCAGCTGACAATCTGACCTTATATTTTATTGAAAAAAAGAGGTCAGTTGTAGAGACCTCCATTCTTTTCATGGTTCTTCATCCCACATCATTCAGTTGCCTTCTGCCATTGTATCATTGTTCACTTTTATTTCATATGAAGAGGTAGCTCTTCATCTTGCTAAGAAATCCCCTACATGCACACATGATCCTTTCCATTCCATCTTCTTCAGTAGATTGGTCCTTCTATCATCTCCATCCTCATTTATTTTCAAATTCTTCCTGCTTAATGGCCATTTCCATTCCAACTGGCTTTATGAAAAAATCCCCAACATAGATCTTTGTTTAATTTGATTAGGAAAAGGAAAGAAAAAATCAACAAAATTAACAACAAAGATTATTTAAATGAAAAGAATGAAAAAGTGAACTTACCACCAATGAAAAAGAATCAAAGCAAAAATTAGAAGTTATTTTGCCCAACTGTATGCCAGTAAGTCTGACATTCTATTCAAAATGGATCAATATTTTAAAAATATAAATATCCCAGATTAACAGAAGAGGAAATAAATTACTTAAGTAATCCCATCCTAGAAAAAAGAAATTGAACAAACCATCAATGAACTCCCTAAGAAAATATCGCCTGAGCTTGATGGATTCACAAGTGAATTCTACCAGTCATTTAAATAACAATTAATTCCAACACTATGTAAACTATTTGGAAAAATAGGTAAAGAAGGAGTACTGCCAAATTCCTTCTATGACACAATTATGATACTGGTATCTAAACAGGAATAACCAAAATAGAGAAAGAAAATTACAGACCCATCTCCCTAATGAATATTGATATAAAAATTAAATATAATATTAGCAAAGAGACTATAGAAACTTATAAGCAGGATAATATACTATAACCAAGAAATATACCAGGAATGCTGGGCTGGTTCAATATAAAAAAACTATTGCCATAATCAACCATATCAATAATAAAGCCAACATAAATCATAATGATAATCTCAATAAGTGCAGAAAAAGCTTCTGACAAAATTCAGCATTCATTAAAAATAGAGCATAGGGATAAAGGGAACTTTCCTTAAAATAATCAGCAGTATCTATCTAAAACTAATAGTAACTATTATTTGTAATAGAGAGGAGCTGAATATTCCCAGTAAGAATTGCTATTATTTAATATTGTAATTGAAATGTTAGCTTTAAGAATAAGAAAATAAAAATAAATTAAAGCATTGAGGAGATAAAATGAGGAGATAAAACTATCACTCTTTGAAGATGATATGATGATATACTTTAAAAATCCTAGGAAATCATCCAAAAACTTACTGGAAACAACAGCTTTAGCAAAATTGTAGGATGTAAAATAAACTCACACAAATCACTAGCATTTCTATATACTACTCACAAAGCCCAGAAGCAAGAGATAGAAAGAGAAATTCAATTTAAAATAACTTTAGACAAAATAAAATATTTGGGCATTTCCCTGCCAAGACAAACTTAGGAAATATATGAACATAACAACAAAATACTTCTCACACAAATAAAATAAACAACTGGAAAAATATCAGTTGCTCATGGGTAGGCCAAGCAAATATAATAAAAATTACAATTCTACCTAAATTGGTCTATTATTCAGTGCCATACCAATCAAAATGCCAAAAATTATTTTATAGAACTAGAAAAAATAATAACAAAATTCATCTGTAAGAAGAAAAATGTCACAAACATCAAGGGAATTAACGAAAAAATTCAAAGGATGGTGTCCTAACAGTATCAGATCTAAAAACTATATTATAAAGCAGCAGTCATCAGAAGCATTTGTTACTGGCTAAGAAGTAGAATGGTGGACCAGTGGAGTAGGTTAGACACATATGACACAATAATCAATGACTATAGTAATATAATATTTGATAAATCCCCAAACTCCAGGTTCTGGGATAAGAACTCACTATTTCACAAATATTCCTGGGTAAATTGGAAATGCATTAAATTAGAAATTTTTGTACAACCAAAATCAATAGAAACAAAATTGAAAGGGAAGTACAAAGATGGGAAAAAAATCTTTACAGTCAGCATTTCTGATAAAGGGCTCACTTTTTTTTTTTTTGCTGAGACAATTGAGGTTAAGTGACTTGCCCAAGATCACACAGCTAAGAAGTGTTAAGTGTCTGAGACCACATTTGAACTCAGGTTTTCTTGACTTCAAGGCTGGTGCTCTAACCACTGCACCACCTAGCTGGCCCCTCATTTCTAAAATATATAAAAAACTGTCAGATTTATAAATCACAAGTCATTTCCCAATTGATAAATGGTCAAAGGATATGAACAATTTTCAGATGATGAAATTAAAGCCTTATATAGGCTTATAAAAAAAGCTCAAAATCACTCTTGATTAGAGAAATGCAATTTAAAGCAACTCTGAGGTACCACCTCACTCACACTCACTCATACTTCTCAGATTAGCTAAAATGAAAGGAAAAAATAATGATAAATGTTGGAAGGGATATGGGAAAACTGGGACACTAATACATTGGTGGTAAAGTTGTGAACTAATCTAACCATTCTGGAGAGCAATTTGTAACTATGTCCAAAGAACTATAAAACTGTGCATACCCTTTGACCCAGCAGTGTGTCTTTTGTATCCCAAGAAAATCACAAAGGAGAAAAAAGGACCCAAATGTGCAAAAATGTTCTTAACTGCTCTTTTTGTGGTAGCAAAGAAGTGAAGAATGAATAGATACCCATTAATTATGGAATGGCTGAATAAGCTGTGGTATATGAAGGTAATTTAATATTATTATTCTATAAAAAATGATGAAAAAACTAATTTTAGAAAGGCCTGGAAAGATTTACATGAATTGATACTGAATGAAATAAGCAGAACCAGAAATACCTTCTATACAATAATGGCAAGATTGTGTGATGATCAAATATGAATGACTTGGTTCTTCTCAGTGATTCAATCCTTGAAGGCAATTGCAATAAACTTTATCTGCACCCAGAAAAAGAAATATGGAGGAGCAGCTAGATGGCACAGTGGCTAGAGCATCAGCCCTGAAGTCAGGAGGACCTGAGTTCAAATGTGGTCTTAGACACTTAACATTTCCTAGCTGTGTGACCCTGGGCAAGTCACTTAACACCAAATTCCTCAGCGGGGGGAAAAAAAGAAATATGGAAAATGAATGTAAATCAACAATGCTATGTTCACTTCTTTTTTCTGTTTTTTCTCTCCTTATTTGATTGTCTTAACATTATTCATAAAGAAATGTGCATTGGAAAATTAATATACATGTATAACCAGAAAAAATGTCCAAAAAACCCTCAGTGGGTTCCTACATTCTCTGGTAGAATCCTCTAACTCTTCTTACTTCTGTAAATAAATTCCTTGAGATTATCTTCAATCAATGCTTCTACTTCCTTTCCTTTCACATTCTTTTTAATTTGCTAAAGTCTGACTTCTGAATTTATTACCAACTGAAACATTTTTCTTTAAAGTTAATTACTTTAAGCTCTTAATTACCAGAGCTAATGACTTCTTCACAAGTTTCATCTTTCTTGACTTCTCTCCAGTTTGTGACATTGTCCATCACCTTTGTCTTGATACCTTTTCCTATGTTTGCACACCACTGTCTTCTTGGTCTCCTTCTACTAATCTGACCTCTCCTCATTCTCTGTTGCTAGATTTCGTCTAGGTCCTGCTCAGTCACCACTGGTCTGTCTAGGCCCTTCTCTCCTCTCCCTCTATACTATTTCACTTAGTGATCTCATCAGTTCCCACAGATTCAATTATCATTTCTATGCTGCTGATTATTAGATTTACATCTCCAATCCCAACCTATCTTCTGACCTGATCTCATCTTACATCTCCAACTGTCTATTTGTCATCTCCAATTGAATCTTCCATAAATATTTAAAATATTTACACGATAATTTTGTTGTATGCTTGAAAGGAATAGCAAATTGTGCATAGTATATTTGTGCTTTCCTGTGCAATCATTTTTTATTCTATAAATTAAAAATAAAATAAAAAGCTCAATATGTCCAGAACTTTACATATTATCTTTCCTCCTAATCCCTCCTCTCTTTCTAATTTTCCTCTTATTGGCAAGGACATTACTATTCTCCCAGGCCTCCATGATTACAACTTAATTGTCATCTTAGACTCCTCTCCCTCCTTCCTTTCCTCTCTCTCTCTCCCCATCCTTCTCTGTCTCTCTCTGTCTCTCTGTGTCTCTGTCTCTGTCTCTCTCTCTCTCTCTCTCTCTCTCTCTCTCTCTCTCTCTCTCTCTCTCTGTTTTCTCCCTTTTTCTCTCTATCTCTCCTATTCTATTGATGTTACTTTCATAACACTTCTGATTTATATGCTCTTTTCTCCTTTGTCACTGTTACTTCTCTAGGGTAATCCTTACTGCCCTCATGCTTGGTAATAGTCCTACTGATCATTCTACCTCAAGTCGCTTTCAAATCCAGTCAATTCTCTACTCAGTTGCCAAATTGATTTTCTTTGAGAATAGGTATGATCAACAAATACTGTTTCCTCTTTATTATATCCAGGACTAAATTTAAAACCATCTATCTTTTAAAGCCTTGCATAGCCTAGTCTGACCAGATGGTGCAATAGATAGAACACTCAGGATCATTCATCTTCCTGAGTTCAAAGCAGGCCTCAAGTGCTTATTAGCTATGACCCTGAGCAAGTCATTAACTCTGTTTGCTTCAGTTTCCTTATCTGTAAAAATGAATTGGAAAAGAAGATGGTAAAGTATTCTAGTATCTGTGATCCAGAGACTCTAACCTTTGTGATCTTCCTCATATGATACTTACTAATTTCACTGACTATCCCCATGAGAGAATTCTCTCTCTCCTCATTCCCACTTTTTGACTTTCTTGACTTCTTTCAAGTCTTGATAAAATCCCACATTCTACAAGAAACCTTTCTAATTCCCATACTGCTGGGGAAAGTCTTCCCTTTAAGATCATCTCGTGTATGTATATATATATATATCTTTTTAATGAATAATTGTTTGAATGTTATATTTCTCATTTATATTGTTCATTCCTTTAGAGCATAAAGTGGGTTTCATTTTCCTTTCTTGGTATTCCCAGAATATAGCTCTCAGAAAATAGCTCTCTAAAAAATAAAATTGGTGAAATGGAAAACAACAACTCACTTAAAAACTCAATTGGACAATTAGAAAAAGATATTTAAAAAGTGAGTGAAGAAAATACTTCATTGAAATTGAAGTGACTCACAAATTGAGAAACCATAGGTTGAAATACTTCAAAAAAACTAAACTAAATTCTTAAAGTCTTGTTCCTACTAATCTGATTATTCATAAAAAATTCTCAGTTCTACATCCAGCCATTCTGGAGAGCAATTTGGAATTATGCTCAAAAAGATATCAAACTGTACATAGCCTTTGATCCAGCAGTGTTTCTACTGGGCTTATACCTCAAAGAGATATTAAAGAAGGGAAAGGGACCTGTATGTGCCAAAATGTTTGTGGCGGCCCTGTTTGTAGTGGCTAGAAGCTGGAAAATGAATGGATGCCCATCAATTGGAGAATGGTTGAGTAAATTGTGGTATATGAACGTGATGGAATATTATTGTTCTGTAAGGAATGACCAGCGGGATGAATACAGAGAGGACTGGCGAGATTTACATTAACTGATGCTAAGTGAAATGAGCAGAACCAGGAGATCATTATATAACTAACAATGATACTGTTTGAGGATGTATTCTGATGGAAGTGGATTTCTTTGACAAAGAGACCCAACTCAGTTTCAATTGATAAATGATGGACAGAAGTAGCTACACCCAAAGAAAGAACACTGGGAAATGAATGTAAACTGCTTGCATTTTTGTTTTTCTTCCCAGGTTATTTATACATTCTGAATCCAATTCTCCCTGTTCAACAAGAAAACTGTTCAGTTCTGCACACATATATTGTATCTAGGATATAGTGTAACCTATTCAACATATAAAAGACTGCTTGCCATCTGGGGGAGGGGGTAGAGGGAGAGAGGGGAAAAATTGGAACAGAAGTGAGTGCAAAGGATAATGCTGTAAAAAATTACCCTTGCATGGGTTCTATCAATAAAAAGTTATTTTTTAAAAAAAGAAAAAAAATTCTCAGTTCTCCAAAAATGCCTCAAACCTTGAATTTTTCTATATTCCCCCTCTTCACTTACAGATTTATCTTAAAGGATTTGTCCATTTGATAAAAAGCAGGGATTTTGTTTATTAAAGATTGATGATTTAATAAAGGTCTCTGTGATGAAATATTTTAGGTAGAAGAACCATAAATAATATGTGGGTTAATAATAATACTTCTGATATAGGAACTTTTGTTAACTCTTAGATGGGAGAAGTGAAGAATTGTCCCAAAAAATGAGTTCAAGGATCACTTGAATTCAAAAACATTTATTGCATAAGATTGGGGAAGACAAATAGCAGTTTCTGTGACAGTAACCTGGGGGATTTAGTGGGCTGCAAACTTGATATACTACAGTATGACACAAGAGCCAAAATAGCTTATGCTAGCTTGTAATCAATAATTCAACAATCTTAGATTTAGCCACTATGGGTATTTCTTTGACCAACACTGATTGTAATTCCACAGCCCCATATATGATCTTTAAGAGCTATTACTGCCAAGAAATTAATCACAGTCTAACTAGTAATGAATTCTGTGGATTACGTTAAGCTTATCCATGAAAGATGGACATATAATTCATCACTGAGACCACACTTATAACTTTTATAAATTTGTCAGACTTGAAATGCCAGTATTCTACTGGCAAAACATTCAAGAAACCATGGTAATTTCCATGATGAAGCGTTGGAGAAAGACTTTAGTGGGAGAATATGATCTTAAGCCATAGAGAAAAAAATAGAACTCAGAACAAAGGATGCAATAATCTTATCTAATTTGGACCATATATGGAGTTTAGTATTCAGCTATGTGCATCATCTTTATCTTCTTTAGGAAAGAGAACATCTGGATGGAAGTAACCAGGAAGCCTCATTGTTCTGAATTCAAATCTGTACTCAGAGATTTTCTAAATATATGATCCTGGATAAGTCACTTAACCCTGTTTGCTTCAATTTCTTCATCTATAAAATGAATTGGAGGGAAAAATTGCAAACCATTCCAATATCTTTGCTAAGAAAACTCCAAATGAAATCATGAAGGGTCAGATACAACTGAAAAACAACTAATCAATAGTTTGCAAAGTGCTTTATAATTAATATATCATTTGAGCCTGGAACGAGCCTTATGGACCATTTAATTCAATGTCCTCTTTTTCACATGAGGGAAGAAAATAAGTATTTGTAGAACACTTGCTATATGCTAGACACTGGGCTAAGCACTTTGCAAATATTCTCTCAATTGGGACAATGATTACATGAAAATAAGTGATGAGGCCGGATTTGAACTCAGGCTCCTTGACACCAATCCTGTGCTCTTTCCATTTTACTATGTTACTCCTATCAGCTGAGTTCTTGCCTTACCTAATCTCTCTCTTTGATGATTATATCCCAGTTAGTCTAACTACCATGTACAAGTGTGATGAATCAACTAGAATAGATTAGAGAGGAAGGCCATAAGAAAGGTTACAAGATTTAGGCTTTTAAGCATTAGAATTGGAGAGTATCTTGGATTTCATCTAAGTCTAATCTTGTCATTTTATGGATTATGAAACTGAGGGGTAGAAAGATTCAATTACTTGCCCACAATCATAGAGTCAGGGCTTCTGATATCTGGATCAATGCTACTCATACTACAAGCCACATTGTGACTTTGAAATACAGAGATCTGTCAAAGAAACTGAGAATGTTTAGCATGGAACAGAGAAAATTTGGGAGGGGAAGAAACTTATTTTTATTTAAGGATCCAACACTTCTGAGCTCCGTCCCTGATGGTCTATAGAATTCTGTACCAAATAGCTGGGTTGGAAAGTGAAAACAATGAACAAATACAGAGAGTGGAAAACGTGACTGACACAGAGCAAGAAGTAATAGGAAGCCACAACCTTTGAATGAAAAAGAATCATTTCTCATTTGAGGAATGGCCGTAGTGATTGTAAGGATGATTAGAGTGAGGCTGGTTAAGCCAGAGGGTAATTGTGCTCTGTGCAAAGCAGGCATGGCATGTTCTTTCTAAGCTTGCAGCTGGGTTGAGCCCTAGGAAATGAGTTGTTGTTTGAGAAGGGCGAGTGCACCAGTTCAGTTAAAAATAAGAACTTGGCCTGATGTTCACTCATTTTTTGAACTTTTTTTTGTACTTATTTTAAGTTTGGACAGTGATTCCCTAAACATTTTTTGTTTTTAAATCTCTGCATCCTCCTATTGAAGTCTTGATCCTGCATCCCCTTTTCTCAATCCTACCCTCATAAGTTATAAAATCGTAGAATTTATAAGAGGGAACGACTCTTAAAGGATAATTGGTCTACTATCTGTCTGAAGCATGAATTCCCTCTATGATATTCTCAGCAGTGGATGATCTAACCTCTGTCTAAACATCTCCAGGGACAGAGAACAGACTACTCCCAAGACAATGCATGTCAGTTGTAAATATTTCAGATAAGAAATATAGAAAATGTTAGAAAGTTTCCACTGATATTGCACTGAATCATGTCTCACTATAGTTTCTACTCATTGCTCCTATATGTATCATATTATTAAGGACTAACAGCTATAGTTCCTTCTACTGCTCCCCCCCCCCCAATTCAACTCTATTCAATATACATTTATTAAGTTCCTACAATACACCGGAAACTAGGCCTACGGCTGAGTATGCAATGACAAAAATGAACTGTTTTTGTCCTTAAGGATCTCACATTCTGTTAGGGTAAACAATACACATATATAAAGAATCAAAATATATATGGAAAGTAAATCCAAAATAATTTAAGAATAGGAAAAGTATAAATATCTAAGCAAAATTAAGAAAGACCTCATGAAAGAAATAACACTTTTGATGCTCTCTCTCAGGGAAGTTAGGAAATCTAAGTTGAGGGAGAAGGAAAAGAGGGCAATATGCAGTTATTAAGTGCCTATTGTATAACAAGCACTGTGTAAGTGCTTTATAAATGTTATCTCATTTTATCCTTACAACAAATGTGGGAGGTGTGTTGCAATTATGGTTCCCATTTTACAGTTAAAAGAATTGCAAGGTTGACTGATATATATATCTGGACTCAAATTTGAATTTAGCTCTTCCTAACTCTAGGCTTAACTTTCTAGCTACTATACCACCTAGTTGTCACAGGTCAGAAATGAAAGATAGAGAATCCAGGAATACAAGATACAGTGTGCATAGACACAATAATGAAAGACGGGTTGAATTCAGATTGTGGGGAGCTTGAAATGTGAATGGGGGGGAGGTTATGATTTATTACCTCTCCCTCTCCCTCTCTTTTTCTCCCTCTTTTTCTCCCTCCCTCTCCCTTCATCTCTTTCCATCCCTCTCTGTCTCTGTCTGTCTCTCTGTCTCTGCCTCTCCTTCCTCTGTCTTTTCCTCTTTCACTCTTTTTTTTTCTCTGTCTGTATCTCTGCCTCACTCTGTCTTTCTGACTCTCTTTCTGGCTCTGTGTTTTTGTCTTTCTGTCTATATCTCTGTATGTCAGTTGTCTGTCTCTCTCCTGTTTCTATTGAGGGCACTACCATCTTTTTTATTCATCTGACTTTGCAATCTCATTCATCCTTAACTTTTTAGAGTTTGAATCCCAGTTTTACTACGTATTCTCAATATGATCTAGATGAAAGAAGTCATTAGCCTCTCCTGACTTGAGTTGCCTCATATGTAATATGAGAATATCTCTAAGTTTCTTTCTAATTTTCAATTCTGTGACCATGAAGAGGAGATCAGCAAGCCCTGCAGTAGCTGGAAAGGTTACTTTGAAGAGATGGGATTTGTGTTTAGATCTTTGGGGAAGAGAAGCTTTTTTATCAATAGAGGTGTGAATGGAAGGCCTGGAACAATAGAGTCCATTAATAAAGGAAGGAGTGAAAAATGGAACTTCTAATCTGATCAAGAATTTGAAATCAGGATGTGAGTATACCAAATTGAGGAAAGTTACATTTTTGTACTTCCTGAAGATTTTTCTAGTTTTTGAAATGATGGAATATTCGTAATTACTTCTTCTTCCTATCTTCACTCCCCAACCTTTCAGGAAGAAGAGATATTTTGTTAGCTGAAAGAATATTTGTCAATAATAAATGAAAGCAGGGCAGCTAGGTGGCACAATGGATAGAGCACCAGTCCTGAAGTCAGGAGGACCTGAGTTCAAATCTGTTTTCAGACACTTAACACTTCCTAGCTATATGACCCTGGGCAAGTCACTTAACCCCAATTGCCTAAGCAACCCCCCCCCAAAAAAAACCAAAAAAACAAAATAATGAATGGAACCCTGAAAACCTAGCATACAATCTGAAGTCTTGTTGATTGGCTGACATTGAGTTTGGAATTGTGGAATGAACCAATTATCTCAATCTATATTGCTTATGTGATGTGGGTGAAACTCAAGCACATAAAAAATCCATTCTCGATGGGAGGATTCAGGGAAATGAATTTGGGAATGATATAATATTGGACAGTACAATTTGAGATAGTTTAGAAATTAGATACCATAATATCTGTGATTAAATTATTTTTCTTTTGGTACACTTCAAATTATGAAAACCATGAATGCTATTTCCAAATGTGTGTAACTATGTCTGTCTATCTGTCTTATCTATCTATCTATATGTATACAACATATATATGTAGGTGTATAATCTTTCCTCTTATAAATAAAGATTAGAAAATGTGTTGCTCTTTCTTGCCTGGACTATGTAAAGAGAGGGAGCAGAAGAGAAAATAGTATAGAGGACAGACCAGAGCATTCAGTTATAATAACAGAAATTGAGTACAACACATTTTGTAGGCTAGAGAATCAAGAAGAGCTCAGGTTCCCTCACTCTAGTTGGGATTCATGTATCAGAGAAAACTTAAGTAGTGAAAGTAGAATGACATGGGACTAAAGAAAGGGCTCCCCTAGATGACAAGTTTCAACAGAAGCTCTGATGCCAGAGGAAACTAACTTAATATGTCTAGCTACAAAAATTTATCATATGATCCTATATCCTGAAACATGAATGCTAGTTCTAATCCCCAAGACCTGCATAGTAAAAGGGTCCCATGGTATACAAGTGATGAGGTTTAGATTTAGGGAACCAAAATGAAATTAGGATTTCTGGTGGTCAGGGAGTTAAAGGATAAGGTTTAGTGGCAGGTTCAGGGTTTGGGGAACCAAATGGAGAGGTTTGGCTCCCCTGCAACTCCTTGGGATTCAGCACAAGGGTAGGGAGTTTGGGGGACTCTCTTCTGGCAGTGCAGAGGTTCTCTGTAAAAGAATTTACAGACCCCAAAACCTAGATTGATAAGAGATTTATTATGGGGATTGGAAGTAAGGTTAGAAATCCTGACAGAGAGGCATAAAGTCTGATGAGGGAAATAGATGAGGATAAGGAGAGGATAACACTGGAAAAGAATATTATTCCAGTGGGCAGATATACGGAAAATGGAGCTTTGCACTGAGAGTTCTCAGTGAATGGAAAGTCCTGGTGGCTGAGTAAGCCACCAAGGTCCATCTGCAAAGACTTTAGTTGATGGAAGCTCATTATATTGGTTGTCTTGGTGAGGGTTGGGAAACCCACGCGGCTCTTCAGAATTGGGACTGGGACAATCAGAGCAGATCAGAACCAGTGGGAACTGGGAGAGCCCAAGTTGGCTTAGATCCAGTGGGGGCTGGGACAAGCCCGGATCTCCTATTGGAATTCAAAGGGGTGCTTTGGACCAGGATTTGTGAATCAAAGGCCCTACTATCCTGGACTGATATGCCTTAGTCAGGAGGGGCTGGGAATCTGAAAGGAGTCACAAATCAATCTGAAAGGAATCACAAATCAACAGGAAATAGTTTCTTAAAGGGACTACAGCCTGCTTCACAAGCAGATCAATGAATTAGTTCTAAGCAAAGCCATCTACATTGATGAAATAACCAGATCTATTTTCCTAGGAAGTAGAAATCTTAAAATTACTGATAACACTTTTGCACCTGGTTAGTTATTCTTATAACTAGTTAAAATAGGAAGTTACCAATTACTCCAGACAACCTAAACCAGTCAGGACTCTCAGGAGCCCTCTAGGCTCCCCCTGACTTTCTTTACCCTCTGGGGTCAGTCTTTTTGAAAGTAGTTTTTCAGAGTCTAGGACTTTGTGTTCTGAAGAGTGATATCTTTCCCCAAGTTATTATCTATTCCATGCATTTTAGATGCATGTTTAGATTAAAAGGGGTTTTAAATGAGCCTTTCATGTTGAATTTATGACTTAGATATTGTTTTGTAAATTATGGCCCCATTCACTAGAATGAATGACTAAACCTCGGATCACTAGGAAGAACAAGATCAGTTAAAGGTCCTCTCATAAGAGAGGAGAAGGGAATTGGAATACGAGGGGAATTTCACACACCCCTCACCAAGTTATTTTTAATTAATAATCAATAAGCATTTATTAAGTATGTATGCCTGGAAAGGCATTATACAAATGTAGATCAATAGTTGTCTAAAAGAAGTGTTTCAACTGTGAATCCCTTGAATAGTGGGGATTACTCATACCATACTATATGGTGAAGTAGATCCTGCTGGAGAGGTATTTCTAAGATTTTAATTTTTGTCCAGATCTTTTGTTATAGGATGGGAACCCCTCCTGTGTGAATTCTATCCATTGAAGCAACTTTATCACACCTTATTGTCTTAGAGAGTTATCTAGAACATCAAGTAGTTAAATGACTTTTCCAGAGTCACATGTCAGAGACTAGACTTCAATCAACTCAAATCTTTCTGATTTCAACATGAGTCTTTTATTCACTATTCCACATTGCTTTCAGCTGGTAATGCATTAAATAATTTCAGGTAGCAAACTATCTGGTCTACTTATCAATAAATATTGACTGATTGATATTAGTGATATATATAATCTTAAATGCAGTCAAATAAGATGATTCATAAATCTATTTCTACTCAACTTCTGTTGCAGTGTAAACATATCATTCTCTACTTGGTAGAGTTATAGGATTAAAGATAAATAGATTTTGAAGCTGACGAGAACATTTAGGGACATTCAACCAAATGCCTATATTTTATGAATGATGGAACTGAAATCCAGTGATGTTTGTTTAATCTCAGAGTTGGAAGACAACTTAGTATTCATCTGGTTCCATCTTCTATTTGATAGAGGCACTCCCCTTTACAATATCCCTAATAAGTTATCTAGAATAGACAGGAAATTCACTATCTTATGATTCTATTTGCAGGCAATTCTATTTTAAAAAAAAGTTTTTCTTTATGCAGAGCTAAAATTTTCTTCCTTGGCATTTCCACCTATTGATATTAGTTCTGTCTATAATGTACAAATCCAATCCTTCTCTGTATAATAGTCCTTCTCTATTCAAAGACTGTTATTATATTTGATCTTTTCCTGGTTAAATTTTCCGTTTCCTTCAAATATTTCTTTACATAGTATGGTTCCATATTTCCCACCATCAGAGTTATTAACTGTTTTTGCAATTGGTGCAAGCAACAAAAATTATGCATGAGGCAAGTGGAATAAAATTGGCTCTCATCCAGAAGAGAGAGGAGGATGGGGGACAAAGGGCTTGGAAATCATCATGAGGCTACTTGTGGAAAGGCCACTACACTGGAGAGAAGATGGAGCAGGATCCAGTACCCTAGTCAATATTATAGGAGCTTTTCATTTTAACTAGGGAAGTTAGATGGTGCAGTGGATAGAGCACAGTCTGAAATCAGGAAGTCTCATTTTCCGGAGTTTAAAGCTGGCCTCAGATATTTACCAGCTATATGACCCAGAGTAAGTAACTAAAACCTATTTACCTCATTTCTCTCATCCATAAAATGAACTGGGAGAAGAAAACAAAAAAAAACATTTCTGTATCTTTGCCAAGAGAATCCCAGAAAAATGAGTTCACAAAGAGTCAAACAAGACAGAACACCTATTTTTGCTAAGCATTTTTTCCAAATCAAGAGCTAAATTCTTCTGTTTTTACATTCTGAAGGACTACAAATGTCAACAGATTTACAGTTTTGGCATCCTGTGGCAGTCTCAGTCATTCAGCCCTAGTACAGAATTTTCTCATCATTCTAGTCATCTTTAACTGACTACATTCCAATTTGCCAATGCATTCTTAAAAATCCCAGGCCACTGGATTTTAACCACCAAAGAGTGGCTAAATCTACTTCCCCTCCCCATGGAATAAGGGTTGTATTTCCTTCTGGACTATACAAAAGTTCAATCTCTATATGATATACATCTAAAAAAAAAAGCTTAAATCTTTGCTAATTTAGCAATACAGTCAATGTTTCTTTCATGGAAAATATAAGTGATAGAGAATATTATGAAATCATTCCTTATATAGATTTAATCAATGAACATTTTTAAAAGAATAGATTGCAGACAGATTCCTGTGGTAAGTTCTAAGGGAGTGGCAGAAATTAAATAAGATACTTGTCTTCTCCTTATGAGAACTGGTAAGTGTAAGAGACATACACAGAGAGTTGTGATACATGCTATATGCCTAAGAGAAATACAAATAAAATTCCATGTGAGGTTGAAGTAGATAAACCAAGACATTTATGGATGTGGAGCTCTGAGATTAAGGGAGTTTTTATGGAGAAGGTGGCCACTTTCCTGGAAGAATAGGGAAAATGTCATTTACCTAAGATGACAGAAAAGGGGCCCTTTCTAGGCTAGTGGAATAATGTGAGCAAAGATGTGTAGGCAAAAAATGGAGAACATGATCAAGGTTTGGTGAGTAATCCAATTTAGCTGGATTATAAGGTACATAAGGAGGAGTAGTGTTAAATGAGTCTAGGAAGGTAGGACAGAACAAGACTGTGGAGGGGGGTATCTATAAAGGCAAGCTAAAGATTTTGGTCTCAGCTCAAAGCACAAAATATGCACTTTTTAAAAACAAAGATGATTTTATGATTTTCTAGGATATGAATAGTTTAGGAAACATTTTTAATATTTTCCTAAGATTTATTTTAGTTATTTCAGTCAAATTGAATTTATAATCAACTTTCATGAGAACTCTGAGAAAGTTGCATGCTCTGGAGCAAGAATTATCTGCAAATGATCCTGACATTATATGGCATTTTAAAATGAAGATCCCTTTAACCCACTAAAGTAAGTGGCTTCATTAAACAATGTTAACATTGAACTTTCCTCTGGGTAGAATGCCTGGAGATGGATCTTTTTAGGAACATATGGCCGATGTAGAGTCAGGTAGATGGTGTGGATAAATAGACTCTTGGATCTGGAATCAGGAAAACCTGAGTTTGATTCCAATCTGAGACAATGACTAGCTATGTGACCCAGAGCAAGTCAATTCATCTGTTTCCTCTACTATAAAATGAAGAGTTATAATAGCTCCCTTTTTCTTTTCATTTTTCCCTTTCTCCCCCTTTCCTTTCCTTTCTCCCGTGTGACCCTTTTAGCATGCACATTCAGTCTAATAATAAGTGAGAGGCCTGTGCTGATGATGTTTGGCAGATGAGCAGAAAGGATTGTGTATTCAGTAGACCAAAAGGAAGAGATAACTTTTGCTCTCTATCTTTTCAATGAATGACTTGGGCTTCTGCTAAATCTCTCTTGGCTTTCTCAAGAGTTGTGGGTTTGATTTCCTCTTCCGTTCTTCTAGGCAGATAAAGAGACTGTTCCTTCAGGAAAGCAAGAACATGTACTTATCCTGGTGAAGTTGAGACTGGATCTCAAGCCCAAAGTGTCCTCTTCTGCTTTGTTTTGCTATCTTCCCTGAACATAAGTGATTGAACAATAATCCTGAGATGGGTGCTTGTTGCCTTATTGGCAACCTCTTCAATTTGGGAGATGGTTGAGTTCTTGGGTCTGGGGTACTGGTTTCCCAGTAAGAAGTGAACTCTAAAATAAGTTCTTGAAGATGGCCACTCACTTTGAGAAAGAGCACAAAGAAGGAAAAAGAATACTCAATTTTTAAAAAGTGCTTCAGCTTTTGAATAATTTAAGATGTATTGCTAGATGAAATCTGCTTGTGCAGTGAAATGCTAAATGATAAAAAGACAGATGAGTTAATGTGCTTTTAATCACCTGAGAAGCAAATATATTATGTCCAGACACTCAACATCAAATGTTTCTTAGACTCTGTGTACTGCATAATAAACATAACAAAGAGAAAGCCAGCAAGTCCTACATTGGAAGCTCACTTCCAATACATTATTAGGTTAAAGCAATGTGCTGGTCTCAGTAAACACAGTAGTATGATGTCAGCTCAATCTTATAACAAGATTTTGCTCAACTTATTTTTTGCACTGGGTTTTAGTTCAACCATGTATTGCTTGATAAATGGGGCAGCCAGATGTGCAATAGATGGTGTGCTAGGTTTGGAGTAAGGAAGACATTTTCCCAAGTTCAAATCTGGCTTCAGAAACTTACTAGCTGTGTGACCCTGAAAAAATTACTTAATCTGATTTGCCTCAGTTTTCTCAACTGTAAAATGAGCTGCAGAAAGAAATGACAAACCACTCCAATTACCTTTACCAAGAAAACTCCATGGGATTATTAAGGGTTAGACATAACTTCAACAATAAGTATTGCTCAAAATAGCCAGAATATTACATTTCTATGTAATACATTGATGTCTTCATAGTTTCAAAATAGGATTTGATATGTAGCTCTAAAATTTGATTTATGGCTATAGGTATATAGCCCAGTCTTATAATTTATATTTTTTTCTGCAGTCCACATTTATTTTTCTTAGGAATCAATAGATTTCCTCTGATGCCATTGTGCAGGTTTCCCAGAATAAGACCAACTATTTCCCATAATTTATACTAACTTCTCAGAAACAATATCCATTGTTTGATGAGAAAGCAAATCTGACAAACAAAGGTTCCTGTACCTGTCAAGTATTTGCCATTTTCTTTAGAGATGCATACAGCCTTCCTGTAATAATCCCAGAGGAAAGGTCACTGGACACAACTTCTCAAAGAGTTTATTTAGCATTTCTGGAAATGTCTCTATGGCTTATACCTAAGCTCACACTGAGGAGGGAATTTAATTTGATTCACTAACTTTAAAATTATATTGGATTTAGGAATCAACTCCTTCATTCTACAGATTAAGATGTCAAGATCCAGAGTGGTGACTTGTTTATGGTCCTGCTATGGTAAGTAGTAAAGTTGATATCTGAATTTAGAATCATTGACTCCATGTACATACACCGCATTCTCCAGTAAAATATGAAGCAATACAGTGGACATTTATTGAATTATCTGAGTTTAAGTAAAAGACACAGATTTTCCCCCCAAGGAGCTAGCAGTAGTAAGGAGAAAAGAGAGAGATGATGACAGCTCACAATAACATGTGATTATAACATGTAAGAAAAGTTCTATGTGAGAATAGAGAGGGCTTCATGGAGAAGGTGGCATGTGATTGACTTTTAAATGATAGATGAGATATGGAAGGACAGAAATCCTAGGAATAGGAAACAGATCATGTAAAGATAGTATCATAGAATAGTGCAACTTGGCTAAATCATAGACTTCATGAAAGAATATAATATATTATAAAGCTGGAAAAATAGAATGATGCTAGATTGGAGAGAACTTTAAACAAGTTTGAATTTTACTTAATGGATAAAAGAAAGCCATTATAAATTTTTTTGGTTGGGGAGTGACAAAAAAAAATTATATATTAAGAATCAGTATAGGGGCAGCTAGGTGGCACATGGATAGAGCACCATCCCTAAAGTCAGGAGGACCTGAGTTCAAAATTGACCTCAGTTACTTAACACTTTCTAACTGTGTGATCCTGGGCAAGCCACTTAATCCCAATTGCCTCAGAAAAAAGAAAAGGATCAGTATGAACTTGGTTCCAAGGAGTTGATATGAGAAGGCAGCTCCTCCATTCCTCCATTTCTTTGCAGATGTAGGGGAATTGTGGGTGTGGAACATTATATATTAATGTCACATTGTTTTGAAATTTGCTTAAACTATTTTTTCTTTTTCCTCTTTTTAAACATTTTATAAGCATGCTTTTTGGGAGAGGAAAAGAAAGATGTTGAGTAGATGATATAAAAAATATATCAATAATTTTTAGAAGAATGACTTCTGATAGGATGGAGTTGAGGGATAAGAATGGAAGCCAGAATAATGTAAGAGATTTTTAATGTAGCAGTTTCAAGACTGTTATAATAATCTAGATAGTTAGATTAAAGTCCTCCTCTACAGTGGTGGCAGTGGAAAAGCAAAGAGGAAAGAGATATAAAGTGTAGACATATAAAATTGATAGGACTTGACCACAAACAAAGGAGGCATCAAGGCACCAATGGGAGGCCATTCAGATGATGAAAATAGTGAATCAGATGAAGAAGCAGGATTGAGAGAAACTTCTCCCTTTCTATCATATTGTTTAGATATCATTGACAGAACTCCAGCAATCACACCTGGAAGTTCTTTTAGTACTCAGGGATATAATTCATTTGTACCAACTGTCTTGAACTCTCTTAATATCCCTAAACTGATCTTCAGTATAATCTTATTGTTTTTTTTTTTTTTTTTTTTTTTTTTTTAGTATGCAAATTTGCTTTTATCATTAATAAGTGGTAAAATTGCATATATACCAAAGGATCTTTAAACAATAAATTTATTTATGATTTATTATCTTCAAATGTTTAATTTAGTAAATATACATTTTTATGACTAAGGTCATATAAAAATTTCTTGGGTGAAATGAGTGGGAAAAAAGTTAAGAAGCCTTCAGCCCACTGTAGAAATCCTTTCTGTAGTAATCTTCTCAGATGGGCATTTAGCTTTTTCTGGAATAGTTACAGTGATGAGGAGCTCACAACCTACCTCACATAGTAAACTGGAGGACTTGGGAACAATACTAAAAGCCAAACACAGCATACTCTGTCTTGAGATCATCCTCATTTAAAAAAAAAATGTTTTTATTGTTAACCTTTACTGTCATATTCATTTACAAGTCACTTTCCACCCTATTGTCACCTTTGGTTAAAAAAGAGAGAAAAATAGCTTAGAAAAAACAACAACATATTGACTATGTTAGTATATGTAATGTTTTTTTTTTTTTTTTCTCAGTTTTTTTTTTCCTCTCTTTTTTTTTTTATTAAATTTTTTTATTTAATAATTACATTATATTTACACTCATTTCTGTTCCGATTTTTTTTTTCCCCTCCCTCCTTCCACCCCCTCCCCTAGATGGCAAGCAGTCCTTTATATGTTGGATATGTTGCAGTATATCCTAGATACAATATATGTTTGCAGAACCGAACAGTTCTCTTGTTGCGTAGGGAGAATTGGATTCAGAAGGTATAAATAATCCGGGAAGAAAAACAAAAATGCAGATAGTTCACATTCGTTTCCCCAGTGTTCTTTCTTTGGGTGTAGCTGCTTTTGTCCGTCATTTATCAATTGAAACTCAGGTCTCTTTGTCAAAGAAATCCACTTATTGTTAATCACTTCTGTTTTAACTCTAAATAGGATCTCAGACATTTACTAGCCATGTAAATCTGGGTAAATCACTTAAGCTGTGTTTGCCTCCGTTTTCTCACCTATACAAGGAGAACAATAATAGTTTCTATATCTCATGGTAGTTTTATGGATAAAATGAGATAATATTTGTAAAGTTATTTGCACATTTTAAAGTGCTATGTAAATGTTATTGTTGCTGTTATTGTTATTCTTAATCTCCGTATGTTGCAGTTTCTTTATCTGTAAAGTGGGAATAATAATGGCCCCTACCTTCCGGGAAAGTTGTAAAATATGATTATATTATAAAACATATTGAAAACTTTAAAATGCTATACAAATGTTTGTTGTTATTATTATTATTACTATTATTCTTGTCATTTCCAATTTAAATCTGATTAGCCATCAGAAAAAGTAGTTCTTGAATAATATCTAACAGGTCAACTTTCTTACTTTTGCTAGTTATTTCCTCATCCACCCTATTTTCCTCAGTGAATCTTAGTGCCCCTAACACTATTCATAAAATATCTTCATATTTTTGTGCTCATCCTGTGATATACCCTTGCTTCTGTCTTCTGTACACATCTTTTAAAAATCTAAGTTTGGTGATGAGTGCCCCGTGTACCTATGTTGATCTTTCAGAAAAAGAATTCTTATTTTTGGTCCTCAATAGGATTATTTCCATTTGGATGCTCAGAATTTCAGTGTCTCATGCTTTTCGTTTCTCTTGGCCTAACTTCTTATATGGAATTTTAATCTATGAAATCCAAAATAGACTTCCTTTGAATTCTTTGAAATCTATTCTCCCTAAATTTAGCATTAATTCTAGATTATATCTGGCTTTCCTCTCCTTATCTATCACTAAATGAAGAGGGAATGATCACTTTCCTTAGTTTCCCCATCCAAAGTTCCCATCATTTCTACACCAAACAATCTCCTTTTGATAAAATTCAGATTTGAAATAGAATTTCTACTTGTTTCCTTATCTTTCAAAAAGTGGAATTATCATTATGGCAAGTTTAAAATATTTTCATTTTTCTTTTTTTGGGCAGAGGGCTTTATGACAGATGCCTAAACATATTATCCTACTGTATGCATTTTTCCATTTTTTGATCTACTTATCTATTTCCTCTTTCTGACTAGGTGGCTTGTAGTACATGTTAATGCCAAAAGTGCTTCTGTTTATGCCTTCATTCAAGTACTTCCTCATTCTGTTCTTGTTTTTCCTCACAAAAACATTTCTTTTTTTCATATCTAATGCTACCCTATCATTTACTCTTTTTATCTATCCCACTTTTTTTGAATAAAATATACCTATTCAAAGCCATGCTTCAGTCATAGATCTTTATGTCTCAGTGATGTTTAAGGGGTTATATTCGCTTTCTTGTATTGCCTATACTTTGTACATTGGTATATAGATATTTGAGCGGTTAGATGTTATGCTTCCAATCCTTTCTTGGATTTTGTTCCTGTTATCTTCATAAGAGTCTTGAACTGTTTGTTTTCTCACTTCACAACTATACCTTATACCATCTTATTTGGTAGTAGATATTTCTCTCCCTCCTTTTCAATTTATGCACTTTATTTAGTTTTATGAGACTTGAAGTAAATAATTTTTTAAATTTAGTAAGTTGCACTCCATACCTGGCCAGAAAGCCTCTATTTAAAGTCAGTCCAGAAAGACAAATTCTATTTTCAGATATTATCTTTCTTAACTACTGCCAAGTTTTCTACCTGAGGTTCACTAATCTTTGTGTTACCAATTCATTTTATTTATTGTTTCTTTCATAAAATCATATATCCACAGATTTACGACCATTTTCAGCCACAAACCCACAGATAAGGAAATTGAAGATAAGAGAGGTTAAGTTGACTTGCCCACGTTCACACATAGTTAATATGTGTCAAAGTCAGGTTTTCCAGACTATTATGTCCCTGTCCTTACTAAACACCTTTTCTTTCTCTATTTGAATATAAATATCATGAGGTCAGAGACTGTCTCCTTTTTGTATTTTTATCACTAGTGGTGAGTTCAGTATAGAAGTTGGTTAATTGAATGATCAGTTGATGAAATCCTTTTTCCTCTTTCAGAATCAGCTCTTCCCCTACTTTAATTTGAATCATTCTATTTCAGATTTACCCAGATATCCCAGCTTTCTTCTCCATATTTTTAATCTCTCTTCTTTCCAATTCCAAAAGTTTTCTCAATTAACTTCATGGTTTTTCTCTTTTTTCCCATTGAACTCATGTCTTTGATAAATTCTTTTTTGACAGAAATTTCTTTTTTTGAATACAAATTCCAAATTCATTTTGAAAATGTAAAATAGAAAAAAATCCTTAGAATTTTAGTTGAATCTCAAGAATGAAATAGGCTGATTCAAGGAGATAGGTTAGGATAGCTTTTAAAGCTTTCCTAACTGAGATTTTATGAATCTGGGAAAGTATCTGTTCTAGCATATTAGGGGCAAGGTTCATAATGAATACTAAACCTAATGCTTACAGCTCAATATCCTATTTTAGCATTCATCATTATTACTAATAGATGGCAATCTTAGGTCATTGATTTTCATTCTTGTCTCTGATATGATTTCCTCTTAGTTCAGTGAGTTCCATAACTATTTTTTCCTATTGTATAAAACTACTTCTATTTGTTCTACAACACTAAAAAGAGGAAGTTTACTCTTTAAAGACTAAAATAAGTGTTCAGGAAGCTGATGAACATATCTATGTTCACCTAAAAAAAAGGCCATTCTTTGCCACAATTGCTGCCTAGTCTTAATCACAAAATGGTGTAACTTCAGTCAAACTGAGACCTGTTAAAGACTTTAGTTTAAAAAAGACTAAAGTCTCCCACTGGATCTATTTGCAATTGTCATGATCTGTATCTGGCCAGAGATAGCTCTGGAGAGGAAAGTGAAGCAGGTAACCTTGCACAGCCCTCACTCATTCAAATGCAATTCACTCCCATGTCATGGCATCATCTTCCTGAGGTCATGGTCCTCTTCAAGAATAAAGGGCAAACAACAACATGATGTCCTAAATTTTATTACAGTCATAACCACCACTACTATGACCATCATTATTGCTTATAATTTTCTCACAAAAACTCTACAAAGTTAAAGTATGGAAATTATCAATCCCACTTTATAATAGGAGAAGCTGAAACTGAAAGTGGAGAAGGAACATAGCTCTCTTGCTTGCTCTCATAGTCATGGAGCTAGCAAGTCTGGGAGCTGGTTTAAAGTCAGGTCTCCTGATTCCAAGACCAGAATACTTTGTGTTATCCAATGAAATAGAGACTTATTAAGTGATTTTCTCAGGTCTCAGAGCCAGATATTTTATAGCTGTGTGACCTTGGGGAAATACCTTAATTTCTCTCAACTTTAGCTTTTTCTGCTACAAAATGAGAGGGATGACTATGCTGGCTTTTAAGATTCCTTCTACCTCTAAATCTATAGTTTTATAATTCTGTGATTTTTTTTCTATGCATGGCATTGCCAAAGAATATTGGATTTGCAGTGAAAGGAATAGGGTTATATCCTAGCTTTGCTTCCCTTCTCTGTTCCTCAGTTTCATCTTGGAACCTCTATATTGGAGACGGACTGATGCAATCCAGCCTTGTTCTTCCAGACTTAGCCATGCAATCCAGCCTTGTTATTTCAGACTTAGCCACTATATTCCACTTTATATGCCTTTCCAAATTATGCCCCCTTTTAGCTTTCCTTTTATGTGCTGATTTTTTCTAATAAAATCTAAGCTGAGGGCAAAAACTGCTGTTTTTGTTTGCATTTGCATCTCCAGCTCTTAATACATTGTCTGACACATAGTAAGTGCTTGATATATGCTTTTAAAACTAATTGATTGACTCTTTAATCATAAAATGAAGATTTTGGAGTAGACAATCTCTTTGGACTTGTCCAGTTCTCAATATTTTGATGCTCTCACTCAAGATCCCCTTTGTCTTTCCTGATTAGTGCAAAATTTCTACCCTAAGGTGGTACTCTTTCTCCTCATTACCATTGCTATTCCTTTGACCATTTCACTTGGGTTTCTCTGTTTCTTTCTCAGTTTTATGACCCACATAAAATTAGCAAGCAAGCAGCTCGGCCTCGGCTGTCTAGATGAAGTTGCTGTCTCACTTAAGACAAATATATAAATTTTTTTTGATTATGGAAGAGTTGGTTTATTTTATTTTATTTTATTTTAATAACTTTTTATTGATAGAACCCATGCCAGGGTAATTTTTTACAAAATTATCCCTTGCACTCACTTCTGTTCCAATTTTTCCCCTCCCTTCCTCCGCCCCCTCCCCCAGATGGCAAGCAGTCCTTTACATGTTGAATAGGTTACACTATAGCCTAGATACAATATATGTGTGCAGAACCAAACAGTTTTCTTGTTGAACCGGGAGAATTGGATTCAGAAGGTATAAATAACCCAGGAAGAAAAACAAAAATGCAAGGAGTTTATATTCATTTCCTAGTGTTCTTTCTTTGGGTGTAGCTGCTTCTGTCCATCCTTGATCAATTGAAACTGAATTAGCTCTCTTTATCGAAGAGATCCACTTCCATCAGAATACATCCTCAAACAGTATCATTGTTTTTTTTAGGATGCATTTACTATTTCTGCCTTACTGCATTTGAGTTTGAGGTTTTTATGTCTTAATATATGGTCAATTTTTGTATAGGTTCCATGAACTGCTGAAAAGAAAGTGTATTCCTTTCTGTCTCCATTACATTTTCTCCAGAGATCTATCATATCTAACTTTTCTAGTATTCTATTTACCTCTTTGACTTCTTTCTTATTTATTTTGTGGTTTGATTTATCTAATTCTGAGAGTGCAAGGTTAAGATCTCCCACTATTATGGTTTTACTGTCTATTTCTTCTTGCAGCTCTCTTAATTTCTCTTTTAAGAATTTAGATGCTACACCACTTGGTGCATATATGTTTAATATAGATAGTGCTTCATTATCCATGCTACCCTTTAGCAAGATATAGTGCCCTTCCTTATCTCTTTTAATTAGATCAATTTTTGCTTTAGCTTGATCTGAGATCAGGATGGCTACCCCTGCTTTTTTGACTTCACCTGAAGCATAGTAGATTTTGCTCCAACCTTTTACCTTTAACCTGCATGTATCTCCCCGCTTCAGGTGTGTTTCCTGTAAACAACATATTGTAGGATTCTGGCTTTTAATCCATTCTGCTAACCGCTTCCTCTTTATGGGGGAGTTTACCCCGTTCACATTTATGGTTAGAATGACCAATTCTGTATTACTTGCCATCTTGTTAACCCCAGTTTATGCTTTTCTCCCTTCTTTCCCCTTTCCCCCCTTCCCAGTATTAAGCTTGTGAGCACCACTTGCTTCTCACAGCTCTCCCTTTTTAGTATCCCTCCCCCCGCCTTAGAGTTCCTCCCCCGTCTTACCCCTTTCCCTCCCAGTTTCCGTATTCCCTTCCGCTTAGCTTATTCCTTCCCTTTTCACTTTTCCCTTCTCACTTTTCAATGAGGTGGGAGAAGTTTCACCATAGATTGAATATGTCTTAAGATTTTTCACTTAAAACCAATTCTGAAGGCAGTAAGATACCCACTATATTCATCCTCCTCCATTCTTTCTCTCAGATATAATAGGTTTCCTATGCCTCTTCATGAGATGTACTACCCCCACTTTACCCTTTTTCTGGTACTATGTCCTTTCCACATCAATTTCTAGAACAAGGTATACATGTATTCTTTATACATCTATATAGTCGAAATATAGTTCCCAAGATTAATCTTTACCTTTTTAGATTTCTCTTGAGTTCTATATTTGTAGATCAAACTTTTTGTTAAGTTCTGGCTTTTTCATCAGAAATAGATGAAATTCGCTTACTTCGTTGAATGTCCATCTTCTTCCCTGGAAAAAGATGCTCATTCTCGCTGGGTAAGTTATTTTTGGTTGCATACCAAGTTCCTTAGCCTTTCGGAATATCATATTCCAGGCCCTTCGATCTTTTAATGTGGATGCTGCCAGATCCTGGGTGATCCTTATTGTGGCTCCTTGATACTTGAATTGGGTTTTTCTAGCCACTTGCAATATTTTTTCCTTTGTCTGAGGGTTCTGGCATTTGGCCACTATATTCCTTGGTGTTTTGATTTTAGGATCCCTTTCAGTGGGTGATCGATGAATCCTTTCAACGTTTATTTTTTCCTCTGTTCCTATGACTTCTGGGCAGTTCTCTTTGATAATTTCCTGGAAAATAGTGTCCAGGCTCTTTTTTTCATCATGTTTTTCTGGAAGTCCAATTATTCTCAGATTGTCTCTCCTGGATCTGTTTTCCAGGTCTGTTGTCTTCCCCAGAAGGTATTTCACATTCTTTTCCATTGTTTGATTTTTTTGGATTTGCTTGACTGATTCTTCTTGTCTCCTCGAGTCATTCAATTCCAATTGTTCAATTCTGATTTTCAGTGAAGTATTTTCTTCACTCACTTTTTAAAAATCTTTTTCTAATTGTCCCATTGAGTTCTTTTGTTCTGTGGAATTTTTTTCCATTTCGCCAATTTTGTTTTCCAGTTCACCAATCCTATTTTTCAAGGATTTTACTTCTTTATCCACTCTCTCTTTAACTGACTTCTCCAGGCTCTTTTGCCAAGCCTCCCTCTCCTTTTCCCATTTTTCTTCCAGCTCCCTTGTGAGAGCCTTTTTAATTACTTCTATGAGGTTCATCTGTGCTGAGGAACAGATGATCTCCTCCTTTGGGGATTCACCTGGGGACGTCTGTTTTTAATCTCCTCAGGATTTAGAGTCTGCTCTCTATCTGTATAGAAGCTGTCAAGGGTTAAAGTCCTCTTCAGTTTCTTGCTCATTCTGTCTAATAATCAAAGACAAACTAGCAAAGAAAAACAGAAAAAACTGGAGTCTTTCTTTGGGGGAGGGGCTGGGTGTGTTACCGAGCTTCCTCTTCAGACTGTGGGGGGCAGCAGTGAGGCACTAGCAGGACTGTGTGCGCCTACGCTCTGAGATCCCAGAGCGTGCTGAGTCACTGTGGGGGGGGGGGGAAAGGGGGGCGGCCAGGTCCCGAGAGACTCCAGCAAACAGTATCATTGTTGAGGTATATAATGATCTCCTGGTTCTGCTCATTTCACTTAGCATCAGTTCATGTAAGTCTCGCCAGTCCTCTCTGTATTCATCCTGCTGGTCATTCCTTACAGAACAATAATATTCCATAACGTTCATATACCACAATTTACTCAACCATTCTCCAATTGATGGGCATCCTTTCCAAATATATAATTTTTAAAATTTCTATTTCAATAACAATACAAATGTCCTCAGAGTTGTCTTCCTTTCACTAAGAATATAACAATTTTCTTTTAACTTCTGCCCCATTATAACAGAGAATTATAGATGATTTTTCATTGTTTCTATGAATATAGAATCGCTGAATGTTAGAGTTAGAAGGAACCTTAGAGATCCTCTGATCTTACCTCATTTGTTTCAGATACAGTTTTTGCTCTTCCCAGGAATCCGAGAAATCTCAGGTTCCCGAGAAACATTTGTGATCATTAGCACAGTCATTAAGCCTTGTCTGGCAAATGTAACCTGGTCTTGTTGCATATCAAAAGACATTAATTGAGTAAATCCCAATTCTGTCACTTCCACTTAACAAAGCCTCTTTTTTGATATGATTCTCCTTTTAAGTAAAGACCTCAGAAATCAAATCTTTGAACTCACATTAATCCAGTCCCCTCCATTCATTGGATTTATGATTATTTTTTAAAGTGCTTTAGCCAACAATTATGGAAAACTGGCAATTAACAAATAAACTATTTTCATTTAAATGAGCTGGAGACTATGTTACAGAGAACTTTTATTCCTATTTTATACACAGTTCAATATTATTTCCCATTTCAAAAAAAAGGAAATTGAGACTAAGAGAAGTAACCTACATAATGTAACAACAAAGAAGTGTCAAAGAAAGAACTTGAAACTGGGCCTTTTGATGCCAAAACTAGTGGTCTTTGCACTCTAGAATGCTGTTTCTAGATCCTTGTATGAACCACAGAATGAAGAGAAGAAAGAGAAGTCCTTGACAACCAGAGAATCTTAGAGTCATCAGAGATTAGTTGGATGAAGGCAGCTCTTTCTACTTCTCTACAATTTTAAATAATGAGATTTTTTTTCCTGCTTTGATTGAATCAGAATATTTATTTTTCTACTTTCTGCCCAGCAAGTATTTTTCTTCTGTTTTTTTTTTCTCATGATTTTTCCACTTTTGTTCAAAATGACTCTTTTGGAAATTTGTAAATTTCTCATGTTAAAGAGAAATTAAATGACCTTTTGTTTGAAAAAAGAAAAAAGGAATAAGCAATTTTCACAACTTTGTTGTTGTTATCACTCTTTTACAGTTGAAGTAAATGAGGAAGACAAATTAAATGACTTGCCCAGAGTCCTACAACTAGTAAAATCTAAGGCCAAGTTCAATTCCGTTCATCCTGACTCTGGGTTTGGCAGGCTTTCTATTAAAATACTTACCTGCCTACTCTCTCCTGCCTTTTCTGTTATCTCAGACTGATCATTTTCTCCTTCCTTTACTGATTTTTTATTATCTTCCCGATGTCTTAAATTGGGTGTTTCCTAAAACTCTGCTCTTGGTTTTTCTTTAAACTTTTTTCCTTGCTAAGGTCATTTATTTCCTCACTCTCTTTTTGCTATTAACTTGCAAGTCTGACCCATTTCTCTTATGAGTGAACTTTAGACCTATATCTTCTATTGCTCATAAAGCATATCCAACATGTCCCAAACATTTCAACATTTCCCAAACAAAACATTTTCTTTTTCCTACTCTATAATATCAGTCAAATCTCTTCCCTTATTCTCAGTGCTATCACTAAAGCATAAGTTCTCTTTTATCTATGTGGATTATTTTATAAGATCATAGATTTAGCTAAATAGGCTTCTAAGAGATCTTTTCGCATCTACTCTCTCCCTACTTCATATCACTGTCAGAGTAACCTTTCTTATACAAAGACCCATTATTATTTCTGCTTAAAAACCTTCAGTGGTTTCCTACTGTTCACCAAGTAAAATTCAAACATGTATTCAAGTTTCTTCACACATTGATACTACTCTACTGGAAAAGTAGAGTTTTATTTTATATCATTCATCATGTCATTTCCTTTGAAGTTTTACAAATTAGAATTACTGGGATTCGATTCAATTTAATAAGCATTTATTAAACACATACTACATGATATTTAATGGGTTGTGGATGCAATGACAAAAATGCAAAAAGTTTCTTCTCCCAAATATTGTAGTTTTCATTCTATTGGAGGGTAAGGTCTGTGGAAAACACGTTCACAGGTAAGTACTACCACTAACAATAATAATACTAATACATATATACAAACACATACTCAGTAAAGGAAAAGCAATTTTAGGAGAGTAGAATAAAGCACTAACAAATGTGGTTATCAGGAAAGGACTTATGTAGAAGGTAAGATTTGAACTGAGCTGTAAAAGGATCTAAGGATTCCAGAAAAAAAGTCTTTAATTTCAGTCACAAGGACCAAT